>NC_133508.1:158305000-159505000 GCF_049354715.1 Callithrix jacchus | reverse complement strand
AAGTTAAAAGAAACTGGCTCTGAATATAGTCTGTTAGAGAAAATATACAATGCCTTATTCTACTCTGTTTTGGAGTATATACACCAACTCCATAGTCTCTCTCACGTAAAAAACCGAAATTCTAATTTCACGCGAATCGAAAAAAATCTAAATAATATCTAGGCGCCCCAACGTTAAAAGAAATTGTCTCTGAATGTAGTCTGTTAGAGAAAATATACAATGCCTTATTCTACTCTGTTTTGGAGTATATACACCAACTCAGTATGCTCTCTCATGTAAAACACCGAAATTCTAATTTTACCCGAAACGACAAAATCTAAATTTTATCTAGGCACACCAATATTAAAAACGAAATTGCTCTGAATATAATCTGTCAGAAAAAATATACAATGCCCTATTCTACTCTGTTTTGGAGTGTATAAACCAACTCCATACGCTCTCTTATATAAAATACAGAAATTCGACATTTAAGCGAATCGAAATAAATCTACATATAATCTAGACACCCCAATGTTAAAAACAAAATTGCTCTGAATATAATCTGTCAGAAAAAATATTGAATGCCTTATTCTACTCTGTTTTGGAGTATATACACCCACTCAGCATGCTCTGTCATGTAAAATACAGAAATTCTATATTTAAGCGAATCGAAAAATATCTAAATATTATCCAGGCACCCCAATGTTAAAAGCAGAATTTCTCTGAATATAATCTGTCAGAAGAAATATACAATGCCATTTTCTACTCTGTTTTGGAGTATATACACCAACTCAATAAGCTCTCTCATGTAAAATGCAAAAATTTTAATTTTACGTGAATCGAAAAAAATCTAAATAATATCTAGGCGCCCCAAAGTTAAAAGAAAATAGCTCGGAATATAATCTGTTAGAAACAATATACAGTACCTTATTCTACTTTGTTTTGGAGTATATACACCAACTCAGTATGCTCCCTCATGTAAAATACCGAAATTCTAATTTTACACGAATCGAAGAAAATCTTAATAATACGTAGGCACCCCAACGTTAAAAGAAAATGGCTCGGAATATGGTGTGTTACACAAAATATACAATGTTTTATTCTACTCTGTTTTGGAGAATATACACCTACTAAATATGCTCTCTCATGTAAAATACCGAAATTCTAATTTTAGGCAAATCGAAAAAAATCTAAATAATATCTAGGCGCCCCAAATTTAAGAGAAAATGGCACTGAATATAGTCTGTTAGAATAAATATACAATGCCTTATTCTACTTTTTTTTGGAGTATATACACCAACTCAGTACACTCTCTCATGTAAAATACCGAAATTCAAATTTTACCCGTATCGACAAAATCTAAATATTATCTAGGCACCCCAATGTTAAAAACAAAATTGCTCTGAATATAATCTCTCAGAAAAAATATACAATGCCCTATTCTACTCTGTTTTGAAGTATATACACCAACTCAATATGCTCTCTCATGTAAAATACAGAAATTATATATTTAAGTGAATCAAAAAAAATCTAAATATTACCTAGGCACCCCAATGTAAAAAACAAAATTGCTCTAAATATAATCTATCAGAAAAAATATACAATGCCTTATTGTCCTCTGTTTTTAAGTATATACACCAACTCAATAGGCTCTCTCATGTAAAATGCAGAAATTCTGATTTTAAGTGAATCGAAATAAATCTAAATAATATCTAGTCACCCCAAAGTTAAAACCAAATGGCTCGGAATATAGTATGTTAGAGAAAATATACAATGCCTTATTCTACTCTGTTTTAGAGTATATAAACCAACTCAGTATGCTCTCTCATGTAAAATACAGAAACTCTAAATTTACGTGAACCGAAATAAATCTAAATAATATCTAGGCGCCGCAAAGTTAAAAGAAAATGGCTCTGAATATAGTCTGTTAGAAAAAATATAAAATGCCTTATTCTACTTTGTTTTGGAGTATATACACCAACTCAGTATGCTCTCTCTTGTAAAATACCAAAATTCTAATTTTACCCCTATCGACAAAATCTATATATTATCTAGGCACCCCAATGTTAAAAACAAAATTTCTCTGAATATAATCTGTCAGAAAAAATATACAATGCCCTATTGTACTCTGTTTTGGAGTATATACAACAACTCCATTCTCTATCATGTAAAATACCGAAATTCTAATTTTACATGAATCGAAAAAAATCTAAATAATATCCAGGCGCCCCATAGTTAAAAGAAAATGGCTCTGAATATATTCTGTTAGAAAAAATATACAATACCTTATTCTACTCTGCTTTGGAGTATATACACCAACTCAGTATGCTCTCTCATGTAAAATACGGAAATTCTAATTTAAGTGAATCGAAAAAAATCTAAATATTATCTAGGCACCTCAATGTTAAAAGCAAATTGCTCTGAATATAATCTGTCAGAAAAAATATACAATGACTTATTCTATTCTGTTTTGGAGTATATACAAAAACTCAGTGTGCTCTCTCATGTAAAATACCGAAATTCTAATTTTACTTGAATCGAAGAAAATCTAAATATTATCTAGGCACGCGAATGTTAAAAGAAAAATTGGTCTGAATATAATCTGTTCAGAAAATATATACAATTCTTATTTCTACTCTGTTTTGGATTATATACACCAACTCAATATGCTCTCTCACGTCTAAAACTGATATTCTAATTCTATGCGAATCGAAAAAAATCTAAATAATATCTAGGTGCCCCAAAGTTAAAAGGAACTGGCTCTGAATATAGTCTGTTAGAGAAAATATACAATGCCTTATTCTACTCTGTTTTGGAGTATATAAACCAACTCAGTATGCTCTCTCATGTAAAATACAGAAATTCTAATTTTACCTGAATCTAATAAATGCAAATGTTTTCTAGGCATTCCAATGTTAAAAACAAAATTGCTCTGAATATAATCTGTAAGAAAAAATATACAATGCCCTATTCTACATTGTTTTTGAGTATATACAGCAACTCTCTACGCTCTCTCATGTAAAATTCAGAAATTCTATATTGAAGCGAATTGAAAAAAAATCTAAATATAATCTAGGCTCTTCAATATTAAAAGCAAAATTGCTCTGAATATAATCTGTCAGAAAAAATATACAATGCCTTATTCTACTCTGTTTTGGAGTATATACACCAACTCAGTATGCTCTCTCATGTAAAATACCGAAATTCTAATTTTACGCAAATCGAAAAAAATCTAAATCATATCTAGGCGCCCCAAAGTTATAAGAAAATGGCTCGGAATATAGTCTGTTGAAAAAATATACAATGCCTTATTCTACTCTGTTTTGGAGTATATACACCAACTCAGTATGCTCTCTCATGTAAAATATTGAAATTCTAATTATACGTGGACCGAAACAAATCTTAATAATATCTAGGCACCCCAACGTTAATAAAAAATGGCTCTGAATATAGTCTTTTAGAAAAAAATATACAAAGCCTTATTCTACTCTGTTTTGGAGTATATACATTAACTCAGTATGCTCTTTCATCTAAAATATCAAAATTCTAATTTTACCCGTATCGACAAAATCTAAATATTATTTAGGCACCCCAATGTTAAAAGCTAAATTGCTCTGAATATAATCTCTCAGAAAAAATATACAATGCCTTATTCTACTCTGTTTTGAAGTAGATACACCAACTCAGTATGCTTTCTCATGTAAAATACCAAAATTCTAATTTTACCCGTATCGACAAAATCTAAATATTATCTAGGCACCCCAATGTTAAAAACAAAATTGCTCTGTATATAATCTGTGAGAAAAAATACACAATGCCCTATTCTCCCCTTTTTTGGAGTATATACAGCAACTCCATATGCTCTAACATGTAAAATACTGAAATTCTAATTTTACGTGAATCTTAAAAAATCTAAATATCTAGGCGCCCCTAAGCAAAAAGAAAATGGCTCTGAATATAGTCTGTTAGAAAAAATATACAGTGCCCTATTCTACTCTTTTTTGGAATATATACACCAACTCAGTATGCTCTCTCATGTAAAATACAGAAATTCAATATTTAAGCGAATCAAAAAAAATCTAGATATTATCCAGGCACCCCAATGTTAAAAGCAAAATTGCTCTCAATACAATTTGTCTGAAAAAATATATAATGCCATTTTCTACTCTGTTTTGAAGTATATACACCAACTCAGTATGCTCTCTCATGTAAAATACAGAAATTCTATATTTAAGCGAATCAAAAAAAATCTAAATATTATCTAGGCACCCCAATGTTAATAGGAAAATTGCTCTGAATATAATCTGTCAGAAAAAATATACAATGCCTTATTCTATTCTGTTTTGGAGTATATACACCAACTCAGTGTGCTGTCTTATGTAAAATACCGAAATTCTAATTTTACGTGAATTGAAAAAAATCTAAATATAATTTAGGCACCCGAATGTTAAAAGCAAAATTTCTCTGAATATAATCTGTTCAGAAAAAAAATATACAATGCCCTTTTCTACTCTGTTTTAAGTTATATTCACCAACTCAATATGCTCTCTCATATAAGAAACCGAAATTCTAATTTTACGTGAATCGAAAAAAATCTAAATAATATATAGGCGCCCCAAAGTTAAAAGAAACTGGCTCTGAATATAGTCTCTGACAAAATATACAATGCCTTATTCTACTCTGTTTTGCAGTATATACACCAACTCAATATGCTCTCTCACGTAAAAAACAGAAATTCTAATTTTACACAAATCGATAAAAATCTAAATAATATCTAGGCGAAAATTTTTAAATATTATCTAGGCATCCGAATGTTAAAAGCAAAATTGCTCTGAATATAATCTGTCAGAAATACATAAAATGCCCTTTTCTACTCTGTTTTGGAGTATATACACCAACTCAAAATGGTCTCTCATGTAAAATACAGAAATTCTAATTTTACGTGAATCGAAAAAAATCTAAATATTATTTAGGCACCCCAAAGTTAATAGAAAATGGCTCTCAATATAGTCTGTTAGAAAAAATATACAATGCCTTATTCTACTCTGTTTTGCAGTATATACACCAACTCAGTATGCTCTCTCATGTAAAATACAGAAATTCTAATTTTACCCGAATCGAAAAAATCTAAATATAATCTAGGTACCCCAATGTTAAAACAAAATTGCTCTGCATATAATCTATCAAAATAAATATACAATGCCCTATTCTACTGTGTTTTGGAGTATATACACAAACTCCATATGCTCTCTAATGTAAAATACCGAAATTCGAATATTATGCAAATCGAAAAACATCTAAATAATATCTAGGCACCCAAAAGCTAAAAGAAAATGGCTCTGAAAATAGTCTGTTAGAAAAAATATACAATGCCCTATTCTACTCTCTTGGAGTATATACACCAACTCAGTATGCTCTCTCATGTAAAATATCGTATTTCTAATTTTACGTGAATCTAAAATAATCTAAATATTTTCAGGCACCCGAATGTTAAAAGCAAAATTACTCTGAATATAATTTGTCAGAAAAAATATACAATGCCGTTTTCTACTCTGTTTTGGAATATATACACCAACTAAATATGCTCTCTCATGTAAAATACCGAAATTCTAATTTTACGTGAATCAAAAAAAATCTAAATAATATATAGGCGCCCCAAAGTTAAAAGAAAATGGCTCTGAATATAGTCTGTTAGAAAAGATATACAATGCCTTATTCTACTCTGTTTTGGAGTATAGACACCAACTCAGTATGCTCTCTCATGTAAAATACAGATATTCTATATTTAAGCGAATTGAAGAAAAATCTACATATTATCTAGGCACCTCAGTGTTTAAAGCAAAATTGCTCTGAGTAGAGTCTGTCAGAAAAAATATACAACGCCATATTCTACTCTGTTTTGGAATATATGCACAACTCCATAAGCTCCCTCATGTAAAATACAGAAATTCTATATTGAAGCGAATCGAAAAAAATCTGAATATTATCTAGGCACCCCAATGTTAAAAGAAAAATTGCTCTGAATATAATCTGTCAGAAAAAATATACAATGCCTTATTCTATCCTTTTTTAAAGTATATGCACCAACTCAGTGTGCTCTCTCATCTAAATTACAGAAATTCTTATTTTACGTGAATTAAAAAAATCTAAATATTATCTAGGCACCCGAATGTTAAAAGCAAAATTGCTCTAAATATAATCTGTTCAGAAAAAAATATACAATGCCCTTTTCTACTCTGTTTTGGATTATATTCACCAACTCAATATGCTCTATAATGTAAAAAACCGAAATTCTAATTTTACGTGAATCGAAAAAAATCTAAATAATATCTAGGCGCCCCAAAGTTAAAAGAAACTGGCTCTGAATATAGTCTCTTAGAAAATATACAATTTCTTATTCTACTGTGTTTTGCAGTATATACACCAACTCAATATGCTCTCTCACGTAAAAAACCGAAATTCTAATTTTACGCGAATTGAAAAAAATCTAAATAATATGTAGGCAAAAAATTTTAAATATTATTTAGGCATCCGAATGTTAAAAGCAAAATTGCTCTGAATATAATCTGTCAGAAAAAATATAAAATGCCCTTTTCTACTCTGTTTTGGAGTATATACACCAACTCAAAATGCTCTCTCATGTAAAATACCGAAATTCTAATTTTACGTGAATCGAAAAAAATCTAAATAATATCTAGGTACCCCAAAGCAAAAAGAAAATGGCTCTGAATATAGTCTGTTAGAAAAAATATACAATGCCTTATTCTACTCTGTTGTGGATTATATACACCAACTCAGTATGCTCTTTCATGTAAACTACCGAAATTCTAATTTTACGTGAATCGAAAAATATCTAAATATTATTTAGGCACCCTAATGGTAAAAGCAAAAATGCTCTGAATATACACTGTCAGAAAAAATATACAATGCCCTTTTCTACTCTGTTTTGAATTATATTCACCAACTCAATATGCTCTCTAATGTAAAAAACCGAAATTCTAATTTTACGTGAATCGAAAAAAATCTAAATAATATCTAGGTGCCCCAAAGTTAAAAGAAACTGGCTCTAAATATAGTCTCTGAGAAAATATACAATTCCTTATTCTACGGTGTTTTGCAGTATATACACCAACTCAATATGCTCTCTCACGTAAAAAAACGAAATTCTAATTTTACGCGAATTGAAAAAAATCTAAATAATATCTAGGCAAAAAATTTTAAATATTATTTAGGCATCCGAATGTTAAAAGCAAAATTGCTCTGAATATAATCTGTCAGAAAAAATATAAAATGCCCTTTTCTACTCTGTTTTGGTGTATATACACCAACTCAATATGCTCTCTCATGTGAAATACCGAAATTCTAAATTTACGTGAATCGAAAAAATCTAAATATTATCTAGGCACCCCAAAGTTAAAAGAAAATGGCTTTCAATATAGTCCGTTAGAAAAAATATACAATGCCTTATTCTACTCTGTTTTGGAGTATATACACCAACTCAGTATGCTCTCTCATGTAAAATACAGAAATTCTAATTTCACCCGAATCAAAAAAATCTAAATATAATCTAGGCACCCCAATGTTAAAAACAAAATTTCCTTTAATATAATCTGTCAGAAAAAATATACAATGCCCTATTTTACTCTGTTTTGGAATATATACACCAACTCCATATGCTCTCTCATGTAAAATAGAGAAATTCTATGTTGAAGCGTATTGAAAAATAACCTAAATATAATCTAGGCACCCCAATATTAAAAACAAAATTGCTCTGAATATAAACTGTCAAAAAATATACAATGCCTTATTCTACTCTGTTGTGGAGTATATAAACCAACTCAGTATGCTCTCTCATGTAAAATACCGAAATTCTAAATTTACATGAATCGAAAAAAAATCTAAATATTATCTAGGCACCCCAATGTTAAAAGAAAAATTGCTCTGAATATACTCTGTCATAAAAAATACACAATGCCCTATTCTACTTTGTGGATTATATACACCAACTCAACATTCTCTCTCATGTAAAATGCTGAAATTCTAATTTTACAAAAATCGAAGAAAATCTAAATAATATCTAGGTGCCCTAATGTTAAAAGAAAATGGTTCTCAATATAGTCTGTTAAAAATATATACAATGCCTCATTCTACTCTGTTTTGGAGTATATACGCCAAATCAGTATGTTCTTTCATGTAAAATACAAAAATTCTAATTTTACATTAATCGAAAAATTTTAAATATTATCAAGGCATCCGAATGTTAAAAGCAAAATTGCTCTGAATATAATCTGTCCGAAAAAATATAAAATGCCCTTTTGTACTCTGTTTTGGAGTATATACACCAACTCAATATGCTTTCTCATGTATAATACCGAAATTATAATTTTACGTGAATCTTAAAAAATCTAAATATCTAGGCGCCCTTAAGCAAAAAGAAAATGGCTCTGAATATAGTCTGCTAGAAAAAATATACAGTGCCCTTTTCTACTCTCTTTTGGAATATATAAACGAACTCAGTATGCTCTCTCATGTAAAACACAGAAATTCTAATTTTACGTGAATCAAAAAAAATCTAGATATTATCCAGGCACCCCAATGTTAAAATCAAAATTGCTCTCAATATAATTTGTCTGAAAAAATATACAATGCCATTTTCTACTCTGTTTTGAAGTATATACACCAAGTCAGTATGCTCTCTCATGTAAGATACAAAAATTCTAATTTTACCCGAATCGAAAATATCTAAGTATAATCTAGGCACCCCAATGTTAAAAACAAAATTGCTCTGAATATAATCTGTCAGAAAAAATATACAATGTTCTATTCTACTCTGTTTTGGAGTATATACACCAAATCCATATGCTCTCTCGTGTAAAATACAGAAGTTCTAGATTGAAGTGAATTGAAAAAAAATCTAAATAAAATCTAGGCACCCCAATATTAAAACAAAATTGCTCTGAATATAATCTGTTAGAAAAAAATATAAAATGCCTTATTCTACTCTGTTTTGGAGTATATACACCATCTCAGTATGCTCTCTCATGTAAAATACCGAAATTCTAATTTTACGTGAATCAAAAAAATCTAAATATTATCTAGGCAACCGAATGTTAAAAGCAAAATTTCTGTGAATATAATCTGTCAGGAAAAATATACAATGCCTTACTATACTCTGTTTTGAAGTATATACACCAACTCAGTATGCTCTCCCATGTAAAAATCAGAAATTCTAATTGTACGTGAATCGAAAAAAATCTAAATAATATCTAGGCACTTCAAAGTTAAAAGAAACTGGCTCGGAATATAGTCTGTTAGAGAAAATATACAATGCCTTACTCTACTCTGTTTTGCAGTATATACACCAACTCAATATGCTCTCTCACCTAAATAAAAGAAATTCTACTTTTACCAGAATCTAATAAATCTAAATGTTTTCTAGGCGCCAAAATGTTAAAAACAAAATTGCTCTGAATATCATCTGTCAGAAAAAATATATAATGCCCTATTCTACTCTGTTTTGGAGTATATACACCAACTCCATATGCTCTCTCATGTAAAATACAGAAATTCTATATTTAAGCGAATCGAAAAGAATCTAAATATTATCTAGGCACCCCAAAGTTTATAGAAAATATAGTCTGTTAGAGAAAATATACAATGCCCATTTCTACTCGGTTTTGTAATATATACACCAACTCAATATGTTGTCTCATGTAAAATAAAGAAATTCTAATTTTCGCAAATCAAAAAAAATCTAAAAAATATCTTGGCGCCCCAAAGTTAAAAGAAAATGGCTCTGAATATAGTCTGTTAGAAAAGATATACAATGCCTTATTCTACCCTGTTTCGGAGTACATACACCATCTTAGGATGCACTCTCAAATAAAAGACAGAAATTCTAATTTTACTCGAATCAAAAAAATCTAAATATTATCTAGGCACCTCAGTGTTAAAAAAAATTGCTCTGAATATAATCTGTCAGAAAATATATACAATGCCCTATTCAACTCTGTTTTGGAGTATATACACCAACTCCACATGCTCTCTCACATAAAATACAGAAATTCTATATTTAAGAGAATCGAAGAAAATCTAAATATTATCTAGGCACCCCAAAGTTAAAAGAAAATGGCTCTGAATATAAACTGTCAGAAAAAATATATAATGTTCTATTCTACTCAGTGTTGGTGTATATACACCAACTCTATATGATCTCTCATGTAATATACAGAAATTTAATATTTAAGTGAATCGAAAAAATTGTAGATATTATCTAGGCACCACAATGTGAATAGCAAAATCGCTCTTAATATAATCTGTCAGATAAAATATACAATGCCCTTTACTTCTCTGTTTTGTAGTATATACACCAATTCAATATGCTCTCTCATGTAAAATACCGAAATTCTAATTCTACCCAAATCGAAAAAATCTAAATATTATCAAGGCACCCCAATGTTAAAAACAAAATTGCTCCGAATATAATCTGTCAGAAAGAATATACAAAGCCCTATTCTACTCTGTTTTGGAGTATATACACCAACTCAATATGCTTTCTCATGTAAAATACCGAAATTCCATATTTAAGCGAATCGAAAAGAATCTAAATATTATCTAGGCACCCCAATATTAAAATAAAAATTGCTGTGAATATAATCTGTCAGAAAAAATATAAAATGCCCTTTTCTACTCTGTTTTAGAGTATATACACCAACTCAATATGCTCTCTCATGTAAAATACAGAAATTCTAATCTTACGCAAATCAAAAAAAATCTAAATAATATCTAGGCACCCAAAAGTTAAAAGAGAATGTCTCTGAATATAGTCTCTTAGAAAAAGTATACAATGCCTTCTTCTACTCTATTTTGGAGTATATACACCAACTCAGTATGCTCTCTCATGTAAAATGCAGAAATTCTATATTTAAGCGATTCTAAAAAAATCTAAATATTATCTAGGCACCCCAATGTGGAAAGCAAAATTGCTCTGAAAATAATCTGTCAAAAAATATACAATGCCTTTTTCTACTCTGTTTTGTAGTATATACACCTAGTCCATATGCTCTCTCATGTAAAATACCGAAATTGTAATTTTACGCATATCAAAAATAATCTAAATAATATCTACGCACCCCAAACTTAAAAGAAAATGGCTCTGAATATAGTGTGTTAGAAAAAATATACAATGCCTAATTCTACTCTGTTTTGCAGTATATTCACTAATTCAGTATGCTCTCTCATGTAAAATACCGAAATTATAATTTTACGCGAATCGAAAAAATTCTAAATATTATCTAGGCGCCTTAAAGGTAAAAGAAAATGGCTCTGAATATAGTCTGTTAGAAAAAATGTACAATGCCTTATTCTACTCTGTTTTGGAGTATATACATCAAATCAGTATGCTCTCTTATGTAAAAAACTGAAATAATAATTTTACCCGAATGGAAAAAATCTAAATATTATCTAGGCACACCAATGTTAAAAACAAAATGGCTCTGAATATTATCTGTCAGAAAAAATATACAATGCCCTATTCTACTCTGTTTTAGGTATATACACCAACTCCATATGCTTTCTCATGTAAAATACAAAAATTCTATATTTAAGCGAATCGAGAAAAATCTAAATATTATCTAGGCACAGCAATGTTAAAAGCAAAATTGCTCTGAATGGAATCTGTTAGAAAAAATATACAATGCGTTTTCTTCTCTGTTTTGGAGTATATACACCAACTCAATATGCTCTCTCATGTAAAATACCGAAATTCTAATTTTACGCGAATCGAAAAATATCTAAATAATATCTAGGCACCCGAAAGTTAAAAAAAATGGCTTTGAATATAGTCTGTTAGAAAAAACATACAATGCCTTATTCTACTCTGTTTTGGAGTATATACAATAACTCAGTATGCTCTCTCATGTAAAATACAGAAATTCTAATTTTACGTGAATAAAAAAAAATCTAAATATTATCTAGGAACACCAATGTTAAAAACTAAATTTCTTTGAATATAATCTGTTAGAAAAAATATGCAATGCCCTATTCTACTCTGTTTTAAAGTATATACACCAACTCCATATGCTCTCTCATGTAAAATAAAGAAATTCTAATTCTACCCGAATCTAAATAATCTAAATATTATCTAAGCACCCCAATGTTAAATACAAAATTTTTCTGAATATATTCTGGCAAAAAAATATACAATGCCCTATTATACTCTGTTTTGAAATATATACACCAACTCCATATATTCTCTCATGTAAAATACAGAAATTCAATATTTAAGCGAATCGAAAATAATGTAAATATTATCTAGGCACCCCAATGTTAAAGCAAATAGCTCTAAATATAATCTGTCAGAAAACATATACAGTGTCTTTTTCTACTCTGTTAGGTAGTATATACACCAAATCAATATGCTCTGTCATGTAAAATACAGAAATTCTAATTCTACCCGAATCGAAGAAATCTAAATATTATCTAGTCACCCCAATGTTAAAAGCAAAATTGCTCTGAATATAATCTGTAAAAGAATATATACAATGCCCTTTTCGACTCTGTTTTGGAGTACATACACCAACTCAATATGCTCTCTCATGTAAAATACCGAAATTCTAATTTTAGGTGAATCAAATAAACTCAAAATAATATCTAGACGCACCAAAGTTAAAATAAAATGGCTCTGAATATAGTCTGTTAGAAAAAATATACAATGCCTTATTCTACCCTGTTTTGGAGTATATACACCAACTCAGGGTGCTCTCTCATGTAAAATACAGAAATACTAATTTTGCCCAAATCGAAAAAATCTAAATATTATCTAGGCACCCCAGTGTTAAAAAAAAACTGCTCAAAATATAATCCGTCAGAAAAAGTATACAATGCCCTATTCTACTCTGTTTTGGAGTATATACACCAACTCCATATGCTCTCTCATGTAAAATAAGGAAATTCTAATTTTACACGAATTGAAAAAAATCTAAATAATATCTAGGCGCCCCAAAGATAAAAGGAAGTGGCTCTAAAAATAGTCTGTTAGAAAAAATATACAATACCTTATTCTACTCAGTTTTTTAGTATATACACCAACTCAGTTTGCTCTCTCATGTAAAATAGAGAAATTCTAATTCTACCCAAATAGAAAGAATCTAAATATTATCTAGGCACCCCAATGTTAAAAACAAAATGGCTCTGAATATAATCTGTCAGACAAAATATACAATGTCCTATTCTACTCTCTTTTGGAGTATATACACCAACTCCATATGCTCTCTTTTGTAAAATACAGAAATTCTGTATTTAAGCGAATTGAAAAAAAATCTTAATATTATCTAGGCACCCGAATGTTAAAAGCAAAATTTCTCTGAATATAATCTGTCAGAAAATATATACAATGGCCTTTTCTACTCTGTTTTGGAGTATATACACCAACTCAATATGATCTCTCATGTAATATACTGAAATTCTAACTTTAGGCGAATAGAAAAAAATCTAAATAATATCTAGGTGCCCCAAAGCTAAAAGAAAATGGGTGTGAATATAATCTGTCAAAAAAATATACAATGCCCTATTCTACTCTGTTTAGTAGTATAGACACCAACTTCATATGCTCTCTCATGAAAAAAGAGAAATTCTATATTTATGTGAATCAAAAAAATCTAAATATAATCTAGGGTCCCCAATGTTAATAGCAAAATTGCTCTGAATATAATCTGTCAGAAAAAATATACAATGCCTTATTCTACTCTCTTTTGGAGTATATACACCAACTCAGTGTGCTCTCTCATGTAAAATACCGAAATTATATTTTTACGTGAATTGAAAAAAATCTAAATATTATCTAGGCACCCCAATGATAAAACCAAAATTTATCTGAAAATAATCTGTCAGAAAAAATATACAATGCCCTTTCCACTCTTTTTTGGGGTATATACACCCACTCAGTATGCTCTCTCATGTAAAATACCAAAATTCTAATTTTACGAGAATGGAAAAAAATCTAAATAATATCTAGGCGTCCCAATGTTAAAAGAAAATGGCTCTAAATATAGTCTGTTAGAAAAAATAGACAATGCCTTATTCTACTTTGTTTTGGAGTATATACACCAAGTCAGTATGCTCTCTCATGTAAAATACCGAAATTCTAATTTTACCCGATTGAAAAAAGCTAAATATTATCAAGGCACCCCAATGTTAAAAACAAAATTGCTCTGAATATAATCTGTCAGAAAAAATATACAATGCCCTATTCTTCTCTGTTTTGGAGTATATACACCAACTCCATATGCTCTCTCATGTAAAATACCAAAATTCTATATTTAAGCGAATTAAAAAATATATAAATATAATCTAGGCACCACTATGTTAAAAGCAAAATTGCTCTGAATATAATCTCTCAGACAAAATATACAATGCCCTTTTCTACTCTCCTTTGGCGTATATACACCAACTCAATATGCACTCTCATGTAAAACACCAAAATTCTAATTTTACATGAATCAAAGAAGATCTAAATAATATATAGGCGCCACAAAGTTAAATGAAAATGGCTCTGAATATAGTCTGTTAAAAAAAATATACAATGCCCTATTCTACTCTGTTTTAAAGTATATACACCAACTCAGTATGCTCTCTTATGTAAAATACCGAAATTCTAATTTTACGTGAATCCAAAATATCTAAATATTATCTAGGAACTCCAATGTTAAAAGCAAAATTGCTCTGAATATAATCTGCCTGAAAAAATATACAATGCCCTTTTCTACTCTGTTTTGGAGTATATACACCAACTCAATATGCTCTCTCATGTAAATTACCGAAATTCTAATTTTACATGAATCGAAAAAAATCTAAATAATATCTAGGCGCCCAAGAGTTAAAAGAAAATGGCTCTGAATATAGTCTTTTAGAAAAAATATACAATGGCTTATTCTACTCTGTTTTAAAGTATATACACCAACTCAGTATGCTTTCTCATGTAAAATAACAAAATTCTAATTTTAACAAAATCGAAATAATCTAAATATTATCTAGGCACCCCAATGTTAAAAGCAAAATTTCTCTGAATATAATCTTTTAGAAAAAATATACAATGCCCTTTACTACTCTGTTTTGCAGTATATACACCAACTCAATATGCTCTCTCATGTAAAATAAAAGAAATTCTAATTTTACGCGAATCAAAAAAAATCTAAATATTATCTAGGCACCCCAATGTTAAAAACAAAATTGCTCTGAATATAATCTGTCAGAGAAAATTTACAATGCCTTATTCTACTCTGTTTTGGAGTATATAAACCAACTCAGTATGCTCTCTCATGTAAAATACCGAAATTCTAATTTTACGTGAATCGAAAAAACCTAAATATTATCTAGGCACCCCAATGATAAAAAGAAAATTGCTCTGAATATAATCTATCAGAAAAGATATACCATGCCATTTTCTACTCTTTTTTGTAATATAT
Organism: Callithrix jacchus; assembly: GCF_049354715.1. Classification (NCBI taxonomy): domain Eukaryota; kingdom Metazoa; phylum Chordata; class Mammalia; order Primates; family Cebidae; genus Callithrix; species Callithrix jacchus. The sequence continues at coordinate 159,489,557 of NC_133508.1, read as the reverse complement.
ACACCAATTAATATGCTCTCTCATGTAAAATACAGAAATTCTAATTTTACCAGAATTGAAAAACCAAAATTTATTTAGGCACCCCAATGTTAAAAACAAAATTGCTCTGAATATATCCTGTCATAAAAAATATAAAGCCCTATTCTACTCTGTTTTGGAGTATATACGCCAACTCAGTATTCCCTCTCATGTAAAATACAGAACTTCTCATTTTACATTAATCGAAAAAAATCTAAATATTATCTAGGCATCCCAATGTTAAAAACAAAATTGCTCTGAATATAATCTGTCAGAATAAATATACAATGCTTTATTCTACCCTGTTTTGGAGTGTATACAACAACTCAGTATGCTCTCTCTTGTAAAATACCGAAATTCTAATTTTACGTGAATCAAAAAAAATTTAAATAATATCTAGGCGCCACAAAGTTAAAAGAAGATGGCTCTAAAGATAGTGTGTCAGAGAAAATATACAATGACTTATTCTACTCTGTTTTGGAGTATATACACAAACTCCATATGCTCTCTCATGTAAAATACCGAAATTCTAATTTTACCCGAATCGAAAAAATCTAAATATTATCTTGACACCCCAATGTTAAAAACAAAAGTGCACTGAATATAATCTCTCAGAAAAAAATACAATGCCTTATTCTACTCTGTTTTGGAGTACATACACCAACTCCATATGCTCTCTGATGTAAAATACCGAAATTCTAATTTTACGTAACTAAAAAAAATCTAAATTTTATCTAGGTACTCCAATGTTAAAAGGAAAATTGCTCTGAATATAATCTGTCTGAAAAAATATACAATGCCCTTTTCTACTCTGTTTTGGAGTATCTACACCAACTCAATATGCTCTCTCATGTAAAATACCAAAATTTGAATTTTATGCAAATCGAAAAAAATCTAAATAATATCTAGGCTCCCCAAAGTTAAAAGAAAATGGCTCTGAATATATTCTGTCAGGAAAAATATACAATGCCTTATTCTACTCTGTATTGCAGTATATGCACCAACTCCATATGCTCTCTCATTTAAAATACAGAAATTCTATATTTAAGCGAATCGAAAAAAATCTAAATATTATCTTGGCACCCCAATGTTAAAAGGAAAATTGCTCTGAATATAATCTGTCAGAAAAAATATACAATGCCTTATTCTACTCTGTTTTGGAGTATATAAACCAACTGTATATGCTCTCTCATGAAAAATACCGAATTTCAAATTTTACGGGAATCAAAAAAAATCTAAATATTACCTAGACACCAGAATGTTAAAAGCAAGATTTCTCTGAATATAATCTGTCAGAAAAAATATACGATGCCCTTTTCTTCTTTGTTTCGGAGTATATACACCAACTCAATATGCACTCTCATTTAAAATACCGAAATTGTAATTTTACGTGAATCGAAAAAAATCTAAATAGTATCTAGGCGCCCCAAAGTTAAATGAAAATGGCTCTGAATATATTCTGTTAGAGAAAATATACAATGCCCTATTCTACTCTGTTTTGGAGTATATACACCAACTCAGTATGCTCTCATGTAAAATATGGAAATACTAATTTTACGTGAATCAAAATAAATCAAAATATTTTCCAAGCACCACAATGTTAAAAGCAAAATTCCTCTGAATATAATCTGTCAGAAAAAATATACAATGCCCTCTTCTACTCTGTTTGTGAGTATATACACCAACTCAATATGCTCTCTCATGTAAATAGCGTAATTCTAATTCTACACGAATCGAAAATTCTAAATAATATGTAGGCTCCTCAAAGTTAAAAGACAATGGCTCTGAATATAGTCTGTTAGAAAAAATATACAATGCCTTATTCTAATCTTTTTTGGAGCATATGCACCAACTCAGTGTGCTCTCTCATGTAAAATACAGAAATTCTAATTTTACTTGAATAAAAAAAATCTAAATATGATCTAGGCACCCCAATGTTAAAAACAAAATTGCTCTGAATATAATCTGTCAGACGAAATATACAATGCCCTATTCTACTTTGTTTTGGTGTATATACACCAACTTCATATGCTCTCAAATAAAAAATACATAAATTCAATATTTAAGCGAATCCAAGAAAATCTAAATATTATCTAGGCATCCCTATGTTAAAGCAAAATTGCTCTGAATATAATCTGTCAGAAAAAATATACAATGCCCTTTTCTATTCTTTTTTGGAGTATATTCACCAACTCAATATGCTCTCTCATGTAAAATACCAAAATTATAATTTTACGTGAATCGAAAAAAATCTGAATAATATCAAAAATGGGTCTGAATATAGTATGTTAGAAAAAATATACAATGACTTATTCTACTCTGTTTTGGAGTATATACACCAGTTCAGTATGCTCTCTCATGTAAAATACAAAAATTCTATATTTAAGTGAATCTAAAGAAAAATAAATATTATCTAGGCACCCCATTGATGAAAGCAAAATTGCTCTGAATATAGTCTGTCAGAAAAAATATACAATGCCATTTTTCTACTCTGTTTTGCAGTATATAAATCAACTCAATATGCTATCTCTTGTAAAATAAAGAAATTATAATTTTACCTGAATCGAAATAATCTAAATATTATCTAGGCACACCAATTTAAAAAACAAAATTGCGTTGAATATAATCTGTCAGGAAAAATATAGAATGCCCTATTCTACTCTGTTTTGGAGTATATACACCAACTCCATATGCTCTGTCATGTAAAATACAGAAATTTTATATTTAAGCGAATCGAAAGAAATCTAAATATTATCTAGGCACCCCAATGTTAAAAGCAACATTGCTCTGAATATAATCTGTCAGAAAAAATATACAATGCCCTATTCTACTCTGTTTTGGAGTATTTACACCAATTCCATATGCTCTCTCATGTAAAATAAAAAATTCTGTATTTAAGCCAATGGAAAAAAATCTAAAATTTATCTAGGCACCCCAATGTTAAAAGCAAAATTGCTCTGAATATAATCTGTCAGAAAAAATATACAATGCCTTTTTCGACTCTGTTTTGTAGTATATACACCAAGTTATTTTGCTCTCTCGTGTAAAATACCGAAATTCTGATTTTATGCAAATCAAAAAAAATCTAAATAATATCTAGGCCCCCCAAAGTTAAAAGAAAATGGTTCTGAATATAGTGTGTTAGAGAAAATATACAATGCCTGTTTCTACTCTGTTTTGGAGTATATACAGCAACTCAGTATGCTCTCTCATGTAAAATACAGAAATTCTAATTTTACATGAATCGAAAAAAATCTAAATATTATCTAGGCACCCGAATGTTAAAAGCAAAATTGCTCTGCATATAATATGTCAGAAAAAATATACAATGCCCTTTTCTACTCTGTTTTAAATTACATAAACCAACTTGATATGCTCTCTCATGTAAAATACAGAAATTCTATATTTAAGCGAATCGAAAAAATCTAAATATTATCTAGGCACCCCAATGTTAATAACAAAACTGCTCTTAATATAATCTGTCATAAAAAACATACAATGCCCTATTCTACTTTGTTTTGGAGTATATAAACCAACTCGATACGCTCTCTCATGTAAACTACAAAAATTCTATATTTAATCGAATCGAAATAAATCTAAATATTATCTAGGCACCCCAATGTCTAAAGCAAAATTGCTCTGAATATAATCTCTCAGAAAAAATATACAATGCCTTTTTCTTCTCTGTTTTGGAGTATATACACCAACTCAGTATGCCCTTTCATGTAAAATACAAAAATTCTAATTATACGCGAATCGAAATAAAATCTAAATAATATCTAGGCGACCCAAAGGTAAAAGAAAATGGCTGTGAATATAGTCTGTTAGAAAAATATACAATGCCTTATTCTACTCTGTTTTGGAGTATATACATTAACTCCATATGCTCAATCATGTAAAATACAGAAATTCTATATTTAAGCGAATCAAAAAAAATATAAATACTATATAGGCACCCCAATGTTGAAAACAATATTGTTCTGGGTATAATCTGTCAGAGAAAATATACAATGCCCTTGTCTACTTCGTTTTGTAGTATATACACCAACTCAATATGCTATTTCATGCAAAATACAAAAACTCTAATTTTACCCGAATCGAAAAATCTAAATATTATCAAGGCACCACAATGTTAAAAGGAAAATTGCTCTGAATATAATCTGTCAGAACAAATATACAATGACCTATTCTACTCTGTATTGGAGTATATACACTAACACATTATGCTCTCTCATGTAAAATACAGAAATTATAATTTTACCCGACTCAAAAAAATATAAATATTGTCTAGGTACCCCAATGTTAAAAACAACATTGCTCAGAATATAATATGTCAGAAAAAATATACAATGCCCTATTCTACTCTTTTTTGTAGTATATACATCAACTCCATATGCTCTCTCATGTAAAATACAGAAATTCTATATTTAAGCAAATCGAAAAAATTCTAAATATTATCTAGGCACCCCAATGTTAAAAGCAAAATTGCTCTGAATATAGTCTGTCAGAAAAAATATACAATGCCTTTTTCTACTCTTTTGTTTAGTATATACACCAAGTTAATATGCTCTCTCATGTAAAATACCGAAATTCTGATTTTACGCAAATCAAAAAAAATCTAAATAATATCTAGACGCCCCAAAGTTAAAAGAAAATGGCTCTTAATATAGTGTGTTAGAGAAAATATACAATGCCTTACTCTACTCTGTTTTGGAGTATATACACAAACTACATACGGTCTCTAATGTAAAATACAGAAATTCTCTATTTATGTGAATCAAAAAAAATCTAAATATTATCTAGAAATACCAATATTAATATCAATATTGCTCTGAATATAATCTGTCAGAAAAAATATACAATGCCCTATTCTACTCTGTTTTGGAGTATATACACCAACTCCATATGCTCTCTCATGTAAAATACAGAAATTCTATATTTAAGCGAATCGAAAAAAATCTAAATATTTTCTAGGCACCCCAACAATAAAAGCAAAATTCCTCTGAATATAATCTTACAGAAAAAATATACAGTGCCCTTTTCTATTCTGTTTTGTAGTATATACACAAACTCAATATGCTCTCTCATATAAAATACAGAAATTCTAATTTTACCCGAATCGAATAAATCTAAATATAATCTAGGCACTTCAATGTTAAAAACAGAATTTCTCTGAATATAATCTGTTAGAAAAAATATACAATGCCCTATTCTACTCTGTTTTGGAGTATATACACCAACTCAGTATGCTCTCTCATGTAAAATACAGAAATTCTAATTTTACATGTATCGAAAAAAATCTAAATATTATCTAGGCACCCCAATGTTAATAGCAAAATTGCTATGTATATAGTCTTTCTCACAAAATATAAAATGCCCTTGTCTACGGTGTTTTGGAGTATATACACCAACTCAATATGCTCTCTCATGAAAAATACTGAAATTCAAATTTTACGTGATTCGAAAAACATTTAAATAATATCTAGGCGCCGCAATGTTAAAAGAAAATTGCTCTGAGTATAGTCTGTTAGACAAAATATACAATGCCTTATTCTACTCTGCTTTGGAGTATATACACCAACTCAGTATGCTCTCTCATGTAAAATACAGAAATTCTAATTTTACCCGAATCGAAAAAAATCTAAATAATATTAAGGCGCCCCAATGTTAAAAGCAAAATTGCTCTGAATATAAGCTGTCAGAAAAAATATACAACGCCCTATTCTACCCTGTTTTGGAGTATATACAAAAACTCCATATGCACTCTCATGTAAAATAGAGAAATTCTATATTTAAGCAAATCGAAGAAAATCTAAATATTATCTATGCACCCCAATGTTAAAAGCAAAATTGTTCTGAATATAATTTGTCATAAAAAATATAGAATGCCCTTTTCTACTCTGTTTTGGAGTATATACACCAACTCCATATGCTCTCTCATGTAAAATAGAGAAATTCTATATTTAAGCAAATAAAAAAATATATAAATATTATCTAGGTACCCCAATGTTAAAAACAAAACTGCTCTGAATATAGTCTGTCATAAAATATACACAATGCCCTATTCTACTCTGTTTTGGAGTATATACACCAACTCCATATGCACTCTCATGTAAAATAGAGAAGTTATATATTTATGCAAATCGAAAAAAATCTAAATATAATCTAGGCACTCCAAAGTTAAAAGCACAATTGCTCTGAATATAATCTGTCAGAAAAAATATACAATGCCATTTTCTACTCTTCTTTGGAGTATATACACCAAATCAATATGCTCTGTTATGTAAAATACCGAAATTCTAATTTTATGCGAATCGAAACAAATCATAAAAATATCTAGCCGCCCCAAAGTTAAAAGAAAATGGGTATGAATATAGTCTGTTAGAAAAAATATACAATGCCTTACTCTACTCTGTTTTGGAGTAAATACACCAAATCTGTATGCTCACTCATGTAAAATAAAGAAATTTAATTTTACAAGAATCGAAAATATCTAAATATTATCTAGGCACCCCAATGTTAAAAATAAAATTGCTCTGAATAAAATTTGTCAGAAAAAATATACAATGCCCTATTCTACTCCCTTTTTGAGTATTTAGACCAACTCCATATGCTCTCTCATGTAAAATACAGAAATTTTATCTTTAAGCAAATCGAAAAAATCTAAATATTACCTAGGCACCCCAACGTTAAAAACAAAATTTCTCTGAATAGAATTTGGAAGAAAAAATGTAAAATGCCCCTTTCTACTGTGTTTTGGAGTATATACACCAACTCAATAAGCTCTCTATTGTAAAACACAGAAATTCTATATTTAAGCGAATCGAAAAATATCTAAATATTATCTAGGCACCCCAATGTTAAAAACAAAATTTATCCAAATATACTTTGTCAGAAAAAATATACAATGCTTTATTCTTCTCTGTTTTGGAGTGTATACACCAACTCCATATGCTCTCTAATTTAAAATACAGGAATTCTATATTTAAGGGTATCGAAAAAAATCTAAATATAATCTAGGCACCCCAATGTTAAAAGCAAAATTTCTCTTAATATAATCTGTCAGAAAAAATATACAATGCCCTTTTCTACTCTGTTTTGGAGTATATACACCAACTCAATATGCTCTCTCATGTAAAATACCGAAATTATAATTTTACGTGAATCAAAAAAAATCGAAATAATATCTAGGTGCCCCAAAGTTAAAAGAGAATGGCTCTGAATATAGTCTTTTAGAGAAAATATACAATGCTTTATTCTATTCTGTTTTGGAGTATATACACCAATTAAGTGTGCTCCCTCATGTAAAATACTGAAATTCTAATTTTTCCCAAATCGAAAAAAATCTAAATATTATCTAAACACCCCAATGTTAAAAACAAAATTGCTCTGAATATAATCTGTGAGAAAATATATACAATGCACTATTCTACTCTATTTTGGACTATATACATTAACTCAATATGCTCTCTCATGTAAAATACAGAAATTCTATATTTAAGCGAATCGAAAAAATTCTAAATATTATCTAGGCACCCCAATGTTAAAATCAAAATTTCTCTTAAAAGAATCTGTCAGAAAAAATATACAATGCCCTATTCTACTCTGTTTTGGAGTATATACACCAACTCAGTATGCTCTCTCATGTAAAATACAGAAATTATAATCTTACGTGAATCGAAAAATATCTAAAAATATCTAGGCACCACAATGTTAAAAACAAAATTGCTCAGAATATAATCTGTCAGAAAAAATATACAATGCCCTATTCAACTGTGTTTTGGAGTATATACACCAACTCCATATGCTCTCTCACGTAAAATAGAGAAATTTTATATTTGAGCAAATCGAAAAATATCTCAATATTATCTAAGCACCCCAATGTTAAAAGCATAATTGCTCTGAATATAATCAGTCAGAAAATTTATACAACGCAATTTTCTACTCTGTTTTGTAATATATACACCAACTAAATATGCTCTCTCGTGTAAAATACAGAAATACTTATTTTACCAGAATCGAAAAACCAAAATTTATCTAGGCACCCCAATTTTAAAACAAAATTGCTCTGATTCTAATCTGTCAGAAAAAATATACAGCCCTATTCTACTCTGTTTTGGAGTATATACACCAACTCAGTATTCTCTCTCATGTGAAATACCGAAATTCTCATTTTACGTGAATCGAAATAATTCTCAATATTATCTAGGCAACCCAATGTTAAGAAAAAATTGCTCTGAATATAATCTGTCAGAATAAATATACAATGTTCTATTCTAATCTGTTTTGGAGTATATACACCAACTCAGTATGCTCTCTCATGTAAAATACCGAAATTCTAATTTTACGTGAATCGAAAATAATCTAAATATTATCTAGGCACCCCAATGATAAAAGCAAAATTGCTCTGAATATAATGTATGAGAAAAAATATACAATGCCCTTTTCTACTCTGTTTTGGAGTATGTACACCAACTCAATACGCTGTCTCATGTAAATTACCGAAATTCTAATGTTACGTGAATCGAAAAAAATCTAAGTAATATCTAGGCACCCCAAAGTTAAAAGAAAATGTCTCTAAAAATAGCCTGTTATAAAAAATATAAAATTCCTTATTCTACTCTGTTTTGGAGAATATACACCAACTCAATATGCTCTCTGATGTAAAATACAGAAATTCTAATTTTACGTGAATAAAAAAAAATCTAAATATTATCTAGGCACCGGAATGTTAAAAGTACAATTGCTCGGAATAAAATCTGTCAGAAAAAATATACAATGCCCTTTTCTACTCTGTTTGGTGTATATACACCAACTCAATATGCTCTCTCATGTAAAATAAAGAAATTCTAATTTTACCTGAATAAAAAAATCTAAATAATATCGCTTCAAAGTTAAAAGAAAATGGCTCTGAATATAGTCTGTTAGAAGAAATATACAATGCCTTACTCTACTATGTTTTGGAGGATATACACGAACTCAGTATGCTCTCTCATGTAAAATTCAGAAATTCTAATTTTACCCGAATTGAAAAAATCTAAATATTATCTAGGCACCCCAGTGTTAAAAACAAAATCGCTCTGAACATAATGTGTCAGAAAAAATATACAATGCAGTTTCCTACTTTGTTTTGGAGTATATACACCAACCCCATATGCTCTCTCATGTAAAATACAGAAATTCTAATTTTACGTGAATCGCAAAATATCTAAATATTATCTGGGCACCTATTGTTAAAAGCAAAATTACTATGAATATAATCTTCCAGAAAAAATATACAATGCCATTTTCTACTATGTTTTCGAGTATGTAAACTAACCCAATATGCTCTCTCATGTAAAATACCGAAATTCTAAATTTATGCTAATCAAATGAAATATAAATATTATCGAGGCACCCCAATGGTAGTATCAAAATTGCTATGAATATAATCTGTCAGAACATATATACAATGCTTTTTCTACTCAGTTTTGGAGTATATACACCATCTCAATATGCTCTCTCATGTAAAATACCAAATTTTAATTTACGTGAATTGAAAAAAATCTCAATATTATCTAGGCACCACAAGGTTAAAAGAAAAATTGCTCTGAATATAATCCGTCAGGAAAAATACACAATGCCATTTTCTACTCTGTTTTGGAGTATATACAACTACTCAATATGCTCTCTCATGTAAAATACGAAAATTCTAATTATACGCGAATCAAAACAAATCTAAATATTATCTAGGCATCCCAGTGTTAGAAGAAAAATTGCTCTGAATATAATCAGTCAGAAAATATATACCATGCCCTATTCTACTGTGTTTTGGAGTATATACACCAACTCCATATGTTCTCTCATGAAAAATACAGAAATTCTATATTTAAGCGAATCGAAATAAATCTAAATATTATCTAGGCACCTAAATGTTAAAAACAATATTGATCTGAATATAATCTGTCAGAAAAAACATAAAATGCCTTATTCTACTCTGTGGTGGAGTAAATACACCAACTCCATATGCTCTTTTATGTAAAATACAGAAATTCTATATTTAAGCGAATCGAAAAATATCTAAATATTATTTAGGCACCCCAATGCAAAAACAAAATTGCCCTGAATATAATCTGTCAGAAAAAATATACAATGCCCTTTTCTACTCAGTTTTGTAGTATATACACCAACTCATGATGCTCTCTCATGTAAAATACAGAAATTCGAATTTTACCCGAATAAAAAAAATCAAAATATTATCGAGGCACCACAATGTTAACAACAAAATTCCTCTGAATATAATCTGTCAGAAAACATTTACAATGCCCTTTTCTACTCTGTTTTGTAGTATATACACTAACTCCATATGCTCTCTCATGTAAAATACAGAAATTCTAATTTTACCCGAATCGAAAAAATCTAAATATTATCTAGGCACCCCAATGTTAAAAACAAAATTGCTTTGAGTATAATCTCTCATAAAAATATACAATGCCCTATTCTAATCTGTTTTGGAATACATACACCAAGTCCATACTCTCTCTCATGTAAAATACAGAAATTCTATATTTAAGCGAATCGAAAAAAACCTAAATATTATCTAGGCACCCCAATGTTAACAGAGAAATTGCTCTGAATATAATCTGTCAGAAAAAATATACAATTCCTTATTCTATTCTCTTTTGGAGTATATACACCAACTCAGTATGCTCTCTCATGTAAAATACAGAAATTCTAATTATACTCCGAATAGAAAAAACCTAAATATTATCTAGGCAGCCCATTGTTAAAAGCAAAATTGGTCTGAATATAATCTGTCAGGAATAATATACAATGCCCTTTTCTACTCTGTTTTGGAATATATAAACAAAATCAATATGCTCTATCATGTAAAATACCGAAATTCTAATTTTACGCGAATCGAAAAAATCTAAATAATATCTAGGTGCTCCAAAGTTAAAAGAAAACGGTTTTCAATATAGTCTGTTAGAAAAAATATAGAATACCTTATTCTAGTCTGTTTTGGAGGATATACACCAACTCAGTATGCTCTCTCATGTAAAATACCGAAATTCTAATTTTATGTAAATCGAATAAAATATAAATATTATCTAGGCACCCCAATGTTAAAAGCAAAATTGCTCTGAATATAAGCTGTCAGAAAAAATATACAATGCCGTTTTTAACAGTTTTGTAGTATATACACCAACTCCATATTCTGTGTCATGTAAAATACAGAAATTCTAATTTTACCCACATCGAAAAAATCTAAATATTATCTAGGCACCCCAATGTTAAAAACAAAACTGCTATGAATATAATCTGTCAGAAAAAATATACAATGCCGTATTCTATGCTGTTTTGGATTATATACACCACGTCCATAAGCTCTCTCATGTAAAATACAGAAATTATATATTTAAGTGAATCGAAAAATATCTACATATTATCTACGCATCCAAATGTTGAAAGCAAAATTGTACTAAATATAATCTGTCAGAAAAAATAAACAATGCCCTTTTCTACTTTATTATGTAGTATATACACCAACTCAATACGCTCTCTCATGTAAAATACCGAAATTGTAATTTTAGGCGAATCAAAAAAATTCTAAATAATATCTAGGCGCCCCAAAGTTAAAAGAAAATGGCTTTGAATATAGTATGTAAGAAAAAATATACAATGCCTTATCCTACTGTATTTTGGAGTATATACACCAACTCAGGATGCTCTCTCATGTAAAATATAGAAATTCTAATTTTACCTGAATCGAAAAAATCTAAATATTATTTAGGCACCTCAGTGTAAAAAAGAAAATTGCTCTGAATATAATCTGTCAGAAAAATTATACAATGCCCTATTCTACTCTGTTTTGGAGTATATACACCAACTCCATATGCTCTCTCATGTAAAATAGAGAAATTCTATATTTAAGCGAATCGAAAAAAATCTAAATATTATATACGCATTCCAATGTTAAAAGAAAAATTGGTCTGAATATAATCTGTCAGAAAAAAATATACAATGCCCTCTACTTCTGTGTTTTGTAGTATATACACCGACTCCATATGTTCTCTCATGTAAAATACAGATATTCTATATTTAAGTGAATCGAAATAAATCTAAATAATATCTAGACACCCCAATGTTAAAAGCAAAATTGCTCGTAATATAATCTGTCATAAAAAATATACCGTGCCCTTTTCTAATCTGTTGTGCAGTATATACACCAACTCAATATGCTCTCTCGTGTATAGTACCGAAATTCTAATTTTATGCGAATCGAAAAAAAATCTGAATAATATCTAGGTGCCCCAAAGTTAAAGGACAACGACTCTGAATATAGTCTGTTAGAGAAAATATAAAATGCCTTATTCTACTCTGTTTTGGAGGATATACACCAACGCAGTATGCTCTCTCATGTAAAATACATAAATTCTAATTTTACATGTATCGAAAGAAATCTAAATATTATCCAGGCACCCCAATGTTAAAAACAAAATTGCTCTTAATATAACCTGTCAGAAAAATTATACAATGCCGTATTCTACTCTGTTTTGGAGTATATACACCAACTCAGTATGCTCTCTCATATAAAATACAGAAATTCTATATTTAAAAGAATCGAAAAAAATCTAAATATTATCCAGGCACCCGAATGTTAAAAGCAAAATTGCTCTGAATATAATCTGTCAGAAGAAATATACAATGCCCTTTTCTACTCTGTTTTGTAGTATAAACACCAAGTCAATATGCTCTGTCATGTAAAATACAGAAATTCGAATTCCACCGGAATCGAAAAAATCTAAGTATTATCACGACACCCCAATGTTAAAAGCAAAATTGCTCTGAATATAGTCTGTCAGAGAAAATATACAATGCCCTTTTCTACTCTGTTTTGTAGTATATACACCAACTTAACATGCTATCTCATGTAAAATATGGAAATTCTAATTATACGTGAATCGAAAAAAATCTAAATAATTACTAGGTGCCCCAAAGTTAAAAGAAAATGTCTCAGAATATAGTCTGTTAAAGAAATATACAATGTTTTATTATACACTGTTTTGGAGTATATACACAAACTTCGTGTACTCTCTCATGTAAAATATAGAAATTCCAATTTTAACAGAATAGTTAAAATCTAAATATTACCTAGGCACCCCAATGTTTAAAACAAAATTTCTCTGAATATAATCTGTCAGAAAAAATAAGCAATGTTTTTTTCTACTCTGTTTTGTAGTATATACACCAACTCCATATGCTCTCTCATGTAAAATAACGAAATTCTATATTTTAGCAAATCGAAAAAAATCTAAATAATATCTAGGCGCCCCAAAGTTAAAAGAAAATGGTTCTAAATATAGTCTGTAAGAAAAAATATACAATGCCTTATTCTTCTCTGTTTTGGAGTATATACACCAACTCCATATGGTCTCTCAAGTAAAATACAGAAATTATATATTTAAGCGAATTGAAAAAATTCTAGATATTATCTAGGCACCCCAATGTGAAAAGCAAAATTTCTCTTAATATAATCTGTCAGATAAAATATACAATGCCCTTTACTTCTCTGTTTTGAAGTATATACATCAACTCCATATACTCTCTCAGGTAAAAAACAGAAATTCTAATTTCACCCGAATCAAAAAAATCAAAATATTATGTAGGCACCCCAATGTTTAAAAAAAAATTTCTCTGAATATAATTTTTCATAAAAAATATAAAATGCCCTATTCTACTCTGTTTTGGAGAATATACACCAACTCCATATGCTCCCTCATGTAAAATACAGAAATTCCATATTTAAGCGAATCTAAAAAAATCTAAATATTATCTAGGCACCACAAGGTTAAAAGCAAAATTGCTCTGAATATAATCTGTCAGAAAAAATATATAATGCCCTTTTCTACTCTGTTTTGTAGTATATAAACCAAATCAATATGCTCTCTTGTGTAAATTACAGAAATTCTAATTCTACCCTAATCGAAAATATCTAAATATTGCCTAGGCACCACAATGTTAAAAACAAAATTGCTCTGAATATAGTTTGTCAGAAAAAATAAACAATGCCCTATTCTACTCTCTTTTGGAGAATATACACCAACTCAGTATGCTCTGTAATGTAAAATACAAAAATTCTAATTTTACGTGAATCGAATAAAATCTACATATTATCTATGCACCCTAATGTTAAAAGTAAAATTTCTCTGATAGTAATCTCTCAGAAAATGTATGCAATGCCCTATTCTACTCTGTTTTGGAGTATATACACCAACTCCATATGCTCTCTCATGTAAAATACAGAAATTCTTTATTTATGCGAATCAGAAAAAATCTAAATATTATCTAGGCACCTCAGTGTGAAAAAAAAATTGCTCTGAATATAATCTCTCAGAGAAAATATACAATGCCCTATTCTACTCTGTTTTGGAGTATATACACCAACTCCACATTCTCTCTCATGTAAAATACAGAAATTCTATATTTAAGTGAATTGAAAGAAATCGAAATATTATCTAGGCAACCCAATGTTAAAAGAAAAATTGCTCTGATAGTAATCTCTCAGAAAATATATATAATGCCCTATTCTACTCTGTTTTAAAGTATATACACCAACTCCATATGCTCTCTCATGTAAAATACAGAAATTCTATATTTAACCGAATCAAAAAAATTCTAGATAGTTTCTAGGCACCGCAATGTGAAAAGCAACATTGCTCCTAATATAGTCTGTCAGATAAAATATACAATGTCCTTTACTTCTCTTTTTTGTAGTATATACACCAACTCAATATACTCTCTCATGTAAAATATAGAAATATTAATTCTACCCAAATCGAAAAAATCTAAATATTATCTAGGCAGCCTAATGTTAAAAAAAATTGCTCTGAATATAATCTGTCAGAAATAATATACAATGCCCTATTCTACTCTGTTTTGGAGTATATACACAACTCCATATGCTCTCTCATATAAAATACCGAAATTCTAATTTTACGTGAATCGAAAAACATCTAAATTATATCTAGGCGCCCCAAAGTTAAAAGAAAATGGCTCTGAATATAGTCTGTTAGAAAAATATACAATGCCCTATTCTACTCTGTTTTGGAGTATATACACCAACTCAGTATGCTCTCTCATGTAAAAAACAGAAATTCTGATTTTACCAGAATCAAAATAATCTAAATATTATCTAGGCACCCCAATGTTAAAAGCAAAATTGCTCTGAATATAATCTGTCAGAAAAAATATACAATGCCTTCTTCTACTCTTTTTTGTAGTATATACACCAACTCAATATGCTCTCTCATGTAAAATACAGAAATTGTAATTTTACGTGAATCAAAAAAAATCTAAATATTATCTAGGTGACCCAATGTTAAAAACAAAATTGGTCTGAATATAATCTGTCAGAAAAAATATACAATGCCCTCTTCTCCTTTGCTTTGGAGTATATACACCAACTCCATATGCTCTCTCATGTAAAATACAGAAATTTTATATTTAAGTGAATAAAAACAATATATAAATATTATCTAGAGACCCCAATGTTAAAAGCAAAATTGCTCTGAATATAACCTGCCAGATAAAATATACAATTCCCTATTCTACTTTGTTTTGGAGTATATTCACCAACTCCATATGCTCTCTCAGGTAAAATAGAGAAATTCTAAGTTTAAGTGAATCGAAAAAAATCTAAATATTATCTAGGAACCCCATTGTTAAAAGAAAAATTGCTCTGAATATAATCTGTCAGAAAAAATATACAATGCCCTTTTCTACTCTGTTTTCGAGTATATACACCAACACAATATGCTCTCTCATGTAAAATACAGAAATTCAAATTTTACCCCAGTCGAAAAAATCTATATATTATCTAGGCACCCGAATGATAAAAAAAAAATTGCTCTGAATATAATCTCTCAGAAAAAATATACAATGCCCTATTCTACTTAGTTTTGGAGTATATACACCAACTACATATGGTCTCTCCTGTAAAATACAAAAATTCTAATTTTACGCGAATCGAAAAAATCTAAATAATATCTAGGTGCCCCAAAGTTAAAAGAAAATGGCACTGAATACAGTCTGTTAGAAAAAATATACAATGCCTTATTCTACTCTGTTTTGGAGTATATAAACCAACTCAGTATGCTCTCTCATGTAAAATACCAAAATTTTAATTTTACGCGAATCAAAAAAAATCTAAATAATATCTAGGCACCCCAAAGTTAAAAGAAAATGGCTCTGAATATAGTCTGTTAGAAGAAATGTGCAAAGCCTTATTCTACTCTGTTTTGGAATATATACACCAACTCAGTATGCTCTGTCATGTAAAATATAGAAATTCTAATTGTACCCGAATTGAACAAATCTAAATATGATCTATGCACCCCTATGTTAAAAACAAAATTGCTCTGAATATCGTCTCTCAGAAAAAATATACAATGCCCTATTCTACTCTGTTTTGGAGTATATACACCAACTCCATATGCTATCTCATGTAAAATACAAAAATTCAATATTTGAGCGAATCGAAAAAAATCTAAATATTATCTAGGCAAACCAATGTAAAAAGCAAAATAGCTATGAATAAATTCTGTCAGAAAAAATATACAATGCCCTTTTCTACTCTGTTTTGGAGTATATACACCAACTCAATATGCTCTCTCAGGTTAAATACCAAAATTTTTATTTTACGCGAATTGAAAAATATCTAAATAATATCTAGGCGCCCCCAAGTTAAAAGAAAATAGCGCTGAATATAGTCTGTTAGAAAAAATATACAATGCCTTATTCTACTCTGTTTTGGAGTATATGGACCAAATCAGTATGCTCTCTCATGTAAAATACCGACATTCTCAATTTACGTGAAACGAAAAAAAACTAAACAATATCTAGTCACCACCATGTTAAAAACAAAATTGTTCTGAATATTATCTGTCAGGAAAAATACACAATGGCCTATTCTACTTAGTTTTGGAGTATACACACCAACTACATATGGTCTCTCATATAAAATACAAAAATTCTATATTTAGGTGAATCAAAAAAAAATCTAAATATTATCTAGGCACCCCAACGCTAAAAGCAAAATAGCTCTGAATATAATCTGTCATGAAAAATATACAATGCATTTTTCTAATCTGTTTTGGAGTTTATACACCAACTCAATATGCTCTCTCATGTAAAATAACGAAATTTTAATTTTACGCGAATTGAAAAAAATCTAAATATTATCTAGGTACCCCAAAGTTAAAAACAAAATTGCTCTGAATATAATCTGTCAGAAAAAATATACAATGCCCTATACTACTCTGTTTTGGAGTATATACACCAACTCCATATGCACTCTTATGTAAAATAGAGAAATTCAATATTTATGCAAATCGAAGAAAATCTAAATATAATCTTGGCACCCCAAAGGTAAAAGCAAAATTGCTGTTCATATAATCTGTCACAAAAATATACAATGCCCTTTTTTACTCTGCTTTGGAGTGTATAAACCAAATCAATATGCTCTCTTATGTGAAATATCGAAATTTTAATTTTACGCGAATCGAAAAAAACCTAAATACTATCTAGGCGCCCCAAAGATAAACGAAAATGGGTATGAATGTAGTCTGTTAGAAAAATATACAATGCCTTATTCTACACTGTTTTGGAGTAAATATACCAACTCCGTATGCTCTCTCATGTAAAATAAAGAAATTTAATTTTACCAGAATCGAAAAAATCTAAATATTATGTAGGCACCCCAATGTTTAAAACAAAATTGCTGTGAATATAATCTGTCAGAAAAAATATACAATGCCCATTTCTACTCTGTTTTGGAGTATATACACCAACTCCATATGCTCTCTCATATAAAATAGAGAAATTCTATATTTAAGCGAACTGAAATAAACCTAAATATTATCTAGGCAACCCAATGTTAATAGCAAAATTGCTCTGAATATAAAATGTCAGAAAAGATATACAATACCCTTTTCTACTCTGTTTTTTAGTATATACACCAAACCAATATGCTCTCTGATACAAAATACCGAAATTCTAATTTTACGTGAATAAAAAAAAATCTAAATATTATCTAGGCATCCCAATGTTAAAAGCAAAATTGCTCTGAATATAATCTGTAAGAAAAAATATACAATTTTCTTTTCTACTCTGTTTTGTAGTATATTCACCAACTAAATATGCTCTCTCAGGTAAAATACAGAAATTCTATATTTAAGCGAATCGAAAAAAATCTAAATATATTCTAGGCACCCCAATGTCAAAAACAAAATTACTCTGAATATAATCTGTCAGAAAAAATATACAATGCCTTATTAAACTCTGTTTTAAAGTATATACACGAACTCAGTATGCTCTCTCATGGAAAATACAGAAATTCTAATTTTAAGTGAATCGAAAAAAATCTAAATATTGTCTAGGCAACCCAATGTTAAAAAGCAAAATTGCTCTGAATATAATTTGTCAGAAAAAATATACAATGATCTTTTCTACTCTGTTTTGTATTATATACACCAACTCAATATGTTCTCTAATGTAAAATACGATAATTCTAATTTTACCTGAATCAAAAATAATCTAAATAATATCTAGGCACCCAAAAGGTAAAAGAAAATGGCTCTGAATATAGTCTGTTAGAGAAAATATACAATGCCTTATTCTACTCTGTTTTCGAATATATACACCAACTCAGTATGCCCTCTCATTTAAAATACCGAAATTTTAAATTTACGTGAATTGAAAAAAATCTAAATATTATGTAGCACCCTAATGTTAAAAGCAAAATTGCTCTGAATATATTCTGTCAGAAAGAATATACAATGCCCTTTTCTACTTTGTTTTGTAGTACATACACCAACTCAATATGCTCTCTCATGTAAAATACCAAAATTCTAATTTTACCCGAATCAAAAATAATCTAAATAATATCTAGGTGCCCCAAAGGTAAAAGAACATGGCTCTGAATATATTCTGTTAAAATAAAATATACAATGCCTTATTCTACTCTGTTTAGTAGTCTATACACCAACTAAGTATGCTCTCTCATGTAAAATACAGAAATTCTAATTTTACGTGAATCGAAAAATATCTAAATATTATCTAGGCCCCCAATGTTAAAAAAAATTGCCCTGAATATAATCTGTCAGAAAAAATATACAATGCCCTATTCTACTGTGTTTTGGAGTATATAAACCAACTCAATATGCTCTCTGTTTTAAAATATAGAAATTCTATATTTAAGCGAATTTAAAAAAATCTAAATATAATCTAGGCTCCCTAAAGTCAAAAGCAAAATTGCTCTGAATATAATCTGTCAGAAAAAAATATACAATGCCTTTTCTACTCTGTTTTGTAGTATATACACCAACTCAATATGCTCTCTCATGTAAAATACCGAAATTCTAATTTTACATCAATCGAAAAAAACCTAATATTATTTAGGCACCCCAATGTTAGAAACAAAATTGCTCTGAATATAATCTCTCAGAGAAAATATACAATGCCCTATTCTACTCTGTTTTGCAGTATATACACCAACTCATTATGCTCTCTAATGTAAAATACAGAAATTCTAGTTTTACCAAAATCGAAAAAAATCTAAATAATATCTAGGTGCCCCGAAGTTAAAAGAAAATTGCCCTGAATATAGTCTGTCAAAAAAAACATACAATGTTTTATTCTACTCTGTTTTGGAGTGTATACACCAACTCAGTATGCTCTCTCATGTGAAATACAACAATTCAAATTTTACCCGAATCGAAAAAAATCTCAATATGATCTAGGCACCCCAATGATAAAAGCAAAATTGTTCTGAATATAATCTGTCAGAACAAATATACAATGCCTTTTTCTACTCTGTTTTGTAGTATATACACCAACTCTACCTTCTCTCTCATGTAAAATACTGAAATTCTAATTTTAGGCAGATCGAAAAAAATCTAAATAATATCTAGGCGCCGCAAAGTTAAAAGAAAATGGCTCTGAATATAGTCTGTTAGAAAAAATATACAATGCCCTATTCTACTCTGTTTCGGAGTATATACACCAAAACCATATGCTCTCTGATGTAAAATACAGAAATTCTATATTTAAGCGAATCGAAAAAAATCTAATTATATAGGCATCCCAATGTAAAAAACAAAATTGCTCTGAATATAATCTGTAAGAAAATATATACAATGCCCTATTCTTCTCTGTTTTCGAGTATATACACCAACTCCATATGCTCTCTCATGTTAAATACAGAAATTCTATATTTAAGCGAATCGAAAATAATCTGAATATTATCTAGGCACCCCAATGTTAAAAGCAAAATTGCTCTGAATATAATCTGTCTGACAAAATATACAATGCTTTTTTCTACTCTGTTTTGGAGTATATACACCAACTCAATAGGCTCTCTCATGTAAAATACCGAAATGCTAATATTATGCGAATCGAAAAAAATCTAAATAATATCTAGGCACCGCAAGTTAAAAGAAATTGGCTCTGAAAATAGCCTGTTAAAAAAAGTATACAATGTTTTATTCTACTTTGTTTTGGAGTATATACACCAACTCAGTGTGCTCTATCATGTAAAATAACGAAATTCTAATTTTACCCGAATAGAAAAAATATGAATATTATCTTGGCACCCCAACGTTTAAAACAAAATTTCTCTAAATATAATCTGTCAGAAAAAATATACAATGCCCTATTCTACTCTGTTTTGGAGTATATACACCAACTCAGTATGCTCTCTCATGTAAAATACCGAAATTCTAATATTACGTGAATCAGAAAAATTCTAAATATTATCCAGGCACCACGATGGTAAAAGCAAAATTGCTCTGAATATAATCGGTCAGACAAAATATACAATGCCCTTTTCTACTCTGTTTCGGGGTATATACACCAACGCAAAATGCTGTCTCATGTAAAATACAGAAATTCGGTATTTTAGAGAATCAAAAATAATCTAAATAATATCTAGGTGCCCCAAAGTGAACAGAAAATGGCTATAAATATATTCTGTTAGAAAAAATATACAATGTCTTATTCTACTCTGTTTTGAAGTATATACACCAACTCAGTACGCTCTCTCTTGTAAAATACCGAAATTCTAATTTTACCCGAATGAAAAATTTTAAATATTATCTATGCACCCCAATGTTAAAAAAATTGCTCTGAATATAATCTGTCAGAAAAAATATACAATGCCCTATTCTACTCTGTTTTGAAGTATATACACTAACTCAGTATGCTCTCTCATGTAAAATACAGAAATTCTGTATTTAAGCGAATCGAAAAAAATCTAAATATTATCTAGGCACACGAATGTTAAAAGCAAAATTTCTCTGAATATAATCTGTCAGAGAAAATATACAATGGCCATTTCTACTCTGTTTAGGAGTATATACACCAACTCAATATGCTCTCTCATGTAAAATACCGGAATTCTAATTTTACGCAAATCGAAAAATATTTAAATAATATCTAGGCGCCCCAAGGTTAAAAAAAAATGGCTGTGAATATAGTCTGTTAGAAAAAATATACAATGCCTTATTCTACTCTGTTTTGGAGTATATACCCGATCTCAATATGCTCTCTCATGTAAAATACAGAAATTCTATATTTAAGCGAATCGATAGAAATCTAAATATTATCTAGGCACCCCAATGTTAACAACAAAATTGCTATGAATATAATTTGTCAGAAAAAATATACAATGCCCTTTTCTACTTTGTTTTGGAGTATATACACGAACTCCATATGCTCTCTCATGTAAAATACAGAAATTCTATATTTAAGTCAATCGAAAAAAATCTAAATATTATCTAGGCACCCCAAAGTTAAAAACAAAATTGCTCTGAATATAATATGTAAGAGAAATATACAATGCCCTATTCTACTCTGTTTTCGAGTATATACACGAACTGCATATGCTCTCTCATTTAAAACACAGAAATTCTATATTTAAGCGAATCGACAAAAATCTAAATATTATATACGCACCCCAACGTTAAAAGCAAAAGTGCTATGAATATATTCGTTCGGAAAAATATACAGTTCCCATTTCTACTCTGTTTTGTAGTATATACACCAACTCAATATGCTCTCTCATGTAAAATACAGAAATACAAATTTTACTCGTATCGAAAATGTCTAAAAATTATCTAGGCACCCCAATGTTAAAAACAAAATTGCTCTGAATATAATCTGTCAGAAAAAATATACAATGCCCTATTCTCCTCTGATTTTGAATATATACAACAACTCAATATACTCTCTCATGTAAAATACAGTAATTCTAATTTTACGTGAATCGAAAAATATCTAAATATTATCTAGGCACCCCAATGTTAAAAGCAAAATTGCTCTGAATATAATCTGTCATAAAAATTATAAAATTTCCTTTTCTACTCTGTATTGGAGTATATACACCAACTCAGTATGCTCTCTCATGTAAAATACCGAAATTATAATTTTACGCGAATCGAAAAAAATCTAAATAATATCTAGGCGCCCCAAAGTTAAAAGAACCTGGCTCTGAATATAGTCTGTTAGACAAAATATACAATGCCTTATTCTACTCTGTTTTGGAGTATATACAACAACTCAGTATGCTCTCTCATGTAAAATACAGAAATTAAAATTTTACCCGAATCGAAAAAATCTAAATATTATATAGGCACCCCAATGTTAAAAACAAAATTGCTCTGAATATAATCTGTCATCAAAAATATACAATGCTTTTTACTACTCTGTTTTGGAGTATATACACCAACTCAATATGCTCTTTCATGTAAAATACAGAAATTCTTATTTTACCCAAATAGAAAAAATCTAAATATTATCTAGGCTACCCAATGTTAAAAGAAAAATGGCACGGAATATAATCTGTGAGAAAAAATATACAATGCCCTTTTGACTCTCTTTTGTAGTATATACACCAACTCAATATGCTCTCACATGTAAAATAACGGAATTCTAATTTTACACGAATCGAGAAAAATATAAATAAATCTAGGTGCCCCAAAGTAAAAAGAAATTGGCTTTGAATATATTCTGTTAGAAAAAATATACAATGCATTATTGTACTCTGTTTTGGATTATATAAACCAATTCAGTATGCTCTCCCATGTAAAATAAAGAAATTCTAATTTTACCCGAATTGAAAAAATCTAAATATTATCTAGGCTGTCAAATGTTAAAACCAAAATTGCTCTGAATATAATCTGTCAGACAAAATATACAATGCCCTATTCTCTGTTATATAGTACATACTCCAACTCAACTCAATATGCTCTCTCATGTAAAATACATAAATTCTAATTTTACACGAATTGAAAAAATCTAAATATTATCTAGGCCCCCCAATGTTAAAAACAAAATTGCTCTGAATATATTCTTTCAGAGAAAATATACAATGCCCTATTCTACTTAGTTTTGGAGTATATACACCAACTCAGTATGCTCTCTCCTGTAAAACACAGAAATTCTAATTTTACCTGAAATGAAAAAAATCAAAATATTATCTATGCACCCCAATGCTAAAAACAAAATTCATCTGAATATAATCTGTCAGAAAAAATGTACAATGCCCTATTCTACTCTGTTTTGGAGTATATAAACCAACTCCATATGCTCTCTCACGTAACATACAGAAACTCGAATTTTACCCGAATCGAAAAAAATCTAAATATTATCTATGCGCCCCATAGTTAAAAGAAAATGGCTCTGACTATAGTCTGTTAGAAAAAATATACAATGCCTTCTTCTACTCTATTTTGGAGTACATACACCAACTCAGTATGCTCTCTCATGTAAAATACCGAAATTCTAATTTTACGCGAATCGAAAAAATCTAAATAATAGCTATGCACCCCAAAGTTAAAAGAAAATGGCACTGAATACAGTCTGTTAAGAAAAATATACAATGCCTTCTTCTGCTCTGTTTTGCAGTATATAAACCAACTCTATATGCTATCTTTTGTAAAATACCGAAATTCTAATTTTACATGAATCGAAAAAAATCTAAATATTATCTAGGCACCCCTATGTGAAAACTAAAATTGCTCCCAATATAATCTGTCAGAAAAAATACACAATGCCCTTTTCTACTCTGTTTTTTAGTATATACAGCAACTCAATATGCTCTCTAATGTAAAATACTGAAATTATAATATCACACCAATCAAAAAAAAATCTAAATAATACCTAGGCGCCCCAAATTTAAAAGAAAATGGCTATGAATATAGTCTGTGAGAAAAAATATACAATGCTTTATTCTACTCTGTTTTGAAGTATATACACCAACTCAATATGCTCTCTTATGTAAAATAGCGAAATTCTAATTTTACATGAATAGAAAAAAATCTAAATATTATCTAGGACCCCAATGTTAAAAGCAAAATTTCTCTTAATATAATCTTTCAGAAAAAATATACAATGCCCTGTTCTACTCTGTTATGGTGTATATACACCAATTCCATATGCTCTCTCATGTAAAATACAGAAATTCTATATTTAAGCGAATCGAAAAAATCTAAGTATTATCTAGGCACACCAATGTTAAAAACAAAATTGCTATGAATATAATCTCTCAGAAAAAATATACAATACCTTATTCTACTCTGTTATGAAGTATATACACCAACTCCATATGCTCTCTTATGTAAAATAGAGCAATTCTATATTTAAGCGAATAAAAAATCTAAATATTATCTAGGCACACCAATGTGGAAAGCAAAATTTCTCTGAAAATAATCTGTCAAAAAATATAAAATTCTCTCTTCTACTCTGCTTTGTAGTATATACACCAACTCGATATGCGCTCTCATGTAAAATACCGTTATTCTAAATTTACGAGAATCGAAAATAATCTAAGTATTATCTAGGCACCCGAATGTTAAAAGCAAAATTGCTCTGAATATACTCTGTCACAAAAAATATACAATGCCCTTTTATACTCTGTTTTAAAGTATATACACCAACTCAGTATGCTCTCTCATGTAAAATACCGAAATTGTAATTTTACATGAATCGAAAAATAACTAAATATTATCTGGGCACCCCAACAATAAAAGCAAAATTACTCTGAATATAATCTGTCAGAAAACATATACAATGCCCTATTGTACACTGTTTTGGAGTATATACACCAACTTTATATGCTCTCTCATTTAAAATACAGAAATTCTATATTTAAGCGAATCGAAAAAAATATAAATATTATCTAGGCACCCCAACGATAAAAGCATAATTGCTCTGAATAAAATCTGCCAGAAAAAATATACAATGCCCTTTTCTATTCTGTTTTGTAGTATATAGACCAACTCAATATTCTCTCTCATGTAAAATAGAGAAATTCAAATTTTACCCGAATCGAAAAGATCTAAATATTATCTAGGCAACCCAATGTTACAAACAAAATTCCTCGGAATATAAACTATCATAAAAAATATACAATGCCCTATTCTACTCTGTTTTGCAGTATATACACCAACTCAGTATGCTCTCTTATGGAAAATACCAAAATTCTAAATTTACGTGAATTGAAAAAAATCTAAATATTATCTTGGCACCCCAACGTTAAAAGCAAAATGGCTCTGAATATAATCTGTTGGAACAAATATACAATGCCTTATTCTACTATGGTTTGGAGTATACACACCAACTCAGTATGCTCTCTCATGTAAAATACAGAAAGTCTAATTTTAACAGGATCGAAAAAATCGAAATATAATCTAGGCCACCCATATGTTAAAAACAAAATTGCTGTGAATATAATCTGTTGGAAAAAATATACAATGCCCTATTCTACTGTGTTTTGAAGTGTATACACCAACTCCATATGCTCTCTCATGTAAAATACAGAAATTCTATATTTAAGCAAATAGAAAAAAATCTAAATATTATCTACGCACGCCAGTGTTAAAACCAAAACTGCTCTGAATATAATCTGTCAAAAAAAATATACAATGCTTTATTCTACTGTGTTTTGTGGTATATACACCAACTCAGTATGCCCTCTCATGTAAAATACCGAAATTCTAATTTTTCGTGAATCGAAAAAAATCTAAATATTATCTAGGCACCCCAATCTTAAAATCAAAATTGCTATGAATATAATCTGTCAGAAAAAATATACAATGCCCTTTTCTAGAGTATATACACCAACTCTATATACTCTCTCATGTAAAATACCAAAATTCTAATGTTACGCGAATCGATAAAAATCTAAATAATATTTAGGCGCCCCAATGTTAAAAGAAAATGGCTCTGAATATAGTCTGTTAGAAGAAATATACAATGCCTTATTCTACTATATTTTGGTGTATATAAACCAACTCACTATGCTGTCTAGTGTAAAATGCAGATATTCTAATTTTACCCGAATCGAAAAAATCTAAATATTACCTAGGCAACCCAATGTTAAAAACAAAATGGCTATGAATATAATCTGACAGAAACAATATACAATGCCCTATTTTACTCTGATTTGCATTATATACACCAACTCCCTATGCTCTCTCATGTAAAATACAGAAATATTATATTTAACTGAATCGAAAAAAATCTCAATATTATCTATGCACCCCAACGCTAAAAGCAAAATTACTCTGAATATAATCTGTCCTAAAAAATATACAATGAATTTTTCTAATTTGTTTTGGAGTATATACACTAACTCAATATGCTCTCTCATGTAAAATAACGAAATTATAATTTTATGCGAATCGAAAAAATCTAAATATTATCTAGGCACCCTAATGTTAAAGCAAAATTCCTCTGAATATAAACTGTCAGAATAAATATAGAATGCCCTATTCTGCTCTATTTTGGAGTATATACACCAACTCAACCTGCTCTCTCATGTAAAATACAGAAATTCTATAATTACGTCAATCGAAAAAAATTGAAATATTATATAGGCATCGTAATGTTAAAAAAAAACTTCTCTGAATATAATCTGTCAGAAAAAATATACAATGCCCTTTTCTACGCTGTTTTGGAGTTTATACACCCACTTCATATGCTCTCTCATGTAAAATAGAAAAATTCTATATTTAAGCGAATCGAAAAAAATCTAAATATTTTCTAGGCACCACAATGTTAAAAAAAATTGCTCTGAATATAATCTGTCAGAAAAAATATACAATGCCCTTTTCTACTCTGTTTTGGAGTATATACACCAACGTTATATGCTCTCTCATGTAAAATACAGAAATTCTATATGTAAGCAAATCGAAAAAAATCTAAATATTATATATGCACCACAATGTTCAAAACAAAATTGCTATGAATATTATCTGTCAGAAAAAATATACAATGCCCTATTCTACTCTGTTTTGGGGTATATACACCAACTTTATATGCTCTCTCATGTAAAATACAGAAATTCTATATGTAAGCGAATCGAAAAAAATCTAAATATTATATATGCACCCCAATGTTCAAAACAAAATTTCTCTTAATATTATCTGTCAGAAAAAATATACAATTCCCTATTCTACTCTGTTTTGGGGTATATAGACCAACTTTATATGCTCTCACATGTAAAATACAGAAATTCTAAACGTAAGCGAATCGAAAAAAATCTAAATATTATCTAGGCACCCCAATGTTAATAGCAAAATTGCTCTGAATATAATATGTCATAAAAAAATAAAATGTCGTTTTGTAGTATATACACCAACTCCATATGCTCTCTCATGGAAAATACCGAAATTCTAATTTTACGCGAAAAAAATCTAAATAACATCTAGGCGCCCCAATGTTAAAAGGAAATGGCTCTGAATATAGTCTGTTAGAAAAAATATACAATGCCTTATTCTACTATGTTTTGGAGTATATACACCAACTCAGTATGCTCTCTCATGTAAAATACAGAAATTCAAATTTTACCCGAATCAAAAAATGTAAATATTATCTAGGCACCCCAATGTTAAAAGCAAAATTGCTTCATAAATAAACTGTCCGAGAAAATATACAATGTTCTATTCTACTGTGTTTTTGAGTATATACACCAACTCTACCTGCTCTCTCATGTAAAATACAGGAATTCTATATTTAAGCGAATCGAAAAAAATCTAAGTATTATCTAGGCACCCCAATGTTAAAAGCAAAATTGCTCTGAATATAATCTGTCAGAACAAATATACAATGTCCTTTTCTACTCTGTTTTGGAGTATATACACCAACTCCATATGATCTCTCATGAAAAATACAGAAATTCTGTATTAAAGCAAATCGAAAAAATCTAAATATTATCTAGGTACCCCAATGTTAAAAACAAAATTGCTCTGAATATAATATTTCAGAAAAAATATACAATGCCCTATTCTACTCTGTTTTGGAGTATATACACCAACTCCATATGCACTCTCAGGTAAAATAGAGAAATTCTGTATTTATGCAAATCGAAAAAAATCTAAATGTAATCTTGGCACTCCAAAGATAAAAGCAAAATTGCTGCTCATATAATCTGTCAGAAAAAATATACAATGCACTTTTCTACTCTGCTTTGGAGTATATACACCAAATCAATATGCTCTCTCATGTGAAATACAGAAATTATAATTTTACGTGAATCGAAAAAAATCTAAATAATATTTAGGCGCCCCAAAGATAAACGAAAATGGGTACGAATATAATCTGTTAAAAAAATATACAATGCCTTATTCTACTCTGTTTTGGAATAAATACACCAACTCCGTATGCTCTGTCATGTAAAATACAGAAATTTAATTTTACCAGAATCAAAAAAATCTAAATATTATCTAGGCATCCCAATGTTAAAAACAAAATTGCTCCAAATATACTCTGTCAGAAAAAATATACAATGCCCTATTCTACTCTGTCTTGAAGTGTATACACCAACTCCATATGCTCTCTCATTTAAAATACAGAAATTCTATATTTAAGTGAATCGAAAAAAATGTAAATATTATCTAGGCACCCCAATGTTAAAAGCAAAATTGCTCTGAATATAGTCTGTCAGAAAAAATATACAATGTTTATTTCTACTCTGTTTTGGAGTATATACACCAACTCCATATGCTCTCTCATGTAAAATACAGAAATTCTATATTTAACCGAATCGAAAAAAATCTAAGTAATATCTAGGCGCCCCAAAGTTAAAAGAAAATGGCTCTGAATATACTCTGTTAGAAAAAAATATACAATGTTTATTTCTACTCTGTTTTGGAGTATATACACCAACTCAGTATGCTCTCTCATGTAAAATACAGAAATTCTAATTTTACCTGAATCGGAAACATCTAAATATTATCAAGGCACCCCAATGTTAAAAACAAAATTGCTCTTAATATAAACTCTCAGGAAAAATATACAATGCCCTATTCTACTCTTTTTTTGAGTATATACAACAACTCTGCATGCTCTTTCATGTAAAATACAGAAATTCTATATTTAAGCGAGTCAAAAAAAATCTAAATAATATCTAGGCGCCCCAAAGTTAAAAGAAAATGGCTCTGAATATAGTATGTTAGAAAAAATATACAATGCCTTATTCTACTCTGTTTGGGAGTATATACACCAACTCAGTATGCTCTCTCGTGTAAATTACAGAAATTCTAATTTTACCTGAATCGAAAAAAATCTAAATATTATCAAGGCACCCCAATGTTAAAAGCAAAATTGCTCTGAATATAATCTGTCAGAAAAAATACACAATGCCTTTTTTGACTCTGTTTTGTAATATATAAACCAACAGAATATGCTCTCTCATGTAAAATACAAAAATTCTAATTTTACCTGAATCAAAAAAATCTAAATATAATCTAGGCACCCTAATGTTAAAAACAAAATTTCTCTGAATATAATCTGTCAGAAAAAAATATACAATGCCCTATTCTACTCTGTTTTGGAGTATATACACCAACTCAATATGCTCACTCATATAAAATACAGAAATTCTAATTTATGTGAATCGAATAAAATCTAAATATTATCTAGGCACCCCAATGTTAAAAACAAAATTGCTCGGAACGTAATCTGTCGAAAAAATATACAATGACGTATTCTACTCTGTTTTTGAGTATATACACCAACTCAATATGCTCTCTCATGTTAAATACTGGAATTCTAATTTTATGAGAATCGAAAAAAATTTAAATAATATCTAGGTGCCCCAAAGTTAAAAGAAAATGGCTTTGAATATAGTCTCTTAGAAAAAATATACAATGCCTTATTCTACTCTGTTTTGGAGTATATACACCAACTCAGGATGCTCTCTCATGTAAAATACAGTAATTCTAATTTTACCCGAATCGAAAAAATCTAAATATTATCTAGGCACCCCAATGTTAAAAACAAAATTGCTCTGAATATAATCAGTCAGAAAAAATATACAATGTATTATTCTACTCTGTTTTGGAGAATATACACCAACTCAATATGATCTCTCATGTAAAATACAGAAATTCTATATTTAAGCGAATCAAAAAAAATCTAAATAATATCTAGGCACCCTAATGTTAAAAGCAAAATTGCTCTGAATATAATCTCTCAGAAAAAATATACAATTCCCTTTTCTACTTTTTTTTGTAGTATATACACCAACTCAGCATGCTCTCTCATGTAAAAAACCGAATTTCTAATTTTATGAGAATCGAAAAAAAATCTAAATAATATCTAGGCGCCCCAAAGTTAATAGAAAATGTCTATGAATATAGTCTGTTGGAAAAAATATACAATGCCTTATTCTACTCTGTTTTGGAGTATATACACCAACTCAGTATACTCTCTCATGTAAAATACCGAAATTCTAATTTTACGTGAATCGAAAAAATCTAAATATTATCTAGGCACCCCAATGTTAAAACGAAATTTCTCTGAATATAATCTGTCAGAAAAAATATAAAATTCCCTATTCTACTCAGTTTTTGAGTATATACACCTACTCTACCTTCTATCTCATGTAAAATAAAGTAATACTATATTTAATCGAATCGAAAATAATTTAAATATTATCTCGGCACCCCAATGTTAAAAGCAAAATTTCTCTGAATATAATTCAAGAAAAAATATACAATGCTTTTTTCTACTCTGTTTTGGGGTGTATACACCAAATCAATATGCTCTCTCATGTAAAATACAGAAACTATAATTTTACGCGAATCGAAATAAATCTAAATATTATCTAGGCGCCCCAAAGTAAATAGATAATGGCTCTGAATATAGTCTGTTAGAAAAAATATACAATGCCTGATTCTTCTATGTTTTGGAGTATATACACCAACACAGTATGCTCTCGTGTAAAATACAGAAACTCTAATTTTACTTGAATCAAAAATATGTAATTATTATCTAGGCACCCCAATGTTAAGAACAAAATTTCTCTTAATACAATCTGTCAGAAAAAATATACAATGCCCTATACTACTCTGTTTTTGAGTATATAAACCAACTCTACCTGCTCTCTCATGTAAAATACACAAGTTCTATATTTAAGCGAATCGAAAAAAAATCGAAATGTTATCTAGGCACCCCAATGTTAAAAGCAAAGTTGCTCTGAATATAATCTGTCAGAAAAAAATACAATGCCCTATTCTCCTCTTTATTGGAGTATATACACCAACTCAGTATTCTCTCTCATGTAAAATACCAAAATTGTAATTTTACGCGAATTGAAAAATATCTAAATAATTTCTAGGCGCCCGAAACTTAAAAGAAAATTGTTCTGAATATAGTCTGTCAAAAAAATATACAATGCCCATTTCTAATCGGTTTTGCAGTATATACACCAACTCAATATGCTCTCTCATGTAAAATACAGAAATTCTAATTATACGCGAATCGAAAAAAATCTAAAAAATATCTACGTGCCCCAAAGTTAAAAGAAGATGGCTGTGAATATAGTCTGTTAGAAAAAATATACAATGCCTTATTCTACTTTGTTTCGGAGTATATACACCATCTCAGGGTGCACTGTCATGTAAAATACAGAAATTCTAATTTTACATGAATTGAAAAAATCTAAATATTATCTAGGCACCCCAATGTTAAAAACAAAATTGCTCTGAATATAATTTGTCAGAGAAAATGAACAATGCCCTATTCTACTTTGTTTTGGAGTATATACACCAACTCAGTATGTTCTGTCATGTAAAATACAGAAATTCTATATTTACATGAATTGAAAAAAGTCTAAATATTATGTAGGCACCCCAATGTTAAAAGCAAAATTGCTCTGAATATAATTTGTCAGAGAAAATAAACAATGCCTGATTCTACTTTGTTTTGGAGTATATACACCAACTCAGTATGCTCTGTCATGTAAAATACAGAAATTCTATATTTACATGAATTGAAAAAAGTCTAAATATTATGTAGGCACCCCAATGTTAAAAGCAAAATTGCTCTGAATATAATCTGTCAGAAAATATATACAATGCCCGATTCCACTCTGTTTTGAAGTATATACACAAACTCCTTATGCTCTATCATGTAAAATACCAAAATTCTAATTTACCCGAATCGAAAAAATCAAAATATTATGTAGGCACCCAATGTTAAAAACAAAATTGCTATGAATATAATCTGTCAGAAAAAATATACAATGCCCTATTCTACTCTTTTTTGGAGTATATACACCAACTCCATATGCTCTCTCATGTAAAATACATAAATTCCATATTTAAGCAAATCGAAAAAAAGCTATATATTATCTAGGCACCCGAAAGTTAAAATCAAAATTTTTCTGAATATAATTTGTCAGAAAAAATAAACAATGCCCTATTCTTCTCTGTTTTGGAATATATACACCAACTCAGTATGCTCTTTCATGTAAAATATCGAAATTCTAAATTTACGTGAATCGAAAAAAATCTAAATATTATCTACGCACCCCAATGTTAGAAGCAAAATTGCTCTGAATATAATCTGTCATAAAAATTATACTATGCCCTTTTCTACACGGTATTGGAGTTTATACACCAACACAATATGCTCTCTCATGTAAAATACTTACATTCTAATATTACGTGAATTGAAAAATATCTAAATAATATCTAGGTGCCCCAAAGGTGAAGGAAAATGGCTCTGAATATTGTCTGTTAGAAAAATATACAATGACTTATTCTACTCTCTTTTGGAGTATATTCACCCACTCAGTATGCTCTTTCATGTAAAATACAGAAATTGTAAGTTAACCGGAATCAAAAAAATCTAAAAAATATCTAGGCATTCCAATGTTAAAAACCAAATTCCTCTGAATATAATCTGTCAGAAAAAATATACACTGCCCTTTTCTACTCTGTTTTGGAGTATATAAACCAACTCCATATGCTCTCTTATCGAATACAGAAATTCTATATTTAAGCGAATCAAAAAAAATCTGAATATAATCTGTCAGAAAAAATATACAATATTATAGTCTGTTTTGAGCATATACACCAAATCCATATGCTCTCTCATGTAAAATACAGAAATTCTATATTTGACCGAATCGAAAAATATCTAAATATTATTTACGCACACCGATTTTAAAAACAAAATCGCTCTGAATATAATCTGTCAAAAAAATATACAACGCCCTCTTCTACTCTGTTTTGGAGTATACAAACCAACTCCATATGCTCTCTCATGGAAAATACTGAAATTCTAAATTTACGTGAATCGACAAGAATCTAAATAATATCTAGGCGCACCAAAGTTAAAAGAAAATGGCTCTGAATATAGTCTGTTAGAAAAAATATACAATGCCTTATTCTACTCTATTTTGGAGTATATACAACATCTCAGGATGCTCTCTCATATAAAATATAGAAATTCTAATTTTACCCGATTCGAAAAAATCTAAATATTATCTAGGCACGTCAGTGTTAAAAATAAAATTGCTCTGAATATAATCTGTCAGAAAAAATATACAATGCCCTATTCTCTGTTTTGTAGTATATACACCAACTCCATATGCTCTCTCACATAAAATAGTTAAATACTATATTTATGCGAATCGAGAATAATTTAAATATCATCTAGGCACCCCAACGTTAAAAGAAAAATTGCTCTGAATATAATCTGACAGAAAAAATATACAATGCCCTTTACTTCTGTTTTTTGTAGTATATACACCAACTCCATATGCTCTCTCATGTAATATACTGAAATTCTATATTTAAGCGAATCAAAAAAAAATCTAAAAATGATCTAGGTACCACAATGTTAATAGAAAAATTGCTCTGAATATAATCTGTCAGAAAAAATATACAGTGCCCTTTTCTACTCTGTTTTGTAGTATATACACCAACTCCATATGCTCTCTCATGTAAAATACCGAAATTCTAATTTTACCCAAATCGGAAAAAATCTAAATAATATCTAGGCACCCAAAAGTTAAAAGAAAATGGCTCTGAATATAGTCTGTTAGAAAAAATATAAAATGCCTTATTCTACTCTGTTTTGGAGTACATACACCAACTTAGTATGCTCTCTCATGTAAAATACAGAAATTCTAAATTTACGTGTATCGAAAAAAATCTAAATATTATCTAGGCACCACAATGTTAAAAGCAAAATTGCTCTGAATATAATCTGTCAGAAGAAATGTACAATGCACTTTTCTACTTTGTATTGTAGTATATACACCAACCCAATATGCTCTCTCATGTTAAATACAGAAATTCTAATTTTACCCGAATCGAAAAATTCTAAATATTATCTAGGCACCCCAATGTTAAACGCAAAATTGCTCTGAATACAATCTGTCAGTAAAAATATACAATGTTCTTTTCTACTCTGTTTTGTAGTATAAACACCAACACAATATGCTCTGTCATGTAACATACAGAAATTCGAATTCACATTATAAGAAAAAATCTAAATATTATCTAGGCACCATAATGTGCCTACCCGAATTGAAATAACGTAAATATTATCTACGCACCCCTTGTTAAAAACAAAATTGTTCTGAATATAATCTGTCATAAAAAATATACAATACCCTATTCTACTCTGTTTTGGAGTATATACACCAACTCCATATGCTCCCTCATGTAAAATACAGAAATTCTAAATTTAAGCGAATCATAAAATATCTAAATATTATCTAGGCACCCCAATGTTAAAAGCAAAATTGCTCTGAATATAATCTGTCAGAGAAAATACACAATGCCATTTTCTACTCTGTGTTGGACTATATACACCAACTGCATACGCTCTCTCATGTAAAATACAGAAATTCTATATTTAAGCGAATCAAATAAATCTAAATATTATCTATGCACCCCAATGTTAAAAGCAAATTTGCTCTGAATAGAATGTGTCAGAAAAAAATATAAGATTGCCTTTTATACTCTGTTTTGTAGTACATACACAAACTCAGTATGCTCTCTCATGTAAAATACAGAAACTCTAATTTTACCCGAATCGAAAAAATCTAAATATTATCTAGGAACACTAATGTTAAAAACAAAATTGCTCTGAATATAATCTTTCTGAAAAAGTATACAATGCCCTATTCTACTCTGTTTTGGAATATATACACCAACTCAGTATGCTGTCTCATGTAAAATACAGAAATTCTAATTTTACACGAATGAAAAATATCTAAATATTATCTAGGTACCCCAATGTTAAATAGAAAATTGCTCTGAATATAATCTGTCAGAACAAATACACAATGCCCTATTCTACTCTGTTTTAAAATATATACAACAATTCCATATGCTCTCTCATATAAAATGAAGAAATTCTATATTTAAGCAAGTAGAAAAAATTCTAAATATTATCTAGGCAACCAATGTTAAAAGCAGAATTGCTCTGAATATAATCTGTCAGAAAAAATATACAATGCCCTTTTCTACTCCATTTTGGAGTATATACACCAACTCAATATGCTCTCTCTTGTAAAATACCGATATTCTAATTTTAGGTGAATCAAAAAAAGTCTAAATAAAATCTACGAGCACCAAAGATAAAAGAAAATGGCTCTGAATAGAGTGTGTTAGAAAAAATATACAATGCCTTAACCTACTCTGTTTTGGAGTGTATACACCAACTCAGTATGCTCTTTCATGTAAAATATCGAAATTCTCTATTTACGCGAATCGAAAATAATCTAAATATTATCTAGGCACCCCAATGTTAAAAGCAAAATTGCTCTGAATATAATCTGTCAGGATAAATATACAATTCCCATTTCTACTTTGTTTTGGTGTATATACAGCAACTCAATATACTCTCTCATGTAAAATACCGAAATTCTAATTTTATGTGAATCGAAGAAAATCTAAATAATATCTAGGGGCCTCCAAGTTGAAAGAAATGGCTCTGAATATAGTCTGTTAAAAAAAATATACAATGCCTTATTCTACTCTGTTTTGGAGTATATACACCAACTCAGTATGCTCTTTCATGTAAAATAAAGAAATTGTAAGTTAACCGGAATCAAAAAAATCTAAATATTATCTAGGCATTCCGATGTTAAAAACCAAATTCCTCTGAATATAATCTCTCAGAAAAAATATACACTGCCCTTTTCTACTCTGTTTTAAAGTATATAAACCAACTCCATATGCTCTCTTATCAAATACAGAAATTCTATGTTTAAGCGAATCAAAACAAATCTAAATATTATGTAGACACCCCAGTGTTAAAAGCAAAATTTCTCTGAATACAATCTGTCATAAAAAATATACAATGCCCTTTTCTACTTTGTTTTAGAGTACATACACCAACTCCATATGCTCTCTCATGTAAAATAAAGAAATCCTAATTTTACTCGAATTGCAAAAATCTAAATATTTTCTAGGCACCCCAATGTTAAAAACCAAAATGCTCTGAATATAATCTGTCACAAAAAAAAACAATGCCTTTTTCTACTCTGTTTTTTAGTATATACAGCAACTCAATATGCTCTCTCATGTAAAATACCAAAATTCTAATTTTACGCCAATGAAAAAAAATCTAAATAATATCTAGGCGCCCCAAAGTTAAAAGAAAATGGCTCTGAATATAGTCTGTTAGAAAAAATATACAATGCCATATTCTACTCTGAATTGGAGTATATACACCAATTCAGTATGTTCTCTCATGTAAAATACAGAAATCTAATTTTACGTGAATCAAAAAAAATTTAAATATTATCTAGGCACCCCAAAGTTAAAAAAAAATTGCTCTGAATATAATCTGTCAGAAATAATATAGAATACCCTGTTCTTCTCTGTTTTGGAGTATATACAGCAACTCAATATGCTCTCTCATGTGAAATACAAAAATTTTAATTTTATCCGAATCAAAAAAATCTAAATATTATCTAGGCTCCCCAATGTTAAAAGCAAAATTGCTCTGAGTATAATCTGTAACAAAAAATATACAATGCCCTTTTCTACTCTCTTTTGTAGTATATATACGAACTCAATATGCTCTCTCATGTAAAATAACGAAATTCTAATTTTAACCGAATCAAAAAAAATCTAAATAATATCTAGGCGCCCCAAAGTTAAAAGAAAATGGCGCTGAATATAGTCTGTTAGAAAAAATATACAATGCCTTATTCTACTCTGTTTTGGAGTATATACATCAACTCAGTATGCTCTCTAATGTAAAATTCAGAAATTTTAAATTTACGTGAATCGAAAAAAATCTAAATATTATCTAGGCACCCTACTGTTAAAAGCAAAATTGCTCCAAATATAATCTGTCAGAACAAATATACAATGCCCTATTCGACTCTGTTTTGGAGTATATAAACCAACTCCATATGCTCTCTCATGTAAAATACAGAAATTCTATATTTAAGCAAATCAAAAAAAATCTAAATAATATATAGGTGCCCCAAAGTTAAAAGAAAATGGCTCTGAATATAGCCTGTTAGAAAAAAGATACAATGCCCTATTCTCTGTTTTGTAGTATATACAACAACTCAACTCAAAATGCTGTCTCATGTAAAATAGAGAAATTTTAATTTTACCCGAATTGAAAAAATCTGAATATTATCTAGGCTCCCCAATGTTAAAAACAAGATTGCTCTTAATATATTCTGTCAGACAAAATACACAATGCCCTATTCTCTGTTTTGTAGTATATACAGCAACTCAACTCAATATGCTCTCTCTTGTAAAATACAGAAATTATAATGTTACCCGAATTAATAAAATCTAAATACTATCTAGGCACCCCAAAGTTAAAAACAAAATTGCTCTGAATATACTCTGTCAGAAAAAATATACAATGCTCTATTCTACTCTGTTTTGGAGAATATAAACCAACTCCATATGCTCTCTAATGTAAAATACAGAAAATCTATATTTAAGAGAATTGAAAAAAATCTAAATATTATCTAGGCAGTCCAATGTTAAAAACAAAATTGCTCAGAATATAATCTGTCAGAAAAAATATACAATTCCTTATTGTACTCTGTTTTGGAGTATATACACCAATCCCATATGCTCTCTCATGTAAAATAAAAAATTTTATATTTAAGCGAATTGAGAAAAAGGTAAATATTATCTAGGCTCCCCAATGTTAAAAGCAAAACTACTCTGAATATAAGCTGTCAGAAAAAATATAGAGTACTGTTTTCTACTCTGTATTGGAGTATATTCACCAACTAAATATGCTCTCTCATGTAAAATACTGAAATTCTAATTTTACCCGAATCAAAAAAAATCTAAATAATATGTAGGTGCCCCAAAGCTTAAAGAAAATGGCTCTGAATATAGTCTGTTAGAAAAAATATACAATGCCTTATTCTACTCTGTTTTGGAGTATATACACCAACACAGTATGCTCTCTTATGTAAAATACAGAAATTCTAATTTTAATCGATTGAAAATATATAAATATAATCTAGGCACCCCAATGTTAAAAACAAAATTGCTCTGAATATGATCTGTCAGGAAAAATATACAATGCCTTATTCTACTCTATTTTGGAGTATATACACCAACTCAATATGCTCTCTCATGTAAAATACAGAAATTCTATTTTTAAGTGAATAGAAAAAAATCTAAATATTATTTAGGCACCCCAATGTTAACAACAAAATTGCACTGAATATAATCTGTCAGAAAAAATATACAATGAACTATTCTTCCCATTTATGGAGTATATACACCAACTCCTTATGCTGGCTCATGGAAAATACGAAAATTCTATACTTAAGCGAATTGAAAAAAATCTAAATATTATCTAGGCACCTCAGTGTTAAAAATAAAATTGCTCTGAATATAGTCTATCAGAAAAAATATACAATGCCCTATTCTACTCTGTTTTGTAGTATATACACCAACTGAATATGCTCTCTCATGTAAAATACCAAAATTCTAATTTTACCCGAATCGAACAAATCTAAATATTATCTAGGCACCCCAATGTAAATAACAAAATTGCTCTCAATATGTTCTGTCAGAGAAAATATACAATGCCCTATTCTACTTTGTTTTGGAGTATATACACCAACTCCATATGCTCTCTCATGTAAAATACAGAAATTGTATATTTAAGCGAATCGAAAAAAATCTAAGTATTATCTAGGCAACCCAAAGTTAACAGGAAAATTGCTCTGAATATAATCTGTTAGAAAAAATATACAATGCCTCTTTTACTCTGAATTGTAGTATATACACCAACTCAATATGCTCTCTCATGTAAAATAAGAAAATTCTAATCTTACCCGAAACGAAAAAATTTAATATTATATAGGCACCCCAATATTAAAAGCAAAATTTCTCTGAATATAATCTGCCAGAAAAAATATACAATGCCCTTTTCTACTCTGTTTTGTAGTATATACACCAACTGAATATGCACTCTCATGTAAAATACCAAAATTCTAATATTACCCGAATCGAAAAAATCTAAATATAATCTAGGCACCCCAATGTAAAAAACAAAATTGCTCTCAATATATTCTGTCAGAGAAAATATACAATGCTCTATTCTACTCTGTTTTTGAGTATATACACCAACTCCATATGCTCTCTCATGTAAAATACAGAAATTCTAGATTTAAACGAACCGAAACAATTCTAAATATATCTAGGCACCCCAATGTTAAAAGCAAAATTGCTCTGAATATAATCTGTCAGAAAAAATATACAATGCGATTTTCTACTCTGTTATGGAGCATATACACCAACTCAATATGCTTTCTCATGTAAAACACCAAAATTCTAATTTTATGCAAATCCAAAAAAATCTAAATAATATCTAGGTGCCCCAAAGTTAAAAGAAAACGGCTCTAAATATAGTCTGTTAGAAAAAATATACAATGCCTTATTCTACTCTGTTTTGGAATATATACACCAACTCACTATGCTCTCCCATGTAAAATACCGAAATTCTAATTTTAGGTGAATCGAAAAAAGTCTAAATATTATCTAGGCAA
This sequence comes from Callithrix jacchus, assembly GCF_049354715.1. Classification (NCBI taxonomy): domain Eukaryota; kingdom Metazoa; phylum Chordata; class Mammalia; order Primates; family Cebidae; genus Callithrix; species Callithrix jacchus. The sequence continues at coordinate 159,449,203 of NC_133508.1, read as the reverse complement.
CCCAATGTTAAAAGAAAAATTGCTCTGAATATAATCTGTCAGAAAAAACATACAATGCCCTTTTCTACTCTGTTTTGGAGTATATACACAAACTCAATATGCTCACTCATGTAAAATACCGAAATTCTAATTTTACGTGAATCGAAAATAATCTAAATAATATCTAGGTGCCCCAATGCTACATGAAAATGGCTCTGAATATAGTTTGTTAGAAAAAATATACAATGCTTTTTTCTACTATGTTTTGGAGTATATACACAAACTCAGTATGCTCTCTCATGTAAAATATCGAAATTCTAATTTTACGTGAATCGAAAAAAACTAAATATTATCTAGGCACCGTAATGTTAAAATCAAAATAGCTCTGAATATAATCTGTCAGAAAAAATATACAATTACATATTCTACTCTGTTTTTTAGTATCTACATCAACTCCATATGCTCTCTCATGTAAAATACAGAAATTCTATATTTAAGTGAATTGAAAAAATCTAAATACTATCTAGGCATTCCAATAATAAAAGCAAAATTGCTCTGAATATAATTTGTCAGAAAAAAAATCCAATGCCCTTTTCTACTCTGTTTTGTAGTATATACACCAACTCAATATGCTCTCTCATGTAAAATAGAAAAATTCTAAATTTACATAAATCGAAATAAATCAAAGTAATATCTAGGTGCCCCAAAGTTAAACGAAAATGGCTCTGAATATAGTCTGTTTCAAAAAATATACAATGCCTTATTCTACTCTGTTTTGGAGTATATACACCAACTCAGTATGCTCTCTCATGTAAAATACAGAAATTATAATTTTACATGAATCGAAAAAAATCTAAATATTATCTAGATACCCGAATGTTAATAGCAAAATTTCTCTTAATATAATCAGTCAGAAAAAATTTACAATGCCCTTTTCTACTCTGTTTTGTAGTATATACGCTAACTCGATTTGCTCTCTCAAGTAAAATAACGAAATTTTAATTTTTGACGAATCAAAGAAAATTTAAATAATATCTAGGCACCCCAAAGTTAAAAGAAATTGGCTCTGAATATAGTCTCTGTGAAAAAATATACAATGCCTTATTCTACTCTGTTTTGTAGTATATACACCAACTCAGTGTGCTCTCTAATGTAAAATACCGAAATTCTAATTTTAAGTGAATCGAAAAAAATCTAAATATTATTTAAGCACTTGAATGTTAATAGCAAAATTGCTCTTAAAATAATCTGTCAGAAAAAATGTACAATGCAATTTTCTACTGTTTTGTAGTATATACACTAACTCAATATGCTCTTTAATTTAAAATACCAAAATTCTAATTTTACACGAATCGAAAATAATCTAAATAATATCTAGGAACCCAAAATTTAGAAGAAAATGGCTCTGAATATAGTCTGTTTGAAAAATATACAATGCCTTATTTTTCTCTGTTTTGGAATATATACACCAATTCAGTATGCTCTCTCATGTAAAATACCGAAATTCTAATTATACGTGAATCAAAAAAAATTTAAATATTATCTAGGCAACCCAATGATAAAACCAAAATTTTTCTGAATATAATCTGTCATAAAAAATATACAATGACATATTCTGCTCTATTTTTTATTATCTACACCTACTCTATATGCTCTCTCAGGTAAAATACAAAAATTCTCTATTTAAGCGAATCGAAAAAAATCTAAATATTATCTAGGCACCCCAATGCTAAAAGCAACATTGCTCTGAATATTATCTGTCAGAAAAAATATACAATGCTTTTTTCTACTTAGTTTTTGGGTATATACACCAACTCAATATGCTCTCTCATGTAAAATACAGAAATTCTAATTTTACGCGAATTCAAATAAATCTAAATAATATCTAGGCACCCCAAAGCTAAAAGAAAATGGCTGTGAATATAGTCTGTTAGAAAAAATATACAATGCCTTATTCTACTCTGTTTTGAAGTATATACACCAACTCAGTATGCTCTCTCATGTAAAATACAGAAATTCTAATTTTACCCGAATTTAAAATATCTAAATATTATCTAGGAACCCCAATGTTAAAAACAAAATTTCTCATAATATAATCTGTCAAACAAAATATACAATGCCATATTCTTCTTTGTTTTGGAGGATATAGACCAACTCATTATGCTCTCTCATGTAAAATACCGAAATTCTAATTTTGCGTGAATCGAAAAAAATCTAAATATTATCTAGGCACCACAATGTTAATATCAAAATTGCTCTTAATATAATCTTTCAGAAAAACTATACAATGCCCTATTCTACTCCGTTTTGGAATATATACAGCATCTCACTATGCTCTCTATTGTAAAATACAGAAATTCTATATTTACGTGAATCGATAAACATCTAAATATTATCTATTCAACCCAGTGTTAAAAGTAAAATGGCTCTGAATATAATCTTTCAGAGAAAATATACAATGCCCTTTTCTACTCTGTTTTGGAGTATATACACCAACTCAATATGCTCTCTCATGTAAAATAAGGAAATTGAAATTGTAGGCGAATCCAAAAAAATCTAAACAATATCTAGGCGCACAAAAGTGAAAAGAAAATGGCTCTAAATATAGTCTGTTAGAAAAAATATAAAATGCCTTATTCTACTCTGTTTTGGAGTAAATACACCAACTCAGTATGCTCTCTCATGTAAAATACTGAAATTCTAATTTTACGTGAATCAAAAAAAAATCGAAATATTATCTAGGCACCCCAAAGTTAAAAGCAAATTTGCTCTTAATATGGTCTGTCAGAAAGAATATACAATGCCCTCTTTTACCTTGTTTTGGAGTATATACACCAACTCAATATGCTCTCTCATGTAAAATACCGGAATTCTAATTTTACGCAAATCGAAAAATATCTAAATAATATCTAGACGCCCCAAAGTTAAAAGAAAATGGCTCTGAATATAGTCTGTTAGAAAAAATATACAATGCCTTATTCTACTCTGTTTTTGAGTATATACACCAACTCAGTATGCTCTCTCATGAAAAATACCGAAATTCTAAGTTTACGTAAATCGAAAAAAATCTAAGTATTATGTAGGCACACCAATGTTAAAAGAAAATTGCTCTGAATGTAATCTGTCAGAAAAAATATACAATGCCCTATTCTACTCTGTTTTGGAGTATATACATCAACTCCATATGCTCACTCATGTAAAATACAGAAATTCTATGTTTAAGTGAATCGAGAAAAATCTAAATATTATCTAAGCACCACAGTGTTAATAACAAAATTCTTCTGAATATAATCTGTCAGAAAAAATATACAATGCCATATTCTAATTTTTATGGAAGTATATACACCAAGTTCATATGTTCTCTCATGTAAAATACAGAAATTCTATATTTTAGTGAATCGAAAAAAATCTAAATATTATCAAGGTGCCCCAAATTTAAAAGAAAATGGCTCTGAATATAGTCTGTTAGAAAAACTATACAATGCCTTATTCTACTCTGTTTTGGAGTATATACACCAACTCACTATGCTCTCTCATGTAAAATACAAAATTTCTAATTTTACGTGAATCGAAAAAAATCTAAATATTATCTAGGCACCCCAATGTTAAAAACAAAATTGCTCTGGATATAATCTGTCATAGAAAATATACAATGACCTATTCTACTCTGTTTTGGGATATATACACCAACTCCATATGCTCTCTCATGTAAAATACAGAAATTCTATATTTAAGCACATCAAAAAAAATCTAAATATTATCTAGGCACCCCAGTGTTAAAGCAAAATTGCTCTGAATATAATCTGTCAGAAAAAATATACAATGTTCTTTTCTACTCTGTTTTGTAGTATATACACCAACTCAATATGCTCTCTCATGTAAAATACAGAAATTCTAATTTTACTCGAATCGAAAAAATCTAAATATTATCTAGGAACCCCAATGGTAAAAACAAAACTACTCTGAATATAATATGTCAGAAAAAATATACCATGCCCTATTCTACTCTGTTTTGGATTATATACACCAACACCATATGCTCTATTATGTAAAATACGGAAATTCTATATTTACGCGAATCGAAAATAGTCTAAATATTATCTAGGCACCCCAATTTTATAAGCAAAATTGCCCTGAATATAATTTGTCAGAAAAAATATACAATGCTTTATTCTACTCTGTTTTGTAGTATATAAAATAACTCAATATTCTCTCTCATGTAAAATACCGAAATTTTTAATTTACGTGAATTGAAAAAAATCTACATAATATCTAGGCGCACCGAAGTTAAAAGAAAATAGCTCTGAATATAGTCTGTTAGAGAAAATATACAATGCCTTATTCTACGTTACTTTGGAATATATCCACCAACTCAGTATCCTCTCTCATGTAAAATACCAAAATTCTAAATTTACGCTAATCGAAAATAATCTTAATATTATCTACGCACCCCAATGTGAAAAGCAAAACTACTCTGAATATAATCTGTCAAAAAAAATATACAATGCCCTTGTCTACTTTATTTTGGAGTATATACACCCACTCAATATGCTCTATCATTTAAAATACAGAAATTCTAATTTTACGCGAATAAAAAAAAATCTAAATATTATCTAGGCACCCCAATGTTAATAACAAAATTGCTCTGAATATAATCTGTCAGAAAAAATATACAATGCCCTATTCTACTCTGTTTGGAGTATATACACCAACTCCATATGCCCTCTCACGTAAAATACCGAAATTCTAATTTTACGTGAATCGAAAATAATCTAAATATTATCTTGGCACCCGAATGTTAAAACCAAAATTTCTCTGAATATAGTCTGTTAGAAAAAATATACAATGCCTTATTCTACTCTGTTTTGGAGAATATACACCAACTCAGTATGCTCTCTCATGTAAAATACCGAAATTCTAATTTTACGTGAATCGAAAAAAATCTAAATATTATCTAGGCACCTCAATGTTAAAAACAAAATTGCTCTGAATATAATCTGTCAGAAACATTACAGAATCCCCTATTCTACTCTATTTTGGAGTATATACAACAACTCAGTATGCTCTCTTATGTAAAATACTGAAATTCTAATTTTACCTGAATCGAAAAAAATTAAAATATTATCTAGGCACCCCAATGTTAAAAGCAAAATTGCTCGGAATATAATTTGTCAGAAAAAATATACAATGCCCTTTTTTACTCTGTTTTGTAGTATATACACCAACTGAATATGCTCTCTCATGTAAAATACCAAAATTTTAATTTTACCCGAATCGAAAAAAATCTAAATATTATCTAGGCATCCCAGTGTTAAAAGAAAAATTGCTCGTAATATACTCTGTCAGAAAAAATATACAATGCCCTTTTCTACTCTGTTTTGGAGTATATACACCACCTCAATATGCTCTCTCATGTAAAATACAGAAATTCTATATTTAAGCGAACCGAACAAAATCTAAGTATTATCTAGGCAACCCACAGTTAAAAGGAAAATTGCTCTGAATATAATCTGTCAGAAAAAATATACAATGCCCTTTTTTACTCTGATTTGTAGTATATACACCAACTCAATATGCTCTCTCATGTAAAATAAGGAAATTCTAATCTTACCCGAAACGAAAAATCTAAATATTATCTAGGAACCCCAATATTAAAAACAAAATTGCTCTGAATATAATCTGTCAGAAAAAATATACAATGCCCTATTCTACTCTGTTGTTCAGTATATACACCAACTCAGTATGCTCTCTCATGTAATATACCGAAATACTAATTTTACGTGAATCGAAAAAAATCTAAATAATATCTAGGCGTCCCAAAATTAAAAGAAAATGGCTCTCAATATAGTCTGTTAGAAAAAATATACAAAGCCTTATTGTACTCTGTTTTGCAGTATATACATCAAATCAATATTCTCTCTCATGTAAAATACAGAAATTATAATTTTACGTGAATCGAAAAAATCTAAATATTATCTAGGCACCCCAATGTTAAAAGCAAAATTGCTCGTAATATACTCTGTCAGAAAAAATATACAATGCCCTTTTGTACTATGTTTTGGAGTATATACACAACCTCAATATTCTCTCTCATGTAAAATACAGAAATTCTAATTTTTCGTGAATCGAAAAAAATCTAAATAATATCTAGGCCCCCCAAAGTTAAAAGAAAATTGCTCTGAATATAGTCTGTTAGAGAAAATATACAATGCCTTATTCTACTCTGATTTGGAGTATATACACCAACGAAGTATGCTCTCTCATGTAAAATACAAAAATGCTAATTTTACGTGAATTAACAAAAATCTAAATATTATCTAGGAACCTTAATGTTATAAACAAAATTGCTCTGAAAATAATCTGTCAGTAAGATATAAAGTGCCCTATTCTACTCTGTTTTGGAGTATATACACCAACTCCATATGCTCTCTCATGTAAAATACAGAAATTCTATATTTAAGCGAATTGAAAAAAATCTAAATAGTATCGAGGCACCCCAATGTTAAAAGCAAAATTGCTCAAATTATAATCTGTCAAAAAAATATACAATGCCCTTTTTTACTCTCTTTTGTAGTATATACACCAACTAAATATGCTCTCTCATGTAAAATACAGAAATTCTAATTTTACCCGAATCGAAAAAATCTAAATATTATCTAGGCACCCCAATGTTAAAAACAAAATTGCTCTGAATATAATCTGTCAGAAAAAATATACAATGCCCTATTCTACTCTGTTGTTCAGTATATACACCACCTCAGTATGCTCTCTAATGTAAAATAACCAAATTCAAATTTTACGCGAAACGAAAAAAATCTAAATAATATCTAGGCACCCCAATGTTAAAAACAAAATGGCTCTGTATATAATCTGTCGGAAAATATATAAAATGCCCTATTCTATTCTGGTTTGGAGTATATACAGCAACTCCATATGCTCTCTCATGTAAAATACAGAAATTCTATATATAAGCGAATCAAAAAAAATCTAAATATTATCTAGACACCAGAATGCTAGAAGCAAAAATGCTCTGAATATAAGATGTCAGAAAAAAAATACAATGCCCTACTCTACTTTGTTTTGGAGTATATACACCAACTCAGTATGCTCTTTCATGTAAAATACCGAAAGTCTATATTTAAGCGAATCGAAAAAAATCTAAATATTATCTAGCCACCCCAATGTTAATAACAAAATTTCTCTGAATATAATCTGTCAGAAAAAATATACAAGGCTTTTTTCTATTCTGTTTTTTAGTATATACACAAACTCAATATGCTCTCTCTTGTACAATACAAAAATTCTAATTTTATGCGAATCGAAAAATATCTAAAAAATATCTAGGTACCCCAAATTTAAAAGAAAATGTCTCTGAATAAAATCTGTTAAGAAAATATACAATGCCTTATTCTACTCTGTTTTTGATTATATAAACCAACTCAGTATGCTGTCTCATGTAAAATACCGAAATTGTAAATATACGTGAATCGAAAAAAATCTAAATATTATCTAGGCACCCCAACGTTAAAAGCGAAATTCCCCTGAATATAATCTATTAGAAAAAATATTCAATGCCCTTTTCTAATCTGTTTTAAAGTATATACACCAGCTCAATATGCGGTCTTCTGTAAAATACAGATTTTCTAATATTACATGAATAGAAAAAAATCTAAATAATATCTAGGTGCCCCAAAGTTAAAAGAAAATGGCTCTAAATTTAGTCTTTTAGAAAAAATATACAATGCCTTATTCTACACTGTTGTGGAGTATATACACCAACTCTATATGCTCTCTCATGTAAAATACAAAAATTCTATATTTAACCGAATCAAAAAAAATCTAAATATTATCTAGGCAGCAGAATGTTAAAAACAAAATTGATCTGAACATAGGCTGTCAGAAAAAAATATACAATGCCCTATTTTCGTCTGATTTGTAGTATATACACCAACTCAATATGCTCTCTCACGTAAAGTAACAAAATTCTAATTTTACAAGAATCGAAAAAAATCTAAATAATATCTTGGCGCTTCAAAAATAAAAGAAAATATCTCTGAATATAGTGTGTTTGAAAAAATATACAATGCATTATTCTACCCTGTTTTGGAGTATATACAACAACTCAGTATGCTCTCTCCAGTAAAATACAGAAATTTTAATTTTACATGAATCGAAAGAAACTAAATATTATCTAGGCACCCCAATGTTAAAAAGAAAATTCCTTTGAATATAATCTGTCGAAAAAATACACAATGCCCTATTCTACTCCGTTTTGGAGTATATACACAAACTCTTCATGCTCTCTCATGTAAAATACAGAAAATCTATATTTAAGCGAATCGAAAAAAATCAAAATATTATCTAGGCAACCCAAAGTTAAAAGCAAAATTTTTCTGAATATAATCTGTAAGTAAAAACATACAATGTTCTTTTCTACTCTGTTTTGTAATATAAACCAACTCAATATGCTCTCTCATGTAAAATACAGAAATTCTAATTTTACAAAATCGAAAAATATCTAAATATTATCTAGGCACCCCAATGTTAAAAACAAAATTGCTCTGAATATAATCTGTCAGAGAAAATGTACAATGCCCTATTTTACTCTGTTTTGGAGTACATACAACAACTCCATATGCTCTCTCATGTAAAATAAAGAAATTCTATATTTAAGCGAATCGAAAATAATCTAAATATTATATAGGCACGCCAATGTTAAAAGCAAAATTGCTCTGAATATAATCAGTCAGAAAAAATACACAATGCCTTTTTCTACTCTTTTTTTGTGGTATATACACCAACTAAACATGCTCTCTCATGTAAAATACCGAAATTCTAATTTTGCGCGAATTGAAAAAAATTTAAGTAATATCTAGGTGCCCGAAAGTTATAAGAAAATGGCTCTTAATAAAGTCTGTTACAAAAAATATACAATGCCTTATTCTACTCTATTTTGGAGTATATACACCAACTCAATATGCCCTCTCATGGAAAATACCAAATTTCTAATTTTACGTGAATCGAAAATCTAAATAAAATCTTGGTGCCCCAAAGTTAAAAGAAAATGTCTATGAATATAGTCTGTTAGAAAAAGTATACAATGCCTTATTCGACTTTTTTTGGAGTATATACACCAACTCAGTATGCGCTCTCATGTAAAATAGCGAAATTCTAATTTTACGCAAATCGAAAATGATCTAAATAATATCTAAGCACCCCAAAGTTGAAAAAAAATGGCTCTGAATATAGTCTGTTAGAAAAAATATACAATACATTATTCTACTTTTTTTTGGAGTATATACACCAACTCAGTATGCTCTGTCATGGAAAATACAGAAATTCTAATTTTACTCGAATCGAATTAATCTAAATATTATATAGGAACCCCAATGTTAAAAACAAAATTTCACTGATTATAATCTGTCAGAACAAATATACAACGCCCTATTCTACCCTGATTTTGAGTATATACACCAACTCCGTATGCTCTCTCATTTAAAATACAGAAATTCTAATTTTACATGAATCGAAATAAATCTAAATATTATTTAGGCAACCCAGTGTTAAAAACAAAATTGCTCTGAATATAATCTGTCATAAAAAATATAGAATGCCCTTTTCTAATCTATTTTGGAGTATATACACCATCTCCATATGCTCTCTCATGTAAAATACAGAAATTCTATATTTAAGTGAACCGAAAAAAATCTAAATATTATCTAGGAACCCCCATGTTAAAAACAAAATTGCTCTGAATATAATCTGTCAGAAAAAATATACAATGCATTATTCTACTCTGTTTTAGAGTACATACACCAACTCAGTATGCTCTCTCATGTAAAATACCGAAATTCTAATTTTACGCGAATAGAAAAAAATTTAAATAATATCTAGGCGTTCCAAAGTTAAAATAAAATGGCTCTGAATATAGTCTGTAAAAAAAATATACAATGCCTTATTCTACTCTGTTTTGGAAAATATACACCAAGTCAGTATGCTCTCTCATTTAAAATACAGAAATTCTAATTTTACTCGAATCGAAAAAATCTAAATATTATCTAGGAAACTCAATGTTAAAAATAAAATTGCTCTGAATATAAACTATCAGAAAAAATATACAATGCCCTATTCTACTCTGTTTTTGAGTACATACACCAACTCATTATGCTCTTTCATGTGAAATACCTAAATTCTAATTTTACCTGAATCAAAAATATCTAAATATTATCTAGGCACCCCAATGTTAAAAGCAAAATTTCTCTTAATATACTCTGTCAAAAAAATATACAATGCATTATTCTACTCTGTTTTGGAGTATATACACCAACTCAGTATGCTCTCTCATGTAAAATACCGAAATTCAAATTTTACGCGAATCGAAAAAAATCTAAATAATATCTAATCCTTCCAAAGGTAAAAGAAAATAGCTCTTTATATAGTCTGTAAAAAAAATATACATTTCCTAATTCTACTCTGTTTTGGACCTTATACACCAACTCAGTATGCTCTCTCATGTAAAATACCAAAATTTAAATTTTACCCGAATCGACGAAAATATAAATAATATCTAGGCGCCCAACAGTTAAAAGAAAATGACTCTGAATATAGTCTGATAGAAAAAATATACAATGCCTTATTCTAATTGTTTTTGGAGTATATACACTAACTCAGTATGCTCTTTCATGCAAAATACAGAAATTCTAATTTTACCCGAATCGAAGAAAATCTAAATATTATCTAGGCACCCCAATGGTAAAAACAAAATAGCTCTGAAAATAATCTGTCAGATAAATATACAATGCCCTTTTCTACTCTGTTTTAGAGTACATAAACCAACTCAATATGCTCTCTCATGTAAAATACAGAAATTGTAATTTTTCACGAATTGAAAAAAATCTAAATAATATGTAGCCACCCCAAAGTTAAAAGATAATGGCTCTGAATATACTCTGTTTTATAAAATATACAATGCCTTATTCTACTTTTTTTTGGAGTATATACACCAACTCAGTATTCTCTCTCATGTCAAATACAGAAATTCTACATAAAAGCGAATTAAAATAAAAATCTAAATATTGTCTAGGCACCCCAAAGTTAAAAACAAAATTGCTCTGAATATAATCTGATAAAAAAACATACAGTGCCCTTTTCTACTCTGTTATGCTGTATATACACCAACTCAGTATCCTCTCTCATGTAAAATACCGAAATTCTAATTTTATGTGAATCGAAAATAATCTAAATATTATCTAGGCACCCGAATGTTAAAAAAAAATTGCTCTTACTATAATCTGTCACAAAAAATATACAATGCTTATTCTATTCTGTTTTGGACTATATACACCAACTCCATATGCTCTCTCATGTAAAATACAGAAATTCTATATTTAAGCGAATCGAAAAAATCTAAATATTATCTAGGCACCCCAATATTATAAGAAAAATTGCTCTGAATATAGTCTGTCAGAAAAAATATACAATGCCGTATTCTACTCTGTTTTGGAGTATATACACCAACTGAGTATGCTCTCTCATGTGAAATACCGAAATTCTAATTTAACGTGAATCAAAAAAATCTAAATATTATCTAGGCCCCCCAATGTTAAAGGCAATATTGCTCTAAATATAATCTGTCAGAAAAAATATACAATGCCCTTTTCTACTCTGTTTTGAAGAATATACACCAGCTCAATATGCTCTCTCAGGTAAAATACAAAAGTTCTAATTTTACCCAAATCGAAATAATTTAACATTATCTAGGCACCCCAATGTTAAAAAAAAAATTTCTCTGAATATAATCTGTCAGAAAAAATATACAATGCCCTTTTCTACTCTGTTTTGGAGTATATACACGAACTCAATGTGCTTTCTCATATAAAATACCTAAATTCCAACTTTATGCAAATCTAAAAAATTCCAAATAATATCTTGGCACCCGAAAGTTAAAAGAAAATTGCTCTGAATATAGTCTGTTAGAAAACATATACAATGCCTTATTCTACTCTGTTTGGGAGTATATAAACTAACTCAGTATGCTCTATCATGTAAAATACAGAAATTCTAATTTTACCCGAATCGAAAAGTCGAAGTATTATCTAGACACCGCAATGTTAAAAAAAAATTGCTCTGAATATAATCTGTCAGAAAAAATATACAATGCCTTATTTGACTCTATTTTGGAGTATATAAACCAACTCAGTATGCTCTCTCATGTAAAATACCGAAATTCTAAATTTCCGTGAATCCAAAAAAATCTAAATATTATCTAGGCACCCCAATGTTTAAAGCAAAATTGCTCTGAATATAATCTGTAAGAAAAAATATACAATGCCCTATTCTACTCTGTATTAAAGTATATACACAAACTCAGTATGCTCTCTCATGTAAAATGCCGAAATTCTAATTTTAAGCGAATCGAAAAAAATCTAAATAATATCTAGGTGCCCCAAAGTTAAAAGAAAATGGCTCTCAATATAATCTGTTAGAAAAAATATACAATACCTTATTCTACTTTGTTTTGGAGTATATACACCAACTCAGTATGCTCTCTCATGTAAAATACCGAAATTCTAATTTTACGAGAATCAAAAAAAATCTAAATTTTATCTAGGCACCCCAATCTTAAAACAGAATTGCGTTGAATATAGTCTGTCAGAAAAAATATACAATGCGTTTTTCTACTCTGTTTTGGAGTATATACACCAACTCAATATGCTCTCTCATGTAAAATACTGAAATTCTAATTTTATGGAAATCGAAAAAAATCTAAATAATATCTAGGCGCCCCAAAGTTAAAAGAAAATGGCTCTGAATATAGTCTGTTAGAAAAAATATCCAATGCCATTTTCTACTCTGTTTTGCAGTATATACACCAACTCCATATGCTCTCTCATGTAAAATACAGAAATTCTATATATAAGCGAATCAAAAAAAATCTAAATATTTTCAAGGCACCCCAATGTTAAAAACAAAATGGCTCTTAATATAAACTGTCAGATAAAATATATAATGCTCTAATCTACTGTGTTTTCGAGTATATACACCAACTCCATATGCTCTCTCATGCAAAATACAGAAATTGAATATGTTAGCGAATCGAAAAAAATCTAAATATTATCTAGGCACCGCAATGTTAAAAGCAGAATTCCTCTGAATGTAATATGTCAGAAAAAATATACAATGCCCTCTTCTACTCTGTTTTGTAGTATATACACCAACTCAATATGCTCACTCACGTAAAAAACAGAAATTCTAATTTTACCCGAAGTGAAAAAATGTAAATATTATCTAGGCACCCCAATGTTAAAAAAAAATTGCTCTGAATATAATCTGTCAGAAAAATATACAATGCCATATTCTACTGTGTTTTGGAGTATATACACCAACTCCGTATGCTCTCTTATGTAAAATACAGCAATTCTATATTTAAGAGGATCGAAAAAAATCTAAATATTATCTAGGCACCCCAATGTGAAGAACAAAATTGCTCTGAATATCATCTGTCAGAAAAAATATACAATGCCATATTCTACTGTGTTTTGGAGTATATACACCAACTCAGTATGCTCTCTCATGTAAAATATAAAAATGCTATATTTAAGCGAATGGGAAAAAATCTAAATATTATCTAGGCATCACAATGTTAAAAACAAAATTTCTCTGAATATAATCTGTCAGAAAAAATATAAAATTCCCTTTTCTACTCTGTTTTGTAGAATATACACCAACTCAATATGCTCTCTCATGTTAAATAACGAAATTCAAATTTTACAAGAATAGAAAAAAATCAAAATATTATCTAGGCACCCCAATATTAAAAGCAAAATTGCTCTGAATATAACCAGTCAGGAAAAATATACAATGCCGTAATCTACTGTGTTTTAGAGTATATACAACAACTCTGTATACTAAATCATCTAAAATACCGAAATTCTAATTTTACACGAATCGAAAAACATCTAAATATTATCTAGGCACCCCAATGTTAAAAGAAGAATTGCTCTGAATATAATCTGTAAGAAAAAATATACAATGCCCTATTCTACTCTGTTTTGGAGTATATAAACCAACTCAATATGCTCTCTCATGTAAAATACAGAAATTCTAATTTTACCACAATAGTTAAAATGTAAACATTACCTAGGCACACCAATGTTTAAATCAGAATTGCTCTGAATATAATCTGTCAGAAAAAATATACAATGCCCTTTTCTACTCTGTTTTGGAGTATATACACCAACTCAGTATGCTCTCTCGTGTAAAATGGAGAAATTCTAATTTTTTTTTTTTTTTTTAATTTTTTATTGGATTATAGGTTTTGGGGTACATGAGCAGGGCATGCAAGACAGTTGCGTAGGTACACACATGGCAGTGTGCTTTGTTTTCTTCTCCCCTTCACCCACATTTGGCATTTCTCCCCTGGCTATCCCTCCCCACCTCCCCCTCCCACTGGCCCTCCCCTTTTCCCCCCAATAGACCCCAGTGTTTAGTACTCCCCTCCCTGTGTCCATGTGTTCTCATTTTCATCACCCACCTATGAGTGAGAATATGCGGTGTTTCATTTTCTGTTCTTGTGTCAGTTTGCTGAGGATGATGTTTTCCAGATTCATCCATGTCCCTACAAACGACACGAACTCATCATTTCTGATTGCTGCATAATATTCCATGGTGTATATGTGCCACATTTTTCCAATCCAGTCTATCATCAATGGGCATTTGGGTTGGTTCCAGGTCTTTGCTATTGTAAACAGTGCTGCAATGAACATTCGTGTACATGTGTCCTTATAGTAGAACGATTTATAGTCTTTTCCTCAAGGCCTTAGAAATAGAAATTCCATTTGACCCAGCAATCCCATTACTGGGTATATATCCAAAAGAGAAATTCTAATTTTACCCGAATTGAAAAAAATCTAAATATTATCAAGGCGCCCCAATGTTAAAAACAAAATTGCTCTGGATATAAACTCTAAGAGAAAATATACAATGCCCTATTCTACTCTGTTTTGGAATATATAAAACAACTCCATATGCTCTCTCATATAAAATACAAAAACTTCAGGCCAATATCCATGATGAACATAGATGCAAAAATCTTCAACAAAATATTGGCAAGCCGATTGCAACAGCAAATCAAAAAACTTATTCATCATGATCAAGTAGGATTCATCCCAGGGATGCAAGGCTGGTTCAACATACGCAAGTCGATCAACGTAATTCACCACATAAACAGAACCAAAAACAAAAACCACATGATTATCTCAATTGACGCAGAAAAGGCATTTGACAAAATTCAACAGCCCTTTATGCTAAAAACCCTCAATAAACTCGGTATCGATGGAACGTATCTCAAAGTAATAAAAGCTATTTATGACAAACCAACAGCCAATATCATACTGAATGGGCAAAAACTGGAAGCATTCCCTTTGAAATCTGGTACTAGACAAGGATGCCCTCTCTCACCACTCCTATTCAATATAGTACTGGAAGTTCTAGCCAGAGCAATCAGGCAAGAAAAAGAAATAAAGGGTATTCAAATAGGAAAGGTGGAAGCCAAATTGTCTCTATTTGCAGACGACATGATAGTATACCTAGAAGACCCCATCGCCTCAGCCCAAAAACTCCTGAAACTGATAAACAACTTCAGCAAAGTCTCAGGATATAAAATCAATGTGCAAAAATCACAAGCATTCGTCTACACCAATAATAGACTTAAAGAAAGCCAAATCAAGAGCGAACTGCCATTCGCAATTGCTACAAAAAGAATAAAATACCTTGGAATACAACTCACAAGGAACGTAAGGGACCTCTTCAAGGAGAACTACAAACCACTGCTCAACGAAATCAGAGAGGACACAAACAGATGGAGAAACATTCCATGTTCATGGTTAGGAAGAATTAATATCGTGAAAATGGCTATACTGCCCAAAGTAATTTACAGAATCAACGCTATCCCCATCAAGCTACCATTGACTTTCTTCACAGAACTGGAAAAAACCACCATGAACTTCATATGGAACCAAAAGAGAGCCCGCATAGCCAAGTCAATTCTAAGCAAAAAGAACACAGCGGGGGGCATCACACTACCGGATTTCAAACTATACTACAAGGCTACAGTAATCAAAACAGCATGGTACTGGTACCAAAACAGAGATATAGACCAATGGAACAAAACAGAGGCACCGGAGGCAACACAACATACATACAACTATACAATCTTTGATAAACCTGACAAAAACAAGCAATGGGGCAAGGATTCCATGTTTAACAAATGGTGTTGGGAAAACTGGCTAGCCATGTGCAGAAAGCAGAAACTGGACCCCTTCCTGACACCTGACACTAAAATTAACTCCAGATGGATTAAAGACTTAAACATAAGACCTGGCACCATAAAAACCCTAGAAGGAAATCTAGGCAAAACTATCCAGGACATAGGAGTAGGCAAGGACTTCATGAACAAAACACCAAGAGCATTGGCAACAAAAGCCAAAATAGACAAATGGGACCTAATGAAACTCCACAGCTTCTGCACGGCAAAAGAAACAGTCACTAGAGTGGATCAGCAACCAACAGAATGGGAAAAAATGTTCGCAGTCTACCCATCTGACAAAGGGCTGATATCCAGAATTTACAAACAACTCAAGCAGATTTACAGGAAAAAAACAAACAAGCCCATTCAAAAGTGGGCAAAGGATATGAACAGATACTTTACGAAAGAAGACATATATGAGGCCAACAATCATATGAAAAAATGCTCATCGTCACTGGTCATCAGAGAGATGCAAATCAAAACCACATTGAGATACCATCTCACGCCAGTTAGAATGGCGATCATTAAAAAATCTGGAGACAACAGATGCTGGAGAGGATGTGGAGAAAAAGGAACACTTATACACTGTTGGTGGGAGTGTAAATTAGTTCAACCATTGTGGAAGACAGTGTGGCGATTCCTCAAGGCCTTAGAAATAGAAATTCCATTTGACCCAGCAATCCCATTAATGGGTATATATCCAAAAGACTATAAATCGTTCTACTATAAGGACACATGTACACGAATGTTCATTGCAGCACTGTTTACAATAGCAAAGACCTGGAATCAACCCAAATGCCCATTGATAATAGACTGGATTGGAAAAATGTGGCACATATACACCATGGAATATTATGCAGCAATCAGAAATGATGAGTTCGTGTCGTTTGTAGGGACATGGATGAATCTGGAGAACATCATCCTCAGCAAACTGACACAAGAACAGAAAATGAAACACCGCATATTCTCACTCATAGGTGGGTGATGAAAAATGAGAACACATGGACACAGAAAGGGGAGTACTAAACACTGGGGTCTATTGGGGGGAAAAGGGGAGGGCCAGTGGGAGAGGGAGGTGGGGAGGGATAGCCTGGGGAGAAATGCCAAATGTGGGTGAAGGGGAGAAGAAAAGAAAAGCACACTGCCATGTGTGTACCTACGCAACTGTCTTGCATGCTCTGCTCATGTACCCCAAAACCTATAATCCAATAAAAAATTAAAAAAAAAATACAAAAATTCTATATTTAAGCGAATCAAAAACAATCTAAATATTATCTAGGCACCCTAATGTTGAAAACAAAATTGCTCTGAATATAATCTGTTAGAAAAAATACACAATGCCATATTCTACTCTATTTTGTAATATATACACCAACCCAATATGTTGCCTTATGTAAAATACAGAAATTCTAATTTTAGCAGAATCGAAATAATCTAAATATTATTTAGGCACCCCAAGGTTAAAAACAAAAATGCTCTGAATATAATCAGTTAGAAAAAATATACAATGCCCTATTCTACTCTTCTTTGGAGTATGTACACAAACTCAATATGCTCTCTTATGTAAAATAACAAAATTCTAATTTTACGCGAATCGAAACAAATCTGAATAATAACAAGGCGTTCCAAAGTTAAAAGAAAATGGGTCTGAACAAAGTCTGTTAGAAAAAATATACAATGCCTTATTCTACTCTGTTTTGGAGTATATACACCAGTTCACTATGCTCTCTCATGTAAAATACAAAATTTCTATATTTAAGCGAATCAAAAAAATCTAAATATTATCTAGGCACCCCGAATGTTAAAAGCAAAATTGCTCTGAATATAGTCTGTCAGAATAAAATATACAATGCCATTTTCTACTCTGTTTTGTAGTATATACATCAACTCAATATGCTCTCTCATGTAAAATACAGAAATTCTAATTCTCCCCAAAGCGAAAAAATCTAAATATAATCTAGGGACCCCTATGTGAAAAACAAAATTGCGTTGAATATAATCTGTCAGAAAAAATATAGAATTCCCTATTCTACTGTGTTTTGGAGTATATACACCAACTCCATATGCTCTCTCATGTAAAATACAGAAATTCTATATTTAAGCTAATCGAAAGAAATCTAAATATTATCTAGGCACCCCAATGTTAAAAGCAAAATTGCTCTGAATATAATCTGTCAGAAAAAATATACAATGCCCTATTCTACTCTGTTTTGGAGTATCTACACCAACTCCATATGCTCTCTCAAGTAAAATACAAAAATTCTGTATTTAAGCGAATGGAAAAAAATCTAAAAATTATCTAGGCACCCCAATGTTAAAAGCAAAATTTCTCTGAATATAATCTGTCAGAGACAATATACAATGCCGTTTTCTACTTTGTTTTGTAGAATATACACCAACTCAATATGCTCTTTCATGTAAAATACCAAAATTCTAATTTTATGCAAATAAAAATAATCTGAATAATAACTAGGCGTGCCAAAGTTTGAAGAAAATGGCTCTGAATATAGTCTATTAGAAAAAATATACAATGCCTTATTCTAATTTGTTTTGGAGTATATACACCAACTCAGTATGCTCTCTGATGTAAAATACAGAAATTCTAATTTTACCTGAATCGAAAATAATCTTAATAATATCTAGGCGCCCCACAGTTAAAAGATTATGGCTCTGAATATATTCTGTTAGAGAAAATATACAATGCCTTATTCTACTTTGTTTTAAAGTATATACACCAACTCCATATGCTCTCTCATGTAAAATACAGAAATTCTATATTTAAGCGAATCGAAAGAAATCTAAATATTATCTAGGCACCCAAATGTTAAAATCAAAACTGCTGTGAATATAATCTGTCAGAAAAGATATACAATGCCCTTTTCTACTCTGTTTTGTAGTATGTACACCAACTCAATATGCTCTCTCATATAAAATACATAAATTCTAATTTTACCCGAATCGAAAAAATCTAAATATTATCTAGGCACCCAAATGTTATATACAAAATTGCGATGAATATAATCTGTCAGAAAATATATACAATGCCCGATTCTACTTTGTTTTAAAGTATATACACCTACTCCATATGCTCCCTCATGTAAAATACCAAAATTCTAATTTTACATGAATCGAAAAAAATCTAAATAATATCTAGGCGCCCCAAATTTAAAAGAGAATGGCTCTGAATATAGTCTGTTAGAAAAAATATACAATGCCATATTCTACTCTGTTTTGGAGAATATACACCAACTCCACATGCTCTCTCATGTAAAATAGAAAAATTCTATATTTAAGCGATTCAAATAAAATATAAGTATAATCTAGGCACCCCAATGTTAAAAGCAAAATTGCTCTGAATATAATCTGTCAGAAAAAATATACAATGTCTTATTCTACTCTGTATTAAAGTATATATACCAACTCCATATGCTCTCTCATGTAAATACAGAAATTCTATATTTAAGTGAATCAAATAAAATCTAAATATTATCTGGGCACCCCAATGTTAAAAGCAAAATTGTTCTGAATATAATCTGTCAGATAAAATATACAATGCCCTTTTCTACTCTGTTTTGGAGTATATACACCAACTCAATATGTCCTCTCTTGTAAAATAAAGAAATTCTAATTTTACCCGAATCGAAATAATCTAAATATATTCTAGGCAACCCAATGTTAAAAGCAATATTTCTCTGAATATCATCCGACAGAAAAAATATAAAATGCACTTTTCTACTCTCTTTTGTTGTATATACACCACCTCAATATGCTCTCTCAGGTAAAATAGAGAAATTCGAAATTTACGTGATTCGAAAAAAATCCAAATAATATCTAGGCGCCCCAAAGTTAAAAGAAAATGTCTCTGAATATAGTCTGTTAGAAAAAATATACAATGCCTTATTCTTCGCTGTTTTACAGTATATACACCAACTCAGTATGCTCTCTCATGTAAAATATCGAAATTATAATATTACCGGAATCGAAAAAACCTAAATATTATCTAGGCACCCAAATGTTAAAAACAAAATTACTCTGCATATACTCTCTCAGAAAAATTATAGAATGCCCTTTTCTACACTGTTTTAACGTATATACACCAACTCAATATGCTCTCTCATGTAAAATAGCGAAATTCAAATTTTACGTGAGTCGAAATTAATCTAAATAATATCTAGGTGCCCCAAAGTTAAAATAAAATGGCTCTGAGTATAGTCTGTTAAAAAAAAAAAACAATGCCTGATTCTACTCTGTTTTGGAGTATATACACCAACTCCGTATGCTCTCTCTCGTAAAATAAAGAAATTCTAATTTTAGCCGAATCGAAAAAATCTAAATATTATCTAGGCACCCCAATGTTAAAAAAAATTGCTCTGAATATAATCTGTCATAAAAAATATACAATATCCTATTCTAATCGGTTTTTGCGTATATACACCAACTCCATATGCTCTCTCATGTAAAATACAGAAATACTATATTTAAGCGAATCGAAAAAATCTAAATATTATCTAGACACCCCAATGTTAAAAGCAAAATTGATCTGAAAATAATCTGTCAGAAAAAATATACAATGCTCTTTTCTACTCTGTTTTGGAGTATATACACCAACTCCATATACTCTCTCATGTAAAATACAGAAATTCTAATTTTACTCGAATCAAAAGAATCTAAATATTATCTAGATAACCCAATGTTAAAAACAAAATTGCTCTTAATATAATCTGTCAGAAAAAATATACAATGCCCTATTCTACTCTGCTTTGAAGTTTATACACCAACTTCATATGCTCTCTCATGTAAAATACAGAAATTCTACATTTAAATGAATCGAAAAAAATGTAAATATTATCTAGGCACCCCAATGTTAAAAGCAAAATTGCTCTGAATATAATCTGTCAGAAAAAATATACAATTCCCTGTTCTACTCTGTTTTTTATTATATACACCAACTCAATATGCTCTCTCATGTAAAATACAGAAATTCTAATTTTACCAGAAGTGAAAAAATCTAAATACTATGTAGGCACCCCAATGTTAAAAACCAAACTTCTCTGAATATAATCTGTCAGAAAAAATATACAATGCCCTTTCCTACTCTGTTATAAAGTTTATAAACCAACTCTATTCTCTCTCATGTAAAATATAGAAATTATAAATTTACGCAAATTAAAAAATTCTAAATATTTTCTAGGCAACCCAATGTTATAAGCAAAATTGTTCTGAATGTAGTCTTTCAGAAAAAGTATACAATGCCTTTTTCTACTCTGTTTTGGAGTATATACAACATCTCAATATGCTCTCCCATGTAAAATACTGAAGTTCAAATTTTACACGAAACGAAAAAAATCTAAATATTATCTAGGCATTCCAATGTTAAAAGCAAGATTGCTCTGAATATAGTTTGTCAGAGAAAATACACAATGCCTTTTTCTACTCTGTTTTGGAGTATATACACCAACTCAATATGCTCTCCCATGTAAAATACAGAAATTCAAATTTTACACGAACAGAAAATAATCTAAATATTATCTAGGCCCCCCAATGTTAAAAGCAAAATTTCTCTAAATATAATCTGTCAGAAAAAATATACAGTGCCCTTTTCTATTCTGTTTTGGTGTATATACACCAAGTCAATATGCTCTCTCAGGTAAAATATCGAAACTATAAATTTACGCAAATTAAAAAAATTCTAAATATTATCTAGGCAAACTATGTAAAAAGCAAAATTGTTCTGAATGTAATCTGTCAGAGAAAATATACAATGCCTTTTTCTACTCTGTTTTCGAGTATATACACCAACTCAGCATGCTCCCCCATGTAAAATACAGATGTTCAAATTTTACACAAACCGAATAAAATCTAAATATTATCTAGGCATTCCAATGTTAAAAGCAAAATTGCTCTGAATATACTCTGTCAGAGAAAATTCACAATGCCCTCTTCT
The DNA here is from genome assembly GCF_049354715.1 of Callithrix jacchus. Taxonomy (NCBI): domain Eukaryota; kingdom Metazoa; phylum Chordata; class Mammalia; order Primates; family Cebidae; genus Callithrix; species Callithrix jacchus. The sequence continues at coordinate 159,426,974 of NC_133508.1, read as the reverse complement.
ACTGTTTTTTTTAGTATAAAAACCAACTAAATATGCTCTCTCATGTAAAATCCTGAAATTCTAAATTTACCTGAATCGAAAAAAATCTAAATATTATCTAGGCACCCCAAGGTTAAAAGCAAAATTGCTCTGAATATAATCTGTCAGAAAAAATATACAATGCCATTTTCTACTCTGTTTTGGAGTATATACACCCACTCAATATGCTCTGTCACGTAAAATACAAAAATTCTAATTTAACACGAATCAAAAAAAATCTAAATAATATCTAGGCCCACCAAAGTTAAAAGAAAATAGCTCTGAATATAGTCTGTTAGAGAAAATATACAATGTTTTATTCTACTCTGTTTTGGAGTATAAACACCAACTCAGTGTGCTCTGTCCTGTAAAATACAGAAATTCTAATTTTACCTGAATCAAAAAAATCTAAATGTTACCTAGGCACCCGAATGTTACAAGCAAAATTGCTCTGAATATAATCTGTCAAAAAAATATACAATGCCCTTTTCTACTCTGTTTTGGAGTATATACAAAAACTCAATATGTTCTCTCATGTAAAATACCGAAATTCTAATTTTACGCGAATCGAAATAAATCTAAATAAGATCTAGGCGTTCCAATGTTAACAGAAAATGGCTCTGAATATAGTTTGTTGGAAAAAATATACAATGCCTTATTCTACTATGTTTTGGAGTATATACACCAACTCAGTATGCTCTCTTATGTAAAATACAGAAATTCTATATGTAAGCGAATCGAAAAAAATCTAAATATAATTTAGGCACCGCAATGTTAAAAGTAAAATTGCTCTGAATATAATCTGTCAGATAAAATATACTATGCTTTTTTCTACTCTCTTTTGCAGTATATACACAAACTCAATATGTTCTCTCATGTTAAATACCGATATTCTAATTTTACGAGAATCGAAAAAAATCTAAATATTATCTAGGAACCCGAATGTTAAAAGGAAAATCGCTCTGAGTATAATCTGTCAGAAAAAATATACAGTGCCCTTTTCTACTCTGTTTTTGAGTATATACACCAACTCAATATGCTCTCTCATGTAAAATACTGAAATTCTAATTTTATGTGAATCGAAAAAATCTAAATAATATCTAGGCGCCCTAAATTCAAAAGAAAATGGCTCTGAATATAATCTGTTAGAAAAAATTTACAATGCCTTATTCTACTCTGTTTTGGAGTTTATACAACAACTCAGTTGGTTCTCTCTTCTAAAATACCGAAATTCTAATATTACCCAAATCGAAAAAATCTGAATATTAATTAGACACCCCAAAGTTAAAAAGAAAATTTCTCTGAATATAATCTGTCAGAAAAAGTATACAATGCCCTATTCTTCTCTGTTTCGGAGTATATACACCAACTCCATATGCTCTCTCATGTAAAATACAGAAATTCTATATTTAAGAGAATCGAAAAAAATCTAAATATAATCTATCCACCCCAATGTTAAAAGCAAAATTTCTCTGAATATAATCTGTTAGAAAAAATATACAATGCCCTTTTCTACTCTGTTTTGGAGTATATACATCAACTCAGTATACTCTCTTATGTAAAGTACCGAAATTCTAATTTTCCGCGAATCGAAAAAATCTAAATAATATCTAGGCGCCCCAAAGCTAAAGTAAAATGGCTCTTAGTATAGTCTGTTAGAAAAAATATACAATGCCTTCTTCTACTCTTTTTTGGAGTATATACACCAACTCAGTATGCTCTCTCATGTAAAATATAGAAATTACAATTTTACCCGCATCGAAAATATCTAAATATTATCTAGGTACCCCAATGTTAAAAACAAAATTGCTCTGAATATAATCTGTCAGAAAAAATAAACCATGCCCTTTTCTACTCCGTTTTGGAGTATATACACAAACTCATTATGCTCTCTCAGGTAAAATACAGAAATTCGAATTTTACGTGAATCGAAGAAAATCTAAATATTATCTAGGCACCCCAATATTAAAAGCAAAATTGCTGTGAATATAATTTGTCAGAGAAAATATACTATGCCCTTTTCTACTCTGTTTTGTAGTATATACACCAACTCAATATGCTCTCTCAGGTAAAATACTGAAATTCTAATTTTACGCAAATCGAAAAAATTCTAAATAATATCTAGGCGCCCAAAAGTTAAAAGAAAATAGCTCTGTATATAGTCTGTTAGAAAAAATATACAACGCCTTATTGTACTCTGTGTTGGAGTATATACACCAACTCAGTATGCTCTCTCATGTAAAATACAGAAATTCTATATTTAAGTAAATCGAAAAAATCTAAATATTATTCAGGCACCCCAATGTTAAAAGCAAAATTGCTCTGAATATAATCTGTCAGAAAAAATATACAATACCTTTTTCTACTCTGTTTTGGAGTATATACACCAACTGAGTATGCTCTCTCATGTAAAATACCGAAATTCTAATTTTACGTGAATCGAAAAAAATCGAAATATTATCAAGGCACCCCAATGTTAAAAGCAAAATTGCTCTGAATATAATAGTTCAGAAAGAATATACAATGCCCGTTTCTACTCTGTTTTGGAGTACATACACCAACTCAATATGCTCTCTCATGTAACATACGGAAATTGTAATTTTACACGAACCGAAGAAAATCTAAATGATATCTAGGCGTTCCAAAGTTAAAAGAAAATGGCTCTGAATATACTCTGCTAGTAAAAATATACAATGCCTTATTCTACTTTGTTTTGGAGTATATACCCCAACTCAGTATGCTGTCTCATGTAAAATAGAGAAATTCTAATTTTAAGTGAATTGAAAAAATCTAAATATTACCTAGGCATCCGAATGTTAAAAACGGAATTGTTCTGAATATAATCTGTAAGAAAAAAATATATAATGCCCTATTTTACTCTGTTTTGGATTATATACACCAACTCCATATGCTCTCATGTAAAATAGAAAAATTCTATATTTAAGCGAATCGAAAAAGATCTAAATGTTATCTAGGCACTCCAGTGTTAAAAGCAAAATTGCTCAGAATATAATCTGTCAGAAAAAATATACAATTCCCTATTCTACTCTGTTTTGGAATATATACATCAACTCAGTGTGCTCTCTCACTTAAAATACAAAAATTTTACATTTAAGCAAATCGAAAATAATCTAAATATTATCTAGGCACCCCAATGATAAAGCAATATTGCACTGAATATAATCCGTCAGAAAAAATATACAATGCCCTATTCTACTCTGTTTTGGAGTATATACACCAATTTCATATGCTCTCTCCTTTAAAATACAGAAATTCAATACTTAAGCGAATCGAAAAAAATCTAAATATTATCTAGGCACCCCAATGTTAAAAGCAAAATATTTCTGATTATAGTCTGTCAGAAAAAATGTACAATGACCTTTTCTACTCTGTATTGGAGTATACACACCAACTCACTGTGCTCTCTCATGTAAAATACCGAAATTCTAATTTTACGTGAATCGAAATAAATCTAAATATTACCGAGGCACCCAATGTTAAAAGCAAAATTGTTCAGAATATAATCTGTCAGAAATAATATACAATGCCCTTTCCTACTCTGTTATAAAGTATATAAACCAACTCAATATGCTCTCTCATGTAAAATACAGAAATTGTAAATTTACGCTAATTAAAAAATTCTAAATATTATCTAGGCACCCCAATGTTATAAGCAAAATTCTTCTGAATGTAATCTGTCAGAAAAAATATACAATGCCTTTTTCTACTCTGTTTTGGAGTATATACACCAACTCAATATTCTCTCCCTTGTAAAAAACAAACGTTCAAATTTTACACGAACCAAACAAAATCTAAATATAATCTAGGCATTCCAATGTTAAAGCAAGATTGCTCTGAATATAGTCTGTCAGAGAAAGAACACAATGCCCTCTTCTACTCTTTTTTGGAGTACATAAACCAACTCAATATGCTCTCTCATGTAAAATACAAAAATTCTAATTTTACCTGAATCGAAAAAAATCTAAATATTATCTAGGCACCCCAATGTTAAAAGCAAAATTGCTCTTAATATAATCGATCAGAAAAATATACAGTGCATTTTTCTACTCTGATTTGGAGTATATACACCAACCCAATATGCTCTCTCATATAAAATACAGAAATTCTAAATTTACGAGAATCAAAATAAATCTAAATATTATTTAGGCACCCAATGTTAAAAGCAAAATTGCTCTAAATATAATCTGTCAGAAATAATCTAAAATTCCCTTTCCTACTCTGTTATAAAGTATATACACCAACTCAATATGCTCTCTCAGGTGAAATACCGAAATTATAAATTTACAAAATTAAAAAAATTCTAAATGTTATCTAGGCAACCCAATGTAAAAAGCAAAATTGTTCTGAATGTAATCTGTCAGAGAAAATATACAATGCCTTTTTCTACTCTGTTTTCGAGTACATACACCAACTAATTTTGCTCTCCCATGTAAAATACAGAAGTTCAAATTTTACACGAACCTAAAAAAATCTAAATATTATCTAGGCATTTCAATGTTAAAAGCAAAATTGCTCTGAATATAGCCTCTCAGAGAAAATACACAATGCCCTCTTCTACTCTTTTTTGGACTATATAAACCAACTCAATATGCTCTCTCATGTAAAATACCGAAATTCTAATTTTAACCTGAATCGAAAAATATCTAAGTATTATCTAGGCACCCCAATGTTAACAGCAAAATTGCTCTGCATATAGTCTTTCAGAAAAAAATATACTATGCCCTTTTGTATTCAGTTTTGGATTATATACACCAACCCAATATGCTCTCTCATGTAAAATACCGAAATTCTAAATTTACACGAATCGAAAAAAATGTAAATATTATTTAGGCACCCAATGTTAAAAGCAAAATTGCTCTGAATATAATCTGTCAGAAAAAATATACAATTCCCTTTCCTAATCGGTTTTAAAGTATATACACCAACTCAATATGCTCTCTCATGTAAAATACCAAAATTATAAATTTACGCAAATTAAAAAAATTCTAAATATTATCTAGGCACCCGAATGTTAACAGCAAAATTGCTCTGAATATAATCAGTCAAAAAAATATACAATGCCTTTTTCTACTCTGCTTTGGAGTATATACACCAACTCAATATGCTCTCCGATGTAAAATACAGAAATTCATATTTTACACGAACCGAAAAATCTAAATATTATCTAGGCATTCCAATGTTAAAAGCAAAATTGCTCTGAATATAATCTGTCAGAAAAAATAAACAATGCTTTTTTCTACTCTGTTTTGGAGTATATTCACCAACTCAATATGCTCTCTCATGTAAAATACCGAAATTCTAAATTTCCGCGAATTGAAAAAAATCTAAATATTTTCTAGGCCCCCCAATGTTAAAAGCAAAATTGCTCTGAATAAAATCTTTCAGAGAAAATATACAATGCCCTTTTCTATTCTGTTTTGGAGAATATAAACCAACCCAATATGCTCTCTCATGTAAAATACCAAAATTCTAAATTTACGCGAATCGAAAAAAATCTAAATATTATCGAGGCACCCAATGTTAAAATCAAAATTGCTCTGAATATAATCTGTCAGAAATAATATACAATGCCCTTTCCTACTCTGTTATAAAGTATATACATCAACTCAATATGCTCTCTCACGTAAAATACAGAAATTATAAATTGATGGAAATTAAAAAATTCTAAATATTATCTAGGCACCCCAAAGTTAAAAGCAAAATTATTCTGAATGTAATCTGTCAGAAAAAATATACAATGCCTTTTTCTACTCTTTTTTCCAATATATACACCAAGTCAATAAGCTCTGCCATGTAAAATACAGAAGGTCAAATTTTACACAAACCGAAAAAAATCTAAATATTATTTAGGCATTCCAATGATAAAAGAAAAATTGCTCTGAATATAATCTGTCAGAAAAAATATACAATGCTTTTTTCTACTCTGTTTTGGAGTATATACACTAACCCAATATGTTCTCTCATTTAAAATACCGAAATTCTAAATTTACGCGAATCGAAAAAAATCTGAATATTATCTAGGCACCACAATGTAAAAACCAAAATTTCTCGATATAAAATCTGTCAGAGAAAATATACATTGCTCTTTTCTACTCTGGTTTGGAGTATATAAACCAACTCAATATGCTCTCCCATGCAGAGTAACGAAATCCTAAATTTACACGAACAGAAAAAAATCTAAATATTATCTAGGCATACCAATGTAAAAAGCAAAATTGCTCTGAATATAATCTGTCAGAAAAAATATACAATGCTTTTTTGTACTCTCTTTTGGCGCATATACACTAACCCAATATGCTCTCTCATGTAAAATACCGAAACTCTAATTTTACGCAAATCGAAAGAAATATAAATAATATCTAGGCAAACCAAAGTGAAAAGAAAATGCCTCTGAATATAGTCTGTTAGAAAAAATATACAATGCCTTATTCTACTTTGTTTTAGAGTATATACACCAACTCAGTATGCTCTCTCACGTAAAATACAGAAACTCTAATTTTACCCAATTCGAATAAATCTAAATATTTTCTAGGCACCCCAATGTTAAAAACAAAATTACTCTGAATATAATCTGTCATAAAAAATATACAATGCCCTATTCTCCTCTGTTTTGGAGTATATACACCAACTCCAAATGCTCTCTCATGTAAAATACCAATTTTCTATATTTAAGCGAATTGAAAAAAATATAAATATAATCTAGGCACCACTATGTTAAAAGCAAAATTTTTCTGAATATAATCTCTCAGACAAAATATACAATGCCCTTTTCAACTCTCTTTTGGCGTATATACAACAACTCAATATGCACTCTCATGTAAAATACCGAAATTCTAATTTTACGTGAATCGAAAGAAATCTAAATATTTTCCAGGCACCACAATGTTAAAAGCAAAATTCTTCTGAATATAATCTGTCAGAGAAAATATACAATGCCCTCTTCTACTCTGATTTGGAGTATATACATCAACTCAGTATGATCTCTCATGTAAAATACCGAAATACTAATATTACGTGAATCAAAATAAAATCTAAATATTTTCCAGGCACCACAATGTTAAAAGCAAAATTCCTTTGAATATAGTCTGTTATAAAAAATAAACAATGCCTTATTCTAATCTTTTTGGAGTATATGCACCAACTCAGTGTGCTCTCTCATGTAAAATACAGAAATTCTAATTTTACCTGAATCGAAAATATCTAAATATTATCTAGGCACCCCAATGTTAAAAGCAAAATTGCTCTGAATATAATTTGTAAGAAAAAATATACAATGCCCTTCTCTACTCTGTTTTGGAGTATATACACCTACTTCATATGCTCTCTCATGTAAAATACAGAAATTCTATATTTAAGCGAATCGAAAAAAATATAAGTATTATCTAGGCACCCCAATGTTAAAAACAAAACTGCTCTGAATATAATCTATCAGAAAAAACTTTACAATGCCTTATTGTACTCTCTTTTGGAGTATATACACCAACTCCATTTGCTCTCTCATGTAAAATACAGAAATTCTATATTTAAGAGAATCAAAAAAAATCTAAATATTATCTAGGCACCCTAATGTTAAAAACAAAATTGCTGTGAGTAAAATCTGTCAGAAAAATATATGCAATGCACTATTATACTCTGTTTTGGAGTATATACATCAACTCCATATGCTCTCTCATATAAAATAGAGAAATTCTATATTTAAGCGAATCGAGAAAAATCTAAATATTATCTAGGCACCCCTATGTTTAAAGCAAAATTTCTCTGAATATAATCTGTCAGAAAAAATATACAATGCCCTTTTCTACTCTATTTTGGAGTATATACACCAACTACATATGCTCTCCCATGTAAAATACAGAAATTCTATTTTTAAGCGAATCGAAAAATATCTAAATAATAGCTAGGCGCCCCAAAGTTAAAAAAAAATGGCTCTGAATATAGTATGCTAGAAAAAATATACAATGCCTCATTCTACTGTATTTTGAAGTATATACACCAACTCTGCTCTCTCGTGTAAAATACAGAAACTATAATTTTACCCGAATCGATAAAATCTAAATATTATCAAGGCACCCCAATGTTAAAAACAAAATTGCTCTGAATATAAACTCTCAGAAAAAATATACAATGCCTTATTCTACTCTTTTTTTGAGTATATACACCAACTCTACATGCTCTCTCATGAAAAATACAGAAATTTTATATTTAAGCAAATCAAAAAAAATCTAAAAAATATCTGGGCGCCCCAAAGTTAAAAGCAAATGGCTCTGAATATAGTATGTTAGAAAAAATATACAATGCCTTATTCTACTATGTTTCGGAGTATATACACCAACTCAGTATGCTCTTTCGTGTAAAATAGAGAAATTCTAATTTTACCCAAATCGAAAACTCTAAATATTATCTAGGCACTTCAATGTCTAAAGCAAAATTGCTCTGAATATAATCTCTCTGACAAAATATACAATGTTTTGGTCTACATTGTTTTGGAGTGTATACACCAACTCAATATGCTCTCTCATGTAAAATACCGAAATTCTTATTTTATGCGAATCGAAAAAAATCTATATAATATCTATGCACCAGAATGATAAAAAAAAATTGCTCTGAATATAATCTGTCAGAAAAAATATACAATTCCCTATTCTACTCTGTTTCGGGGTATATAAAACAACTCCATATGCTCTATCATATAAAATACAGGAATTCTATATTTAAGCGAATCAAAAACAATCTAAATATTATCTAGGCACCCTAATGTTGAAACCAAAATTGCTCTGAATATAATCTATCAGAAAAAATACACAATGCTTTATTTTACTCTATTTTGTAATATATATACCAACTCCATATGCTGTCTTATGTAAAATACAGAAATTCTAGTTTTAGCAGAATCAAAATAATCTAAACTAATGTTAAAAACGAAAATGCTCTGAATATAATCAGTCAGAAAAAATATACAATGCCCTTTTCTACTCTGTTTTGGAGTATGTATACCAACTCAATATGCTCTCTTATGTAAAATAACGAAATTCTAATTTGATGCGAATCAAAACAAATCTGAATAATATTAAGGCGCCCCAAAGTTAAAAAAAAATGGGTCTGAAAATAGTCTGTTAGAAAAAATATACAATGCCTTATTGTACTCTGTTTGGGAGTATATACACCAGTTCACTATGCTCTCTCATGTAAAATACAAAAATTCTATATTTAAGCGACTCGAAAAAAATCTAAATATTATCCAGGCACCCCAATGTTAAAAGAAAAATTGCTCTGAATATAGTCTGTCAGAAAAAAATATACAATGCCATTTTCTACTCTGTTTTGTAGTATATACATCAACTCAATATGCTCTCTCATGTAAAATACAGAAATTCTAATTTTACCCGAAGCGAAAAAATCTAAGTATAATCTAGGCACCCCTATGTAAAAAACAATATTGCGTTGAATATAATCTGTCAGAAAAAATATAGAATGCCCTATTCTACTCTGTTTTGGAGTATATACACCAACTCCATATGCTCTCTCATGTAAAATACAGAAATACTATATTTCAGCGAATCGAAAGAAATCTAAATATTACCTAGGCACCCCAATGTTAAAAGCAAAATTGCTCTGAATATAATCTGTCAGAAAAAATATACAATGCCCTATTCTACTCTGTTTTCGAGTATATACACCAACTCCATATGCTCTCTCATGTAAAATATAAAAATTCTGTATTTAAGCGAATGGAAAAAATCTAAAAATTATCTAGGCACCCCAATGTTAAAAGCAAAATTGCTCTGAATATAATCTGTCAGAAAAAATATACAATGTCCTTTTCTACTCTGTTTTGGAGTATATACACCAACTCAATATGCTCTCTCATGTAAAATACCATAATTCTAATTTTATGCAAATCGAAAAAAATCGAAATAATATCTAGGTGCCCAAAAGATAAAGGAAAATTGCTCTGAATATAGTCTGTCAGAAAAAATATACAATGCCTTATTCTACTCTCTTTTGGAGTGTATACACCAAATCAGGATGCTCTCTCATGTAAAATACAGAAATTCTAATTTTACCTGAATCGAAAAAATATAAATATTATCTAGGCACCCCAACGTTAAAAACAGAATTTATCTGAATATAATCTGTCAGAAAAAATATACAATGCTTTTTTCTACTTTGTATTGGAGTATATACACCAACTCAAAATCCTCTGTCACGTAAAATACCGAAATTCTAATTTTACGTGAATCGAAAAAATCTAAATAATATTTAGGCGCCCTAAAGTTAAAAGAAAATGGCTCTGAATATAGTGTGTTAGAAAAAATATACAATGCCTTATTCTACTCTCTCTTAAAGTATATAAACAAACTCAGTATGCTCTCTCATATGAAATACCGATATTCTAATTTTAACACAATATAAAAAATCTAAATATTTTCTAGGCACCCAAATGTTAAAAACAAAATTGCTCTGAATATAATCTCTCAGAAAAAATATACAATGCCCTATTCTACTTTTTTTTGGAGTATATACACCAACTCCATATGCTCTCTCATGCAAAATACAGAAATTCTAATTTTACCCGAATCGAAAAAATCTAAATATAATCTAGGCACCACAATGTTAAAAACAACACTGGTCTGAATATAATCTCTCAGATAAAATATACAATGCCCTATTCTACTCTGTTTTGGAGTATATACACAAACTCCATATGCTCTCTGATGTAAAATACAGAAATTCTATATTTAAGCAAATCGAAAAAATTCTAAATGTTATCTAGGCTCCCCAAAAATAAAGGAAAATGTGTCTGAATATGGTCTGTTAGAAAAAACATACAATGCCTTATTCTACTCTGATTTCAAGTATATACACCAAATCTGTATGCTCTCTCATATAAAATACCGAAATTCTAATTTTACGCAAATCGACAAAAATCTAAATAATATCTAGGTGCCCCAAAGTTAAAAGAAAATGGCTCTGAATACAGTCTGTTAGAAAAAATATACAATGCCTTATTCTACTCTGTTTTGGTGTATATACACCAACTCAGTATGCTCTCTCATATAAAATAACGAAATTCTAATTTTACGTGAATCAAAAAAAAAAAATCTAAATGTTATCTAGGCACCCCAATGTTAAAAGCAAAATTGTTCTGAATATAATCTATTAGAAAAAATATACAATGTCCTTTCCTACTCTGTTTTGGAGTATATACACCAACTGAAAATGCTGTCTCATGTAAAATATTGAAATTCTAATTTTACGCGAATCAAAAAAAATCTAAAGAATATCTAGGCGCCCCAAAGTTAAAAGAAAATGGCTCTGAATATAGCCTGTTAGAAAAAATATACAATGCCATATTCTACTCTGTTTTGGAGTATATACACCAACTCACTATGCTCTCTCATGAAAAATATCAAATTCTAATTGTACCCAATCGAAAAAATCTAAATATTATCTAGGCACCCCAATGTTAAAAACAAAATTGCTCTGAATATATTCTGTCAGAAAAAATATACAATGCACTATTCTACACTGTTTTGGAGTATATACACGGACTCCATATGGTCTCTAATAGAAAATAAATAAATTCTATATTTAAGTGAATCGAAAAAAATCTAAATATTCTCTAGGCATCCCTATGTTAAAAGCAAAATTTCCTAGAATATAATCTGTTAGAGAAAATATACAATGCCCTTTTCTACTCTGTTTTGGAGTATATACACCAACTCAATATGCTCTCTCATGTAAAATACCGAAATTCTAATTTTACGTGAATCGAAAATAACATAAATTATATACAGGGGTTCCAAAGTTAAAAGAAAATGGCTCTGAATATACTCTGTTAGAAAAATTATACAATGCCTTATTCTACCCTTTTTTGGAGTATATACACGAACCCAGTATGCTCTCTTATGTAAAATACCGAAATTCTAATTTTAAGTGAATGGAAAGAAATCTAAATATTATCTAGGCACCCGAATGTTAAAAGCAAAATTTCTCTGAATATACTCTTTCATAAAAAATATACAATGACCTAATCTAGTCTGTTTTGGAGTATATACACCAACTCCATATGCTCTCTCATGCAAAATACAAAAATTCTAATTTTACCCGAATCGAAAAAATCTAAATATTATCTATGCACTTCAATTTTTAAAACCAAATATCTCTGAATATAGTCTGTCAGAAAAAATATACGATGCCCAATTCAATGTTTTCAAGTATATACACCAATTCCATATGCTCTCTCATGTAAAATACAGAAATTCTATATTTAATAGTATCGAAAAAAATATAAATATTATCTAGGCACCCCAACGTTAAAAGCAAAATTGCTCTGAATATAGTCTGTCAGAGAAAATATACAATGCCCTTTTCTAGTCTGTGTTGTAGTATATACACCAACTCAATATGCTCTCTCATGTAAAATACAGAAACCCTAATTTTATCCAAATTGAAAAAATTTAAATATTATCTAGGCAACCAAATGTTAAAAACAAAATTCATCGGAATATAATCTTTTATAAAAAATATACAATGCCCTATTCTACTCTTTTTCGGAGTATATACACAAACTCAGTATGCTCTGTCATGCAAAATACAGAAATTCTAATTTTACGCGAATCGAAAAAATCTAAATATTATTTGGCACCCCAACGTTAAAACAAAATGGCTCTGAATATAATCTGTTGGAACTAATATACAATGCCTTATTCTACTATGTTTTGGAGTATATAAACCAACTCAGTATGCTCTCTCATGTAAAATACCGAAATTTTAATTTTAACCGAATCGAAAATATCTAAATATAATCTAGGCACCCCAATGTTAAAAACAAAATTGCTCTTAATAGAATCTGTCAGAAAAAATATACAATGCCCTATCCTACTCTGTTTTGGAGTAGATACACCAACTCCATAAGCTCTCTCATGTAAAATACAGAAATTCTATATTTAAGCGAATCAAAAAAAATCTAAATATTATCTACGCACCCCAATGTTAAAACCAAAATTGCTCTGAATATAATCTGCCAGAAAAAAATACACAATGCCCTTTTCTACTCTGTTTTGGAGTATATATACCAACTCAATATGCTCTCTTATGTAAAATACCGAAATTCTAATTTTACGTGAATCAAAAGAAAATCTAAATAATATCTATGCATTCCAAAGTTAAAAGAAAATGGCTATGAATATAGTCTGTTAGGAAAAATATACAATGCCTTATTCTACTCTGTTTTGGAGTAAATACACCAACTCCGTATGCTCTCTCATGTAAAATACAGAAATTTAATTTTACCAGAATCGAAAAAATCTAAATATTATCTAGGCACCCTAATGTTAAAAACAAAATTGCTCTGAATATAATCTGTCAGAAAAAATATACAATACCCTATTCTACTCTGTTTTTGAGTACATACACCAACTCCATATACTCTCTCACGTAAAATACAGAAATTCTATCTTAAAGTGCATCGAAAAAATCTAAATATTACCTAGGCACACCAATGTTAAAAACAAAATTGCTCTAAATATAATTTGTAAGAAAAAATATACAATTCCCTTTTCTACTGTGTTTTGGAGTATATACACCAACTCCATAAGCTTTCTCATGTAAAATACAGAAATTCTATATTTAAGCAAATCAAAAAAAATCTAAATATTATCTAGGCACCCCAATGTTAAAAACAAAATTCCTCCGAATATACTCTGTCAGAAAAAATATAAAATGCCCTATTCTACTCTGTTTTGGAGTGTATACACCAACTCCATATTCTCTCTCTTTTAAAATACAGGAATTCTATATTTAAGCGAATCGAAAAAAATCTAAATATTATGTAGGCACCCCAATGTTAAAAGAAAAATTGCTCTGAATGTTGTCGGTCAGAAAAAATATAAAATGCCCTTTTCTACTCTATTTTGGAGTATGTACACCAACTCAATATGCTCTCTCATGTAAAATACCGAAATTCTAATTTTACGTGAATCGAAAAAAATCGAAATAATATATAAGCGCCCGAAAGTTAAAAGAAAATGGCTCTGAATATAGTCTTTTAGAGAAAATATACAATGCTTTATTCTACTCTCTTTTGGAGTATATACACCAACTAAGTATGCTCCCTCATGTAAAATACTGAAATTCTCATTTTTCCGGAATCGAAAAAAATCTAAATATTATCTAGGCACCCCAATGTTAAAAACAAAATTGCTCTGAATATAATCTGTCAGAACAAATACACAATGCCCTATTCTACTCTGTTTTGGAGTATATATACAAACTACATACGGTCTCTAATATAAAATACAAAAATTCTAATGTTACGCGAATCGAAATAAATCTGAATAATATCTAGGCACCGCAAAGTTAAACGAAAATTGTTCTGAATATAGTCAGTTAGAAAAAATATAGAATGGTTTATTCTACTCTATTTTGAAGTATATACGCCAACTGCATATGCTCTCTCATGTAAAATACAGAAATTCTATATTTAAGTGAATCGAAAAAATCTAAATATTATCTAGACACCCCAATGTTAAAAACAAAATTGCTCTGAATATAATTTGTCAGAAAAAGTATACAATGACCTTTTCTACTTTGTTTTGGAGTATAAACACCAACTCAATAAGCTCTCTCATATAAAATACAGAAATTCTATATTTAAGCGAACTGAAAAAATGTAAATATTATCTAGGCACCCCAATGTTAAAAACAAAATTGCTCTGAATATAATCTGTCAGAAAAAATATACAATGCCCTATTCAACTCTGTTTTGGAGTATATACACCAACTCCATATGCTCTCTCATTTAAAATACAGGAATTCTGTATTTAAGCGAATCGAAAAAAATCTAAATATTATCTAGGCACCCCAATGTTAATAGCAAAATTGCTATGAATATAGTCTTTCTCGAAAAATATAAAATGTTCTTGTCTACTCTGTTTTGGAGTATATACACCAACTCAATGAGCTCTCTCATGTAAAATACCGAAATTCTAATTTTACGTGAATCGAACAAAATCTAAATAATATCTAGGTGCCCCAATGTTAAAAGAAAATTGCTCTGAATATAGTCTGTTAGAAAAAATATACAATGCCTTATTCTACTATGTTTTGGAGTATATACACCAACTCAGTATACTCTCTCGTGTAAAATACAGAAATTCTAATTTTACCCGAATTGAAATAATCTAAATATTATCTAGGCACCCCCATGTTAAAAAAAAATTGCTCTGAAAATTACCTGTCAAAAAAATATACAATGCCCTATTCTACTTTGTTTTTGAGTATATACACCAACTCTACCTGTTCTCTAATGTAAAATACAGAAATTCTAAATTTCAGCGAATCAAAAAAAATCTAAATATTATCTAGGCACCCCAATGTTAAAAGAAAAATTGCTCTGAATATAATCTGTCAGAAAATATATACAATTCCCTTTTCTACTTTGTTTTGGAGTATATACACCAAATCAAAATGCTCTCTCATGTAAAATACCGAAATTCCAATTTTACGTGAATCGAAAATAATCTAAATAATATCTAGGCGTCCCACAGTTTAATGAAAATGGCTCTGAATATATTCTGTTTGACAAAATATATAATGTTTTTTTCTACTTTGTTTTGGAGTGTATACACCAACTCAATA
This sequence comes from Callithrix jacchus, assembly GCF_049354715.1. Lineage (NCBI taxonomy): Eukaryota > Metazoa > Chordata > Mammalia > Primates > Cebidae > Callithrix > Callithrix jacchus. Next base: position 159,411,293 of record NC_133508.1, on the reverse strand, counting down.
TGCTCTCTCATGTAAAATACCGAAATTCTAATTTTACGTGAATCGAAAAAATTCTAAATATTATCTAGCCACCCCAATGTAAAAGCAAAATTGCTCTGAATATAATCTGTCAGAAAAAATATACAATGCCCTTTTCTACTACGTTTTGGAGTATATACATTAACTCCATATGCTCTCGCATGCAAAATACAGAAATTCAATATTTAAGGGAATCAAAAAAAATCTAAATATTATATATGCACCCTAATGTTCAAAACAAAATTGCTCTGAATACTATCTGCCATAAAAAATATACAATGCCCTATTCTACTTTGTTTTGGAGTATATACACCAACTTTATATGCTCTTTCATGTAAAATACAGAAATTCTATATGTAAGCGAATGGAAAAAAATCTAAATATTATCTAGGCACCCCAATGTTAAAAGAAAAATTGTTCTGAATATAATCTGTCATGAAAAATATACAATGTCGTTTTCTACTCTGTTTTGGAGTATATACACCAACTCCATATGCTCTCTCATGTAAAATACGGAAATTCTAATTTTACGTGAATCGAAAAAAATCTAAATAATATCTAGGTGCCCCAATGTTAAAATAAAATGGCTCTGAATATAGTCTGTTAGAAAAAATATACAATGCCTTATTCTACTGTGTTTTGTAGTATATACACCAACTCAGTATGCTCTCTTGTGTAAAATACAGAAATTCAAATTTTACCAGAATTGAAAAAATCTAAATATTATCTAGGCACCCCAATGTTAAAAGCAAAATTGCTCTGAATATAAACTGTCAGAAAAAATATACAATGCCGTATTCTACTCTGTTTTTGAGTATATACACCAACTCTACCTGCTCTCTAATGTAAAATACAGAAATTCTATATTTAAGCGAATTGAAAAAAATCTAAATATTATCTAGGCACCCCAATGTTTAAAAAAAAATTGGTCTGAATATAATCTGTCAGAAAAAATATACAATGCTTTTTTCTACTCTTCTTTGGAGTATATAAACCAACTCCATATGCTCTCTCATGTAAAATAGAGAAATTCTATATTTAAGCAAATCGAAAAAAATCTAAATATTATCTAGGTACACCAATGTTAAAAACAAAATTGCTCTGAATATAATCTGTCAGAAAAAATATACAATGCCCTATTCTACTCTATCTTGGAGTATATACACCAAGTCAGTATGCTCTCCCATGTAAAATACAAAAATTCTATTTTACCAGAATCGAAAACATCTAAATATTATCTAGGCACCCCAATGATAAAAGCAAAATTTCTCTTAATATAATCTGTCAGAAAAAATATACAATGCCCTTTTCTACTCTGCTTTCGAGTATATACACCAAATCAATATGCTCTCTCATGTAAAATACCGATATTATAATTTTACAAGAATCGAAAAAAATGTAAATAATATCTATGTGCCCCAAAGTTAAAAGAAAATGGGTATGAATATAGTCTGTTAGAAAAAATATAAAATACCTTATTCTACTCTGTTTTGGAGTAAATACAACAACTCCGTATGCTCTCTTATGTAAAATACAGAAATTTAATTTTACCAGAATCCAGAAAATCTAAATAGTATCTAGGCACCCCAATGATAAAAGCAAATTTGCTCTGAATGTAATCTGTCAGAGAAAATACAGAATGCCATTTTCTACTGTTTTTTGTAGTATATACACCAACTCAATATGCTCTGATACATAAAATACAGAAATTCAAATTTTATCCGAATCGAAATAGTCTAAATTTTATGTAGGCACGTCAATGTTAAAAACAAAATTGCGCTGAATATAATCTTTCAGAAAAAATATACAATGCCCTATTCTACTCTGTTTTGGAGTATATATACCAACTCAGTATTCTCTCTCATGCAAAATACCGAAATTGTAATTTTACCCGAATCAAAATAATCACAATATTATGTAGGCAACGCAATGTTACAAACAAAATTGCTCTGAATATAATCTGTCAGAAAAAATATTCAATTCCCTATTCTACTCTGTTTTGGAGTATATACACCAACTCAGTATCCTCTCTCATGTAAAATACCGAAATTCTAATTTTATGTGAATCGAAAAAAATCTAAATATTATCTAGGCACCTCAATTTTAAAAACAAAATTGCTCTGAATAAGAGCTTTCAGAAAAAATATACAATGCCCTATTCTACTCTGTTTTGGATTATATACAGCAACTCCATATGCTCTCTCCTGTAAAATACCGAAATTCCAATTTTACGTGAATCAAAATAAATCTAAATAATATCTAGGCGCCGCAAAGTAAAAAGAAAATGGTTCTAAATATAGTCTGTAAGAAAAAATATACAATGCTTTATTCTTCTCTGTTTTCGAGTATATACACCAACTCCATATGGTCTCTCAAGTAAAATACAGAAATTCTATATTTAAGCGAATTGAAAAAATTGTAGATAATATCTAGGCACCCCAATGTGAAAAGCAAAATTGCTCCTAATATAATCTGTCAGATAAAATATACAATGCCCTTTATGTCTCTGTTTTGTAGTATATACACAAACTCAATATGCTCTCTCATGTAAAATACAAAAACTCTAATTCTACCCAAATCGAAAAAATCTAAATATTATCTAGGCAACCCAGTGTTAAAAAAAAATATTGCTCTGAATATCATCCGTCAGAAAAAATATACAATGCCCTATTCTACTCTGTTTTGGAGTATATACACCAACTCCATATGCTCTCTCATGTAAATTACAGAAATTCTATATTTAAGCAAATCGAAAGAAATCTAAATATTATCTAGGCATTCCAATGTTAAAAGCAAAGTGGTCCCAAATATAGTCTGTTAGAAAATATATACAATGCCTTATTCTACTCTGTTTTGGAGTATATACACCAACTCACTATGCTCTCTCATGTAAAATACCGTAATTCTAATTTTACGTGAATTGAAAAAAATATAAATATTATCTAGGCACCCCAATGTTAAAAACAAAATCGCTCTGAATATAATATGTCAGAAAAAATATACAATGCCCTATTCTACTCTCTTTTGGAGTATATACACCAACTCCATATGCTCTCTCATGTAAAATAAAGAAATTGTATACTTAAGCATATTCAAAAAAATCTAAATATCATCTAGGCACCCCAATGATAAAAACAAAATTGCTCTGAATATAATATGTCAGAAAAGATATACAATGCCCTTTTCTACACTGTTTTGGAGTATATACACCAACTAAATATGCTCTCTCATGTAAAATAGCGAAATTTTAATTTTACGCAAATTGAAAAAAATCTAAATAATATCGAGGCACCCCAAAGTTAAAAGAAAATGGCTCTGACTATAGTCTGTTAGAAAAAATAAACAATGCCTTATTCTACTCTATTTTGGAGTACATACACCAACTCAGTATGCTCTCTCATGTAAAATACAGCAATTTTAACTTTACGTGAATTGAAAAAATCTAAATATTTTCTAGGCACCGCAATGTTAAAAGTAAAATTGCTCTGAATATAATATGTCAGAAAAAATATACAATTAATTTTTCTACTCTGTTTTGGAGTATATATACTAACTCAATATGCTCTCTCATGTAAAATACAAAAATTCTAATTTTCCGCGAATTGAAAAAAATCTAAATTATATCTATCCATTCCAAAGTTCAAAGAAAATGGCGCTGAATATAGTCTGTTAGAAAAAATATAAAATGCCTTATTCTACTCTGTTTTGGAGTATATACACCAACTCAGTATTCTCTCTAATGTAAAATACCGAAATTCTAAATCTACGTGAATCAAAAAAAATCTAAATAATATCTAGGCACCACAATGTTAAAAGCAAAATAGCTCCGAATAAAATCTATCATAAAAAATATACAATGTCCTATTGTACTATGTTTTGGAGTATATACACCAACTCAATATGCTCTCTCATGTAAAACAGAGAAATTCTATATTTAAGGGAATTGAAGAAAATCTAAATATTATCTAGGCACCCCAATGCTGAAAGCAAAATTGCTCTAAAAATAATCTGTCAAAAAAATATACAATTCTCTATTCTACTCTGTTTGGTAGTATATACACCAACTCGATATGCTCTCTCATGTAAAATACCGAAATTCTAAATTTACGTTAATCGAAAAAAATCTAAATATTATCTAGGCACCCCAATGTTAAAAGCAAAATTGCTCTGAATATAACATGTCACAAAAAATATACAATGCCCTTTTATACTCTGTTTTTGAGTACATACACCAACTCAGTATGCTCCCTCATGTAAAACACCGAATTTCTAATTTTACGTGAATCGAAAAATAACTAAATATTATCAGGGCACCCCAATAATAAAAGCAAAATTGCTCTTAATATAATCGGTCAAAGAAAATATATAATGCCCTATTCTACACTCTTTTGGAGTATATACACCAACTCAATATGCTCTCTCCCATAAAATACCGATATTCTAATTTTACGCGAATAGAAAAAAACCTAAATAATTTCTAGGCACCCCAATTTCAAAGAAAATGGCTATGAATATAGTCTGTTAGAAAATATATACAAGGCCTTCTTCTACTCTGTTTTGGAGTAAATACACCAACTCCGAATGCTCTCACATGTAAAATACAGAAATTTAATTTTACCAGAATCGAAAAAATCTAAATATTATCTAGGCACCCCAATGTTAAAAACATGATTTCTCTGAATATATTCCGTCAGAACAAATATACAATGCCCTATTTTACTCTGTTTTGGAGTATATACACCAACTACATACGGTCTCTAATGTAAAATACAGAAATTCTAAATTTACGAGAATCGAAATAAATCTGAATAATATCTAGGCACCCCAAAGTTAAACAAAAATGGCTCTGAATATAGTCAGTTAGAAAAAATATAGAAAGCCTTATTCTACTGTTTTGGAGTATATACACCAACTCAGTATGCTCTCTCGTGTAAAATACAGATATTCAAATTTTACCCGAATCGAAATAATGTAAATATTATCTAGGCACCCCAATGTTAAAAACAAAATTGTTCTGAATATAAACTGTCAGAAAAAATATACAGTGCCCTATTCTAATTTGTTTTTGAGTATATACACCAACTCTACCTGTTCTCTAATGTAAAATACAAAAATTCTCTATTTCAGCGAATCAAAAAAATCTAAATATTTTCTAGGCACCCCAATGTTAAAAGCAAAATTTCTCTGAATATAATCTGTCAGAAAAAACATACAATTCCCTTTCTACTGTGTTTTGGAGTATATACACCAAATCAATATGCTCTCTCATGTAAAATACCAAAATTCTAATTTTACGCGAATTGAAAAAAATCTAAATAATATCTAGGTACCCCACAGTTAAAAGAAAATGGCTCTGAATATATTCTGTTAGAAAAAATATACAATGCCTTTTTCTACTATGTTTTGGAGTATATACACCAACTCAATATGCGCTCTCATGTAAAATACCGAAATTCTAATTTTACGTGAATCGAAAAAAATCTAAATATTATCTAGGCAACCCAATGTAAAAGCAAAATTGCTATGAATAGAATCTGTCAGAAAAAATATACAATGCCCTTTTCTACTACGTTTTGGAGTATATACACCAACTCCATATGCTCTCTCATGTAAAATACAGAAATTCAATATTTCAGCAAATCAAATAAAAATCTAAATATTATCTATGCACCCCAATGTTCAAAACAAAATTTCTCTGAATATTATCTGTCAGAAAAAATATACAATGCCCTATTCTACTTTGTTTTGGAGTACATACACCAACTTTATATGCTGTCTCATGTAAAATACAGAAATTCTATATATAAGCGAATCCAAAAAAATCTACATATTATCTAGGAACCCCAATGATAAAAGCAAAATTGCTCTGAATATAATCTGTCAGAGAAAATATACAATGCCCTTTTCTACTATGTTTTGGAGTAAATACACCAACGCCGTATACTCTCTCATGTAAAATACAAAAATTCTAATTTTACCAGAATCGAATAAATCTAAATATTATCTAGCTACCCCAATGTTAAAAACAAATTGCTTTGAATATAACCTGTCAAAAAATATATACAATGCCCTATTGTACTCTGTTTTGGAGTATAAACACCAACTCCATACGCTCTCTCATGTAAAATACAGAAATTCTATATTTAAGCGAATCAAAAAGATCTAAATATTATCTAGGCACCCCAATGTTAAAAACAAATTTGCTCTGAATATAATTTGTCAGAAAAAATATACAATGCCCTTTTCTACTCTTTTTTGGAGTATATACACCAACTCCATATGCTCTCTCATGTAAAATACAGAAATTCTATATTTAAGCGAATCGAAAATAATCTAAATATTATCTACGCACCCCAATGTTAAAAACAAAATTGCTCTTAATACAATCTGTCAGACTAAATATACAATGCCCGATTCTACTCTGTTTTGGAGTATATACACCAACTCAATATGCACTCTCATGTAAAATATAGAAGTTCTATATTTATGCAAATCGAAAAAAATCTAAATATAATCTAGGCGATCCAAAGTTAAAAGCAAAATTGCTCTGAATATATTCTGTCAGAAAAAATATACAATGCCGTTTTTACTCTGCTTTGGAGGATATACACCAAATCAATATGCTCTCTCACGTAAAATACTGAAATTCTAATTTTACGTGAATCGAAAAATATCTAAATAATATCTAGGCACCCGAAATTTAAACAAAAATGGGTATGAATATAGTCTGTTAGAAAAAATATACAATGCCTTATTCTACTCTGTTTTGGAGTAAATACACCAACTCCGTATGCTCTCTCATGTAAAATACAGAAATTAAATTTTACCCGAATCGAAAAAATCTAAATATTATCTAGGCACCCCAATGTTAAAAATAAAATTCCTCTGAATATAATCTGTCAGGAAAAATATAATATGCCCTTTTCTACTGTGTTTTGGAGTATATACACCAACTCAATAAGCTCTCTCATGTAAAATACAGAAATTCTATATTTAATCGAATCGAAAAAAATCTAAATATTATCTAGGCACCCCAATGTTAAAAACAAAATTGCTCCGAATATACTTTGTCAGAAAAAATATACAATGCCCTTTTCTACTCTATTTTGGATTATATACACCAACTCAATATGATCTCTCATGTAAAATACAGAAATTCTAATATTACGTGAATCGAAAAAAACTGAAATAATATCTAAGCGCCCCAAAGTTAAAAGAAAATGGCTCTGAATTCTTTTAGAGAAAATATACAATGCTTTATTCTACTCTCTTTTGGAGTATATACACCAACTAAGTATGCTCCCTCATGTAAAATATTGAAATTCTAATTTTTGCCAAATCGATAAAAATCTAAATATTATCTAGGCACCCCAATTTTAAAAACAAAATTGCTCTGAATGTAATCTGTCAGAACAAATATACAATGCCCTATTCTACTCTGTTTTGGAGTATATGTACCAACTACATACGGTCTCTAATGTAAAATAGAGAAATTCTAATTTTACGCGAATCGAAATAAATCTGAATAATATCTAGGCACCCCAAAGTTAAACGAAAATGGCTCTGAATATAGTCAGTTAGAAAAAATATAGAATGCTTTATTCTACTCTATTTTGGAGTATATACACCATCTGCATATGCTCTCTCATGTAAAATATAGAAATTCTATCTTTATGCGAATTGAAAAAAACTAAATATTATCTAGGCACCCCAATGTTAAAAACAAAATTGCTCTGAATATAATGTGTCAGAAAAAATATACAATGCCCTTTTCTACTCTGTTTTGGAGTATATACATCAACTCCATTAGCTCTCTCATGTAAAATACAGAAATTCTATATTTAAGCGAATTGAAAAAAATCTAAATATTATCTAGGCACCACAATGATAAAAGCAAAATTTCTCTAAATATAATGTGTCAGAAAACATATACAATGCCCTTTTCTACTACGTTTTGAAGTAAATACACCAGCGTCGTATACTCTCTCATGTAAAATACAGAAATTCTTATTTTACCGGAATCGAAAAAATCTAAATATTATCTAGGCACCCCAATGTTAAAAACAAAATTGCTTTGAATATAATCTGTCAGAAAAAATATACAATGCCCTATTTTACTCTGTTTTGGAGTATATACACCAACTCCATATGCTCTCTAATGTAAAATACAGAAATTCTATATTTAAGCGAATCGAAAAAATCTAAATATTATCTAGGCACTCCAATGTTAAAAACAAAATTTCTCTGAATATAATTTGTCAGAAAAAATATACAGTGCCCTTTTCTACTCTTTTTTGGAGTATATACACCAACTCCATAAGCTCTCTCATGTAAAATACAGAAATTCTATATTTAAGCGAATCGAAAATAATCTAAATATTATCTAGGCTCCTTAATGTTAAAAACAAAATTGGTCTGAATACAAGCTGTCAGAATAAATATACAATGCCCTATTCTACTCTGCTTTGAAGTATATACATCAACACCATATGCACTCTCATATAAAATAGAGAAGTTCTATATTTATGCAAATCGAAAAAAATCTAAATATAATCTAGGCACTCCAAAGAAAAAAGCAAAATTGCTCTGAATATAATCTGTCAGAAAAAATATACAATGTCATTTTCTACTCTGCTTTGGAGTATATACACCAAATCAATATGCTCTCTTAGGAAAAAAACCGAAATTCTAAATTTACGCAAATCGAAACTAATCGAAAAAATATCTAGGCGCCCCAAATTTAAAAGAAAATGGCTCTGAATATAGTCTTTTAGAGAAAATATACAATGCTTTATTCTATTCTGTTTTGGAGTATATACACAAACTAAGTATGCTCCCTCATGTAAAATACTGACATTCTAATTTTTCCCGAATCGAAAAAAATCTAAATATTATCTAGGCACCCCAATGTTAAAAACAAAATTGCTCTGAATATAATCTGCCAGAAAAAATATACAATGCCCTTTTATACTCTGTTTTGGAGTATATACACCAACTCAATATGCTCTCTCATGTAAAATACCGAAATTCTAACTTTACGTGAATCGAAAATAATCTAAATATTATCTTGGCACCCGAATGTTAAAAGCAAAATTTCTCTGAATATAGTCTGTTAGAAAAAATATACAATGCCTTATTCTACTCTGTTTTGGAGAATATACACCAACTCAGTATGCTCTCTCATGTAAAATACAGAAATTCTAATTTTACGTGAATCGAAAAAAATCTAAATATTATCTAGGCACCTCAATGTTAAAAACAAAATTGCTCTGAATATAATCTGTCAGAAACATTACAGAATCCCCTATTCTACTCTATTTTGGAGTATATACAACAACTCAGTATGCTCTCTTATGTAAAATACTGAAATTCTAATTTTGCCTGAATCGAAAAAAATTAAAATATTATCTAGGCACCCCAATGTTAAAAGCAATATTGCTCGGAATATAATTTGTCAGAAAAAATATACAATGCCATTTTCTACTCTGTTTTGTAGTATATACACCAACTGAATATGCTTTCTCATGTAAAATACCAAAATTTTAATTTTACCTGAATCGAAAAAATCTAAATATTATCTAGGCACCCCAGTGTTAAAAGCAAAATTTCTCGTAATATACTCTGACAGAAAAAATATACAATGCCCTTTTCTACTCTGTTTTGGAGTATATACATCACCTCAATATGCTCTCTCATGTAAAATACAGAAATTCTATATTTAAGCGAATCGAACAAAATCTAAGTATTATCTAGGCAACCCAAAGTTAAAAGGAAAATTGCTCTGAATATAATCTGTCAGAAAAAATATACAATGCCCTTTTTTACTCTGATTTGTAGTATATACACCAACTCAATATGCTCTCTCATGTAAAATAAGGAAATTCTAATCTTACCCAAAACGAAAATCTAAATATTATCTAGGAACCCCAACGTTAAAAGCGAAATTCCTCTGAATATAATCCATCAGAAAAAATATACAATGACCTTTTCTAATCTGTTTTGGAGTATATACACCAGCTCAACATGCTGTCTTCTGTAAAATACAGATTTTCTAATTTTACATGAATAGAAAAAAATCTAAATAATATCTAGGTGCCCCAAAGTTAAAAGAAAATGGATCTGAATATAGTGTTTTAGAAAAAATATACAATGCCTTATTCTACACTGTTGTGGAGTATATACACGAACTCCATATGCTCTCTCATGTAAAATACAAAAATTGTATATTTAACCGAATCAAAAAAATCTAAATATTATCTAGGCAGCAGAATGTTAAAAACAAAATTGCTCTGAATATAAGCTGTCAGAAAAAAATATACAATGCCCTATTTTCCTCTGATTTGTAGTATATACAACAACTCAATATGCTCTCTCATGTAAAATAATGAAATTCTAATTTTACAAGTATCGAAAAAAATCTAAATAATATCTTGGCACTTCAAAGATAAAAGAAAATGTCTCTGAATATAGTGTGTTAGAAAAAATATAAAATGCATTATTCTACCCTGTTTTGGAGTATATACAACAACTCAGTATGCTCTCTCAAGTAAAATACAGAAATTTTAATTTTACATGAATCTAAAAAAATCTAAATATTATCTAGGCACCCCAATGTTAAAAAGAAAATTGCTTCGAATATAATCTGTCGAACAAATACACAATGCCCTATTCTACTTTGTTTTGGAGTATATACACCAACTCCTTATGCTCTCTCATGTAAAATACAGAAAATCTATATCTAAGCGAATCGAAAAAAATCAAAATATTATCTAGGCAACCCAAAGTTAAAAGCAAAATTTTTCTGAATATAATCTGTAAGTAAAAACATACAATGTTCTTTTCTACTCTGTTTTGTAATATAAACCAACTCAATATGCTCTCTCATGTAAAATACAGAAATTCTAATTTTACGAAATTGAAAAATGTCTAAATATTATCTAGGCACCCCAATGTTAAAAACAAAATTGCTCTGAATATAATCTGAAAGAAAAAATGTACAATGCCCTATTTTACTGTGTTTTGGAGTAGATACAACAACTCCATATGCTCTCTCATGTAAAATAAAGTAATTCTATATTTAAGCGAATTGAAAATAATCTAAATATTATATAGGCACGCCAATGTTAAAAGCAAAATTTCTCTCAATATAATCAGTCAGAAAAAATACACAATGCCCTTTTCTACTCCTTTTTGTATTATATACACCAACTGAGCATGCTCTCTCATGTAAAATACCGAAATTCTAATTTTGAGCGAATCGAAAAAAATTTAAGTAATATCTAGGTGCCCGAATGTTATAAGAAAATGGCTCTTAATAAAGTCTGTTACAAAAAATATGCAATGCCTTATTCTACTCTGTTTTGGAGTATATACACCAACTCAATATGCCCTCTCATGGAAAATACCAAATTTCTAATTTTATGCGAATCGAAAAACTAAATAATACCTTGGCGCCCCAAAGTTAAAAGAAAATGTCTACGAATATGCTCTGTTAGAAAAAGTATACAATGCCTTATTCTACTCTGTTTTGGAGTATATACACCAACTCAGGATGCACTCTCATGTAAAATAGCGAAATTCTAATTTTACGTGAATCGAAAATAATCTAAATAATATCTATGCACCCCAAAGTTGAAAAAAAATGTCTCTGAATATAGTCTCTTAGAAAAAATATACAATACCTTAATCTACTTTTTCTTGGAGTATATACACCAACTCAGTATGCTCTGTCATGTAAAATACAGAAATTCTAATTTTACTCGAATCAAATTAATCTAAATATTATCTAGGAACCCCAATGTTAAAAAAAAAATTTCACTGAATATAATCTGTCAGAACAAATATACAATGCCCTATTCTACCCTGATTTTGAGTATATACACCAACTCCGTATGCTCTCTCATTTAAAATACAGAAATTCTAATTTTACCTGAATCGAAATGAATATAAATATTATCTAGGCAACCCAATGTTAAAAACAAAATTTCTCTGAATATAATCTGTCAGAAAAAATATAGAATGCCCTTTTCTACTCTATTTTGGAGTATATACACCAACTCCATATGCTCTCTCATGTAAAATACAGAAATTCTATATATAAGCGAATTAAAAAAAATCTAAATATTATCAAGGCACCCAAATGTTAAAAACAAAATGGCTCTTAATATAAACTGTCAGATAAAATATATAATGCCCTAATCTACTGTGTTTTCGAGTATATACACCCACTCCATATGCTCTCTCATGCAAAATACAGAAATTGAATATTTAAGCATATCGAAAAAAATCTAAATATTATCTAGGCACCCCAATGTTAAAAGCAGAATTCCTCTGAATGTAATCTGTCATAAAAAATATACAATGCCCTTTTCTACTCTGTTTTGTAGTATATACACCAACTCAATATGGTATCTCATATAAAATACTGAAATTCTAATTTTACGCAAATTGAAAAAAATCTAAATAATATCTAGGGGCCCCAAAGTTAAAGGAAAATGGCTCTGAATATAGTCTGTTAGAAAATATATACAATGCCTTATTCTACTCTGTTTTCGAATATATACACCAACTCACTATGCTATCTCATGTAAAATACTGAAATTCTAATTTTACCAATATCGAAAATATCTAAGTATTATCTAGGCACCCCAATGTTAAAAGCAAAATTGCTCTGAATATAATCTGTCAGAAAAAATATACAATCCCCTTTTCTACTCTGTTTTACAGAATATACACCAACTCAATATGCACTCTCAGGTAAAATACCGAAATTCTAATTTTATGCAAATCAAAAAATCTAAATAATATCAAGGTGCCCCAAAGTTAAAAGAAAATGGCTCTGAATAGAGTCTCTTAGAAAAAATATACAATAACTTATTCTACTTTGTTTCAGAGTATATACACCAACTCAGTATGCTCTCTCATGTAAAATACAGAAATTCTAATTTTACCCGAATCGAAAAAATCTAAATATTATCTACCACCCCAATGTAAAAAACGAAATTTCTCTGAATATAATCTGTCAGAAAAAATATACAATGCCCTATTCTACTCTGTTTTAGAGTATATACACCAACTCAATATGCTCTCTCATGAAAAATACAGAAATTCTATATTTATGCGAATCGAAAAAATCTAAATATTATCTAGGCACCCCAATGTTAAAAACAAAATTGCTTTGAATATAATCTGTCAGAATAAATATAAAATGCCCTATTGTACTCCGTTTTGGAGTATATACACCAACTTTATATGCTCTCTCATGTAAAATACAGAAATTCTATATATAAGCGAACAAAAAAAAAAATCTAAATCTTATCTAGGCACCCCAATGTTAAGAGAAAAATTGCTCTGGATAGAATCAGTCAGAAAAAATATACAATGCCATATTCTACTCTGTTTTGGAGTATATACACCAACTTAGTATGCTCTCTCATTAAAAATACCGAAATTATAATTTTACGCGAATCGAAAAAAATCTAAATATTATCTAGGCACTGCAATGTTAAAAGCAGTATTGCTATGAATATAATCTGTCAGAAAAAATATTCAATGCGTTTTTCTACTCTGTTTTGGAATATATACACCAACTCAATATGCTCTCTCATGTAAAATACCAAAATTCTAATTTTATGCAAATCGATAAAAATCTAAATAATATCTAGGTGCCCCAAAGTTAAAAGGAAATTGCTCTGAATATAGTCTGTTGGAAAAAATATACAATGCCTTATTCTACTCTCTTTCATAGTATATACAACAACTCAGTATGCTCTCTCATGTAAAATACAAAAATTCTTATTTTACCCCAATCGAAAAAATTTAAATATTATCTAGGCACCCCCATGTTAAGATCAAAATTTCTCTGAATATAATCTGTCAGAAATAATATACAATGCTCTTTTCTATTCTGTTTTGGAGTATATACACCAACTCAATATGCTCTTTCATTTAAAATACCGAAATTCTAATTTTACGTGAATCTAAAGAAATCTAAATAATATCAAGGCGCCCCAAAGTTAAAAGAAAATGGCTCTGAATATACTCTGTTAGAAAAAATATACAATGCCTTACTCTACTCTGTTTTGGAGTATATACACCAACTCAGTATGCTTTATCATGTAAAATACAGAAATTCTAATTTTACCCAAATCGATAAAATCTAAATATCATGTAGGCACCCCAATGTTAAAAACAAAATTGCTCTGAATAGAATCTGTCAGATAAAATATACAATGCCCTAATCTACTCTGTTTTGGGGTATATAAAACAACTCAACCTGCACTCTCATATAAAATACAGGAATTCTATATTTAAGCGAATCAAAAAAAACCTAAATATTATCTAAGCACCGAAATGTTAAAAGCAGAATTTCTCTGAATATAATCTGTCAGAAAAAATATACAATGCCCTTTTCTACTCTGTTTCGGTGTATATACACCAACTCAATATGCTCTCTCATATAAAATACCGAAATCCTAATTTTACGCAAATCAAAAAAAAATCTAAATAATATCTAGGCTTTGCAAAGTTAAAAGAAAATGGCTCTAAATATAGTCTGTTAGAAAAGATATACAATGCCTTATTCTACTCTGTTTTGGAGTATATACATGAACTCAACATGCCCTCTCATGTAAAATACAGAAATTCTATATTTAAGCGAATCGAAAAAAATCTAAATAATATCCAGGCACCCCAAAATTAAAAGAAAATGGCTCTGAATATATTGTATTAAAAAAAATATACAGTGCTCTATTCTACTCTGTTTTGGAGTATATACAACAACTCCATAAGCTCTCTCATGTAAAATACAGAAATTCTATATTTAAGCGAATTGAACAAAATCTAAATATTATCTAGGCACCCCAATGTTAAAAGAAAAATTGCTCTGAATATTATCAGTCAGAGAAAATATACAATGACGTAATCTACTCTATTTTAGAGTATATACACCAACTCAGTATGCTCAATATGTAAAATACCGAAATTCTAATTTTACGCGAATCGAAAAAAATCTAAATATTATCTAGGCACCCCAATGTTAAAAGAAGAATTGCTCTGAATATAATTTGTCAGAAAAAATATACAATGCCCTATTCTACTCTGTTTTGGAGTATATAAACCAACTCCATATGCTCTTTAAGGTAAAATACAGAAATTCTATATTTAAGCGAATCGAAAAAAATCTAAATAATATCCAGGCACCCCAAAATTAAAAGAAAATGGCTCTGAATATATTGTATTAGAAAAAATATACAATGCCCTTTTCCACTTTATTTTGTTGTTTATACACCAACTCAATATACTCTCTCATGTAAAATACCGAAATTCTAATTTTCCAGAAAACGAAAAAAATCTAAATAATATCTAGGCTCCGCAAATTTAAAAGAAAATGGCTCTGAATATAGTCTGTTAGAAAAAATATACAATGCCTTATTCTACTCTGTTTTGGAGTATATACAACAACTCAGTATGCTCTCTCATGTAAAATACCGAAATTCTAAATTAATGTGAATCGAAAAAAATCTAAATATTATCTAGGCTCCCCATTGTTAAAAGCAAAATTGCTCTGAATGTAATCTGTCAGAAAAAATATAGAATGCCCTATTCTACTCTGTTTTGGAGTATATACACCAACTCATTATGCTCTCTCATGTAATATACCGAAATTCTAATTGTACGTGTATCGAAAAAAATCTAAATAATATCCAGGCACCCCAAAATTAAAAGAAAATGGCTCTGAATATGTTGTATTAGAAAAAATATACAAAGCTCTATTCTACTCTGTTTTGGAGTACATACACCAACTCAGTATGCTCTCTCATGTAAAATACCGAAATTCTAATTTTACGCAAATTGAAAAAAATTTAAATAATATCTAGGTGCCCCAAAGTTAAAAGAAAATGGCGCTGAATATAGTCTGATAGAAAAAATATACAATGCCTTATTCTACTCTGTTTTTTAGCATATACACCAAGTCAGTTTGCTCTCTCATGTAAAATACAGAAATTCTAATTTTACCTGAATCGAAAAAATATAAATATTATCTAGGCACCCCAATGTTAACAACAAAATTGCTCTGAATATAATCTGTCAGAAAAAATATACAATGCCCTATTTTACTCTGCTTTGTAGTATATACTCAAACTCAATATGCTCTCTCATGTAAAATACAGAAATTCTATATTTCAGAGAATCGATTGAAATCTAAATATTATCTAGGCACCCTAATGTTAAAAGGAAACCTGCTCTGAATATAGTCTGTCAGCAAAAATATACAGTGCCATATTCTACTCAGTTTTGGAGTATATACAACAAATCCATAAGCTCTCTCATGTAAAATATAGAAATTCTATATTTAAGCGAATAGAAAAAAATCTAAATATTATCTAGGCACCCCAATGTTAAAACCAAAATTGCTCTGAATATAATGTCAGAAAAAATGTACAATGCCCTTTACTACTTTGTTTTGTAGAATATACACCAACTCAATATGCTCTCTCATGTAAAATACCGAAATTCTTATTTTACACGAATCGAAAAAAATCTAAATAATATGTAGGCGCCCCACAGTTAAAAGAAAATGGCTCTGAATATATTCTCTTAGGAAAAATATACAATGCCTTATTCTACTCTGTTTTGATGTATATACACCAACTCAGTATGCTCTCTCATGTAAAATACAGAAATTCTAATTTTACCTGAATCGAAAAATTCTAAATATTATCTAGGGACTCCAATGTTAAAAACAAAATTGCTCTGAATATAATCTGTCCGAAAAAATATACAATGCTTTATTCTACTCTGTTTTGGAGTATATCCACCAACTCAGTATGCTCTCTCATGTAAAATACCGAAATTCTAAATTAATGTGAATCGAAAAAAATCTAAATATTATCTAGGCTCCCCATTGTTAAAAGCAAAATTGCTCTGAATAAAATCTGTCAGAAAAATCATACAATGCCCTTTTCTACTCTGTTTTGGAGTGTGTACACAAACTCAATATGCTCTCTCATGCAAAATACCGAAATTCTAATTTTACGGGAATCGAAAAAAATCTAAATAATATCTAGGCGCTTCAAAGTTAAATGGAAATGGCTTTGAATATAGTCTGTTAGACACAATATACAATGCCTTATTCTACTCTGTTTTCGAGGATATACACCAACTCAGTATGCTCTCTCCTGTAAATTTCCGAAATTCTAATTTTACTTGAATCGAAAAAAATCTAAATATTATCTGGGCACCCGAATATTAAAAGCAAAATTGCTCTGAATATAATCTGTCAGAAAAAATATACAATGCCCTTTTCTACTCTGTTTTGGCGTATATACACGAACTTAATATACTCTCTCATGTAAAATACCAAAATTGTAATTTTACGAGAATCAAAATAAATCTAAATAATATCTAGACGCCCCAAAGTTTAAAGCAATATTTCTCTGAATATAATCTGTCAGAAAAAATATACAATGCCCTTTTCTACTTGGTTTTGGTGTATATACACCAACTCAGTATACTCTCTCATATAAAATATCGAAATCCAAACATTACTCTAAGTATCTCATTAATTGCACAAGACCCCCGTGATGTTGTTTTTAATAACTAGGGGATTACAGATGACATTACTCACGATATGACTGCAGCTGTTTGCCGGTCCTGTGATAATGTTTCTAATATCCAGAGAAGTAGAGGAGAATGTTTCTGCCCATAGGCAAATCCTCTGAATATGGCAAGAGGAGTACACCGTGCTATGGTATGGTCACTAATGTAAACAAGAGAACAATTATATTGAATTAAATATTGCAAGGTGTTAACCCCCCTATAATTTTTTTTCTAATTTCAAGTGGGTGAGGAGGACATTTTTGTCAAAATGGCGGAGGTGTAACTACAGCTATTGCCTTCTATATAATAAAAAAGGATAAAATTATTATTTACATATGATATGATTGCCAGTATCATATTACACCACATTTTCAAAATATCTGGGCCCCAGCAGCTGTGGGCATGGCAGCCAAGCGAGGGTGTCCCTATGCAACCAGGTTGGGCATTGGGGCTGCTACGGGCCCTTTGTGGTTTGTCTGGGGGCTTCTACGGGCCCTCTGGCGGTGGCTGTGGTAACAGCCACATAGCCAGAGGGTCTCTCAGCATCCAGGGAGGGCCTGGCGGCTGCTACTGACACTCTGGCAGGGGCTATGGGCACAGCCACCTAACCAGGGGTCCCTACGTAGCCAGGGTGGAGCTGGAAGCTGCTATAGGCCCTTTGGCGGGAGGTGTGGGGATACCCTGCTCTTCACAGGTACACAGTTTGCACTTATTTCTACATGTGTAGATCGTTTACATAATGGGCACATATTTGTACACATGTACATATGTTACTATCACAATAAACATATATGTACATAATATGTGTACAATAAATATGTACTTTATACGTACCTAATATAAACAATATGTACTTTTTGGTGATATTATGTGATATCTACATATTATTGATTATATATCTTATTGTGATAATATGTATGTTACCACTGAAATTTTTAGAAATGTACATAGAGTATACTTTATGTACCTATGCATTGTGTACACATTATAGAAATAAATAGGTACATATTTTACAGATTAGGTACATTTTTTCTACATGTGTATTTTGTACACATATGTACAGCAGAGTAAATGTACAGACTATACTTATTTTATACATTTATTGTGATATGTCAATAAATGTACACATGAGGACATTCTGGGATATAATTTTTAGCATATTAGATAGTAATTACACCGGTGACCAAAGTGGGTTTACACCCAGGTGCGCACATAGTTTATACATGTACATGTTGTGCATAGTATGTACTCATGTACAGAATGTACATGTCTACATTATATATACATAGGTGTACACAGCATACATAGGTACCTACTGTGCACACATATGTACACGTGCATATATTGTACATCTGTACATAATGGGTACATGATGTACATGTGTACACATCATATCACAATAAATGTAAATATACATAATGTTTGCAATATGTACGTTTATATTATGTATTACGTTTATTGTGATTATATATGCTGTTGTGATATGATATCATTGTGACATTACAAATGTACATATTATACACATTATGTACCTATGCATTGTGCACAGATTATAGAAATAGAAAGAAACATATTTTACAGGTTATGTACATTTTATTTACTTGTGTATTGGGTACACAGAGTAAATGTACAGATCTTACTTACTTTATACATTTATTGTGATATATGCCAATAAATGTACACATTATGAGTACATTCTGTGATATTACATTTAGAATATAAGATAGAAATTACTCTGGTTACCAAAGTGGGTGTAAACTTATGTGTGCACATACTTTGTACATGTACATACTGTGCATATTACGTACTTGTGTACAGAAGGTAAATATCTACATTATATGTATGTATGGGTACAGAGCGTACATATGTACATACTATGTACATATATCTACACCTGAATTTATTGTACATCCGTACATAATGGGTCCATGCTGTACATGTAAACACATCGTCATACCACAATAAATGGAAATGTACATAATGTGTGAAATACGTACATTTATATTATGTATTACATGTGTATTGTGATTGTATATGCTGTTCTGATATCATTGTGATATTACAAATGTACATATTGTACACATTATGGACATACCTATTGTGTACATATTATGTACACATAAAGGTACATATTGTACAGATTATGTATATTTATTGTACATCTGTATGGTGCACACATATGTACATCACAGTCAACGTACATATGGTACATATTCTGTGCATTGTTTGTAATATTTCAGTAAGAGTACACATTATAAGTATATTCTGGGATATGATTTTTAGTATGTTAGATAAAAATTACTTTCAATATCAAAGTGGGTATACACTTATGTGTGTCCATTTTGTGATATTATTGATCATATCCTGAGTAGGTGTTTCTCTCATTGTGAAAGCAGGTTTACACTCTCGGATTGCTCCAATATCAAGGCAAACTAAAACTCGTCTGTGATGTAGTTAATAATATCCTGAGGACAAAGGATGACCATACCCTGAATATCGCAGGAAGTGTACACCACCACTGTAGTATTGTTTCTAATGTTCAAAAACGGAAAGGATATTACTCCAAATATCTCAGAAAGCACACAAGCCCCCCGTGATATTGTTTCTAATAACTAGAGAATTACAGATGACATTACCCATGACGTGACTGGGGCTGTACTCTGGTCCTGGAATATTGTTCCTAATATCCAGAGAAGGAGAGGAAAATGTTGCTGCCCATAGGGAAATACTCTTAATACGGCAAGAGGTGTACACCATGCTTTGATATGGTCACTAATGTAAGCGAGAAAACAATTACATTGAATTAAGCATTGCAAGGAATGAAACTCCCCTATGATTTTCATTCTAATGTCAATGGGGGTGAGGATGACATTTTTGTCAATATGGCAGAGGTGTAACTGGAGCTATTGCCTAATATACAAAAAAACAGAATAAGATTATCATTTTTATATAATATGGTTGCCAGTATCATATTACACCGAATTTGCAAAATAGCTGGGCCTCAGCAGCTGTGGGCAGAGCCCACAAGCGAGGGGACCCCTAAGCAGCCAGGGTGGGCCTGGGGGCTGCTCTGGGCTTTTTGGTGGGGTCTGTGAGCACATCGACCCAGCCAGGGGTCCCTGAGCAGCCATGGTTGGCCTGGGGGCCGCTACGGGCACTCTGGCATGGGCTGTGGGCACAGATACCTAGTCAGGGGGTCCCTAAGCAGCCAGGGTGGGCATGGGGGCTGCTACAGGCATTCGAGCAGTGTTTGTGGGCACAGCCCAATTGCCAGGGGGTCTCTAAGCAGCCAGGCTGGGCCTGGGGGCTGCTATAAGGGGGGCTTTGGTAATAGCGTGCTGTGCATCGGTACATAGTTTGCACCTATTACTACATGTGTAAATAGTTTTAATATCGGGTATATATATGTACATGCATACATATGGTGTTATCACGATAAATTTATATTTACATAATATGTGCAAAATACATATGTACCTAATGCATACCTAATGTGTACAATATGTACTTTTTTGTAATATTAGACAATATATATTACTGTGATTATATATCTTATTGTGATTAAATATATTTTATCACTAATATTTCAAGGAATGTGCATAGTGTACACATTATATACCTATGTATTCTGTACACAATATAGAAATATATAGGTACATATTTTACAGATTATGTACACTTTCTCTACATGTGTATTGTTTACACCTATGCACAGCAGAGTAAATGTACAGACTGTACCTATTTTATACATTTCTTGTGATATGCCAATCAATGTACACATTATGAGTACATTCTAAAATATAATTTTTACCATATTAGAAATTACTCCATTGACCAAAGTGGGTGTACACCCAGGTGTGTACATAGTTTATACGTGTACATATTGTGCATATTAGGTACTCATGTACAAAATGTACATGTCAACATTATATGTATTTATGTGTACATAGTGTGCACATGCACATACTGTTCACACATATGTACATGTGCATATTTTGTACATGTGTACATAATGGGTACATGATGTGCATGTGTACACACCGTGATACCACAATAAATGTAAATGTACACGATGTGTGCAATATGTACATTTATATTATGTATTACTTGTGTATTGTGATTTTATATGCTGTTGTGATTATATGATATCATTGTAATATTACAATAAATGTACATATTGCACACATTTCGTACATACCTATTGTGTACACATTATGTACCTGTAATTGCACATATTGTACAGATTATGTACGTTTTTGGTATATCTGTATTGTGTACACATATGTACATAACACTCTATGTACATATGGTATATATTCTGCACATTGATTGTAACATCTCAATAAGTGTACACATTATGAGTATATTGTGATATATGATTTTTAGTATATTAGATAAAAATTTCTTTCTATATCAAAGTGGGTATACACCCATGTGTGTCCATTTTTTGATATTATCCATCATATTTTAAGTAGGTATTACTCTCATTTTGAAAGCAAGTGTTCACTCTGTGATTGTTCCAATATCACAGGCAAAGTACAAGGCTTCTTTAATGTACTACCTAATATCCTGGGGACAAAAGATTATTATACCCCGAATATCGCAGGAAGTGTACACCACCACTGTAGTATCGTGTCTAATATCCAAAAACAGAAAAGATATTATTCCAAGTATCTGATAAATCACACAAGACCCCCGTGATATTTTTTCTAATAACTAAGGGATTACAGATGACATTACTCACGATATGACTGGGGCTGTCCGCCGGTCCTGTGATATTGTTCCTAATATCCAGAGAACGAGAGAATAATGTTGCTGCCCATAGGCAAATCCTCTGAATACGGCAAGAGGAGTACACTGTGCTCTGATATGGTCACTAATGTAAACAAGAAAACAATTTTATTGAATTTAACATTGCAAGGGGTGAAACCCCCTTATGATTTCAATTCTAATGTCCAGGGGTGTGAGGATGACATTTTTGTCAATATGGCAGAGGTGTAACTAGAACTATTGCCTAGTATATCAAAAATCAGAATAACATCATTTCCATATGATATGGTCGACAGCATCATATTACACCACATTTTCAAAATAGCCGGGCACAGCGCCCTAGCCGGGGGTCCCTAAGCAGCCAGCGTCAGCCTGGGAGCTGTTACGGGCCCTCTGGCGGGGAATGTGGTTACAGCTCCCTAACCAGGGGGTCTTTAAGCAGCCAGGGTGGGCCTTGGGGCTGCTACGAGGGGGGCTGTGGTAATAGCCTGTTCTGCACAGGTACATAGTTTTATTTTATTTATTTATTTTTATTTTTTTTTGAGACGGAGTTTCGCTCTTGTTACCCAGGCTGGAGTGCAATGGCGTGATCTCGGCTCACCGCAACCTCCGCCTCCTGGGTTCAGGCAATTCTCCTGCCTCAGCCTCCCGAGTAGCTGGGATTACAGGCATGCGCCACCATGCCCAGCTAATTTTTTGTATCTTTAGTAGAGACGGGGTTTCACCATGTTGACCAGTATGGTCTCGATCTCCTGACCTCGTGATCCACCCGCCTCGGCCTCTCAAAGTGCTGGGATTACAGGCTTGAGCCACCGCGCCCGGCCTAGGTACATAGTTTTAATAATGAACACATATTTGTATAAGTGTACACATGGTGTTATGATAAATATATATGTACATATGTGCACAATACATATAGACCTAATGCGTATCTACTGTGTACAATATGTACTTTTTTGTGATATTACATGATATATATATATTACTGTGATTATATGCGTTATTTTGATTATATATATTTTATCACTGATATTTTAAGGAATGTGCACAGTGTACACATTATGTACCTATACATTGTTTACACATTATAGAAATATGTAGGTACATATTTTACAGAGTATGTACATTTTTTGTACATGTGCATTGTGTACACATATGTACAGCAGGGTAAATGTACAGATTGTACCTATTTTATACATTTATTGCAATATGCCAATAAATGTACACACTATTACTACATTCTGAATTATTATATTTTGTATATTAGATAGAAATTTCTCCGGTTACCAAAGTGGTTGTACACCCAGGTGTGTACATCGTTTATATGTGTACATAGTGTGCATGGAATGTACTCGGGTACAGAAGGTACATATCTACATTATATGTACACATGTGTAGTGTACATATGTACATACTGTACCCACATATGTAGAGTTGCATATATTGTGCATCTGTACATAATGGGTACATGATGTACATGTTCACATATCATATCACACCAAATGTAAACGTACATCTTGTTTGCAACATGTACATTTATATTGATATTACATATTACATGTGTATTGTGATTTTATATGCAGTTGTGATTATATAACATTGTGATATTACAATAAATGTACATATTGTACACATTATGTGCATACCTATTGTGTGCACATTTTGTACATATATTCGTACAAATGATACAGTTTATGTACATTTATTGTACATCTGTATTGTGTACATGTGTGTACATCACAGTCAATGTACATATGTTACATATTCTGTACATTGAGTGTAATATCCCAATAAGTCTACACATTATGAGTTTTTTCCGGGTTATGACTTTTAGTATATTAGATAAAAATGACCTCCAATATCACAGTGGGTATATACCCATGTGTGTCCATTTTGTGATATTATCCATCATATCCTAAGTAGGTATTTCTCTCACAATGAAAGAAGGTGTACACTCTGTGATTGTTCCAATATTATAGGCAAAGTGCAACGCTTCTGCGATGTAGTTCCTAATACCCCAGGGACAGAGGATGAGTATACTCTTAATATCGCAGGAAGTGTACACCACCACTGTAGTATTGTTTCTAATATCCAGAAACTAAAAGGATATTACTCCAAATATCTCCAAAAGCACACGAGACCCCCGTTACATTGTTCTTAATAACTAGGGGTTTACAGATGACATTGCTCACGATGTGACTGGCGCTGTAAGCCGGTCCTGTGATATTCTTCCTAATATCCAGATAAGGAGAGAGAAATGTTGCTGCCCATAGAGAAATATTCTGAATACTGCAAGAGATGTACACCGTGCTCTGATGTGGTCACTAATGTAAACAAGAAAACAATTATATTGAATTAAACATTGCAAGGGGTGAAACCCTCCTATGCTTTCAATTTTAATGTCAATGGGGTGAGGATGACATTTTTGTCAATATGCCAAATGTGTAACTAGAACTATTGCCTAATATGTAAAGAACCACAATAACATTATCATTTCTGTGTGATAGGTTGCCAGTATCATATTACACCACATTTTCAAAATAGCCGGGCCCCAGCAGCTGTACCCACAGCCCCCTAGCCAGTGGGTCTTTAAGCAGCCAGGGTGGGCATTGAGGCTGCTACGAGCAGAACTGTAGTGATAGCCTGCTGTGCATAGACATGTAGTTTGCACCTATTTCTGCATGTGTACATTGTTTAAATAGTAGGCACATATTTGTATATGTGTACATACGGTGTTATCATGATACATATATATTTTCATAATATGTGCACTATACATATGTACCTAATACATACCTAATGTGTACAATATGTACCTTTTGGTGATATTACACGACATATATGTATTAGTGTGATTATATATCTTACTGTGATTATATATATTTTATCACTGATATTTTAAGGAATGTGCATAGTGCACACATTATGTACCTATGCATTGTGTACACATTACAGAAATATATAGGTACATATTTTACAGATTATGTACATTTTTTGTACATGTGCATTGTGTACACCTATGTACAGCAGAGTACATGTACAGATTGTGCCTATTTAATACATTTATCACAATACGATAATAAATGTACACACTATGACTACATTCTGGGATTTTATATTTATTATATTAGATAGAAATCTCTCCGGTTACCAAAGTGGGTATACACCTATATGTGTACCTAGTATATACGTGTACATATTGTAGATACTGTGTACTCCTGTACAGAAGGTACATATCTTCATTATATGAACATATGTGTAGTGTACATATGTACATACTGTGCACTTTCGTACACGTGTATATACCGCAAATCTGCACGTGTGCATGATGTACATGTGTACATATCGT
The DNA here is from genome assembly GCF_049354715.1 of Callithrix jacchus. Lineage (NCBI taxonomy): Eukaryota > Metazoa > Chordata > Mammalia > Primates > Cebidae > Callithrix > Callithrix jacchus. The sequence goes on along the minus strand of NC_133508.1, from coordinate 159,385,555 downwards.
AATATCACAATAAATGTAAATGTATATAATGTGTGCAATATGTACATTTATATTGATATCATGTATTATATGTGTATTGTGATTATATATGCTGTTGTGATTATATGAAATCATTGTATTACAATATATTTACATATTGTACACATTATGTACATACCTACTGTGTACACATTATGTACATATAAATGTAATATTGTACAAATTATGTACATTTTTTGTACATTTGTATTGTGTACACATATGTACATCACAGTCAATGTACATATGGTACATATTTTGTACGTTGATTGTAATATCCCAATAAGTGTACACATTATGAGTATATTCTGGGATATGATTTATAGTATATAAGAAAAAAGTTACTTCCAATATCAATGTGTGTATACTCGCATGTGTGTCCATTTTGCTGTACCTTCTATTAATCTTTGACATTGAACATGATAGTGAGAGGTGGTTCTTTTCTCTAACAAGGTTTTCTGTTAATATAACTCAACTCTACTACCTTGTGGCCTCTGTATCTTCCATTGTAAATTGTAATTACCTATAAAAGAGAATATTTTGACATCACGCATCTACCTCTTGGATCCATCAGCCAGAGGCCTAAAATAAAAAAGACATTCACCACACGAATGGTTATATAGTGGTTGACAACCCCACTTTCTTCTAGGTAAATAATATCCTCTCTTTAACAGTAGCTACTTACAAGATTTGTGCATAAAGAATGTGACTTTTTTATCAGTATCTAGTTTATTCTTACATAAATTTCTAAAATACTGAGAGAATATTCTGATCATTGGTTATATACTATTTTAATTTAATTTTTTTCCTCTCAAATTTTATCTTAACTGCATACTCTACCCTGTTTATAAGACTGCCCTATGGTTAAATTTAGTAGGTAGTAAATTATCCTGAGCACACAGAACAATTCTTTCTGTAATCAACTCTGAAACATCATTGAAAGAGCAAGGATATGGGAATGAGATTTATCTGGCTTTTATTTCTGGTACTTACTTGCTCTCTGACCTTGGGCAACTTATGTATTGCTCTGAGTCTCATCTTCTTCATCTGTAAAATGATCATAGTAATACCTAATTCATATGCAGCTTGGAAATGTGTAATTTAGTGATTGATATAAAGTTCCTGATACAATTTCTGACAAAATAATAGACACCCCACGAGAGATAACCTTAACAATCAGAGTTTATATTCACATTAACTGGGATAAAATTGATCTGAAAATACAGCATAAAAAAGCAGCCAAAAATTCACAAGCATATATTTCGCTTGCCTTTTTATACAGAGCTGGAAAATTTCTCATCATTATCTCATCCATTGCCTGCAGCACGATCCTTCCAAAACTCCTCCTAAGACCGTCTGCCAAGGTGGAACACACTGAACCGCATGTGACTCTGCCTTTTCTGACTATTTTTGCAAGATTTTTCTCATAGAGTATTATTAACAGAAAATGGGGCTGTTATCAAGGTGACTAGGAATGGTGCATTCTCAGTTCAGGCTCTGATGGAATGTCTACTTGATCTGGTGCCACTCCAGCTGTGCTCTTGGCTTTCCTCACTTTTGTGGTTCCGAGAATGCAAATATTCTCCCATGGCTTCCTTATTTTGTCTTTCTCCATGAGGTCTCATTCAAGTATAAACATTCCCTTCAATTTTCTCAACTCATTTTATATTGTCTGAATAACCTTGATAATTTTCCCTTTCCTAAAGCTATAGACCTTCTTTTTGTGTGTAAGAACAGATTACTCACAAATGTTTACTGTCCGCTAAACATTTATGTGTAATCGGTCCTTAATTCTACACACAAAATATCATCTCTACCAACATTTTACAACTATAGTCTTTCTATAGAGAACTATGAAAGGAACTTGCTCTAAAGGAGAAACTTCCAGAGCTAAACCAAGGGTCTGACAATTGTTAACAATATGTTATTCAGTAAAAATATTTTTTCAGTTAACAGAGAAGAATGCCATGGACAAAATGGCAAAACAGAACTTTTCAGCACTTATTCCTTCACAGAAACATCAATTTGAACAGCCATCCGTGCATCAAAGTGTCTTCAAAAGAGACAAGGAATCCAGGTGAGAGGTTATAGCACGTTTGTGGAGTAGAAAAGTAAGAAAAACGGCATAAAATAGAGTCTAAAAGAGAGTTTTCTATTATCTGCATTACCCCGCCCCTAAACCTGGGTAGTGCAGCATGGAAAGAGATACGATGTATGTGCAGAGAGGAGAGCAAATGTAACACCTGACTTCAACATCAACTCCAATGCCAGGCACAATTCAGTGAACTCAACACCAGGCAGGTTTCTATAGCCACAGGCTATGGGACAGACCCTGTCAACCCAAGCTCCAGGCCTTCCCCTATGGCTCTAAGATCTAATGCCTCCAACCTCCATGGCTCCTATCGACATAGGCTCCAGGCCTTCGCCACAACCAGGCCATTTATGGCTTCCCCAGGCTCCACACTGGTTACTATAGACTCGTAAGTGCCTGGATAAACAAACCTCTACATCGACACAGTGGAATATTATTCAGCAATGAAAGCAATCATCTTTGAATGTGGCTTTTGTTGCAGAAAAAAAGCACGTGAGCTATGAAGCCATTAAAAGACATAGAGGAAACTCAAATACATACTACTAAGTGAAAGAAACCAATTTCAAATCACCACTTACTATATGAATCCAACTATATGACATTCTGGAAAAGGCAAAACTACAGAGACATCAAAACGTTCAGTGATTGCTGGGGGTTGAAAAGTGGGGAAGGATAAATGGGCAGAGCATAGAGGATGTTTAGGGCAATGAAACTACTCTGTGTGTTACTATAATGGTAGACACATGCCATTACACACTTGTCAAAACTCACTGAATATACGACAGCAAGAATGGTCCCTAATGTCAATTATAAACTATGGGTGACAGTGATAAGTCAATGTTGGTTCATCCATTGTAACAAATGTACCTCTCTAGTGAGGAAGGCTGATAGTGGAGGAGGCTGTGCATTTGGGGAGGTGGGAATGTAGGAACTCTCTGTACTTTCCACTATGCCTCACTATTCACTTTACACTGCTCTAAAAATAAAGCGTATTTGAAAAAAGATTGAGCTGTTGATATAAGCCCAATGTCTACTTTGACGTCCAGAAATGTTTCTTTTAAAACGCTAATACACCACTTCCTGGAAGAAAATATTTGTTAACAAATTCTTTTCTAGAACAATTATTTTTGTGGGTGTTCCTGTCACAACTATACATAAAAATCAGAATATGCAGCAACATCTTGATACTCTAAAAACACAATACCAAAAACGTTAAGAAAATCATTTCTAAATTTGATCTAAGCCAAAATGTGGAGAAGCAAAAGGGAAGAAAATTATTTCTGTATAATGAGATTATAGGTTGTTTCTCCGAACTCCTCTACAGTTTTCAGTATTTTCCAACTACTATCATGGAGATATATAAATATAGAAGTAGATATGTAGATATATACTCATTAGATATATATTTATATATAATAAACAAACAGATACCGTTTTCATTTTTTATTATTTATTTATTTTTTGAGACGCAGTTTCACTCTTGTTTCCCAGGCTGGAGTGCAATGGCGCGATCTTGGCTCACCACAACCTCCATTTCCTGGGTTCAGGCAATTCTCCTGCCTCAGCCTCCTGAGTAGCTGGGATTACAGGCACGCGCCACCAAGCCCAGCTAATTTTTTGTATTTTTAGTAGAGATGGGGTTTCACCATGTTGACCAGGATGTTCTCGATCTCTTGACCTCGTGATCCACCCGCCTCGGCCTCCCAAAGTGCTGGGATTACAGGCTTGAGCCACTGCGCCCGGCCTACAGATACCATTTTTAAAAGGTATATTTATGTATTTTATATATTTATATAATATGTACATGTTCATATATACATCATGTTATCACCATTATGGATATAAAGAAGGACATTAAAATAGTGAAAAGATTAAAATAAAATGTACCAAAATGGAAACAGTGATTTAACTCTGCCTAGCTTTATGTGATTAAACAAGGTATGTTTCAAATCTATTTTTCTTTGCTTTCTAGAGGCTTTATAATAAATCTATATTTTTATATTTAAAAGCCTAATTTTTATTAAACAAATAAAAATTCAGCAACACTGTTTTTAGAACATTTTTTAAATCAATTTGAGCATGAAGAAAATGTTATGACTATGGTGGTGAGCATTTTGAAAGATTAGCAGAAGCAGGGATAATGTGACATTTAGCTGATCTTTCAAGGGAAGCTAGACAAATGACACTTTTCGAAAAGAAAATAGTAACTAGTGTTGAAACATGGTATCGCCAGTATGATTAAGAAGGAAAGTGTCAACTTCTTCTGTGGAAAATCCTAACATTACGAAACGTAAGAAGGCAAATACTTCAACAACAGAAATGAAAAAGATCTTGATTCATTTATTTAACACTTTTTTAGAGTTTAATCCCAAAAAGTCTATTTTGAAGAAAAGAAAAAATCTTACTCGTGTATATTACCCTTTGCAGTGAACTGGCCAAATAAGTCTATCCAAGGTACGTTGAATACCGAGCATGCTGGAAACGTTTTTATTGACATCATCTCTAATCCCTACAACAATAGTGCAAGGAAAGGTTTAACATCTTCTTTTTACAGAGAGGAAAGCTGAGGCTCAAAGAGGTATAGTAGCTCATTTAACATTACACATCCAATAGGTGGTGGAGGTGGGACCTATACTTACATCTGTCAGACCTTAAAGTCTGTGTTCTTCTTTCTACCTCTCTGCCTCAGTCCAACAATTGGGATCTTTGCCATGATGCCTCACGAGTTCACGAGGCACTTTTCAGGAAGTTTTTGACTCAGACTTTATCACTCAGCAAGATACCTCAACTAATTTACAAAATGTGACTTGAAAAGCAGGTTGTAATTCCAAAAGCAAAAATCCAACCACGAAAGATAAAGTCTTAATCAGTAGAGCTTTACAGAAGGAAGTAATGTAGGTAGTAAGGGCACTTTCGGAAATGTCTGGAATCAGAGGAGTCGATGTATCACCTGTTAGAAATTGTACTCGCTTGGTAGCAAAATTTTCCTTGTGTTCACTTAAAATAATAGTCTTGTTGTTTTAAAACCAACGCACAGTCAGAGGGTGACTTGGATGTTTATTTTTTATTCTCTTTGCCTTCTTGTTTTAAGAATGGATTTTTCCTAAATTCTAATTATTATTGTAACTTACATAAGTGCAGCCGATTTTGCTTTTAAGGATAAAACTACATTTAGGTAGCTTTGTCTGGATTATCAAAACCAGGCCCTGAAGAAGTGAGTTCCTAAAGGGTAGGAACTTTGCTTATGTCTATATCTCAGTTGTGTTAAACAGAATAACTGGCGCAAATTAGCAAATGATGCACTGAGGAATCATAGAACAAAAGACTTTATGAAGAACTAAGTTTCAGATTCAGGGTGACGCTAAGGAGCTAGTGTACCAGAGGATGGTATGCCTTCTGCAATCACAAAAGCAGCATTCAGTCTGATCTGGGCTCTAAGAAGTGCTCCTTGAGACCTGACATTTTATCCTAACACTGCCACTAACAGGTTAAGTCAGAAAGAGTTCACTTCCCAGAGCTTTCGATTTCTGGTTTCCAAATCAGCACAATGAGAAACTGAAAAGAAGGAAAGAGGAAAAAAGAGAGGGTCAGAGATCCCTCCTGCTTGTACAATGCCATGATTTGGACACAGGGTTTGGGCAACCATGGCCCATCCACCAATTCCTGCCTGTCGTCTCTTGTCAGACAGCTCATGAGCCACGAATGTGAAAGAATTCAAAAAAGTAACAATATCTTGGGACATGTCAACAATTATATAAAATGCAATTTTCAGTTCTCATAAAAGTACTTTGGAACTCAGCCCCACTCCTTTATTACCCATTTCTATGGCTGCTTTCACACCACAACCGCAGAGATAAGTAGCTGTGACAGAGACCATATGGGCTGCCAAGCCTAAAATATTTACTGCCTAGACCTTTCCAGAAAAAAAAAAAGGATTGCTGATCTGTTACACAGACAATTAAGCAAGCGATCACCTGAGAACATTAAAATCTGTGTCTAGGACAAATGGGGCCTATAAAAACTAGGGAATAATCTTCCCCACTACTTATGCAAGAACATTCACCCTTGAGAGAGCAGGCTACATGGCTTGGCAGCACTACTGCCACCAGTCCAGACTTCCCCTCACCTGTGCCCTATAAGTGACCAGCATTTCTAGGCATTCGTGGAGCAGCGGAGTGCATTCTCATGGCTGGCCCCACACCTTCCCTTCACCCTGCTTCCTCACATTTTATTTTCTGAGTGGTTTTCAAAGGAATGCTGAATTTTGCTGTCACTTTTTCAGACCCCAATTCCACTTATGACAGTCTTGGTACCAGGAAGCATTCCGAGCTCCTATCTCATCACCACAACCGCCTGCTTCTCACTTAGTCCAGACGAGCTTGCCACAGTGCACTTGCTTTTTAATCGCCCTCTCTCTTCTTGCCTTCACCTCCTCTCCCTCCCTCTCTCCCTGGCTCTTTCTGTCACACGGGTGTGTGCACATACACAAGTTCCGATTAGATAAAAGAAGAAACACTTTTTAAGTTTCTTTCTAGGCCTAATAGAAAATTCTTTTTTTTTTTTTTGCATAAACAGAGCTGTTTTTCTCCATTGCAAAAGTGTGGGTGTCCTTCCTTTTGGAGAGTAACAATCATTTTCTACATGGCCTTCTGACACATTGCATGTTGTACATATGTGTGTGTGCACATGTGCATATGAGTGTTAGAGTGTGTGTGTGTAGCAGGGAGGAAAGAGATGAAGGAGAGTGTGTATGTGCATGTTGGTTCATATGAGTGTGAGTGTGTGCATGAACGTGCCTGTGTGTGTGCACATGTGTATGAGCATGCTTGTATTTGCGTATGGGAATGTGCAAGTGAGAGAGAAAGAAAGAATGCGTGTATGTGTGAATGTGTATGTGTGTGCATAGCAGGGAAGAAGGGGATGAAGGAGAGTATGCTAAAAAGAGAACACCTCAGAACAGTCCAATAAAAGATTCCATATCAACATCATATCTTGTTAAAATACAGGATTCCCAAGTCAGTCACCTTCAAGCTGGAAGCCTGGAGTGTAAAAAGAGTGGGTGTTCTTCTCTGACAACTTATTGTCTAAGACAATTTTATGATCAAAAATATATTCGAATAAAAGTACCTGAGAAAAGTACATAAAGAGAATATAGCAAACTGTTAACAATGGTTTTCTTTGGGTGAGAGGAAGAAGAGGCAGGTTGTGGTTGATCTGTTTCTTTTAGTTCAACTATTCTGCATTCCTCACTTTTAAATTTTGGATATTAAGCTGGAGAGAAAGAGCATGAATATCAAGATGAATTCGCTGAATGGAGCAACGAATGCTGAGTTAGCCAAAAATGTATGGCTACTTTCTATATCTAATTATCTGAGGGCAAATCAGAAAACACCACTTTCAGAAAATTTTTTTTTTTTTTTAGAAATGAAGTTTCGCTCTTGTTGCCCAAGCTGGAGTGCAACGGCACAATCTCGGCTCACCGCAGCCTCCGCCTTTTGGGTTCAGGCAATTCTCCTTCCTCAGCCTCCCGAGTAGCTGGGATTACAGGCACGCACCACCATGCCCAGCTAATTTTTTGTATTTTTAGCAGAGACAGGGTTTCACAATGTTGACCAGGATGGTCTCGATCTCTTGATCTTGTGATCCACCCACCTCGGCCTCCCAAAGTGCTGGGATTACACGCTTGAGCCACCGCGCCCAGCCAGAAATTTTTTAAAATGTGTTTTACGTTATTTTCCCTTTCAGCCTGAGGACTACAAATTGAACACAACTGGATCTGCGCCATTGCCTCAAAGATTCTTAGTCTAGTTCCAGATCCATTGTCTGGACACTCCTGCTTTTTAGACAGAAAACAGGGCTAAATTCCTATTGACTTCCAAATACACAGACCCACAGATTTGTCACAGTAGCCTCTCTCTCTCACCCTGTCTCTGTCCGTCTGAGTCTCTCTTTCTTTCTCTCTCTCTTCCCTCACATCATCCCCAAATCAGAATGCACATATAAAAATTTGATTAACTGAAACATAGAATGATCAAGATTTTACTACAAGAGAAATACACAGACTTCAGCTAAGATATTTGGTTGAATACCTGCATATGCCTTCACTCCATCATTAAACCACATTAACACGGGATGATTAAAAATAAATAAACCAACAAAGATAAAAAGAAAATAAAGACAATCCCTTCAGCATATAGAAAACTGGCAAGCAGAAGCTGTCAGTGACACCTGACAGTAGACCCAGAGATGCTAAATCCCAAGCCAGTGGCAGGAAGGCAACCAGGATCCCCAACGGTTCAAGAGTTGGCAGCTAAATTTACCTAGGGAATTTATGTTTCAGTAGTAAGTAGATCCCAGATCCTCTCCCTAGAATCGGTGACTGCATCCCACGGTGGTGGCAGGGTGGAGGTTTCCTCTCTATACAGTAAAATTTGGTGTCTCTAGGCAGGAGCTCTCTAGACACAAGTGCTTAAATGTACACACTGAACACTGAGATCCTCCAGGTTTTCCTACCACTGAGTTCCAATGAGGGTGGCAGATACACTTGGTCAGAAGTTAAGATGATTTTTCTCTAGAGAGAATCTCTCTTCCTCAAGAAGAAAAGGTCTGACCCAGCAAGACCACCCGCCACAAAATGTTACAATCACAGAACTTCCATCAGCTTTTAGCTTTTCAGTGCTCCATTTTTTTCTAACAGACACAGACAGCTAAGGGTCACCAGGCATCTGAGCAAAGCTTCTAACATGAATGGCCGAGACCAGAGCAAGAAGACACATAAATGCAGCCTGAATGAGGACTGTGCTAGGAGATAAGACCTTCTGAAGCCCATATGAATGTTCACGAAGAGATAAAAGTGTTACCATTTTCATGAAACAAGAACCAAATTTAAAGAAAAATAAACGCTTAGAAATTAAAAATATGACAGCAGAACTTGTGAAAAATTCTTGTTAGAATAGTAAGACAACAAAGTTGAGTAGATGAACCTTATGTCTTCCAGAAATAACGATAAGAAAAATGTTGAAATCCGGAAGAAAATTTGAACAGGTTCAACACTAAAATGATCAGATTTCCAAAGACAGAAATAGAGACAGACAGAGAGAGAGAAAAAAGAACAGACACACGCAGCAAATAAGAAAGAGAGAGATAAACCCTAACACAGTAATTGCTGGAGACTACAACACCCAACTTTCAGCACTGGACAGATCTTCCAGACAGAAAACCAACCAATCAACATGAAATTTAATCTTTACTACAGACCAAATGGAACTGATATTCAAGGAACATTTCATCCAATGACTGCAGAATACACATTTTTTCAACTCAACACATAGATCATTCATAAGTATAGAAGATACCTTTGGTCACAAAGCAAATGCAATCATATTTGAAATCAGGACTAAGAAATTCATTCAAAACCATACACTTACATGGAAACTGAGTAACTTGCTCCTGAATGACTCCTGGGTAAATCATGACATTAAGGCAGAAATCAAGAAGTTTAAGAAGTTCTTTGAAAGTAATGAGAACAAAGGTACAACTTACCAGAGTTTCTGGGATGCAGCTAGTCAAGTAGTGTTGAGAGAAATTTATAGTACTAAATGCTCACACCGAGAAGTGAGAACTCGGGACAGCTGCGGTGACTCACTCTTGTAATCTCAGCACTTTTGGAGGCCAAGGCGGGCAGATTACAAGGTCAGGAGTTTGAGACCAGCCTGACCAACATGGTGAAACCCCATTCTACTAAAAATACAAAAATTAGCTGGTGTTGTGGCACATACCTGTAATCCCAGGTACTCAGGAGGCTGAGGCAGGAGAACTGCTTGAACCCAGGAGATAAATGTTGCAGTGAGCCCATATCACACCACTGCACTCCAGCCTGGTTGAGAGAACAACACTCCATCTCAAAAACAAAATTGAGATCTCAAGTTAACTACCCAACATCACAATTAAAAGAATTAGAAACCCAAGAGCAAAGAACACCCTCAAAGCTATGCTGAATGGGAGTGGGGAGAGAGGGCATCTTTATCTTGTGCCAATTTTTAAGGGGAATGCTTTCAGCTTTTGTCCATTCAGTATGATGCTGGCTGTGGTTTTGTCACATGTGGCTCTTAATATTTTGAGGTATGTTCCTTCAATACCTGGTTTATTGAGAGTTTTTAACACACATGAAAGTTGAATTTTATCCAAAGCTGTTTTTGCATCCATTGAGATAATCATGTGGGTAATATTTTTCTTTAGTTCTGTTTATGTGACGATGACATTGATCAATTTGCATATGTTAAACCAAACTTGCATCTCAGGGAGGGTGGTTGTGACCAGGAATTTATCAGTTTCTTCTAGATTTCTCAATTTTTTCAGGTTCAGTGGCTCACATCTGCAATCCCAGAACTTTGGGAGGTCAAGGTGGATTGATCACCTGAGATTGGGAGTTCAAGACAAGATGGATCAACATGGAGAAACCCCATGTCTACTAAAAATACACAATTAACCAGACATGGTGGCACATGCATGTCATCCCAGCTACTCAGGAAGCTGAGGCAGGAGAATAGCTTGAACTCAGGAGGCAGAGGTTGCACTAAGCCGAGATCTCACCATTGTCCTCCAGCCTGAGCAACAAGCACAAAACTTCATCTCAAAATTAAAGAAAAAATAGTGCCTACAGTTGTACATCATATTCTGTGAGGGTGGTTTGTATTTCTGTGGGGTCAGTGGTAATATTGCCCTTATTGTTTTTGATGGTGATTATTTGAATCTCTTCCCTTTCTCCTTCATTGGTCTAGCTTCAAGTTTATTATTTTTTAACCAGTATGATTTTAATAGACCAGTTACTGGGTAGTAAATTGAAACATACAGACTGCCATCTCCAAGAGCAGTCATGATTTCATTTGGGTTCTTGTAAAATGTTAAGAAGTAGGTTGAGTTTTATTATTTTTTTCAGAAAACCAGCTTTTGAAAAATTTATGTGGAACCAAAAACAGCCAAGGCAACCCTAAGCAAGAAGAGCAAAGCTGGAAGCGACACGCTACCAGACTTCAAACTGCATTACAGGGCTACAGGAAACAACGGCATAGTACTGGTACAAAAACAAACACATAGACTAATGGAACAGAATAGAGAATCCAGAAACAAAACCAAGCTTTTACAACTATCTGATCTTTGGCAAACTTAACAAAAACAAGCAAGGGGGAAAAGATTCTCCCTATTCAATAAACGATGCCAGGATAACTGGATAGCCATATGCAAAAGACTGAAACTAGACCCCTTCTTTACATTACATACAAAAATTTGCTCAAGATAGATTAAACACTGATATGTAAAACCAAAAACTATAAAAGCTCTGCAAGACATGAGACAATGCCATTCAAAACGTAAGCACAGGCAAAGATTTCATCATGAACATGCCAAAAGAAAAGGTAACAAAAGGAAAATTGAAAACTGGGGTCAAATTAAAATGAGAAACTTTCACACAGCAAAATAAACTATCAACAGAGAAAACTGACAACCTACAGAATGTGAGAAAATGTTTGTAAACTATGCATTCCACAAAAATCTAATATCAAACATCGGTAGGGAAATTCAATTTACAAGAGGAAAACAAACAACCCATAAAAAGGTGGGCAAAGAACATAAACAGACACTTTTAAAACAAGACATATATGCAACAAGCAATCATATTAAAAAAGCTCAACGTCACTGATTATTAGAGAAATGCAAATGAAAATTATAATAAGATACCATCTCACACCAGTCATAATGGCAATTATTAAAGCAAAAAAAAAAAAAACCACATACTGGCAAGGTTAGAGAGAAAAACAACACTTACACACGGTATTCGGGAATGCAAATTAGTTCTGCCATTGTGAAAAAGTGTCATGATTCCTCAAAGACCTAAAGAGTTAAATACCATTTGATTCAGTAAACCTAGTAATAGGTTACTAGGTATGTACCCAAAGGAATATAAATCCTTCTGTTATAGAGACATATGCACGCATATGTCCATGGCAGCACTGTTCACAATAGCAAAAATATGGAATCAAGCTAAATGCCCATCAATGGTAGACTGGATCAAGAAAATGTGGTACATATACAACAAAAAACACTAGGCAGCCACAAAAGAATGCGATCATGTTCTCTTCAGGGACATAGATGAAGCTGGAGACTATTATTCTTAGCAAACTAACGCAGGAACACAAAATCCAAATACCAGATATTTTCACTTGCAAGTGGGAGCTAAATGAGGAGAACACAGGAACATACAACAGGCGGAAGAACAACACACACTAGAGCCTTTCAGAGAGTGGAGAATGAGAGAAGGAAGAAGATCAGGAAAAACAACTAAATGGGACTAGGCTTAATACCGGAGTAATGAAATGATCTGTACAACAAACCTCATGACAGACTTTACCTAAATAACAAACCTGTGCTTGAACCTTTGGACTTAAATAAAAGTTAAAAAAAAAAAAAGGCAACTTCTCAAGTTGAATAACATAACCTCCTAGGTTTAAACACATGAACACAAACTCACACCAAGGAACATTGTCTTGAAAATCTGCAATATATGACAAAGGAAAACAGCTCTCCTAAGTTTTCAGAAAAGTTTTTTAAAAAACAGTATTTACAAAGAATCAGAAATCAGAATGATTTCAGGCTTCTCAACAGCACTACCAGAAGCTGGGAAATAATAAAGTAGTATCTTTAAAACTTGAATGGGAAATTATTTTCAATCAAAAATTCTATGCCCCACCAGTCATGTAAGTGTAAGAAGAAATAAAGTCATATTTCAGAACAATTTGCTTCAGTGTATCCTTGCTTGAATAAGTTACTGGAGGATACAGTCCACAAACAAGAGATTCAGGGCACGGGGCAGTGCAAAACAACAGAGTGGGTTTGTATTTGTATTGAAAAGACAGCAGCATTCGAGAGTTAGGGAATACTGGAGGAGGAGTTTTCTCCAGCATCCCTGGAGCCCACACCTCTCATTTCCACATTCCTATGTCCCATTGCTGCCCATGAATTCTGATCACCTATTCCTTTGATAGAGGTATTTCTCTCACCGATTAGCTGTAGTCAAGTGGCTCTTTCTTGGGCTACAGGAGGAAATCTATTGCTTTTCATTAAACATCAATTGGATTAACCTAGGCTTAAGGTCAGCATTATGCCATCAGCTGTACGTTCTTGGGAAGACATCTACTCACAAACTGGTTAAAGAACGTGGCCCTCCTACCTCTGACTTGTGTGATTCTAAGCAAGCTATTTAGCACCCTCTCATCTGTGAAACAAACATAAAGTTCTTATCTTGGGCTCCACAAACAGAAAGTGTTGAACAAGAAGAGTTTCTTCTCCTCCAAGGCCAGACCATATGGAGGACCCTAAGACAGCCACAGCCTTGGTCAGTAGGACAAACACAGGGTTCAAATTGCATTATTAAAACTGTGGCCAAACGTTTGCTCTGCCTCTGAGTCACTCACTGTCATAAGGCTCTACCGGTTCCCATTCCAGATAGAAAGTGGGCTTTTGTTGGTTTTTGTTGTGTTTTTCAAGAGATGGAGTCACCCAGGCTGGAGTACAATGGCATGACCATAGCTCACTGCAGCCCCAAACTCCTGAGCTCAAGTGACCTTTCTTCCATGGCCTCCTGACAGAAGCTGGGCCAACAGGGCAGCAGGTATGCATCCCCACACCCAGTAATTTTTTTTTGAGAGATGGGGTACCGCTATGTTGCCCAGACTGCTCTCAAATTCCTGGCCTGAAGCAATTTTCCCATATTAGCCTCCGAAATTTCTAGGATTACAGGTGTGAGCCACTGTGCCCAACAGGTGTTCTTAAATGCAATTTCCACACTGCTATTCTGAAGAAGGGCAAGAAGCAAAGAGACCCTCCTTGAAACATAGAAAATAAAAGCATTCACTATTAAGTGGAGGCAGAGTTGATGATCAGCCAAAACTACTTCAACTGTAATCCAGAAGTCCCATTGATACAGGAGTTCTAAAGAAATCATTTCATCAGAGATTGAAAGTAAGGAAGTCTTTGGTAAGGTTTCCCTTTGAATAAAAAGCAGCCCCAAAACCATTGCTAACAAAGAGCGGCCTGTAAAATGGAGCTGCAGATATAGACAAGCAAGCTGGAAGCTTGCACAGGCGAATGCCAGCAGCTGTAACAATAGGAGGCTACTTGGGTGCCAGGCATGCTCAACCTGACGGCTTTATCTTCCTTTTTCTTTATCAACCACAAGTGCAGTATGGGACAGACAACATGCACTGGCCAAGTAGAAAACCTATATGCATAAGAAGATTTGAGTGGATAGCCAGCTTCTTCACGAGCTATGTAAAGCTCTCACCCGGTCCAACCCATATTTGGACCCTATGTAAATCAAACACCACCTCCTCAACAAGTCTATAAAACCTTGTGCGGATCACCAGAAAACACACTCAGAAGCCCCTCTCTCTCTCTGCAGAAGAGAGAGATGTTCTCTTTTATTCTGTTGCCCGTAAAACCTCCATTCTTAACCTCACTCCATGTGTATTTACGTCCTTGATTTTCTTGACATGAGGCAATGTACCTTGGGTATTACCTCAGATGGACAATGCTGCTTCATCATAGTTCTGTTTTGTTCAGGTTGTGGGACAAACGGCTCCTTTCCTCTGCAACCTCAGCTCAACCTTACTCAGGCCTCCTTCCAGCAGAATCACAGAGCCAAATGAAACCCCTTAAGTCTTCTTTTAAATGGGCAGCCGCTCCAAAGAAAGCAGCATGATGAGTTTCAGGTGGCACGGGGTGGGGGCAGTGCTACTCGGGCTTCTCCGTGCTCAGTCCCTCTCAGTTCAAAAGCGCACCACGTGGAGCAATAGAACACCTGCTCATCTGAGTTTTAAAAATAGTGGGAGGAAAAGCGCTGTCTTCATGCTTATTTCCCTGGCAGAGGGGAGGTCATAAAACACTAATTTCTAAGCAGTGGACCAGAGTTTTACTGATCTCTTCTGTTACTGACTCATGTTTACCCAGAGAAACCACATCACAAATCTGAGTCTCCTCTGGCAAGAGAAGGAATCGGATTCATGATTCTCTCAGCCCCCTTTCCACAGTAGAGTTCTGACTCCACTTCTAAAATACTTTTCTGCAAGCCTCTGTACCTCATAAATGTTTTACTATACTCGAGACAGCAAAGGGAAGCACAGATTAGCTACTGTTTTCAGAACAGTGGAAACATGCTGTCTTCTCCACGTTTGGCATTGGAGTCAAAGATCAAGCGCCAAACAGTAGTTGTCAAGAATCCTTTCATTTACAATCAGGTTCTAGACTTTTCAAATGGTGTGGGCAAGAACCAGTTTGCCAGAATAGGTTATTATCTACCTCTTACCTTTATAGGACAGGACTAAAAATTCTCTTTTTTAAGACAGAGTCTTGCTCTGTTCCCGAGGCTGGAGTGCAGTGGCATGATCTCGGCTCACTACAACTTCTGCCTCTCAGGTTGAAGTGATTTTCCTGCCTAAGCCTCCTGAGTAGCTGGAATTACAGGGGCCCACCACTACACTCAGCTAATTTTTGAATTTTTAGTAGAGACAGGGTCTCCACATGTTTGCCAGGGTAGTCTCCAAAGCCTGACCTTATGATCTGCCTACCTGAGCTGCCCAAAGTACTGGGCTTACAGATGTGAGCCACCACGCTGGGCATTTTTTTTAAATTACACTGAAGACTTTTGAAAGCGTTGTGTGTTGTATGAACTCCCTCCTCACCCAATTCTCATGGATGGGAAAAGGCTGCTGCTTCATTTTAAAGCTAACGAGCTGCCTGAACAGACACTTCTAATTAACCATTCAAACCGATTAGCTCACGTCCCTGAAGGCTGGAGAACACGGGAACTGCTATCCCATCTGAATACAATCCAAAGGCAAAAGGCTGTGGCCAAGTTGAAATAATGGGGCAGATAGAAGCGATAAAGACTGGAGCTGGGAGTGGCCCGTACTTCAAGTTAAGCCAAACAAAGGTGTTTGCATGTTTTATATGGGCCAAATAGGAATTCCATAATCGAGAAAACCATTGATTTTAAGGAGGACGCTGCCCTGAAAAGCTTCCTGCCAGGGGTAAGGAAGAGGCTGCCCAGGACCCCCAGAGGCAGGTGGTAGGAGGGCTCTTAGTGGCTTCCTAGAAACTGTATTACCTGAGGTGGTGAACTGCTGTCAGAGATCCCTACCAGGAGAATTTCTCAGGAACGCATGAGAAAGGGCCCAAAACTGCATGCCTGCTCCTAAAATGTGACACCATAATACAGCTGAACTATTCAATAAGGCCCTATCTGTTCCTCTGTCTCTCCTTTCTCCCTACCCCTATCCAACCCTAGAAGAGCCAGAAAGCACTGCTAAGAAGTGAGGGTGGGTGGTCATAAACAAACACACTGCCCTCCTTTCCCTTCCCACTGTGGGTTTCTCAGGCTGAGGCTGTCACAGAGGAGGAGGGATGAAAATTGTTTTCGTTGATATTTTATCATGAACATTTATGAACGTACAGCAAAGTTGAAAAAACTTTACAGTGAACACTTTAACTGTATCTTCACCAACTTGGAGTCTTGTTTTATCTCATGTCCATCCATAGATCCATCTTTCTATCCATCCAGTAATCCATTATAGTTTTTAGGCATTTTAAAGTAAATTGCAGACATCAGTAACTCAACGTGCATTAACTAGAATTTGGTACCTTTTTTTTTCCTTTTGGTGTAAAGTTTACAAATGATGAAATGCAAAAATTTTAAGTATGTATTTACCGAATTTTGACAAAAGTATACATATGTGTAACCCAAAACTCTATAAATAAAGAACATTACTATAATCCCTGATATGGTTTGGCTGTGTCCTCACCCAAATCTCTTCTTGAATTGTAGCTCCCAGAATTCCCACGTGTTGTGGGAGGGACCTGGTGGGAGAGAATTTAATCATGGTGACAGTTTCCCCCATACTGTTCTTGTGATAGTGAATAAGTCTCACAAGAGCTGATGCTTCCATAAGAGGAGAGCCCTTTTGCTTGTTTCTCATGTGTCTCTTGTCTGCCACCATGTAAGATGTCCCTTTGACTTTCTGCTGTGATGATGAGGCCTCCCCAGCCAGGTGCAACTGTGAGTCCCTTAAACCTTTTTTGAATAAAGTACCCAGTATCACGTATGTCTTTATCAGCAGTGAAAAAACGGACTAATACAATCCCAGAAAGTTTCCTCATGACTTGTCTCAGTCTCCAGCTCTGTACCCTTGGATTTTTTTCATTGTAGACTAAGTTTGCCAACTTTAGAAATTCCACGTAACTTGAATCATGTTGTGATAACCCTATATATAAGGCTCCCTTCAGTCCACAAAATAATTTTTATATTTATCAGTCAGGTTACACATATCAGTATCTCTTTCATTTTTATTGCTGAGTAGTATTTCATGCTATGAAATAACGTAGGTGCTACCTGATCCTCTATTTGTGGTCACCAGAAATATTTTCAACTTTTGATTATTATGAGTAAAGCTATTGTGGTCTTCTATAAGTATTTTTATTAACATGTATTTTCACTAATTGGGGTAGATTCCTAACTCGGAAATTTATTACAGATGAGATGTATATTCGTTCTGTAAGAAAATTCCAGAAATTTGACAAAGTAGTTGTACTATTTTATAGTCCCATTAGCAATAGTTATAGTTGTGCTGTATTCTTGCCAACATTTGGTGTTTAGTCTTTCCCAACCTAGTTATTTTGTGGGGTGTGTAGTAGTATCTCACTGTGGTTTTAATCTGCATTTCCTTGATGTTAACCATTTTGTCCCACTTGTATATTATCTTTGCAAAGTGGCTCCTCAAATTTTTTCCCCTTCTAAACAGTAATTGTTATCTTTTTTTCTTTTAGTTGTTCTGTCATCCAGGCTTGAAGGCAATGGTGCAATCTTGGCTCACTACAGCCTCTGCTTCCTGGGCTCAAGCGATCCTCCCACCTCAGTCTCCCAATTAGCTGATACCAGGCTAACTTTTTGTATTGATATTAGCCAACATACAAGGCTAATTTTTTGTACTTATACTAGGTGTCAGGGTCTCACCATGTTGCCCAGACTAGTCTCAAACTCCTGGCCTTAAGCCATTCATCCTCCTCGGCCTCCCAAAGTACTGGCACTACAGGTGTGAGCCACTGTGCCCAGCCTTATTTTCAGGTTATAAAACTGCTTTATGTATTCTGGAAATCAGGCTCTTTACTGAAAATAGATTTATGACCATTTTCTGTCAGGCTGTGGCTTGCGTATTCTTTTGTTTAATGTATCTTTTAATTTTTCCAGACACATTTTCTGCAAAATTTGTGTTAGTTTTTGTTGTATTTTTCAGATACTTTGTTCATTTCATCTAAGTTGCAGAATTTGTCACCATGACGTTGTTTATGATAGTCTCTTATTATCCTTTTCACGTCTGCAGGATCTGTAGTGATAGCGTCACTTCGCTTTCACTTCTGATATTGATATTGACCAATTGTGTTTCCTCTCTTTTTTTCATGATCAGAGTAGCTTAAGGTTTATTAATGTTGATATTTTAAAACAACCAGCTTCTTTGCTTTGTTAGTTTTCTCTATTATTTTGTCTGTCTTCAATTTGGTTTATCTCTGCACTTCTACCTTTATTGTTTCCTTCTTACTACTTCGTTGGAGTTTTCTTTGCTCTGTGTGTGTGTGTGTGTGTGTGTGTTTTCAATCCTCCTTAGGTGAACATTTACGTCATTGATTTTAGACCTTTCTCTTTTTCTTCTATTGCAGTATAAGCATGTACGGCTATACTTCCCTCTGGGAACTCCCATCGCTGTAATTCATAAGTGTTGGCATGTTGTATTTTGATTATCCCTTAGAATAAAATATTTTATATTCTACCTTTTGATTTCTTCTTGGGCTTGTGTATTATATTTAATCTCCAAGTACTTGGAGCTTTCCTAGTTATCTTATTGTTAATTTCTGTTTTAATCCTATTGTGGTCAGGTAACATACACTGCATGAAATCAATTTGATTTAATCTATTCAGTCTTGTTTTACGACCTAGCATGTGACCTATCCTAGTGAACACTACATGTACTTGAAGCATACAGTATTCTGTGGTTATAGGGTGTCGTCTTCCATTGGTTTGTTTAAGATGGTGGAGAGTGTTGTTCAGGTCATCTGCATCTTGACTAAGATTTTGTCTAGTTTATCTAACAATTGCTTGGGAGATGGGTATTAAAATCACCAATCAAAATTGTGGATTGTTTGTTTATTCCTTTAGTTCAATTTTGTTTTGTGCAAATTGAAGCACAAATTATTTTTAATCCATTTTTTGATTAAATGACTCTTCTGTAATCATGAACTATCCCTCTTTATCTTTGGAAATACTGTTTTGACTTAAGCATATTTTATTTGGTATTAATATAGCTTCTTCACACTTCCATGACTGACTGTTTGCATAGTATATCATTTTAAATGTACTCATTTAGGGTCAGGTACAGTGGCTCACACCTGCAATCCCAGCACTTTGGGAGGCTGAGGCAGGTAGATCACTTGAGGTCAAAAGTTTAGGACAAGCCTATCCAATGCAGTGAAACCCCAGCTTTCTTAAAAATACCCCAACATTTAGCTAGGCGTGGTGGCAGGTTTCCGTATTCCCGGCTACTCAAAAGGCTGAGGCAGGAGAATTGCTCGAACCCAGGAGGCGGAGTTTACAGTGAGCAGAAATCGCACCACCGTACTCCAGCCTGGGAGATAGAGTAGGACACTGTCTTAAAAAAATTCAAATGTACTTATTTAGACCTACGTATACTTGTCTTTTTTTTTCTATTCAAAGTGTGTATTTCATATACTGCACTGGGTCTTGTGGGTCTTTTAAATCAATTCTGGCAATCTCTGCACTTGAATTGGAGTATGTGGTATGATTCATTAACGTTTAACGTTATTAAATATAGATTTATTAGTGGTTGAATGATGTAATTGGATTCAAGCTTACAATTTAATGGTTTGTTTCATTATTTTGTTTGTTTTTGTTTGCATCCCCTTCCCCACTTTTTGTCCTGTCCCTTTTCTCCTGATGTCTTTTGCACGCTTTAAATACTTTTAAAATTTCATTTTAAAATATCCATGACTTATTAGATGTAGTGGTTGAATATTCCTTATCTGAATTCCTTGGGACTAGAAGTGTTTTGGATTTTAAACATTTTTCATATTTTGGAACATTTACATATACATAAAGAGATCTCTTAAAGATATAACTGAAGTCTAAACACATAATTCACCTATGTTTACGTACACCTCATACACATAACGCAAATAAAATTTTACATATTTTTAGCAATTTTGTGCACGAATCAAAGTTTGTATACATTGAACCATCAGAAAGCACACATATCGCTATCTCAGCCATCGATGTGGATGAATTTCAGATCTTGGAATATTTTGGATTTTGGGGTTTATGGATCAGAGATGCTCAACCTCTACCTGTTTTCATTGTTGATTATTTTATGTGTTAAAATATGTAAAAAAGGGTTAAGTTTTCAGCTGAATGAGATTTTTGAGTTTGGAAATTAAACTAAACAGGATTTTTCTTAAGTTCCAGGATACAGGTGCAGAATGTGTAGGTTTATTATATAAGTATATGTGTACCATGGTGCTTTGCTGCACCTATCAACCGTTCATCTAGGTTTTAAGCTTCACATGCACTAGCTATTTGTCCTAATGGTCTCCCCGTCTCACCCTCATCTGACCCCCAACTGGCCCCAATGTGTGTTGTTCCCTCCCTGTGTCCATGTGTTCTCACTGTTCGACTCCCAATTATGAGTGAGAAAGTGTGGTGCTTGGTTTTCTGCTCCTTTTTTGAACTAGACAGAATTTCTTAATATCTTAAATTGCTCAGTGAAATAGAAAATATCAAAGATTCTACCCAACAGGTGGGTAAGAATGAGTCCACGTAGCAACTTTGATAAAGTGAAGGGAAATAACAAACCATTTCTGATTGCTCCCTGCCACAGCCAGTGCATTCAACCTTTTTACTGTCCTTTTATTATTTTTTCATTGTTCTTACAGTCATTATTATTTTCTTCAAATGAAAAAATAAAAGTGGTGGGATTGATAGTGAGGAAACAAAGACTGACAGCTGCCCCTACACCTGAGTTTAACTTTTGAGAAATATAGTCAACATGATGATTTTCACACAGGGCTAGTAGGCCTTCTGCATCTGTTATAATTCCTGTTATGTTGTGGACAGAAAATAAATTTTTCTCTCCATGGGAACCTGTTAGTGATACTTGAGAACAATGTCAACTGTAGACCAAAACCGAATACAAGTGGAAATATTGTTTCATTTTTTTTGCAGTATTCCTTTTTTAAGACCTGAGATAGGAGGATAAAAAAGGAAAGAACTATTGACATGTGCAACAACATGGCTGAATATCAAAAACATTTTCTTGACTAAAAGAAACCTTACATATGGATTGATCACTATATAATTCTATTTCTATCAAACTTTAAAATCTGTGCTGAAAGAATATTTAAAAGTATATTTGGGTTCGGGACCGACTAAAAGGAGGCAAAACTGAACTTTCTAGTCTCTGCTGTGATCCAAAACCCATGCTATAAACTTTGTACACAGTATCTCATTTAATCCTCAAAATCACCCTAAGAGGTAGTTACTGTCACTTCCCCTGCTTCAAACAGAACATAAAGCTCAGAGAATCCAGGTACTGTGTTTTTTCTGTTTTTTTTTTTGTTTGTTTTTTTTGTTTTTTTTTTTTTTTTGAGACGGAGTTTCGCTCATGCCACCCAGGCTGAAGTGCAATGGCGTGATCTCGGCTCACTGCAAGCTCCGCCTTCTGGGTTCAGGCAATTCTCGTGCCTCAGCCTCCCAAGTAGCTGGGACTACAGGAACGCACCACCATGCCCAGCTAATTTTTTGTATCTTTAGTAGAGATGGGGTTTTACCATGTTGACCAGGATGGTCTCGATCTCTTGACCTCGTGATCCACCCGCCTCGGCCTCCCGAAGTGCTGGGATTACAGGCGTGAGCCACCATACCTGGCCCGGTACTGTGTTTTACACCTACTTAGAAGTCACCAATTCCTAATGTTCTATAAAATGTTCTAAATAAAAATGAATAAAGTAGGCAAAAAAGACCATGTAAATAGCATTTCTACAAATATCTCCTGAGACAATTTTCACATCGATGTCCAAAGACATTTACAAGAATGTTTTCCACAACACTGTTTAAAATAATAGACAACTACAAGCCACCTAAATGTCCATGGAAGGGTTAGATTCTTTCTCTTATTTCCGTATAATGCAATACTGTGCTGATGTAGAGATATCATATTCATTTTTAAAAATTACATTCACCTTCTTCTCATGGATCCAAGGAGATATGTTAGAGAATATCTATTGCATTTGGACATAAACATAAATACAAAGGAAATAGTAGGGGCTCTCTACAAGTGGTTATATATTGGAAGAGGAAGAAGAGAAAAATAAAAGGGATCATGAACTTTGTATATGCTTTGGTAGTGTCTGGTTTTGTATATAACTTGAATATTTTCATAAATATATTTTACAGTCTGCATAATTACCAAGTAAGAAGACAAGTAAGTCACTTTAGTAAAAGTTCTTCCAATTACTGCAACTGATTTCTACAGTCAGAATGTTCCCAGAACCTGAAAAGAGGAAGCACTATAAATGGAAGGCAGAAATACTGACACTAGAGGGCCAGAGCTGGAGAGGGTGGATCTAATGCAGCAAATCCATCAGCAGTTCTCATCGCCATCTTTGAGAAACCTCACAATTTTCCGTGCTTAGTAAATGAGTTAAATTGAAAACAAATCCATGACAGTGGTGCATGAGAAAGGTTACATGTGTCCCGAATAATAAAGTCTGCGCACAATATAAATTAAAACATACCATTTTACATTCATAAGATTGACAACCAAAAGTAAAAGCCTAGGAATATCAAGTGAAGCCAAACACAAAACAAGTTTCCCCACATTTCCTGTGGGAATACCAATTGTTACAACTACTTTAAACAATTGGAAATTCATAGTAAAAATGAAGACAAGCCTCCCCTACAATTTACCAATCCCTCTTCTGGGAACACAGTAAGAGAGATTCTTCCCAAGAAACCTGTACATAAATGTATATGGCACTATGCATGTAATTGTACATCGTGGTATTTCCATATGGTAAAGTATTATTCGGCAGGGAAAGTAAGTAGACCAGAGGTAGACATTTCAATATCAGTAAGTTTTAGAAAAATAAAATGGAGTATAGGAAGCTGCAACTATATCTGTAATGCTTTGTTTTGCCAGGAAAATAAAGGGACACGTGGGGAGGGCAAAGGACAACAAAAACTAAACAATCTGAAACACATGCAGAAAAATACCCATATTTTAAAATTTTCCATTGCTGCTTATATTAGTTTCTGTCTTTTCTATACGCTTGAAGTACTTGATAATCAAGAAAATATAAAAGGCATAGGAAAAAGTATTCTGAGAAAATACATCGAAAGGTTTATGGTTATTAGATTTGGTAAGATTTTAAATGACTTTAATTTTCTTTGTTATATCTCTCTATATGTCCTAGTCATACCATATTAAATGTGTGTTTCATTTATGACAATAAAAATGTATTGTTTAAAAACTCATATATATGCAGTTTTATCTGACATATGATGAAACTCTACGAAACATAGATTCAGCAAAAATACTGAGAACAAGAACAAAAATAATAATATTAAGAGTTGTTGACTTTTGGATGGAGCTATGAGTGACTTTACATTTATCTCTAAACTCGATTTTTCTATAGTGGGCAAAGAAAATATTTGTGAAAGCTAGATTAAATAGAAAGCTATAGGTTTTAAATGAAAAGGAATTCAAATAATTTTCCAGCATGATAAAATGTTCATATTCCTAAATATGAACTACTTTACAAAAGCACCAGTGATTTTAAAGAAACATTAGATGATTTTTAAAGGAAGTCAGTTATGATACTGCAGTTTATAGTGATACTGAGTGTTTGCTAGCTCCACTAATCAGGATATTAAGTTAATAGTATATAATATGCCATAAAGAAATTATATGAGCAGAGGTTACTGCAAAAGGAGAACACAATGATTTTAAGTGGGCTGGTGACCTGAATTTCTTCCAGAGAGGGGAAACATCAGAGTCATTTGATCAATGAAGTGCCTTTTATAAATCTTCAGGAAATCTCCTATGAAGGCTTTAAGAAGATGGATTTCTTATTACTTCTGATGTATGTTCCCTTGAAATTTTTACCATTGCCACCATTGGCCTGCCCAGCCTAAGAGATGGAAAATGTGAGTCCAGCCCACTGACGCCCACCATCAGTAAGAAGATTGCACACTGAGGAGGCCATGACCAGCCTGCTTACTGAAATCCATACTGTAAAAGGATGATGCTGCTCCAGCAATCCTGAAACCCTGCCCTAGGATCCATGCAAAGTGGTGTCAACCTTAGAATTTCAATATGCCTAGGCAGATAGTTATCTTTAAATATAAGAACAGTATCATTTTCTGGAGAAACCAAAAGAATCCAGAAAAATTCTACAGTACTCTACTCTGCCCTTCCTCCCCGTTCTGTCTTGTTAGTAACAGCCAAATCCAGGCACAAAGATGTCCTAACTTCTACACCTGAGGTTGCCCACAACGTGTGCTAGGTGACACATCTTATAGAGCACATATGCAAACAATTATGGGATCTGAAAAACAATAACTCAGGCAGAAACATTAGGAATTGTTGCCCCTAAGTGAACCAGTGGGAAAAAGGAGGCTTAGAGAGTTTAAACAACTTTCCCCAGTAGCTGATAAGTTACGGTGGCCTTAGACAAGCTGACAAGAGTGGTAGCAAAAAGGCTTCAAGGATTACAAATTGTTCTACTATAAGGTTTTTAAAAGGTTTCAAAGGCACAGAAGAGCAAATGAAGCCATGAATTTTACAATCTACATATTTTTAGCCCTTTCTCTTTTTTGCTTTTCTTGGGTAAACTAATTAGACCCTGCAAACACATTCCAACCCACAATGTTGTCTCCATTGCTTTAGGGCCTCACCTCTGAGCAGCCAGAGGAAATGCAGCTGACCCCTTATCTAGTTAACAACCTTTTATACTCTGCCCTTTCGCTTTGCTTTCTCCATGCCAACATAAGACATACAAAGATTCTTCTGCCTCCAAGATGCTGCAGCTTTCTTCTCATCTAGTTACCCCAAGCTAAAAATAACTGTTCCACATACTCAGAGATATATGGCAATCAAGCAACCAAGTGCCCCTTTTGCCAATGACATGTTTTTAAAAAATATGTTCAATGAGAGGTTCTTTGAAAATTATTCACTTTATTCTGAGTTGCAAAGGAAAACGAAAGGCAAATTATGGCTCTATAAGCAACTGTTTGCACAGATCCCATTAATGCGCCATCCACAGGGCTATTGACAACTAGCTCTTTTCTCTTGTCATTTCGCTTACCAGGCAGAAATGATTACAAACTTAATTTCTTTGGGGGGTTTTTTAGGTTAGAGAGGGCTCCCTGATAATGCAGAAATCATAACGGCCACCAGAGACAGGAGAACAATAGTTCCCAGTGCTTCCACAATGGAGAGAGAGATAACTGAATGTCATATTCGGAAGACATTCAAACCATCATTGATTTTTTCAGATGAAAAAACTGAGGCTCAAAGAGGTTAGGGGGTTAACCAAAGTCAGTCAGTGTTTTAGTTTGCAGCAAAGCTGAAAGCAGGCACTAAGCATTGCAACACCTGGTGTCTTCCTTCCTCCCCTCCATCCTGCTGCTAGTAGTGTCAGTGGCAAATACAAGCCAGTTCAAGGAAATGTGGCCTCAGCGAGGAGTACTAAGGACCAAGCACCAATGCATCTTGCCATTTACAACAAATTCCTTAATTACAAGGCTTCATTTATTCACAGAAGCTGCCTCTTTTGTACATAGCCAAACACACACACACACACACACAGTGTGACAGAGATAATTTATCATTATCTGAACGCACTCAGGGTGGTCAATTTCAGCCAGAGTGAAGAACAGAGAAAGGCAGGGTCAAGGGCACTATAGAAATAGCTGTTCCTGCTTCACTTTTCAGCCCTCCTTCCCCTCCCATCAGCCCACTTTCATTACTTTTCTCTTTGATGCAAAATCTGAAAATCTTGGTCAGGCAGCTCTGCTTATCAGTGGGTTCTGAATAACCCACTTTTAACAAACTTCATCTGATGGACCCAAAATATATTTGATCTTAGCAAAAAGTACCCTTATCAGTCCTAAAATGACACTGTCCCAAAGTGAATAGTGTTAGCAGCCAACTCTCTAGAACCAGAAAGAAGTATGTTTAAATCCTCAATCCATCACTTTCTAGCCATGCTGTCATGTCCAACTCATTCTTCTTAAACAATATCTCACTAAGCACACTAGACTGTAGAAATGCACACAGATAGGGCCTTACCTTTTCTGGCTTTATTCCTGCGAGGCAGCAGTGGACACTAACATATCTGTCACTCCAGTGAATGTAAAGGTTTAACTGGTACAAGTGCTGTGCAGGCAGGTCTCTGGAACAATGAGAGCACCCAGGAGAAGGCTTTTCTTTAGTTACAAAGGTCAGGAAAGGTTTCCCCTAGGGAGGGACCGAGATCAGAAGCATGAGTGGGCAGTAAGTGGGCAAAGTAAGGACGATCTGGCATTCCTGGCAAATATGTGGTGCAGGGGGACCTGGACCTTGGCCAGTACAAGATGCTGAGTCTTTGAAGTGCAGAGCAGAGAGGAGGGGCACGCCATGAGGACAGAGAAATGGAAAGAAGACTGTGGCCATGGTGAGGAGGTTTGTCCTCATTCTAAGAAGGACTGGGAGGTATGGGGCATGGTCTGACTTACGTGGAGGACAGACTGGAGACAACATGGACACAGACACACAGGTGGAAGGCCAGGAGGTAATCCACAGAAGGGCTGCAATGAGAATTTTAATGGAAAGAAAAAACAGAAGCTAAGGGATATTTAAGAACTAAAATCAGCAGGCCTGAATGGTAAGTTGGATATGAGAAGTGAGAGAGAAAGGGATAAACCAGAGCTCACTCATAGGACTTTGGCTTGTGTGACTGGATAGGTGGTGGCACCATTTTCTAAAAACCAGAATGGAAGAAGGAGCAGACTAGTGACTTAAACCTCATAGCCTCAGTTTTCTCATCTGTAAAATGGGAATAGTCCTACATATATCACAATGTTTTTGAAAGCATTAGAAAATATTCCTAGAAAATGAAGCCTTCATACAAAACGGTGTATGTTTCTCCCCCAAATAAATGGGACCTATTCTTATAGGCTTCTTTTTCTTGATCTGATTGGAAACTCAGGATCTCAGATATTCATTTCTTTTCATCCTCTTCTCTGATGGCTCTACCAAATTGCTGGTTTACTGATCTCATCACCCTAAACAACGTATGGTACTCCATACTAGTCAAATAGGCAAGTTGGCAATTGCTCTTCTGAACAAATTATTGTAAATGTCACTGCTAGAGTGCAGCTCATAGTGGCTCACTTGGTTGTTCAAGGGAAAAATTCTTGCAAATGCAGCTCTTATTATATTTGCCAAATGTTCATGCACAAATGCATTTATTTTACCAAGAGCGTAGTGTTGGGTCATTTAAGGAGAATGGGAAAACACCACTCACAATTGAAGAGGCAAAATAGCATACATACAGCACTCCAGAGCTTGCAAACCCCTTCATATACACTATACCAATGGTACCTCACACTGACTGCGGAGAGGCTGAGATGACGAGAAAGGGCAGGTATATTTATGATTATTTTTACAAGTAAGGTTAACTTAGACAAAGTAACTCTCTCCAGGTCACAACTCAAGGAAGTAATACATTTCTGTGATGAAAATACAAGTCTTGGGGCTTCTGATTTTATCATGTGTCTATCAAAATCCCCCACCTGCCAACGTTAAGCCATACAATGTAGAACATAAAAACCATACAGCCTCTGAAACAGAGGAGAGGGGCGAGATCAAAACTCATTTGAACTTACATAATCATATTTTATCAATTCATTATTAGTCCACTATGATCATTGTGGTCGTCATTAATAGACAACACGTGTTGAGCAACTACTACCTGCCAGACAAAATAGGAAGGACTTCATCTGTGCTGTTTCACTGAACCTTTACTTTCAACAAAGGTGCTCTTAAAAATCAGAATTATGAAAGTACAGATGAGAAAATGGAAGCCGAGAAGGCTTGAGTTGCCTAAACCTGCTCCTAAATCCTAGCCTTTTGCCAAGGCCACTCTACTAGACTTGCTTCTGTGGGATCTATTGTATTCATAGTCAAATACCAATAAGGCCAAGACAATGAGTACTTTTGAGTTCTTCTGGGTTTTGGGGAAAATTTAAACAATGTCTCCCAATCTCCTGAATGCATTTAATGTATTCGGCCGATTCAATAAGCGAACAGGCATGAACGCTTATCTGAGATGATACCACTCTAGTTTCACTCTAACAGTACATTTTGTGTAGAATATTTCTATCTCACATGCTGATCCTCATTCTGTTACTGGCTGTATATCGTTGGACAAGTGGCTTAGCAGCTCAGACACTCAATTTAGTAGTCTGCGAAGTAGGGTTGACGATAGTTCCAACAGTAAAATAAAAGGGGAACCATCTGCAGAAAGCACTTGACATGGTTTCTAGAACATGGTTAGTAAGCCACACATATTAACTATGATTATTTTTTATTTTGAGGATCCTTGTGACCACAGAATAGAGGTTAGCTACATTCTACAGACAGGAAACTGGTTCTAAGATATAAAGTGTTTTGTGTAAATTGACCCAGCTTGATAGAATAAAGATAAGGAAGCACGTCTCCTAAATGTGACAGAGAAAATTTTTGTTACTAAAATCTCCAGCAACTCTCTGAGGAGGTGGGTCTTGGTAGCTGAAGAATTCTGAAAGTAGAAGTGGACAGAAGCTAAAATGCTCATCGGGAAAAGATAAGAAATCAAGAAACCTGAAAATGATTCAATAGTGAGCAAAGAGAAAAACAGGGGAGAGGGAGAATATGTTCAAAGGGATTTGAGAAATTTGCTCCCCACACACAATGTAAATTACTATGAAAATACTGTGTTAGAAAAAATATACAAGGCCCTTTAAAACACTATTTTAAAGTATATACACCGTCTCAATATTGGCTGTCTTGTAAAATACAAAAATTCTATTTTTATGCAGTTACAGAAAATGTAAATACTCTAATTTAACCTTAAAAAAATTACTCTGAAGACACTCTGATAGAAAAAATATACAATGCAATTTTCTACTATGTTTTAAAGTATATGCACCGACTCAATATTCTCTATCTTGTAAAATATAAAAATTCTAATTTTATGCGGTTACAGAATATATACATACTCATTTTAACACAAATGTTAAACACAAAATTACTAAAAATATAAATATTCTCTTTTTACCCCAACGTTAAAAACAAAATTGTTCTGACAATACTCTGTTAGAAAAAATATACAATGCCCTTTTCTATTCTGTTTTAAGGTATATACACCATCTCCATATTCCCTCTTGTAAAACATGGAAATTCTATTATTACGTGGATAGAGAAAATGTAAGTATTTCCTTTGACTTCAATGTTAAAAACCAAATTACTCTAAAGACACTCTGTTAGAAAAAATACACAATGGTTTTTTTTTTACTATCTTTCTTAGTATATACACAATCTCAATATTCTCTCACATGTAAAATACAAAAATTCTAAATTTACGTGGTTAGACACAAATATAAATATTCTCTATGCTCCCCAATGTAAAAAACAAAATTGCGTGGAAGATACTCTGTTAGAAAAAAAATACAATGCTCTTTTCGACTCTCTTATGGTGTATATATACCATCTCAATATTCTCTCTCATGCAAAATACTGAAAATCTAAATTTACGCTGTTAGAAATAAATATAAATATCCTCTATGTCCCCGAATGATATAAGCAAAATTGCTCGTAAAATAATCTGTTAGAAAAAGTATACAATGCCCTCTCCTACATTCTTTTGGAGTATATACACTATCTCAATATTCTTTGTCATGTAAAATACCAAAACTCTAAATTTACGTGAATAGAAAAACATATAAATATTATATATTTACCCAAATGCTGAAAGCAAAATTGCTGTAATGATAATCTGTATGAAAAAATATACAATGCCCTTTTCTACACTCTTTTGGAGTATATACACCAAATCAATATGCTCTTTCTTGTAAAATATTAAAATTCTAAATTTACCGGATAAAAAAATATATAAATACTATCTATGTACCACAATGTTAAAAGCAAAATTGCTCTAAAGAAAATCTGTTCCAGAAAATATACAATGCCCTATTCTACTCTGTTTTGGAGTATATACACCATCTCAATATGCTCTATCATGTAAAATATATAAATTCTCAATTTACGTGGTTACAAAAAATATAAATATTTTCTATGTACACCAACGTTAAAAGCAAAATTGCACATAATATAGTGTGTAAGAGAAAATATACAATGGCTTTTTTAACTCTTTCTTGGAGTATATACACCATATCAATAGGCTCTCTCATGCAAAATAACGAAATTCTAAATTTACGCAAATAGAAAAAAATCTAAATATTATCTAGGCACCCCAATGTTAAAAGAACAAATGCACTGAATATCATCTGTCAGAAAAAATACACAATGCCCTTTTCTGCTCTGTTTTGGAGTATATACACCAACTCAATATGCTCTCTCATGTAAAATACAGATATTCTAATTTTAGGCAAATCAAAAAAAAATCTAAATAATATCTAGGCGCCCCAAAGTTAAAAGAAAATGGCTATGAATACAGTCTGTTAGAAAAAAAAATACATCGTCTTATTCTACCTTTTTTTGAAGTACATACACCAACTCAGTGTGCTCTCTCATGTAAAATACAGAAATTCTAAATTTACGTGAATCAAAAATAATCTAGATATTATCTAGGCACCCCAATGTGAAAAGAAAAATTGCTCTTAATATAATCTGTCAGATAAAATATACAATGCCCTTTACTTCTCTGTTTTGTAGTATATACACCAACTAAAAATGCTCTCTCATGTAAAATAAAGAAATTATAATTCTACCCAAATCGAAAAAATCTAAATATTATCTAGGCACCCCAGTGTTAAAAAAAATTGCTCTGAATATAATCCGTCAGAAAAAATATACAATGCCCTATTCTACTCTGTTTTGGAGTATATACACCAACTCCATATGCTCTCTAATGTAAAATAAAGAAATTCTACATTTAAGCGAATCGAAAAAAATCTAAATATTATCTAGGCACCGCAATGCTACAAACAAAATCGCTCTGAATATAATCTGTCAGAAAAAATATACAATGCCCTATTCTACTCTATTTTGGAGTATATACACCAACTCCATATGCTCTCTCATGTAAAATACAGAAATTCAATATTTATGCAAATTGAAAAAAATCTAAATATTATCTAGGCACCACAATGTTAAAAGCAAACTTTCTCTGAATATCATCTGTCAGAAAAAATATAAAATGCCATTTTCTATTCTGTTTTGGAGTATATTCATCAACTCCATATGCTGTCTCATGTAAAATACAGAAATTCTAATTTTACACGAATCGAAAAATATCTAAATAATATCTAGGTTCCCCAAATTTAAAAGAAATTGGCTCTGAATGTAGTCTGTTAGAAAAAATATACAATGCCTAATTCTACTATGTTTTCGAGTATATACACAAACTCAGTATGCTCTCTTATGTAAAATACAGCAATTCTTATTTTATGTGAATCAAAAATAATCTAAATATTATCTAGGCACCCCAATTTTCAAAGCGAAATTTCTCTGAATATAATCTGTCAGATAAAATATACAATGCCCATTTCTACTCGGTTTTGTAGTATATACACCAACTCAATATGCTCTCTCATGTAAAATACAGAAATTCTAATTTTACGCGAATTGAAAAACATCTAAAAAATATCTAGGTGCTCCAAAGTTAAAAGAAAATGTCTGTGAATATAGTCTGTTAGAAAAAATATACAATGCCTTATTCTACTCTGTTTCGGAGTATATACACCATCACAGGGTGCACTGTCATGTAAAATACAGAAACTATAATTTTACGTTAATCGAAAAAATCTAAATATTAACAAGGCACCTCAGTGATAAAAAAAATTGCTCTGAATATAATCTGTCAGAAAAAATATACAATGCCCTATTCTACTCTGCTTTGGAGTATATACACCAACTCCAGATTCTCTCTCATGTAAAATACAGAAATTCTATATTTATGCGAATCAAAAAAAATCTAAATATGATCTAGGCACCCCAAAGTTAAAAACAAAATCGCTCTGAATATAATCTGTCAGAAAAAATATACAATACCCTATTCTACTCTGTTTTGGAGTATATACACCAACTCAATATGCTCTCTCATGTAAAATACAGAAATTATATATTTAAGCAAATCGGAAAAAATCTAAATATTATCTTGGCACCGCAATGTTAAAAGAAAAATTCCTCTGAATAAAATCTGTCAGAAAAAATATACAATGCCCTTTTCTACTTTATTTTGGAGTATATACATTAACTCAATATGCTCTATCATGTAAAATACCGAAATTCTAATTTTAGGTGAATCAAAAATAATCTAAATAATATCTAGGCGCCCCAAAGTTAAAAGAAAATGTCTCTGAATATAGTCTGTTAGAAAAAATATACAATGCCTTATTCTACTTTGTTTTAGAGTATATACACCAACTCAGTATGCTCTCTCATGTAAAATACAGAAATTCTACTTTTACGTGAATCGAAAAAATCTAAATATAATTTAGGCACCCCAATGTTAAAAGAAAAATTGATGAGAATATTATCTGTCAGAAAAAATATACAATGCCCTTTTCTACTCTGTTTCGTAGTATATACACCAACTCAATATGCTCTCCCATGTGAAATACAGAATTTCTCAATTTACCCGAACCGAACAAATCCAAATATTATCTAGGCCCTGCAATGTTAAAAGCATAATTGCTCTGAATATAATCGGTCAGAAAAAATATACAATGCCTTCTTCTATTCTGTTTTGTAGTATAAACACCAACTCAATATGCTCTGTCATGTAAAATACAGAAATTCTAATTCTACCCGAATCGAAAAAAATCTAAATATTATCTAGGCACCCCAATGTTAAAAGCAAATTTGCTCTAATATAATCTGTCAGAAAAAATATACAATGCCCTTTTCTACTCTGTTTTGGAGTATATACACCAACTCAATATGCTCTCTCATGTAAAATACCGAAATTCTAATTTTAGGTGAATCAAAATAATCTAAATAATGTCTAGGCGCCCCAAAGTTAAAAGAAAATCACTCCGAATATAGTCAGTTAGAAAAAATATACAATGCCTTATTCTACTCTGTTTTGGAGTATACACACCAACTCAGTATGCTCTCTCATGTAAAATACAGAAATTCTAATTTTACGTGAATCGAAAAAAATCTAAATATAATTTAGGCACCCCAATGTTAAAAACAAAATTCCTCTGAATAAAATCTGTCAGAAAATATACAATGCCCTTTTCTACTCTGTTTTGTAGTATATACACCAACTCAATATGCTCACTCACGTAAAATACAGAAATTCAAATTTACACGAATCGAAAAAAATCCAAAAAAATTCTAGACGCCCCAAAAATAAAAGAAAATGGCTCTGAATATAGTCTGTTAGAAGAAAAATACATCGCCTTATTCTACTCTTTTTTGAAGTACATACACCAACTCAGTGTGCTCTCTCATGTAAAATACAGAAATTATAAGTTTACGTGAATCAAAAATAATCTAAATATTATCTAGGCACCCCAATGTTAAAAACAAAATTGCTCTGAATATAATCTGTCAGATAAAATATACAATGCCCTATTCTACTCTGTTTTAAGGTATATACACCAACTTCATATGCACTCTCATGTAAAATACAGAAATTCGATATTTAAGCAAATCGAAAAAAATCTAAATATTATCTAGGACCCCGAATGTTAAAGCAAAATTGCTCTGAATATAATCTCTCAGAAAAAATATACAATGCCATTTTCTACTCTGTTTTGGTGTATATACACCAACTCAATATGCTGTCTCATGTAAAATACCGAAAGTCTAATTTTACGCGAATCAAAAAAGATCTAAATAATATCTAGGCGCCCCAAAGTCAAAATAAAATGGTTCTGAATATAGTCTGTTAGAAAAAATATACAATACCTTATTCTACTCTGTTTTGGACTATATACAGCAACTCAGGTTGTTCTCTCATGTAAAATATAAAATTCTGATTTTACCCGAATCGAAAGAATCTAAATATTATCTAGGCACCCCAATGTTAAAAACAAAATTACTCTTAATATAATCTGTCAGAAAAAAGATACAATATCCTATTCTACTCTGTTTTCGAGTATATACAACAACTCCATATGCTCTCTCATGTAAAATACAGAAATTCTATATTTAAGCAAATCGAAAAAAATCTAAATACTATCTAGGCACCCCAATGTTAAAAACAAAATTGCTCTGAATGAAATCTGTCAGAAAAAATATACAATGCCCTTTTCTACTCTGTTTTGTAGTACATACACCAACTCAATATGCTGTCTCATATAAATTACCAAAATTCTAATTTTAGGCGAAAGGAAAAAATCTAAATAATATCTAGGCGCCCCAAAGTTAAAAGAAAATGGTTCTAAATGTAGTCTGTATGAAAAAAAATACAATGCCTTATTCTTCTCTGTTTTGAAGTATATAAACCAACTCCATATGCTCCCTCAAGTAAAATACAGATATTCTATATTTAAGCAAATCGAAAAAATTCTAGATATTATCTAGGCAACCCAATGTGAAAAGCAAAATTTCTCTTAATATAATCTGTCAGATAAAATATACAATGCCCTTTACTTCTCTGCTTTGTAGTATATACACCAACTCAAAATGCTCTCTCATGTAAAATACAGAAATTCTAATTCTACCCATATCGAAAAAATCTAAATATTATCTAGGCAACCCAGTGTTAAAAAAAAATTGCTCTGAATATAATCCGTCAGAAAAAATATACAATGCCCTATTCTACTCTGTTTTAAAGTATATACACAAACTCCATATGCTCTCTCATGTAAAATAAATTCTATATTTAAGCGAATCGAAATAAATCTAAATATTATCTAGAAACCGCAATGTTACAAACAATATCGCTCTAAATATAATCTGTCAGAAAAAATATACAATGCCCTTTTCTACTCTGTTTTGGAGTATATACACCAACTCAATATGCTCTTTCATGTAAAATACCGAAATTCTAATTTTAGGTGAATCAAAATAATCTAAATAATATCTAGGCGCCCCAAAGCTAAAAGAAAATGACTCTGAATATAGTCTGTTAGAAAAAAATATACAATGCCTTATTCTACTCTGTTTTGGAGTATATACACCAACTCAGTATGCTCTCTCATGTAAAATACAGAAATTCTAATTTTACGTGAATCGAAATAAATTTAAATATTATCTAGGCAACCCAACGTTAAAAACAAAATTGCTCTAAATATAATCTGTCACAATAATTATAAAATGCCTTATTCTACTCGGTTTTGGAGTATATACACCAACTCAATGTGCTCTCTCATGTAAAATACCGAAATTCTAATTTTAAGTGAATTGATAAACTTCTAAATATTATCTAGGCACCGCAATGTTAAAAACAAAATTGCTCTGAATAAAATCTGTCAGAAAAAATTTACAATGCCCTTTTCTGCTCTGTTTTGTAGTATATACAGCAACTCCATATGCTTTCTCATGTAAAATACAGAAATTCTAATTTTCCGCGAATCGAAAAAAATGTAAATAATACATAGGCGCCTAAAAGTTCAACGAAAATGGCTCTGAATATAGTCTGTTAGAAAAAATATACAATGCCTTATTCTACTCTGTTTTGGAGTATATACACCATCTCAGGATGCTGTCTCATGTAAAATACAGAAATTCAAATTTTACCAGAATCGAAAAAATCTAAATATTATGAAGGCACGCCAATGTTAAAAACAAAATTGCTCTGATTATAGTCTGTCACAAAAAATATACTAGCCCTATTCTACTCTGTTTTAGAGTATATACACCAACTCCATATGCTCTATTATGTAAAATACAGAAATTCCATATTTAAGCAAATCGAAAAAAATCTATATATCATCTAGGCACCCGAATGTTAAAATCAAAATTTCTCTGAATATAATGTGTCATAAAAAATAAACAATGCTTTATTCTACTCTGTTTTGGAGTATGTACACCTACTCAGTATGCTCTCTCATATAAAATACAGAAATTCTAATTATACCTGAATCGAAAAAAATCCAATATTATCTAGGCACCCCAATGTTAAAAGGAAAATTGCTCTGAATATAATCTGTCAGAAAAAATATACAATGTCCAATTCTACTCTGATTTGTAGTATATACACCAGCTCCATATGCTCTCTCATGTAAAATACAGAAACACTAATTTTACGCGAATCGAAAAAAATCTAAATAATATCAAGCCACCACAAAGTTAAAAGAAAATGACTCTTAATATAGTCTGTTAGAGAAAATATACACTGCCTTATTCTACTATGTTTTGGAGTATATACACCAACACAATATGCTCTCTTATGTAAACTACAGAAATTCTAATTTTACCCGAATCGAAAAAATCTAAATATTATTTAGTCAACCTAATGTTAAAAACAAAATAGCTCTGAATATAATCTGTCAGAAAAAATATAGAATGCCCATTTCTACTCTGTTTTGGAGTATATACACCGACTCCATATGCTCTCTCATCTACAATACAGAAATTCTATATTTAAGCAAATCTAAAAATATCTAAATATTATCTAGGCACCCCAATGTTAAAAGCAAAATTGCTCTGAATATAATCTGTTAGAAAAATACACAATGCCATTTTCTACTCTGTTTTTTAGTATATACACCAACTCAATATGCTCTGATATGTAAAATACAGAAATTCTAACTTTGTCCGAATCGAAATAATCTAAATATTATGTAGGCACGTCAATGTTAAAAACAAAATTGCTCTGAATAGAATCTGTCAAAAAAAATATACAATGCCCTATTATACTCTGTTTTGAAGTATATACACCAACTCCATATGCTCTCTCATGTAAAATACAGAAATTCTATATTTAAGTGAATTGAACAAAATCTAAATATTATCTAGGCACCCCAATGTTAAACACGAAATTGCTCTGAATACAATCTGTGAGAAAAAATATACAATACACTACTCTATTCTGTTTTGGAGTATACACACCAACTCAATATGCGCTCTCATGTAAAATACAGAAATTATATATTTAAGCGAATCGAAAAATATCTAAATATTATCTAGGCACACCAATTTCAAAAGCGAAATTGCTCTGAATATAATCTGTCAGAAAAAATATACAATGCCCATTTCTACTCGGTTTTGTAATATATACACCAACTCAATATGCGCTTTCATGTAAAATACAGAAATTATATATTTAAGCGAATCGAAAAATATCTAAATATTATCTAGGCACCCCAATATTAAAAGCGAAATTTCTCTGAATATAATCTGTCAGAAAAAATATACAATGCCCATTTCTACTCGGTTTTGTAGTATATACACCAACTCAATATGCTCTCTCATGTAAAATACAGAAATTCTAATTATAGGCGAATCGAAAAAAATCTAAAAAATATTTACGTGCCCCAAAGTTAAAAGAAAATGGCTGTGAATATAGTCTGTTAGAAAAAATATACAATGCCTTATTCTACTCTGTTTCGGAGTATATACCATCTCAGGGTGCACTGTCACGTAAAATACAGAAATTCTAATTTTACATAAATCGAAAAAATCTAAATATTATCTAGACACCCCAATATTAAAAACAAAATTGCTCTGAATATAATTTGTCAGAGAAAATAACCAATGCCCTATTCGACTTTGTTTTGGAGTATATACACCAACTCAGTATGCTCTGTCATGTAAAATACAGAAATTCTATATTTACATGAATCGAAAAAAGTCTAAATATTATGTAGGCACCCCAATGTTAAAAGCAAAATTGCTCTGACTATAATCTGTCAGAAAATATATACAATGTGCGATTCTACTCGGTTTTGGAGTATATATACAAACTCCTTATGCACTATCATGTAAAATACCGAAATTCTAATTTTTCCCGAATCGAAAAAATCAAAATATTATATAGGCAACCCAATGTTAAAAACAAAATTGCTATGAATATAATCTGTCAGAAAAAATATACAATGCCCTATTCTACTCTGTTTTGGAGTATATACACCAACTCCATAGGCTCTCTCATGTAAAACACAGAAATTCCATATTTAAGCAAATCGAAGAAAAGCTATATATTATCTAGGCACCCAAAAGTTAAAATCAAAATTTTTCTGAATATAATTTGTCATAAAAAATAAACAATGCCCTATTTTACTCTGTTTTGGAATATATACACCAACTCAGTATGCTCTTTCATGTAAAATATCGAAATTCTAAATTTACGTGAATCGAAAAAAATCTAAATATTATCTAGGCACCCCAATGGTAAAAGCAAAATTGCTCTGAATATAATCTGTCATAAAAATTATACTATCCCCTTTTCTACACTGTATTGGATTTTATACACCAACTCAATATGCTCTCTCATGTAAAATACTTACATTCTAATATTACGTGAATTGAAAAAAATCTAAATAATATCTAGGCGCCCCAAAGTTGAAAGAAAATGGCTCTGAATATAGTCTGTTAGAAAAATATACAATGACATATTCTACTCTGTTTTGGAGTATATTCACCAACTCAGTATGCTCTTTCATGTAAAATACAGAAATTGTAAGTTAACCGGAATCAAAAAATCTAAATATTATCTAGGCATTCCAATGTTAAAAACCAAATTCCTCTGAATATAATCCGTCAGAAAAAATATACACTGCCCTTTTCTACTCTGTTTTGGAGTATATAAACCAACTTCATACTCTCTCTTATCAAATACAGAAATTCTATATTTAAGCGAATAAAAAAATTCTGAATATAATCTGTCAGAAAAAATATACAATATTCTAGTCTGTTTGGAGCATATACACCAAATTCATATGCTCTCACATGTAAAATACAGAAATTCTATATTTAACCGAATCGAAAAAAATCTAAATATTATTTAGGCACCCATATGTTAAAAACAAAATCGCTCTGAATATAATCTGTCAAAAAAATATACAATGCCCTCTTCTACTCTGTTTTAAAGTATACACACCAACTCCATATGCTCTCTAATGTAAAATACTGAAATTCTAATTTTACGTGAATCGACAAGAATCTAAATAATATCTAGGCGCCCCAAAGTTAAAAGAAAATGGCTCTGAATATAGTCTGTTAGAAAAAATATACAATGCCTTATTCTACTCTGTTTTGGAGTATATACACCATGTCAGGATGCTCTGTCATGTAAAATACAGAAATTCTAATTTTACCCGATTCGAAAAAATCTAAATATTATCTAGGCACCTCAGTGTTAAAAAGAAAATTGCTCTGAATATAATCTGTCAGAAAAAATATACAATGCCCTATTCTACTCTGTTTTGGAGTATATACACCAACTCCATAGGCTCTCTCACGTAAAATAGAGAAATTCTATATTTAAGCGAATTGAGAAAAATTTAAATATCATCTAGGCACCCCAATGTTAAAAGAAAAATTGCTCTGAATATAATCTGTCAGAAAAAGTATACAATGCCCTTTATTTCTGTTTTTTGTAGTATATGCACCAATTCCATATGCTCTCTCATGTAAAATACAGAAATTCTATATTTAAGCGAATCAAAAAAAATCTAAAAATTATCTAGGTACCCCAATGTTAAAATAAAACTTGCTCTGAATATAATCTGTCAGAAAAAATATACAGTGCTTTTTTCTACTCTGTTTTGTAGTATATACACCAACTTAATATGCTCTCTCATGTAAAATACCGAAATTCTAATTTTACGTGAATCGAAAAAAATCTGAATAATATCTAGAAACCCCACAGTTAAAAGAAAATGGCTCTGAATATAGTCTGTTAGAAAAAATATACAATGCCTTATTCTACTCTGTTTTGGAGTACATACACCAACTTAGTATGCTCTCTCATGTAAAATACAGAAATTCTAATTTTACGTGTATCGAAAAAAATCTAAATATTATCTTGGCACCCCAATATTAAAAGCAAAATTGCTCTGAATATAATCTGTCAGAATAAATGTACAATGCACTTTTCTACTTTGTATTGTAGTATATACACCAACCCAATATGCTCTCTCATGTTAAATACAGAAATTCTAATTTTACCCGAATCGAAAAATTCTAAATATTATCTAGGCACCCCAATGTTCAACGCAACATTGCTCTGAATACAATCTGTCAGTAAAAATATACAATGTTCTTTTCTACTCTGTTTTGTAGTATAAAAACCCACACAATATGCTCTGTCATGTAAAATACAGAAATTCGAATTCCACCTGATACGAAAAAGTCTAAATATTATCTAGGCACCATAATGTTAAAAGCAATATTGCTCTGAATATAATCTGTCAGAAAAAATATACAATTCCCTATTCTACTCTGTTTTAATGTATATACACCAACTCCATATGCTCTCTCATGTAAAATACAGAAATTCTAACTCTACCCGAACTGAAATAATGTAAATATTATCTAGGCACCCCAATGTTAAAAACAAAATTGCTCTGAATATAATCTGGCAGAATAAATATACAATGCCCTATTCTACTCTGTTTTGGAGTATGTACACCCACTCAGTATGCTCTGTCATGTAAAATACAGAAATTTTAAATTTACATGAATAGAAAAAAATCTAAATATTATCTAGGCACCCCAATTTTTAAAAGCAAAATTGCTCAGAATATAATCTGTCAGAAAAAAATATACAATGCCCGATTCTACTCTGTTTTAGAGTATATACACCAACTCCATATGCTCTCTCATGTAAAATACCAAAATTCTAATTTTACGTGAATCGAAAAAAATCTAAATAATATCTAGGCGCCTCAAAGTTCAAAGAAAATGACTCTGAATATAGTCTGTTAGAAAAAATATACAATGCCTTATTCTACTCTGTTTTCGAGTATATACACCAACTCAGGATGCCCTCTCATGTAAAATAGAGAAATTCTAATTTTACCTGAATCGAAAACATCTAAATATTATCTAGGCAACCAAATGTTAAAAGCAGCATTGCTCTGAATATAATCAGTCAGAAAAAGCATACAATTCCCCATTCTACTCTGTTTTGGAGTATATACACCAACTCAATATGGTCTCTCATGTGAAATACAGAAATTCTATATTTAAGCATATTGAAAAAAATCTAAATATTATTTAGGCACCCCTTGTTAAAAACAAAATTGCTCTGAATATAATCTGTCAGAAAAAATATACAATACCCTATTCTACTCTGTTTTGGAGTATATACACCAAAACCAACTCCATATGCTCCTTCATGTAAAATACAGAAATTCTAAATTTAAGCGAATCGTAAAATATCTAAATATTATCTAGGCACCCCAATGTTAAAAACAAAATTGCTCTGAATATAATCTGTCAGAGAAAATACACAATGCCATTTTCTACTCTGTGTTGGACTATATACACCAACTCCATACGCTCTCTCATGTAAAATACAGTAATTCTATATTTAAGTGAATCAAATAAAATCTAAATATTATCTATGCACCCCAATGTTAAAAGAAAATTTGCTCTGAATAGAATCTGTCAGAAAAAATATAAGATGCCCTTTTATACTCTGTTTTGTAGTACATACACAAACTCAGTATGCTCTCTTGTAAAATACAGAAATTCTAATTTTACCCGAATCGAAAAAATCTAAATATTATCTAGGAACACTAATGTTAAAAACAAAATTGCTCTGAATATTATCTTTCTGAAAAAATATACAATGCCCTATTCTACTCTGTTTTGGAATATATACACCAACTCAGTATGCTCTCCCATGTAAAATAGAGAAATTTTAATTTTACACGAATCAAAAATATCTAAATATTATCTAGGTACCCCAATGTTAAAAAGAAAATTGCTCTGAATATAATCTGTCAGAACAAATACACAATGCCCTATTCTACTCTGTTTTGGAGTATATACACCAATTCCATATGCTCTCTCATGTAAAATGAAGAAATTCTATATTTAAGCAAATCGAAAAAAATCTAAATATTATCTAGGCACCCCAAAGTTAAAAACAAAATTTCTCTGAATATAATCTGGCAGAAATAATATAGAATGCCCTGTTCTTCTCTGTTTTGGAGTATATACAACAACTCAATATGCTCTCTCATGTGAAATACAAAAATTCTAATTTTATACGAATCAAAGAATCGAAATATTATCTAGGCTCCCCAATGTTAAAAGCAAAATTTCTCTGAATATAATCTGTCAGAAAAAATATACAATGCCCTTTTCTACTCTCTTTTGTAGTATATATACCAACGCAATGTGCTCTCTCATGTAAAATAACAAAATTCTAATTTTAAACGAATCAAAAAAAATTCTAAATAATATCTAGGCTCCCAAAAGTTAAAAGACAATGGCTC
This sequence comes from Callithrix jacchus, assembly GCF_049354715.1. Lineage (NCBI taxonomy): Eukaryota > Metazoa > Chordata > Mammalia > Primates > Cebidae > Callithrix > Callithrix jacchus. Next base: position 159,342,722 of record NC_133508.1, on the reverse strand, counting down.
TGAATATAGTCTGTTAGAAAAAATATACTATGCCTTATTCTACTCTGTTTTGGAGAATATAAACCAACTCAGTATGCTCTCTCATGTAAAATACAGAAATTTTAAATTTACGTGAATCGAAAAAAATCTAAATATTACCTAGGCACCTCACTGTTAAAAGAAAAATTGCTCCAAATATAATCTGTCAGAACAAATATACAATGCCCTATTCGGCTCTGTTTTGGAGTATATAAACCAAATCCATATGCTCTCTCATGTAAAATACAGAAATTCTATATTTAAGCGAATCGAAAGAAATTCAAATATTATCTAGGCACCCCAATGTTAAAGCAAAATTGCTCTGAATATAGTCTGTCAGAAAAATATACAATGCCCTTTTCTACTGTGTTTTGGTGTATATACACCAACTCAGTATGCTCTCTCATGTAAAATACTGAAATTCTAATTTTACGCAAATAGAAAAAAATCTAAATAATATCTAGGCACCCCAAAGGTAAAAGAAAATGGCTATCAATATAGTCTGTTAGAAAAAATATACAATGCCTTATTCTGTTTTGTTTTGGAGTATATACACTAACTCAGTATCCTCTCTCATGTAAAATACAGAAATTCAAATTTTACCCGAATCGAATAAATCTAAATATTATCTAGGCACCCCAATGCTAATAACAAAATTTCTCTGAATATAATCTGTCAGAAAAAATATACAATGCCCTATTCTCTGTTATGTAGTATATACTCAAACTCAACTCAATATGCTCTCTCATGTAAAATACAGAAAATCTAATTTTACCCGAATTTAAAAAATCTAAATATCATCTACGCCCCCCAATGTTAAAAACAAAATTGCTCTGAATATATTCTGTCACAAAAAATATACAATGCCCTATTCTACTCTGTTTTGGAGTATATACACCAACTCAGTATGCTCTCTCATGTAAAATACAGAAATTCTAACTTTACCCGAATTGAAAAAATCAAAATATTATCTATGCACCCCAATGCTAAAAACAAAATTGATCTGAATATAATCTGTCAGAAAAAATATAAAATGCCCTATTCTACTCTTTTTTAAAGTATATACACCAACTCCATATGCTCTCTCATGTAAATTACAGAAATTCTATATTTATGCGATTTGAAACAAACCTACATAATATCTAGGCACCCCAATGTTGAAAACAAAATGGCTCTGAATATAATCTGTCAGAAAAAATATACAATGCCCTATTCTACTCTGTTTTGGAGTATATACACCAACTTCATATGCTCTCTCATGTTAAATACAGAAAATCGAATTTTACCCGAATCAAAAAAATCTAAATAATATCTATGCGCCCCAAAGTTAAAAGAAAATGGCTCTCACTATAGTCTGTTAGAATAAATAAACAATGCCTTATTCTACTCTGTTTTGGAGTAAATACACCAACTCAGTATGCTCTCTCATGTAAAATTCCGAAATTCTAATTTTACTTGAATCGAAAAAAAATCTAAATATTATCTAGGCAACCCAATGTTAAAAGAAAAATTGCTCTGAATATAATCTTTCCGAAAAAATATACAATTCCCTTTTCTACTTTGTTTTGGGGTATATACGCCAACTCAATATGCTCTCTCATATAAAATACCGAAATTCTAATTTTACGTGAATCGAAAAAAATCTAAATAATATCTATGCGCTCCAAAGTTAAAAGAAAATGGCTCTGAATATAGTCTGTTAGAAAAAATATACAACGCCTTATTCTACTCTGTTTTGGAGTATATACACCAACTCACTATGCTCTCTCACATAAAATACAAAAATTCTAATTTTACTTGAATTGAAAAAAATCTCAATATTATCTAGGCACCCCAAAGATAAAAACAAAATTGCTCTGAATATAATCTGTCAGAAATAATATACAATGCCCTGTTCTTCTCTGTTTTGGAGTATATACACCAACTCAATATGCTCTCTCATGTAAAAAACAGAAATTCTAATTTTACCCAAATCAAAAAAATTTAAATATTATTTAGGCTCTCCAATGTTAAAAGCAAAATTTCTCTGAATATAATCTGTGAGAAAAAATATACAATGCACTTTTCTACACTTTTTTGTAGTACATACACCAATTCAATATGCTCTCTGATGTAAAATAACGAAATCCTATTTTTACACGATTCGAAAAAAATCTAAATCATATCTAGGCGCACTAATGTTAAACGAAAATGCCTCTGAATATAGTCTGTTAGAAAAAATATACAATGCCTTATTCTACTCTCTTTTGGAGTATATAAACGAACTCAGTATGCTCTGTCATGTAAAATATAGAAATTCTAATTTTACCCAAATCGAAAAAAATCTAAATATTATCTAGGCTCCCCAATGTTAAAAACAAAATTGCTCTGAATACATTCTGTTAGAAAAAATATACAAGGCACTATTCAACTCTGTTTTGGAGTATATAAACCAACTCAGTATGCTCTCTCATGTAAAATACCGAAATTCCAATTTTACGTGAATCGAAAAAAGTGTAAATATTATCTAGGCACTCCAATGTTAAAAGCAAAATTGCTCTGAATATATTCTGTCAGAAAAAATATACAATGCACTTTTCTACTCTATTTTGGAGTGTATACACCAACTCAATATGCTCTCTCATGTAAAATACCGAAATTCTAATTTTACGAGAATGGAAAAAAATCTAAATATCTAAGCGCCCGAAAGTTAAAAGAAAATAGCTCTAAATATAGTCTGTTAGGAAAACATACAATGCCTAATTCTACTCCGTTTTGGAGTATATACACCAACTCAGTATGCTCTCTCATGTAAAATACAGGAATTTGAATTTTACCCGAATTGAAAAAATTGAAATATTATCTAGGCACCCCAATGTTAAAAACAAAATTGCTCTGAATATAATCTGTCAAAAAAATATACAATGCCTTTTTCTACTCTGATTTGAAGTATGTAAACCAACTATATATATGCTCTCTCATGTAAAATACGGAAATTCTAATTTTACACGAATAGAAAAAAATCTAAATAATAACTAGGTGACGAAAAGTTAAAAGAAAATGCCTCTGAATATAGTCGGTTAGAAAAAATATACAATGCCTTATTCTACTCTGTTTTGGAGTATATACACCAACTCAGTACGCTCTCTCATGTAAAATAGAAAAATTCTATATTTGAGCAAATCGAAAAATATCTCAATATTATCTATGCACCCCAATGTTGAAAGCATAAGTGCTCTGAATATAATCTGTCAGAAAAAATATACATGTTCTTTTTTACTCTGTTTTGTAATAGATACACCAACAAAATATGCTCTCTCATGTAAAATACAGAAATTCTAATTTTACCAGAATCGAAAAAGCAAAATTTATCTAGGCACCCCAATGTTGAAAACAAAATTGCTCTGAATCTAATCTGTCAGAAAAAAATATACAGCCCTATTCTACTCGGTCTTGGAGTATATACACCAACTCAGTATTTTCTCTCATGTAAAATACCGAAATTCTCATTTTACATGAATCGAAATAATTCTAAATATTATCTAGGCACCCCAATGTTAAAAACAAAATTTCTCTGAATATAATCTGAAAGAATAAATATACAATGCCCTATTCTACTCTGTTTTGGAGTGTATACACCAACTAAACATGGTCTCTCATGTAAAATACTGAAATTCTAATTTTACGTGAATCATAAAAAATCTAAATAATATCTAGGCGCCCCAAAGTTAAAAGCAAAATTGCTCTGAATATAATCTGTCAGAAAAAATATACAATGCCCTTTTCTACTCTGTTTTGGATTATATACACCAACTCAATATGCTCTTTAATGTAAAATACCAAAATTCTAATTTTACGCAAATCGAAAATAATCTAAATAATATCTAGGTGCTACAAACTTAAAAGAAAATGGCTCTAAATATAGTCTGTCAGAGAAAATATACAATGACTTATTTTACTCTGTTTTAGAGTATATACACCAACTCAGTATGCTCTCTCATGTAAAATATAGAAATTCTAATTTTACACGAATTGAAAAAATCTAAAAATTATCTAGGCACCCCAAAGTTAAAAACAAAATTTCTCTGAATGTAATCTGTCATAAAAAATATACAATGCTTTATTCTACTCTTTTTTGGAGTATATACACAAACTCCATATGCTCTCTCATGTAAAATACAGAAATTCTATATTTGAGCGAATCGAAAAAAATCTCAATATTATCTAGGCACCCCAATGTTAAAAGAAAAATTTCTCTGAATATAATCTGTCAAAGACAATATACAATGCCCTTTTCTACTCTGTTTTGGTGTATATACACCAACTCAATATGTTCTCTCATGTAAAATACCGAAATTCTAATTTTACGTGAATCGAATAAAATCTAAATAATATCTAGGTGCCCCGAAGTTAAAAGAAAATGGCTCTGAATATAGTCTGTTAGAAAAAATATACAATGCCTTATTCTACTCTGTTTTGGAGTATATACACCAACCCAGTATGCTCTCTTATGTAAAATACAGAAATTCTATATATAAGCGAAACGAAATAAATCTAAATATTATCTAGGCACCCCAATTTTAAAAGCAAAATTGCTCTAAATATAATCTGTCAGAAAAAATATACAATGCCCATTTCTACTCGGTTTGTAGTATATACACCAACTCAATATGCTCTCTCCTGTAAAATACCGAAATTCTAATTTTACGTGAATCGAAAAAAATCTAAATAATATCTAGGCACCACAAACTTAAAAGAAAATGGCTCTAAATATAATCTGTCAGAGAAAATATACAATGACTTATTCTACTCTGTTTTGGAGTATATACACCAACTTCATATGCTCTCTCATGTAAAATATCGAAATTCTAATTTTACCCGAATGGAAAAAATCTAAATATTATCTTGACACCCCAAGGTTAAAAACAAAATTGCTCTGAATATAATCTGTCAGGAAAAATATAAAATGCCTTATTCTACTCTGTTTTTGAGTATATACACCAACTCCATATGCTATCTTATGTAAAATACAGAAATTCCATATTTAAGCGAATCGAAAAAAATCTAAATATTATCTAGGCAACCCAATGTTAAAAACAAAATTGCTCTGAATATAATCTGTCACAAAAAATATACAATGTCCTATTCTACCCTCTTTTGGAGTATATACACCAACTCAATATGCTCTCTCATGTAAAATACGGAAATTCTAATTACATGCGAATCCAAAATAATCTATATAATATCTAGGTGCCCCAAAGTTAAAAGAAAATGGCTCTTAATATATACTGGTAGAAAAAATATACAATGCCTTATTCTACTGTGTCTTGGAGTATATACACCAACTCAGTATGCTCTCTCATGTAAAATATAGAAATTCTAATTTTAAATGAATCGAAAAAATCTAAAAATTATCTAGGCACCCCAAAGTTGAAAACAAAATTGCTCTGAATGTAATCTGTCAGAAAATATATTCAATACCATATTCTACTCTGTTTTGGAGTATATACACCAACTCCATACGCTCTCTCATGTAAAATAGAAAAATTCTATATTTGAGCAAATCGAAAAATATCTCAATATTATCTAGGCACCCCAATGTTAAAAGCATAATTTCTCTGAATATAATCTGTCAGAAAAAATATACAATGCCCTTTTCTACTCTGATTTGGAGTATATACACCAACTCAATATGCTGTCTCATGTAAAGTATGGAAATTCTAATTATATGCGAATCGAAAATAATCTATATAATATCTAGGTGCCCCAAAGTTAAAAGAAAATGGCTCTTAATATAGACTGGTAGAAAAAATATACAATGCCTTACTCTACCGTGTTTTGGAGTATATACACCAACTCAGGATGCTCTCTCATGTAAAATAACAAAATTCTAATTTTACGTGAATAGAAAAAAATCTAAAAAATATCTAGGGGCCCCAAATTTAAAGGAAAATGGCTCTGAATATAGTCTGTTAGAAAAAATATACAATGTTTTATTCTACTCTGTTTATGAGTATATACACCAACTTCGTGTACTCTCTCATGTAAAATACAGAAATTCTAATTTTACCAAAATAGTTAAAATCTAAATATTACCTAGGCACCCCAATGTTTAAAATCAAATTGCTCTGTATATAATCTGTCAGAAAAAATATACAATGCCCTATTCTACTCTGTTTTCGAGTATATACATCAACTACATATGCTCTCTCATATAAAATGGAGAAATCCTAATTTTACCCGAATCAAAAAAATATAAATATAATCTAGGAACCCCAATGTTAAAAACAAAATTGCTCTGAATATAATCTGTCAAAAAAATATACAATGCCCTATTCTACTTTGTATTGGAATATATACACCAACTCAGTATACTCTCTCATGTAAAATACCGAAATTCTAATTTTACGTGAATCGAAAAAAAATCTAAATATTATCTAGGCACCCCAATGTTAAAAGCTAAATTGATCTGAATATAATCTGTCATAAAAATTAAGCAGTGCCCTTTTTTACTCTGTATTGGACTATATACACCAACTCAATATGCTCTCTCATGTAAAATACCCACATTCAAATTTTACGTGAATAAAAAAAAATCTAAAAAATATCTAGGCTCCCCAAAGTTAAAAGAAAATAGCTCTGAATATAGTCTGTTAGAACAAAAATGCAATGCCTTATTCTACTATGTTTTGGAGTATATACAGGAACTCACTATGCTCTCTCTTGTAAAATAAAGATATTCAAATTTTACCCGAATCGAAAAAATCTAAATATTATCTAGGCACCCCAATGTTAAAAACAAATTTGCTCTGAATATAATCTGTCAGAAAATATATACAATGCCCTATTATACTCTGTTTTTGAGTATATACACCAACTCTACCTGCTCTCACATGTAAAATACAGAAATTCTATATTTAAGCGAATCGGAAGAAATCTAAATAATATCTAGGCACCCCAAAGATAAAGAAAACGGCTGTAAATATAGTCTGTTAGAGAAAATATACAATGTCTTATTCTACTTTGTTTTGGAATATTTACACCAACTCCACATGGTGTCTCATGTAAAATACATAAATTGTATATTTAAGCGAATCGAAGACAATTTAAATATTATCTAGGCACCCCAATGTTAAAAGCAAAATTGCTCTGAATATAGTCTGTCAGAGAAAATATACAATGCCCTCTTCTACTCTGTTTTGTAGTATATACACCAACTTAATATGCTATCTCATGTAAAATACGGATATTATAATTATACACGAATCGAAACGAATCTAAATAATTACTAGGCGCCCCAAAGTTAAAAGAAAATGTCTCTGAATATAGTCTGTTAAAGAAATATACAATGTTTTATTATACACTGTTTTGGAGTATATACACAAACTTCGAGTACTGTCTCATGTAAAATATAGAAATTCCAATTTTACCAGAATAGTTAAAATCTAAATATTACCTAGGCACCCCAATGTTTAAAACAAAATTGCTCTGAATATAATCTGTCATAAAAAATATGCAATGCCTTTTTATACTCTGTTTTCTAGTATATACACCAATTCCATATGCTCTCTCATGTAAAATACCGAAATTCTATATTTTAGCAAATCGAAAATAATCTAAATAATATCTAGGCGCCCCAAAGTTTAAAAAAAATGGTTCTAAATATAGTCTATAAGAAAAAATATACAATGCCTTATTCTTCTCTGTTTTGGAGTATATACACCAACTCCATATGGTCTCTCAAGTAAAATACAGAAATTCTATATTTAAGTGAATTGAAAAAATTCTAGATATTATTTAGGCACCCCAATGTGAAAAGCAAAATTGCTCTTAATATAATCTGTCATAAAAAATATACAATGCCCTTTTCTACTCTGTTTTGGAGTATATACACCAACTCAATATGCTCTCTCAGGTTAAATACCAAAATTCTTATTTTACACGAATCGAAAATAATCTTAAAAATATCTAGGCGCCCCCAAGTTAAAAGAAAATAGCGCTGAATATAGTCTGTTAGAAAAAATATACAATGCCTTATTGTACTCTGTTTTGGAGTATATAGACCAAATCAGTACGCTCTCTAGTGCAAAATACCGACATTCTCAATTTACCTGAAATGAAAAAAACCTAAATAATATCTAGTCACCACCATGTTAAAAACAAAATTGTTCTGAATATTATCTGTCAGAAAAAATACACAATGGCCTATTCTACTTAGTTTTGGAGTATATACACCAACTACATATGGTCTCTCATGTAAAATACAAAAATTCTATATTTAGGTGAATCAAAAAAAATCTAAATATTATCTAGGCACCCAAATTTTAAAAGAAAAATTGCTCTGAATATCATCTGTAAGAAAAAATGTACAATGCCCTTTTCTACTCTGTTTCAGAGTATATACACCAACTCAATATGCTCTCTCATGTAAAATATTTAATTTTAAGTTTACGCGAATCGAAAAAAATCTAAATAATATCGAGGCGCCCCAAAGTTAAAAGAAAATGGCTCTGAATATAGTCTGTTAGAAAAAATATACAATGCCCTATTCTACTCGGTTTTGAAGTATATACACCACGTCAATATGCTCTCTCATGTAAAATACCGAAATTCTAATTTTATGAAAATAGAAAAAATTTAAATATTATCAAGGCACCCCATGTTAAAAACAAAATTGCTCTTAATATAATCTGTGAGAAAATATATACAATGCCCTATTCTACTCTGTTTTGGAGTATATACACCAACTCAATAAGCTCTCTCATGTAAAATACAGTAATTCTATATTTAAGCGAATCAAAAAAAATCTAAAAAATACCTAGGCACCCCAATGTTAAAAACAAAATTGCTCTGAATATAATGTGTCAGAAAAAATATACAATTCTTTATTCTACTCTGCTTTGGAGTATATACACCAAGTCCATATCCTCTCTTATGTAAAATACAGAAATTCTATATTTAAGCGAATAGAAAAAAATCTAAGAATTATCTATGCAACCCAATGTCAAAAGCAAAATAGCTCTGAATATAATCTGTCAGAAAAAATATACAATGACCTTTTCAACTCTGTTTTGGAGTATATACACCAACTCAATATGCTCTCTCATGTAAAATACAGAAATTCTAATTTTACTCAAATCGAAAAAAATCTAAATAATATGTAGGCGCACCAAAGTTAAAAGAAAATGGCTCTGTATACATTCTGTTTGAAGAAATGTACAATGCCTTATTCTACTCTTTTTTGGAGTATATACACCAACTCAGTATGCTCTCTCATGTAAAATACCGAAATTCAAATTGTACCCGAATCGAAAAAATCTAAATATTATCCAGGCAACCCAATGTTAAAAACAAAATTGCTCTGAATATACTCTGTCATAAAAAATATACAATGCCCTATTCTACTCTCTTTTGGAGTATATACACCAACTCCATATGTTCTCTCATGTAAAATACAGAAATTCTACATTTAAGCATATCGAAAAAATCTAAATATTATCTAGGCACGCCAATGTTAAAAACAAAATTTCTCTGAATATAATCTGTCAGAAAAAATATACAATGCCCTATTCTACTTTGTTTTGGAATATATACACCAACTCCATATGCTCTCTCATGTAAAATACAGAAATTCTATATTTAAGTGAATCGAAAAAGATCTAAACATTATCTAGGCACCCCAATGTTAAAAGCAAAATTGTTCTTAATAAAATCTGTTAGAAAAATATACAATGCTCTTTTCTACTCGGTTTTGTAGTATATACACCAACTCAATATGCTCTCTCATATAAAATACAGAAATTCTAATTTTACGTGAATTGAAAAAAATCAAAATAATATCTAGGCACCCCAATGTTAAAAGAAAATGGCTCTGAATATCATCTGTTATAAAATATATACAATGTTTTATTCTACTCTGCTTTGCAGTATATACAGCAACTCAGTATGCTCTCTCATGTAAAATACCGAAATTATAATTTTACCCGAATCGAAAAAATCTAAATATTATCTAGGCACCCCAATGTAAAAAACAATATTGCTCTGAATATAATCTGTCAGAAAAAATATACAATGCCGTCTTCTACCCTGTTTTGGAGTACATACACCAACTCAGTATGCTCTCTCAGGTAAAATATGAAAATTCTATATTTAAGCGAATCAAATAAAACCTATATATTATTTAGGCACCACAATGTTAAATGCAAAATTTCTTGGAATATAGTCTGTCATAAAAAATATACAATGCCGTATTCTACTGTGTTTTGTAGTATATACACCAACTCAATTTGCTCTCTCATGTAAAACACCGAAATTCTAATTTTACGTGAATCGAAAAAAATCTAAATATTATCTAGGCACTTCTATGTTAAAACCAAAATTGCTCTCAATATAATCTGTCATAAAAAATACACAATGCCCTTTTCTACTCTGTTTTGTAGTATATACAGCAACTCAATATGCTCTCTCATGTAAAATACCGAAATTCTAATTTTATGCCAATCAAAAAAAATATAAATAATATCCAGGTGTACCAATTTAGAAAGAAAATAGCTCTGAATATAGTGTGTCAGAAAAAATATACAATGCCCTATTCTACTCTGTTTTGGAGTATATACACCAACTCCATATGCTCTCTCATGTAAAATACAAAAATACTATATTTAAGCGAATCGAAAAAAATCTAAATATTATCTAGGCACCCCAATGTTAAAAGCAATGTGACCCTGAATATAGTCTGTTAGAAAAAATATACAATGCCTTATTCTAATTTGTTTTGGAGTATATACACCAACTGAATATGCTCTCTCATGTAATATACCGTAATTCTAATTTTATGTGAATCGAAAATAATCTAAATATTATCTCGGCACCCCAATGTTAAAAACAAAATTGCTATTAATAGAATCTGTCAGAAAAAAATATACAATGTTCTATTCTACTATTTTTTGGAATGTATACACCAACTCCATATGCTCTCTCATGTAAAATAAAGAAATTCTAATTTTACTCGAATTCAAAAAATCTAAATATTGTCTAGGCAACCCAATGTTAAAAACCAAAATGCTCTGAATATCATCTGTCACAAAAAATATACAATGCCTTATTCTACTCTGTTTTGGAGTATATACACCAACTCAGTATGCTCTCTCTTGTAAAATACCGAAATTCTAAATCTACGTGAATTGAAAAAAATCTAAATAGTATCTAGGCGCCCCAAAGTTAAAACAAAATAGCTCTGAATATAGTCTGTCAGAAAAAATATGCAATGCCCTATTCTACTCTGTTTTGGAGTATATACACCAACTCAGTATGCTCTCTCATGTAAAATAAAAAATTCTCTATTTAAGCGAATCGAAATAAATCTAAATAATATCTAGGTGCCCCAAAGTTAAAAGAAAATGGCTCTAAATATGGTCTGTTAGAAAAAATATACAATGCCCTATTCTCTTTTTTGTAGTATATACACCAACTCAACTCAATATGCTCTCTCATGAAAAATACAGAAATTCTAATTTTACCCGAATTGAAAAAAATCTAAATATTATCTAGGCTTCCCAATGTTAAAAACAAGATTGCTCTTAATATATTCTGTCAGAGAAAATATACAATGCCCTATTCTCTGTTTTGTTGTATATACACCAACTCAACTCAATATGCTCTCTCATGTAAAATACAGAAATTCTAATTTTACCCGAATCGAAAAAATCTAAACATTATCTAGGCACCCCAATGTTAAAACAAAAATTGCTCTGAATATAATCTGTCAGAGAAAATATACAATGCCCTTTTCTACTCTGTTTTGGAATATATACACCCACTCAATTCGCTCTCTCATGTAAAATACAGAAATTCTAATTTTACATGAAACAAAAAAAATCTAAATAATATCTAGGCCACCCAAAGTTAAAAAAAAAGTCTCTGAATATAGTCTGTTAGAAAAATTATACAATGCCTTATTCTACTCTGTTTTGGAGTATATAAACCAACTCAGCATGCTCTCTCATGTAAAATACCGAAATTCTAATTTTACGTGAATCGAAAAAAATGTAAATAATATCTTGGTGCCCCAAATTTAAAAAAAATTGGCTCTGAATATAGTCTGTTAGAAAACATATACAATGCCTTATTCTACTTTGTTTTGGAGTATATACACTAACTCAGTATCCTCTCTCATGTAAAATACAGAAATTCTAATTTTACCTAAATCGAAAAAACTTAAATATTATCTAGGCACCCCAATGTTAAAAACAAAACTGCTCTGAGTATAGTCTGTCAGAAAAAATATGAAATGCCCTACTCTCTGTTTTGTAGTATATACACAATCTCAACTCAACATGCTCTCTCATTTAAAATACAAAAATTATAATTTTACCAGAATCCAAAATATCTAAATATTATCTAGGCCCCCCAGTGTTAAAAACAAAATTGCTCTGAATATATTCTGTTAGAAAAAATATACAAGGCACTATTCAACACTGTTTTGGAGTATATACACCAACTCCGTATGCCCTCTCATGTAAAATACCGAAATTCTAATTTTACGAGAATGGAAAGAAATCTAAATATCTAAGCGCCCGAAAGTTAAAAGAAAATGGCCCTAAATATATTCTGTTAGGAAAACATACAATGCCTAATTCTACTCCGTTTTGGAGTATATACACCAACTCAGTATGCTCTCTCATGTAAAATACAGGAATTCTAATTTTACCCGAATCGAAAAAATCTAAATATTATCTAGGCACCCCAATGTTTAAAACAAAATTGCTCTGAATATATTCTGTCAGAAAAAATATACAATGCCTTTTTCTACTCTGTTTTGAATTATATAAACCAACTCAATATGCAATCTCATGTAAAATACTGAAATTCTAATTTTACACGAATAGAAAAAAATCTAAATAATAACTAGGTGCCCAAATGTTAAAAGAAAATGGCTCTGAATATAGTCTGTTAAAAAAAATATACAATCCCTTATTCTACTCTGTTTTGGAGTCTATACAAAAACTCAGTTTGCTCTCTGATGTAAAATACCAAAATTCTAATTTTACACGAATCAAAAAAAAATCTAAATAATATCTAGGCTCCCCACAGTTAAAAGAAAATGGCTGTGAATATAGTCTGTCAGAAAAAATATACAATGCCTTATTCTACTTCGTTTTGGAGTATATACACCAACTCAGTATGCTCTCTAATGTAAAATACCGAAATTCTAATTTTACATGAATCGAAAACATCTAAATATTATCTAGGCACCCCGATGTTAAAAACATAATTGCTCTGAATATAATCTGTCAGAAAAAATATACAATGCCCTTTTCTACTGTGTTTTGTAGTATATACACCAACTCAATATGCTCTCTCATGTAAAATAACGAAATTCTAATTTTACGCAAATCGAAGAAAATTTAAATAATATCTAGTCACCCCAAAGTTAAAAGACAATAGCTCTGAATGTAGTTTGTTATATTAAATATACAATGACTTATTCTACTACGTTTTGGAGTATATACACAAACTCAGTATGCTCTCTCATGTAAAATACCGAAATTCTAATTTTACGTGAATCAAAAAAAATCTAAATAGTATCTAAAAGCCCCAAAGGTAAAAAAAAAATGGCTCTGAATATAGTCTGTTAAAAAAATATACAATGCCTTATTCTACGCTGTTTTAAAGTATATACACCAACTCAGTATGCTCTCTCATATAAAATACAGAAATTCTAATTTTACCCGAATCAACAATATCTAAATATTATCTAGGCACCCCAATGCTATAAACAAAATTGCTCTGAATATAATCTGTCAGAAAAAATATACAATGCCGTATTCTACTTTTTTTTTGGAGTATATATACCAACTCCATATGCTCTCTCATTTAAAATACAGAAATTCTAATTTAACCGAATCGAAAAAATCTAAATATTATCTAGGCACCCCAATGTTAAAAACAAAATTGCTCTGAATATAATCTGTCAGAAAAATATACAATGCCCTATTCTACTAATTTTTGGAATGTATACACCAACTCCATATGCTCTCACATGTAAAATAAAGAAATTCTAATTTTACTCGAATTGAAAAAATCTAAATATTGTCTAGGCACCCCAATGTTAAAAACCAAAATGCTCTGAATATAATCTGTCAGAAAAAATATACAATGCCTTATTCTACTCTGTTTTGGAGTATATACACCAACTCAGTATGCTCTCTCTTGTAAAATACCGAAATTCTAAATTTACATGAATCGAAAAAAATCTAAATACTATCTAGGTGCCCCAAAGTTAAAAGAAAATAGCTCTGAATATACTCTGTCAGAAAAAATATACAATGCCCTATTCTATTCTGATTTGGAGAATATACACCAACTCAGTATGCTCTCTCATATAAAATACAGAAATTCTATATTTAACAAATCGAAAAAAGTCTAAATATCATCTAGGCACCCCAATGTTAAAACAAAAATTGCTCTGAATATAATCTGTCAGAGAAAATATACAATGCCCTTTTCTACTCTGTTTTGGAATATATACACCCACTCAATATGCTCTCTCATGTAAAATACCGAAATTCTAATTTTACGCAAATCGAAAAATTCTTATTATCTAGGCGCCCGATAGTAAAAAGAAAATGGCTCTGAATATAGTCTGTTAGAAAAAATATACAATGCCTTATTCTACTCTGTTTTGGAGTATATACACCAACACAGTATGCTCTCTCATGTAAAATACAGAAATTCTAATTTTACATGAATCGAAAAAAATCTAAATATTTTCTAGTCACCCCAATGTTAAAGCAAAGTGGCCCTGAATATAGTCTGTCAGAAAACATATACAAGGCCCTGTTCTTCTCTATTTTGGAGTATATACGCCAACTCAATATGCTCTCCCTTGTAAAATACAGAAATTCTAATTTTACCCGAATCGAAAAAGTGTAAATATTATCTAAACTCCCCAATGTTAAAAGCAAAATTGCTCTTAATATAATCTGTAAGAAAAAATATACAATTCCCTTTTCTACTCACTTTTTTAGTATATACACGAACTGAATATGCTCTCTCATGTAAAATACAGAAATTCTATATTTAAGCAAGTCAAAAAAAATCTAAATTATATCTAGGTGCCCCAAAGTTAAAAGAAAATGGCTCTGAATATAGTCTGAATACAATGCCCTATTCTCTGTTTTGTAGTATATACACCAACTCAACTCACTATGATCTCTCATGTAAAATAGAGAAATTATTTTACTCGAATCGAAAAAATATAAATATTATCTAGGCTTCCCAATGTTAAAAACAAGATTGCTCTTGATACATTCTGTCAGAGAAGATATACAATGTCCTATTTTCTGTTTTGTAGTATATACACCAACTCAACTCAATATGCTCTCTCATGTAAAATACAGAAATTCGAATTTTACCCGAATCGAAAAAATCTAAATATTATCTAGGCTTCCCAATGTTAAAAACAAGATTGCTCTTAATATATTCTGTCAGAGAAAATATACAATGCCGTATTCTACTCTGTTTTGGAGTATATACACCAACTCAATATGCACTCTCATGTAAAATACCGAAATTCTAAGTTTACACGAATCGAAGAAAATCTAAATAATATCTAGGTGCCCCAAAGGTAAAAGAAAATGGCTATAAATATAGTCAGTTAGAAAAAATATACAATGCCTTATTCTGTTTTGTTTTGGAGTATATACACTAACTCAGTGTCCTCTCTCATGTAAAATACAGAAATTCAAATTTTACCCGAATCAAAAAAATATAAATATTATCTAGGCACCCCAATGCTAAAAAAAAAAAATTGCTCTAAATATAATCTGTCAGAAAAAAT
Source organism: Callithrix jacchus (assembly GCF_049354715.1). Lineage (NCBI taxonomy): Eukaryota > Metazoa > Chordata > Mammalia > Primates > Cebidae > Callithrix > Callithrix jacchus. The sequence continues at coordinate 159,326,884 of NC_133508.1, read as the reverse complement.
ATACAATGCCCTTTTCCTTTTTTTGGAGAATATACACCAACTCCATAAGCTCTCTCATGTAAAATACAGACATTCTATATTTAAGCAAATCGAAAAGATCTAAATATTATCTAGGCACCCCAATGTTAAAAACAAAATTGCGCTGAATATAATCTGTCAGAAAAAATATACAGTGCCCTATTCTACTCTCTTTTGAAGTATATACACCAACTCCATATGCTCTCTCATTTAAAATACAGGAATTCTATATTAAAGCGAATGGAAAAAAATCTAAATATTATCTATGCACCCCAATGTTAAAAGCAATATTGCTATGAATATAGTCTGTCTGACAAAATATAAAATGCCCTTGTCTACTCTGTTTTGTAGTGTATACACCAACTCCATATGCTCTCTCATTTAAAATACAGAAAATCCATATTTATGCAAATCGAAAAAAATCTAAATATAATCTAAGCACCCCAAAGTTAAAAGCAAAATTGCTCTTAATATAATCTGTTAGAAAAAATATACAATGCCCTTTTCTACTCTGCTTTGGTGTATATACACCAAATCAATATATTCTCTCATGTAAAATACCGAAATTTTAAATTTACGTGAATCGAAAATAATCTAAATAATATCTAGGTGCCCCAAAGTTAAACGAAAATGGGTATGAATATAGTCTGTTAGAAAAAATATACAATACCTTATTCTACTCTGTTTTGGAGTAATTACAACAACTCCGTATGCACTCTCATGTAAAACATAGGAATTTAATTTTTCCAGAATTGAAAAAATCTACATATTATCTAGGCACAACAATGTTAAAAACAAATTGCTCTGAATATAATTTGTCAGAAAAAATATACAATGCCCTTTTCTACTTCTTTTTGGAGTATATACACCAACTCAATATGCTCTCTCATGTAAAATACCGAAATTCTAATTTTACGCGAATCGAAATAAATCTTAATAATACCTAGGCACCACAAAGTTAAACGAAAATGTCTGTGAATACAGTCAGTTAGAAAAAATATAGAATGCTTTATTCTACTCTATTTTGGAGTATATACACCAACTCCATATGCACTCTCATGTAAAATACAGAAATTGTATATTTAAGCGAATCGAAAAAATCTAAATATTATCTAGACACCCCAATGTTAAAAGCAAAATTTCTCTGAATATAATTTGTCAGGAAAAATATACAATGCCCTTTTCTACTCTGTTTTGTGGTATATACACCAACTCCATATGCTCTCTCATCTAAAATACAAAAATTCTGTATTTAAGCGAATGGAAAAAAATCTAAAAATTATCTAGGCACGCCACTGTTAAAAGCAAACTTGCTCTGAATATAATATGTCAGAAAAAATATACAATGTCCTTTTCTACTCTGTTTTGGAGTATATACACCAACTCAATATGCTCTCTCATGTAAAATAACATAATTCTAATTTTACGTGAATCGAAAAAAATTGAAATAATATCTAGGCGCTTAAAAGATAAAGGAAAATTGCTCTGAATATAGCCTGTCATAAAAAATATACAATGCCTTATTCTACTCTGTTTTGGAGTGTATACACCAAATCAGTATGCTCTCTAATGTAAAATACAGAAATTTTAATTTTACGTGAATCGAAAAAAATGTAAATATTATCTAGGCACCCCAATGTTAAAAGGAAAATTGCTCTGAATATAATCAGTCAGAAAAAATATACAATGTCCGATTCTACTCTGTTTTGGAGTACATACACCAGGTCCATATGCTCTCTCATGTAAAATACGGAAATACTAATTTTACGCGATTCGAAAAAAATGTAAATAATATCTAGGCGTCACAAAGTTACAAAAAAATGGCTCTTAATATAGTCTGTTAGAGAAAATATACACTGCCTTATTCTACTGTGTTTTGGAGTATATACACCAACTCAGTATGCTCTCTTATGTAAAGTAGAGAAATTCTAATTTTACCCGAATCGAAAAACTCTAAATATTATTTAGTCAACCCAATGTTAAACACAAAATTGCTCTGAATATAATCTGTCTGAAAAATATAGAATGCCATATTCTACTCTGTTTTGGAGTATATACACCAACTCCGTATGCTCTCTCATCTAAAATAAAGAAAATCTATATTTAAGTGAATCGAAAAATATCTAAATATTACCTAGGCACCCCAATGTTAAAAAAAAAATTGCTCTGAATATAATCTGTCAGAAAAAATACAGAATGCCATTTTCTACTGTGTTTTGTAGTATGTACACCAATTCAGTATGCTCTCTCATGTAAAATACAGAAATTCTAATTTTACCCGAATCGAAAAAATCAAAATGTTATGTAGGCAACGCAATGTTACAAACAAAATTGCTCTGAATATAATCTGTCAGAAAAAATATTAAATTCCCTATTCTACTCTGTTTTAAAGTATATACACCAACTCAGTATGCTCTCTCATGTAAAATACCAAAAATCTAATTTTACGTGAATCAAAAAAAATCTAAATATTATCTAGGCACTTCAATGTTAAAAACAAGATTGCTCTGAATGTAAGCTGTCAGAAAAAATATACAATGCCCTATTCTACTCTGTTTTGGTGTATATATAGCAACTCCATATGCTCTCTCATGTAAAATACCGAAATTCCAAATTTACGCCAATCGAAATAAATCTAAATAATATCTAGGCGCCCCAAAGTAAAAAGAAATTGGTTCTCAATATAGTTTGTAAGGAAAAATAAACAATGTTTTCTTCTTCTCTGTTTTGGAGTATATACACCAACTCCATATGGTCTCTCAAGTAAAATACAGAAATTCTAAATTTAAGCGAATTGAAAAAATTCTAGATATTATCTAGGCACCCCAATGTGAAAAGCAAAATTGCTCTTAATATACTCTGTCAGATAAAATATACAATGCCCTTTACTTCTCTGTTTTGTAGTATATACACAAACTCAATATGCTCTCTCAGGTAAAATACAAACATTCTATTTCTACCCAAATTGAAAAAATCTAAATATTATCTAGGCACCCCAATGATAGAAAAAAAATTGCTCTGAATATAATCTGTCAGGAAAAAATATACAATGCCCTATTCTACTCTATTTTGTAATATATACACCAATTCCATATGCACTCTTAAGTAAAATACAGAAATTCCAATTTTACCAGAATCGAAAAGATCTAAATATTATCTAGACACTCCAATGTTAAAAACAAAAATGCTCTGAATATAGTCAGTCATAAAACATATACAATGCCCTATTCTACTCTGTTTCGGAGTATACAAACCAACTCAAACTGCTCTCTCATGTAAAATACCGACATTCTAATTTACGTCTATCAAAAAAAATCTAAATAATATCTAGGAGCCCTAAAGTTAAAAGAAAAGGGCTCTGAATATAGTGTTTTAAAAATATACAATGCCTTATTCTACTCTGTTTTGGAGTATATACACCAACTCAGTATGCTCTCTCATGTAAAATACCGAAATTCTATATTTAAGCGAATCGAAAAAAATCTAAATATTATCTAAGCGTCATAATATTACAAGCAAAATTGCTCTGAATATAATGTCAGAAAAAATATACAATGCCCTTTTTTACTCTGTTTTGAAGAATATACACAAACTCCATATGCTCTCTAATGTAAAATACAGTTATTCTATATTAAAGTGAATCGAAAAAAATCTAAATATTATCTAGGCACCCCAATGTTAAAAGCAAAATTTCTTCGAAGAAAATCTGTCAGAAAAAATATATAATGCGCTTTCCTACTCTGTTTTGGAGTATATATACCAACTAAATATGTTCTCTCATGTAAAATACCGAAATTCTAATTTTACGGAAATCGAAAAAAATCTAAATAATATCTAGGCGCCCGAAAGTTAAAGGAAAATGGCTCAGAATATAGTCTGTTAGGAAAAATATACAATGCCTTATTCTACTCTGTGTTGGTGTATATACACCAACTCCGTATGCTCTCTCATATAAAATACAAAAATTCTATATTTAAGCGAATCGAAAATAATCTAAATATTACCTAGGCAACCCAATGTTAAAAGCAAAATTGCTCTGAATATAATCGGTCAGAAAAAAAATACAATGCCCTTTTCTACTCTTTTTTGTAGTATATACACCAACTCAATATGCTCTCTCATGTAAAATACAGAAATTCTATATTTAAACGAATCGAAAAAAATCTAAATATTATCTAGGGTCCCCCATGTTAAAAGCAAAATTTCTGTGAATATAATCTGTCAGAAAAAATATACAATGCTTTTTTCTACTCTGTTTTGGAGTATATACACCAACTCAATATGCTCTCTCAGGTAAAATACAGAAATTCTAATTTTACGCGAATCGAAAAAAGTCAAAATAATATCTAGGCGCCCCAAATTTAAATGAAAATGGCTCTGAATATACTCTGTTAGAGAAAATATACAATGCCTTATTCTACACTGTTTTGGAGTATATACACCAACTCGGTATACTCTCTCATGTAAAATACAGAAATTCTAATTTTACCCGTATCGAAAAATATAAATATTATCAAGGTAACCCAATGTCAAAAAAAAAATTGCTCTGAATATAATCTGTCAGAAAAAAAATACAATGCCCTATTCTACTCTTTTTTGGAGTATATTCACCAACTCCATATGCTCTCTCATGTAAAATACCGAAACTCATATTTTACGTGAATCGAAAAAAATCTGAATAATATGAAGGCGCCCCAAAGTTAAAAGAAAATGGGTCTGAATATAGACTGTTAGAAAAAATATACAATGCCTTATTCTACTCTGTTTTGGAGTATATACACCAGTTCAGTAAGCTCTCTAATGTAAAATACAGAAATTCTATATTTAAGCGAATCGAAAAATATCTAAATATATCTAGGCACCTTAATGTTAAAAGCAAAATTGCTCTGAATATAGTCTGTCAGAAAAAATATACAATGCCATTTTCTACTCTGTTTTGTAGTATATACATCAACTGAAAATACTCTCTCATGTGAAATACAGAAATTCTAATTTTACCCGAATCAAAATAATCTAAATATAATCTAGGCACCCCTATGTGAAAAACAAAATTTTGTTGAATATAATCTGTCATAAAAAATATAGAATGCCCTATTCTACTCTGTTTTGGAGTATATACACCAACTCCATTTGCTCTCTCATGTAAAATACAGAAATTCTATATTTAAGCGAATCCAAAGAAATCTAAATATTATCTAGGCACCCCAATGTTAAAAGCAAAATTGCTCTGAATATAATCTGTCAGAAGAAATATACAATGCCCTATTCTACACTGTTTTGGAGTATATGCACCAACTCCATATGCTCTCTCATTTAAAATACAAAAATTCTGTATTTAAGCGAATGGAAAAAAATCTAAAAATTATCTAGGCACCCCAATGTTACAAGCAAAATTGCTCTGAATATAATCTGTCATAAAAAATATACAATGCACTATTCTACTCTGTTTTGGAGTACATAAACCATCTCCATATGTTCTCTCATGTAAAATACAGACATTCTATATTTAAGCGAATCGAAAAAAATCTACATAATATCTAGGCACCCCAATGTTAAAAGAAAAATTACTCCGAATATATTCTGTCAGAAAAAATATACAATGTCCTTCTCTACTCTGTTTTAGAGTATATACAACAACTCAATATGCTCTCTCATGTAAAATACCGAAATTCTAATTTTACACGAATCGAAATAAATCTAAATAAAATCTAGGCACCCCAAAGTTAAAAGAAAATGGCTCTGAATATAGTCAGTTAGAAAAAATATAGAATGCTTTATTCTACTCTATTTTGGAGTATATACACCAACTCAGTGTTCTCTCTCATGTAAAATACCGAAATTTTAACTTACCCGAATCGAAAAAATCTAAATATTATCTAGACACACCAATGTTAAAAACAAAATTGCTCTGAATATAAACTCTCATAAAAAATATACAATACCCTATTCTACTTTATTTTTGAGTATATACACCAAATCTACATGCTCTCTTCTGTAAAATACAGAAATTTTATATTTAAGCGAATCAAAAAAATCTAAATAATATCTAGGCTCCCCAAGATTCAAAGAAAATGGCTCTGAATACAGTATGTTAGAAAAAATATACAGTGCATTATTCTACTATGTTTTGGAGTATATACACCAACTCAGTATGCTCTCTCGTGTAAAATACAGAAATTCTAATTTTACCCAAATCGAAAAAATCTAAATATTATCAAGGCACCCCAATGTTAAAAACAAAATTGCTCTGAATATAAACTCTCAGAAAAAATATACAATACCCTATTCTACTCTTTTTTTTAGTATATACACCAACTCTACATGCTCTCTCATGTAAAATACAGAAATTTTATATTTAAGCGAATCAAAAAGAATCTAAATAATATCTAGGTTCCCCAAAGTTAAAATAAAATGGCTCTGAATATAGTATGTTAGAAAAAATATACAATGCCTTGTTCTACTATGTTTTGGAGTATATACACCAAGCCAGTATGCTCTCTCGTGTAAAATACAGAAATTCTAAATTTACCCGAATCGAAAAAATCTAAATATAATCTAGGCACCCCAATGTTAAAAACAAAACAAAATTGCTCTGAATATAAACTCTCAGAAAAAATATACAATGCCATATTCTACTCTGTTTCTGAGTATATACACCAACTCTACATGCTCTCTCACGTAAAATACAGAAATTCTATATTTAAGCGAATCAAAAAAAATCTAAATATTATCTAGGCACCCCAATGTTAAAAACAAAATTTCTCTGAATAAAATCTGTCAGAAAAAATATACAATGCCCTTTTCTACTCTGTTTTGGAGTATATACACCAACTCAGTATGCTCTCTCATGTAAAATACCGAAATTCTAATTTTAAGTGAATCGAAAAAAATCTAAATATTATCTAGGCACCCCAATGTTTAAAGCAAAATTGCTCTGAATATAATCTGTCTGAAAAAATATACAATGTTCTTGTCTACTCTGTTTTGGAGTGTATACACCAATTCAATATGCTCTCTCATATAAAATACCGAAATTCTTATTTTATGCAAATCGAAAAAATTCTAAATTATATCTAGGCACCCGAATGATAGAAACAAAATTTCTCTGAATATAATCTGTCCGAAAAAAATATACAATGCCCTATTCTACTCTGTTTTGGGGTATATAAAACCACTCCATATGCTCTCATATAAAATACAGAAATTATATATTTAAGCAAATCGATAAAAATCTAAATATTATCTAGGCACCCCAATGTTAAAAGAAAAATTGCTCTGAATATAGTCAGTCAGAAAAAATATACAATGCCATTTTCTACTCTGTTTTGTAGTCCATACATCAACTCAATATGCTCTCTAAGGTAAAATACAGAAATTCTAATTTTACCGGAATCGAAAAAATCTAAATATAATCTAGGCACCCCTATGTAAAAAAGAAAATTGCGTTGAATATAATCTGTCAGAAAAAATACAGAATGTCCTATTCTACTCTGTTTTGAAGTATATACACCAACTCCATATGCTCTCTCATGTAAAATACAAAAATTCTATATTTAAGCAAATCGAAAGAAATCTAAATATTATCTAGGCACCCCAATGTTAAAAGCAAAATTGCTCTGAATATAATCTGTCAGAAAAAATATACAATGCCCTATTCGACTCTGTTTTGGAGTATATACACCAACTCCATATGCTCTCTCATGTAAAATACAAAAATTCTGTATTTAAGCGAATGGAAAAAATTCGAAAAATTATCTAGGCACCCCAATGTTAAAAGCAAAATTGTTCTGAATATAATCTGTCATAAAAAATATACAATGCCTTTTTCGACTCTGTTTTGTAGTATATACACCAAGTTAACATGCTCTCTCATGTAAAATACTGAAATTCTGATTTTACGCGAATTAAAAAAAATCTAAATAATATCTAGGCGCCCCAATGTTAAAAGAAAATGGCTCTGAATATAGTGTGTTAGAGAAAATATACAATGCCTTTTTCTACTCTGTTTTGGAGTATATACACCAACTCAGTATGCTCTCTCATGTAAAATACAGAAATTCTAATTTTACCCGAATCGAAAAAATCTAAATATTATCTAGGCACCCCAATGTTAAAAACAAAATTGCTCTGAATATGATCTGTCATAAAAAATATACAATGCCCCTTTCTACTCTGTTTTGCAGTAAATACACCAACTCAATATGCTCTCTTATGTAAAATACCGAAATTATAAATTTACGTGAATCGAAAAAAATCGAAATAATATCTAGGCGCCCCAAAGTTAAAAGAAAATGGCTCTGAATATAGTCTTCTAGAGAAAATATACAATGCTTTATTCTACTCTGTTTTGGAGTATATACACCAACTCAGTGTGCTGCCTCATGTAAAATACTGAAATTCTAATTTTTCCCGAATCGAAAAAAATCTAAATATTATGTAGGCACCCCAATGTTAAAAACAAAATTGCTCTGAATATAATCTCTCAGAAAAAATGTACAATGCCCTATTCTACTCTGTTTTGGACAATATACACAAACTACATACGGTCTCTAATGTAAAATACAGAAATTCTGTATTTAAGCGAATCGAAAAAAATCTAAATATTATCTAGGCACCCCAATGTAAAAAGCAAAATTGCTCTGAATATAATCTGTCAGAAAAAATATACAATGCTCTTTAATACTTTGTTTTGTAATATATACACCAAATCCATATGCTCTCTCATGTAAAATATAGAAATTATATATTTAAGCGAATCGAAAAAAATCTAAATATTATCTAGGCACTCCAATGTTAAAAACAAAATTGCTCTGAATATAATCTGTCAGAAAAAATATACACTGCCTTATTCTACTCTGTTTTGGAGTACAAATACCAACTCCATATGTTCTCTCATGTAAAATACAGACATTCTATATTTAAGCGAATCTAAAATAATCTAAATATTATCTAGGCACCCCAATGTTAAAAGAAAAATTACTCTGAATATAATCTGTCAGAAAAAATATACGATGCCCTTTTCTTCTTTGTTTTGGAGTATATAAACCAACTCAATATGCTCTCTCATGTAAAATACCAAAATTCTATTTTTACGCGAATCGAATAAAATGTAAATAATATCTAGGCGCCCCCAAGTTAAAAGAAAATGGCTCTGAATATAGTCTGTTAGAAAAAATATACAAGGCCTTATTCTACTCTGTTTTAAAGTATATACACCAACTCAGTATGCTCTCTCATGTAAAATAGCGAAATTCTAATTTTACCCAATTTGAATAAATCTAAATATTTTCTAGGCACCCCAATGTTAAAAACAAAATTGCTCTGAATATAATCTGTCAGAAAAAATATAAAATTCCCTATTCTCCTCTGTTTTGGAGCATATACACCAACTCCATATGCTCTCTCATGTAAAATACCAAAATTCTATATTTAAGCGAAATGAAAAAAATATAATCTAGGCACCACTATGTTAAAAGCAAAATTGCTCTGAATATAATCTCTCAGCAAAATATACAATGCCATTTTCTAGTCTCTATTGGCGTATATACACCAACTCAATATGCACTCTCATGTAAAATAACGAAATTCTAATTTTACGTGAATCGAAACAAATCTAAATATTTTCCAGTCACCACAATGTTAAAAGCAAAATTCCTCCGAATATAATCCGTCAGAAAAAATTTACAATGCCCTCTTCTACTCTGTTTTGGAGTATATACACCAACTCAGTATACTCTCTCATGTAAAATACCGAAATAATAATTTTAAGTGAATCAAAATAAAATCTAAATATTTTCCAGGCACCACAATGTTAAAAGCAAAATTTCTCTGAATATAATCTGTCAGAAAAAATATACAATGCCCTTTTCTACTCTGTTTTTGAGTATACACACCAACTCAATATGCTCTCTCATGCAAAATAGTGTAATTCTTCTTTTACGCAACTCGAAAATTCTAAATAATATCTAGTCGCCTCAAAGTTAAAAGAAATTGGCTCTGAATATAGTATGTTAGAAAAAATATACAATGCCTTATTCTAATCTTTTTTGCAGTATATGCAGCAACACCGTGTGCTCTCTCATGTAAAATACAGAAATTCTAATTTTACCTGAATCAAAAAAATCTAAATATTATCTAGGCACCCCAATGTTAAAAACAAAATTGTTCTGAATATAATCTGTCAGAAAAATATACAATACCCTATTCTACTCTGTTTAGGAGTATATACACCAACCCATATGCTCTCTCATGTAAAATACTAAAATTTATATTTAAGCGAATCGAAAAAATCTAAATAAAATCAAGGCACCAGAATGTTATAAGCAAAATTGCTCTGAATATAATCTCTCAGAAAAAATATACAATAACCTTTTCTAATCTGTTTTGGCATATATACACCAACTCAATATGCACTCTCATGTAAAATACCGAAATTATACTTTTACGTGAATCGAAAAAAATTTAAATAATATATAGGCGCCAGAAAGTTAAAATAAAATGGCTCTGAATATAGTCTGTTATAAAAAATATACAATGCCCTATTCTACTCTGTTTTGGAGTATATACACCAACTCAGTATACTCTCTGATGTAAAATACCGAAATCCAAATTTTACGTGAATAAAAAAAATCTAAATATTATCTAGGCACCCCAATGTTAAAATGAAATTTGCTCTGAATATAGTCTGTTAGAAAAAATATACAATGCCTTTTCTACTCTGTTTTAAAGTATATACACCAACTCAATACGCTCTTTAATGTAAAATACCGAAATTCTAATTGTACGCGAATCAAAAAACATCTAAATAATATCTAGGTGCCCCAAAGTTAAAAGAAAATGGCTCTGAATATATTCTGTTAGAAAAAATATACATTGCCTTATTCTACTCTGTATTGGAGTATATACACAAACTCAGTATGCTCTCTCATGTAAAATACAGAAATTCTAATTTTCGTGAATCGAAAAAAATCTAAATATTATCTAGGCACCCCAATGTTAAAAACAAAATTTCTCAGAATATAATCTGTCATAAAAAATATACAATGCCCTATTCTACTCTGTTTAGGATTATATACACCAACTCAGTATGCTCTCTCTTGTGAAATAGAAAAATTCTAATTTTACGTGAATTGAAAAAAATTTAAATATTATCTAGGCACCCCAATGTTAAAAGCAAAATTTCTCTGAATATCATCTGTCAGAAAAATATACAATGGCCTTTTCTACTCTGTTTTGGTGTATATACATCAACTCAATATGCTCTCTCTTGGAAAATACGGAAATTATAATTTCACGCGAATCGAAAAATAACCTAAATAATATCTAGGCGCCCCAAAGTTAAACGAAAATGCCTCTGAATATATTCTGTTAGACAAAATATAAAATGCCTTATTCTACTTTGTTTTGGAGTCTATACACCAACTCAGTATTCTCTCTGATGTAAAATACCGTAATTGTAATTTTAAGTGAATCGAAAAAAATCTAAATAATATCTAGGCGCCCCAAAGTTAAAAGAAAATGTCTGTGAATATAGTCTGTTATAATAAATATACAATTCCTTATTCTACTCAGTTTTGGAGTATCTACACCAACTCCATATGCTCTCACATGTAAAATACAGAAATTCTATATTTAAGCGAATCGAAAAAAATCTAAATACTATCTAGGACACCCAATGTTAAAAGGAAAATTGCTCTGAATAAAATCTGTCAAAAAAAATATACAATGCCCTTTTCTACTCTGTTTTGGAGTATATACACCAACTCAATATGCTCTCTTAGGTAAAATACCGAAATTATATATATAAGCGAATCGAAAAAAATCTAAATAATATCTAGGCACCCCAATGTTAAAAGCAAAATTGCTCTGAATATAGTCTGTCAGAAAAAATATACAATGCCCTTTTCTACTTTGTTTTGGAGTATATAAACCAACTCAATATGCTCTCTCATGTAAAATACCAAAATTCTAATTTTACGCGAAACGAAAAAAATCTAAATAATATCTAGGTGCCTCACAATTAAAAGAAAATGGCTCTAAATATAGTCTGTTAGAAAAAATATACAATGCCTTATTCTACTCAGTGTTGGAGTATATACACAAACTCAGTATGCTCTGTCATGTAAAATACAGAAATTCTAATTTTACGTGAATCGAAAAAAATCTAAATATTATCTAGGAACCACAATGTTAAAAACAAAATTGCTCTAATATAATCTGTCAGAAAATATATACAATGCCGTATTCTACTCTATTTCGGAGTATATACACCAACTCCATATGCTCTCTCATGTAAAATACAGAAATTATATATTTAAGTAAAACGAAAAATATCTAAACATTATCTAGGCACCCCAATGTTAGAAGCAGAATTACTCTGAATATAATCTATCCGAAAAAACCTACAATGCACTTTTCTGCTGTTTTGTAGTATACACACCAACTCAATATTCTCTCTCATGTAAAATACCGAAAATCTAATCTTAAGCGAATCGAAAAAATCTAAATATTATCTAGGCACACGAATGTTAAAAAAAAATTGCTCTGAATATAATCTGTCAGAAAATATATACAATGCTTTCTTCTACTTTGTTTTGGAGTATATACACCAACCCAGTATGCTCTCTCATGTTAAATACCGAAATTCTAATTTTACGTGAAGCAAAAAAAAAATCCAAATATTATCTAGTCACGCCAATGTTAAAAGAAAAATTGGTCTGAATATAATCTGTCAGAAAAAATATACAATGCCCTATTCCACTTCGTTTTGGAGTATATACACCATCTCAGTATGCTCTCTCATGTAAAATACCGAAATTTTAATTTTACGTGAATCTAAAAAAATCTAAATATTACCTAGGCACCCCAATGTTAAAAACAAAATTGCCCTGAATATGATCTGTCAGAATAAAGATACAATGCCCCATTCTCCTCTGTTTTGGAGTATGTACACAAACTCCATATGCTCTCTCATGTAAAATAAAGAAATTCTATATTTAAGCAAATCGAAAAATATCTAAATATTATCGAGGCACCCCAATGTTAAAAGCAAAATTGCTCTGAATATAGTCTGTCAGAATAAATATACAATACACTTTTCTACTCTGTTTTGGAGTATATACACCAACTCAATATGCTCTCTCATGTGAAATACAGAATCTCTAAATTTACGTAAATCGAAAAAAATCTAAATATTATCTAGGCACCCCAATGTAAAAAACAAAATTTCTCTGAATTTAATATGTCAGAAGAAATATACAACGCCCTATTCTACTCTGTTTTGGAATATATACACCAACTTCATATGCTCTCTCATGTAAAACACAGAAATTATATATTTAAGAGAATAGAAAGAGATCTAAATATTATCTAGGCAGCACAATGTTAAAAGCAAATTTGCTCTGAATATAATCTGTCAGAAAAAATATACAATGCCCTATTCTACTCTGTTTTGTAATATATAAACCTACTCCATATGCTCTCTCAAGTAAAACACAGAAATTTTGTATTTAAGCGAAACGAAAAAAATCTATATATTATCTAGGAACCCCAATGTTAGAAGCAAAATTGCTCTGCATATAATCAGTCTTAAAAAATATACAATGCCCTGTTCTACTCTGTTTTGGAGTATATAAACCAACTCAGTATGCTCTCTCATATAAAATACAGAAATACTAATTTTACCTGATTCGAAAAAATCTAAATATTATCTAGGCACCGAATGTTAAAAACAAAATTTCTCTGAATATAATCTGTCAGTAAAAATATACAATGCCTTATTCTACTCTGTTTTGGGGTATATACACCAACTCAGTATGCTCTCTCATGTAAAATACCGAAATTCTAATTTTACGTGAATCGACAAAAATCTAAATATTATCTAGGCACCCCGATGTAAAAAACAAAATTGCTCTGAATATAATCTGTCAGAAAAAATATACAATGCCCTATTCTACTCTGTTTTGGGTGTATACAGAAACTCAATATGCTCTCTCATGTAAAATACCAAAATTCTAATTTTATGCAAATTGAAAAAAATCTAAATAATATGTAGGCTCCCCAACGCTAAAAGAAAATGGCTCTGAATATAGTTTGTTTGAAAAAATGTACAATGTTTTATTCTACACTGTTTTGAAGTATATACACGATCTCAGTATGCTCTCTCATGTAAAATACCGAAATTCTAATTTTACCTGAATTGAAAAAAATCTAAATATTATCTAGGCACCCCAATGTTAAAAGCAAAATTTCTCTGAATATAATCTGTTAGAAAAAACATACAATGCCCTTTTCTACGCTTTTTTGGAGTATATACATTAACTCAGTATGCTCTCTCATGTGAAAGACAGAAATTCTATATTTAAGGGAATCGAAAAAAATCTAAATATTATCTAGGCACCCCTATGTTAAAAGCAAAATTGCTCTGAATATAATGTGTCAAAAAGAATATACAATGCCCTTTTCTACTCTTTTTTGGAGTATATACACGAACTCAGTATGCTCTCTCTTGTAAAATAGCAAAATTCTTATTTTAACTGCATCTAAAAAAATCTAAATATTATCTAGGCAACCCAAAGTAAAAAACAAAATTTCTCTGAATATAATCTGTTAGAGAAAATATACAATTCTGTATTCTACTCTGTTTTTTAATATATACAGGAACTCCATATGCTCCATAATGAACAACACTGAAATTCTATATTTAAGTGATTCGAAAAAAATCTAAATATTACATAGGCGCCCCAAAGTGAAAAGAAAATGTCTCTGAATATAGTCTCTTAGAAAAAATATACAATGCCTTATTCCATTCTGTTTTGCAGTATATACACCAACGCAGTATGCTCTCTCATGTAAAATACAAAAATTCTAATTTTATCCAAATCGAAAAAATCTAAATATTATATAGGAACCCCAATGTTAAAAACAAAACAGCTCTGAATATATTTTGTCAGAAAAAATATACAATGCCTTATTCTACTCTATTTTGGAGTATGTACACCAACTAAATATGCTCTCAAATGTAAAATACCAAAATTATATATTTAAGTGAATCAAAAAAAATCTAAATATTATATAGGCACCCCAATGTTAGAAACAACATTGTTCTGAATATGATGTGTCAGAAATAATATACTATGCCCTATTCTACTTTGTTTTGTAGTATATACACCAACTAAATATGCTCTCGAATGTAAAATAACGAAATTCTATATTTAAGCGAATGGAAAAAAATATAAATATTATCAAGGCACCCCAATGTTAGAAACAAATTGCTCTGAATATAATCTGTCAGAAAAGATATACAATGCCCTATTCTACTTTGTTTTAAAGTATATACAACAACGCAATATGCTCTCTCATGAAAAATACAGAAATTAAAATTTTACCCGAATTGAAAAAATCTAAATATTATCTAGGCACACCAATGTTAAAAACAAAATTGCTCTGAATATAATCTGTCAGAAAAAATATACAATGCCCTATTCTACTTTGTTTTGGAGTATATACACCAACTCCATATGCTCTCTCATGTAAAATAAAGAAATTCTATATTTAAGCGAATCGAAAAAAATCTAAATATTATCGAGGCACCCCAATGTTAAAAGCAAAATTGCTCTGAATACAGTCTGTCAGAACAAATATACAATGCCCTATTCTACTCTGTTTTGGAGTATATACACCAACTCAATATGCTCTCTTATGAGAAATACAGAATCTCTAAATTTACGTAAATCGAAAAAAATCTATATATTATCTAGGCACCCCAATGCATAAAACAAAATTGCTCTGAATATAGTCTGTCAGGAGAAATATAATATTTTCTATTCTACTTTGTTTTGGAATATATACACCAACTTCATATGCTCTCTCATGTAAAATACAGAAATTATATATTTAAGCGAATCGAAAAAAATCTAAATATTATCTAGGCAGCCCAATGTTAAAAGCAAATTTGCTCTGAACATAATCTGTCAGAAAAAATATACAATGCCCTATTCTACTCTGTTTTGTAATATATAAACTAACTCCATATGCTCTCTCATGTAAAACACAGAAATTCCATATTTAAGCGAATCGAAAAACATCTAAATATTATCTAGGCACCCCAATGTTAAAAGAAAAATTGCTCTGAACATAATCTGTCTGACAAAATATACAATGCCCTGTTCTACTCTGTTTTGGAGTATATACACCAATTCAGTATGCTCTCTCATATAAAATACAGAAATACAAATTTTACCCGATTCGATAAAATCTAAATATTATCTAGGCACCCCAACGTTGAAAACAAAATTGCTCTGAATATAATCCGTTAGAATAAATATACAATGCCCTATTCTACTGTTTTTTGGAATATATACACCAACTCAGTGTGCTCTCTCATTTAAAATACCGAAATTCTAATTTTACGTTAATCAAAAAAAATCTAAATATTATCTAGGCACCCCAATGTTAAAAGCAAAATTGCTCTGAATATAATCTGTCAGAAAAAATATACAATGCCGTATTCTACTCTGTTTTGGAGTACATACAGCAACTCAATATGCTCTCTCATGAAAAATACAGAAATTCTATATTTAAGCGAATCGAAATAAATCTAAATATTATCTAGGCACCCCAATGTTTAAAGCAAAATTGCCCTGAATATAATTGTATGAAAAAATATACAATGCCCTTTTCTACTCTGTTTTGTAGTATATACACAAACTCAATATGCTCTCTCATGTAAAATACCGAAATTCTAATTTTACACGAATCCAAAAAAATCTAAAAAATATCTAGGCACCCCAAAGTTAAAAGAAAATGGCTCTGAATATAGTATGTTAGAAAAAATATACAATGCCTTATTCTAGGCTGTTTTGAAGTATATACACGAACTCAGTATGGTCTCTCATGTCAAATACCGAAATTCTAATTTTACGTGAATCAAAAAAATCTAAATATTATCTAGGCACCCCAATGCTAAAAACAAAATTGCTCTGAATATAATCCGTCATAAAGAATATACAATACCCTATTCTACTCTGTTTTGGAGTATATACATTAACTCAGTATGCTCTCTCATGTAAAATATAGAAATTGTATATTTAAGCGAATCGAAAAATATCTAAATATTATCGAGGCACCCCAATGTTAAAAGAAAAATTGCCCTAAATACAATCTGTCAGAAAAAATATACAATGCCCTATTCTACTCTGTTTTCGTGTATATACACCAACTCAATATGCTCTCTCATGTAAAATACAGAAATTCTAATTTAACGTGAATCGAAATAATCTAAATATTATCTAGACACCCCAATGTTAAAAAAAAATTGCTCTGAATATAATATGTCAGAAAAAATAAACAAAGCCCTATTATACTCTGTTTTCTAGTATATACACCAACTCAGTATGCTCTCTCATGTAAAATACTGAAATTCTATATGTAATCGAATTGAAAAAAATCTAAATGTTATTTAGGCACCCCAATGTGAAAATCAAAATTTCTCTGAATATAATCTGTCAGAATAAATATAAAATGCCCTTTTCTACTCTGTTTTGTAGTATATACACCAACTCAATATGCTCTCTCATGTAAAATACCGAAATTCTAATTTTACGCGAATCGAAAAAAATCTATATAATATGTAGGCAATCCATATCTAAAAGAAAATGGCTCTGAATATAGTCTGTTAGAAAAAATGTACAATGCCTTATTGTACTCTGTTTTGGAGTATATACACCAACTCAGTATCCTGTCTCATGTAAAATACCGAAATTCTAATTTTACGTGGAGCGAAAAAAATCAAAATATTATGTAGGCAACGCAATGTTAAAAACAAAATTGCTCTGAATATAATCTGTCAGAGATAATATACAATGCCCTATTCTACTCTGTTTTGGAGTATATACACCAACTCAGTATGCTCTCTCATGTAAAATACAGAAATTCTATAATTAAGCGAATCGAAAAAAATCTAAATATTATCTAGCACTCCAATGTTAAAAGAAATATTGCTCTAAATATAATCTGTCAGAAAATATATACAATGTTCTTTTCTACTTTGCTTTTTAGTATATACACCAACTCAGTATGCTCTCTGATGTAAAATACCAAAATTCAAATTATACGCCAATCAGAAAAATCTAAATAATATCTAGGCGTCCGAAAGTTAATAGAAAATGGCTTTTAATATAATCTGTCAGAAAAAATATACAATGCCCTATTCTACTCTGTTTTGGAGTATACACACCAACTCAGTATGCTCTTTCATGTAAAATAACGAAATTCTAATTTTACGTGAATCGAAAAAAATCTAAATATTATCTAGGCACGGGAATGTTAGAAGCAAAATTGCTCTAGATATATTCTGTCTGAAAAAAATACAATGCCCTTTTCTACTCATTTTGTAGTATATACACCAACTCAGTATGCTCTCTATTTAAAATACCGAAATTATAATTTTACGTGAATTGAAAAAATCTAAATTATATCTAGGCGCCCCAAAGTTAATAGAAAATGGCTTTGAAATATAATCTGTCAGAAAAAATATACAATGCTTTTTCTACTCTGTTTTGGAGTATATACACCAACTCCATATGCTCTCTCATGTAAAATACAGTAATTCTATATTTAAGCAAATCGAAAAAAATCTAAATATTATCTAGGCACCCCAATGTTAAAAGCAAAATTGCGATGAATATAATTTGTCAAAAAAATATACTATGCCCTGTTCTACTCTGTTTTGTAGTATATACAGCAACTCAATATGCTCTCTCATGTAAAATAAAGAAATTTTAATTTTATCTGAATCGAAAAAATCTAAATATTATCTAGTCACACCAATGTTAACAGTAAAATTGCCCTGAATGTAGTCTGTCAGAGAAAATATACAATGCCCTTTTCTACTCTGTTTCGTAGTATATACACCAACTCAATATGCTCTCTCATGTGAAATACCGCAATTCTAATTTTACGCAAATGGAAAAAATCTAAATAATATCTAGGCGCCCCAAAGTTAAACAAAAATGGCTCTGAATATAGTCGGTTAGAAAAAATATACAATGTTTTATTCCACTTTGTTTTGGAGTATATACACCCACTCAGTATGCTTTCTCATGTAAAATACCGAAATTCTAATTTTGTGTGAATCGACGAAAATCTAAATAATATCGAGGCACCCCAAAGTTAAAAGAAAATGGCTCTGAATATAGTCTGTTTGAAAAAACATACAATGCCTTATTCTACTCTGTTTTGGAGTATATACACCAACTCAGTTTGCTCTCTCATGTAATATATCGAAATTCTAATTTTACGTGAATTGAAAAAAAGCTGAATATTATCTATGTACCCCAATGGTAAAAACAAAATTGCTCTGAATATAATTTGTAAAAAAAAATATACAACGCCCTATTCTACTCTGTTTTGGATTATATAAACCAAATCCCTATGCTCTCTCATAGTAAATACAAAAATTCTATATTTAAGCAAATCGAAAAAAATCTAAATATTATCTAGGCACCCCAATGTTAAAATCAAAATTGCTCTGAATATAATCTGTCATAAAAAATATACCATGCCCTATTCTACTCTGTTTTGGAGTATATACACCAACTCAGTATGCTCTGTCATGTAAAATACCGAAATTCTTACTTTACGTGAATCGAAAAAAATCTGAATATTATCTAGGCACGCCAATGTTAAAAGCAAAATTGCTCTGAATATAATCTGTCTGAAAAAATATACAATACCCTTTTCTACTCTGTTTTGTAGTATATACACCAACTCAATATGCTCTCTCCTGTAAAATACTGAAATTCAATATTTAAGCAAATCGAAACAAATCAAATTTTATCTAGCACCCCAATGTTAAAAGCAAAATTGCTCTGAATATAATCTGTCAGAAAAAATATACAATGTTCTTTTCTACTCTGTTTTGTAGTATATACACCAACTCAATATGCTCTCTCATGTAAAATACCGAAATTCTAATTATACCCCTATCGAAAAATACTAAATAATATCTAGGCGCCCCAAAGTTAAATGAAAATGGCGCTGAATATACTCTGTTAGAAAAAATATACAATGCCTTATTCTACTCTGTTTTGGAGTATATAAACCACCTCAGCATCCTCTCTCATGTAAAATACCGAAATTCTAATTTTAAGTGGATCGAAAAAAATCAAAATATTATCTAGGCATTCCAATGTTAAAAACAAAATTGATCTGAATATAATCTGTCAATAAAAATATACAATGCCCTATTCTAAGTTTTGGAGTATATACACCAACTCAATATGCTCTCTCATGTAAAATACAGAAATTCTATATTTAAGCGAATCAAAAAATCTAAATATTATCTAGCACCCCAATGTTAAAAGCAAAATTGCTCTGCATATAATCTGTCAGAAAAAATATACAATGCCCTTTTCTACTCTGTTTTGTAGTATATACACAAACTCAACATGCTCTCTCATGTAAAATACCGAAATTCAAATTATACGCCAATCGAAAAATGCTAAATAATATCTAGGCACCTTAAAGTTAAAAAAATGGCTCTTAATATACTCTGTTAGAAAAAATATACAATGCCCTCCTCTACTCTGTTTTGGAGTATATACATTAACTCAGTATGCTCTTTCATGTAAAATACAGAAATTCTAATGTTACATGAATGGAAAAAAATCTAAATATTATCTAGGCACCCCAATGTTAAAAGCAAAATTGTTCTGAATATAATCTGTCAGAAAAAATATACAGTTCCCTTTTCTACTCTGTTTTGGAGTATATACACCAAATCAATATGCTTTCTCATGTAAAATTCCGAAATTCTAATTTTACGCGAATTGAAAAAAGCTAAATAATATCTAGAAGCCCCAAAGTTAAAAGGAAATGGCTCTGAATATATTTTGTTAGAAAAAATATACAATGCCTTATTGAACTATCTTTTGAAGTATATACACCAACCCAATAGGCTCTCTCATGTAAAATACCGAAATTATAATTTTACGTCAATCGAAAAATATCTAAATATTATCTATGCACCCCAATGGTAAAAGCAAAGTTGCTCTGAATATAATCAGTCAGAAAAAATATACAATGCTTTTTTCTACTGTTTTGTAGTATAAACACCAACTCAATATGCTCTCTAATGTAAAATACAGAAATTTTAATTTTACACGAATCGAGAAATATCTAAATGATATGTATGCACCCAAATTTAAGAGAAAATGACTCTGAATATAGTCTGTTAGAGAAAATATACAATGCCTTATTCCACTCTGTTTTTGAGTATATATACGAACTCAGTATTCTCTCTCATGTAAAATAACAAAATTCTAAATTTAGGAGGATCGAAAAAAATCAAAATATTATCTATGCTCCCCAATGTAAAAAACAAAATTGCTCTGAATACAATCTGTCAGAAAAAATATACAATGCCCTATTCTACTCTGTTTTGGAGTATATACACAAACTCAATATGCTCTCTCATGTAAAATACAGAAATTATAATCGTACCCGAATCAAAAAAATCTAAATATTATCTAGGCACCCCAATGTTAAAAGCAAAATTGCTCTGAATATAATATGTCAGAAAAAATATACAATGCCCTTTTCAACTCTGTTTTGTAGTATATACACCAACTCAATATGCTCTCTCATATGAAATACCGAAATTCTAATTATACGCCAATCGAAAAAAACTAAATAATATCTAGGCGCCCCAAAGTTAAAAGAAAATGGCTCTGAATATACTCTGTTAGATAAAATATACAATGCCTTATTCTGCCCTGTTTTGGAGTATAAAAACCAACTCAGTATACTCTCTCATGTAAAATATCGAAATTCTAAATTTAGGTGAATCGAAAAAAATCTAAATACTATCTAGGCCCCCCAATGTTAAAAACAAAATTTCTCTGAATATAATCTGTCAGAAAAAATATACAATGCCCTATTCTACTCTGTTTTGGAGTATATACACCAACTTTATATGCTCTCTCATGTAAAATACAGAAATTCTATATTTAAGCGAATTGAAAAAAATCTAAATCTTATCTAAGCACCCCAATATTAAAAGCAAAATTGCTGTGAATATAATCAGTCATGAAAAATATACAATGCCCTTTTCTACTCTGTTTTGTAGTATATACTTTAATTTAATATGCTCTCTCATGTAAAATACAGAAATTCTAATTGTACCTGAATCGAAAAAATCTAAATATTATCTAGGCACCCCAATGTTAAAATCAAAATTTCTCTGAATGTAATCTGTCACAAAAAATATACAATGCGATATTCTACTCTGTTTTGGAGTATATACACCAACTAAGTATGCTCTCTCATGTAAAAAACAAAATTCAAATTTTACTCGAATCGAAAAAATCTAAATATTATCTAGGCACCCAAATGTTAAAAACAAAATTTCTCTGAATATAATCTGTCAGAGAAAATATACAATGCCCTATTCTACTCTGTTTTGTAGTATATACACCAACTCCATATGCTCTCTCATGTAAAATACAGAAATTCTATATTTAAGCGAATCGATAAAAATTTAAATATTATCTAGGAACCCCAGTGTTAAAAGCAAAATTGCTCTGAATATAATCTGTCAGAAAATATATACAATGCACTTTTCTACTACGTTTTGGAGAATATACACCAACTCTATAGGCTCTCTTATGTAAAATACCGAAATTCTAATTTTACGCGAATCGAAAAAAATCTAAATAATACCTAGGCGCCCCAAAGTTAAAAGAAAAGGGCTCTGAATGTAGTCTGTTAGATAAAATATACAATGCCTTATTCTTCTCTGTTTTGCAGTATATACACCAACTCAGTATGCTCACTCATGTAAAAATACAGACATTGTAATTATACACGAATGGAAAAAATCTAAATATTATATAGGCAACCCAATGTTAAAAACAAAATTGCCCTAAATATAATTTGTCAGAAAAAATATACAATGCCCAATTCACTCTGTTTTGGAGTACATACACCCACTCCATATGCTCTCTCTCGTAAAACACAAAAATTTTATATTAAAGCGAATTGAAAATAAATCTAAATATTATCTAGGCACCACAATGTTAAAAGCAAAATTGCTCTGAACATAACCTGTCAGAAAAAATATACAATGCCCTTTTCTACTTTGTTTTGTAGTATATAAACCAACTCAATATGCTCTCTCATATAAAATACCGAAATTCTAATTTTACCCGAATCGAAAAAATCTAAATATTATTTTGGCACCCCAATATTAAAAAAAATTGCTCTGATTATAATCTGACTGAAAAAATATACAATGCACTATTCTACTCTGTTTTGGAGTATATACACCAATTCAGTATGCTCTCTCATGTAAAAAAAAAAAAAATTCTAGTTTTACCCGAATCGAAACTATCTAAATATTATTTAGGCACCCTAATGTTATAAACAAAATTTCTCTGAACATAATCTGTCAGAAAAAATATACAGTGCCGTATTGTACTCTGTTTTGGAGTATATACACGAACTCCATATGCTCACTCATGTAAAATATCGAAATTCTAAATTTACGTGAATCGAAAAAAATCTAAATATTATCTAGGCACCCCAATGTGAAAAAAAAAATTTCTCTGAATATAATCTGTCAGAAAAAATATACAATGCCGTATTCTACTCTGTTTTCGAGTATATACACCAACTCAGTATGCTCTCCCAGGCAAAATACTAAAAATCTAATTTTACTTAAATCGAAAAAAATCTAAATATTATCTAGGCACCCCAATGTTAAAAGCAAAATTTCTCTGAATATAATCAGTCAGAAAAAATATACAATGCCCCTTTCTACTTTGTTTTGGAGTATATACACGAATTCAATATGCTCTCTGCTGTATAATACCGAAATTCTAATTTTACAGGAATCAAAAAAATCTAAGGATTATCTAGGCACCCCAATGTTAAAAGCAAAATTGCTCTGAATAGACTCTGTCAGAAAAAATATACAATGCCCTTGTCTACTCTGTTTTGGAGTATATTCACCAACACAATATGCACTCTCATGTAAAATACAGAAATTCTAAATTTATGCAAATGGAAAAAACCTAAATATTATCTAGGCACCCCAATGTTAAAATCAAAATTTCTCTGAATATCATCTGTCAGAAAAAAATAGAATGCCCTTTCCGACTCTTTTTTGGAGTATATACACCAACTCAATATTCTCTCTCATGTAAAATACCGAAATTCTAATTTTACGCGAATCGAAAAAAATCTAAATATTAACTAGACACTTTAATGTGAGAAGAAAATGGCTCCGAATATAGTCGGTGGGATAAAATATACAATGGCCTCTTCTAGTTTTTTTTGGAGAATATACAACAACTGAATATGCTCTCTTATGTAAAATACCGAAATTGTAAGTTTACGGGAATCGAAATAAATCTAAATATTATCTAGGCACCCCAGTGTTAAAAGCAACATTGCTCTGAATATAATCTGTCAGAAAAAATATACCATGCCCTTTTCTACTTTGTTTTGGAGTATATACACCAACTCAATATGCTCTCTCATGTCAAATACAGAAATTCTATATTTAAGAGAATCGAAAATAATCTAAATATTATCTAGGCACCCCAATGTTAAAAGCAAAATTGCTCTGAATAAAATCTGACAGAAAAAATATACAATGCCCCTTCCTACTTTGTTTTGGAGTATATACACGAATTCAATATGCTCTCTGCTGTATAATACCGAAATTCTAATTTTACAGGAATCAAAAAAATCTAAGGATTATCTAGGCACCCCAATGTTAAAAGCAAAATTGCTCTGAATAGACTCTGTCAGAAAAAATATACAATGCCCTTGTCTACTCTGTTTTGGAGTATATTCACCAACACAATATGCACTCTCATGTAAAATACAGAAATTCTAAATTTATGCAAATGGAAAAAACCTAAATATTATCTAGGCACCCCAATGTTAAAATCAAAATTTCTCTGAATATCATCTGTCAGAAAAAAATAGAATGCCCTTTCCGACTCTTTTTTGGAGTATATACACCAACTCAATATTCTCTCTCATGTAAAATACCGAAATTCTAATTTTACGCGAATCGAAAAAAATCTAAATATTAACTAGACACTTTAATGTGAGAAGAAAATGGCTCCGAATATAGTCGGTGGGATAAAATATACAATGGCCTCTTCTAGTTTTTTTTGGAGAATATACAACAACTGAATATGCTCTCTTATGTAAAATACCGAAATTGTAAGTTTACGGGAATCGAAATAAATCTAAATATTATCTAGGCACCCCAGTGTTAAAAGCAACATTGCTCTTAATATAATCTGTCAGAAAAAATATACCATGCCCTTTTCTACTTTGTTTTGGAGTATATACACCAACTCAATATGCTCTCCCATGTAAAATAGAGAAATCCTAATTTTATGCAAATCAAAAAAAAATCTAAATATTATCTAGGCACCAGAATGTTAAAAGCAAAATTTCTCCGAATATAATCTTTCAGAAAAAATATACAATGCCGTATTCTACTCTGTTTTGGAGTATATACACCAAGTCAATATGATCTCTCATGTAAAATAACGAAATTCTAATTTTACACGAATCGAAACTAATATAAATATTATCTAGGCACCCCAATGTTAAAAGCAAAATTTCTCTTAATATAGTCTATCAGAAAAAATATATAATGCCTTTTTTACTGGGTGTTCGTGTATATAAACCAACTCAATATGCTCTCTCATGTAAAATACCGAAATTCTAATTTGACGCAAATCGAAAAAATCTAAATATTATCTAGGCCCCCCATTGTTGAACGCAAAATTGCTCTGAATATAATCTTTCAGAAAAAATCTACAATGCCCTTTTCTACCGTTTTTTGGAGTATATACACCAACCCAATATACTCTCTCGTGTAAAATACCGAAATTCTATATACACGCGAATCGAAAAAAATCTAAATATTATCTAGGCACCCCAATGTTGAAAGAAAATGGATCTGAATATACTCTGTGAGAAAAAATATACATTGCCCTTTTCTACCCTGTTTTGGAGTATATACACCAACCCAATATGCTCTCTCATGTAAAATACAGAAATTCTAAATTTACGTTAATCAAATGAAATCTAAATATTATCTAGGCACCCCAATGTTAAAAGCAAAATTGCTCTAAATACAATCTGTAAGAAGAAATATACAATGCCCTCTTCTACTCTTTTGGAGTATATACACAATCTCACTATGCTCTCTCATGTAAAATACGGAAATTCTAATTTTACTTGAATCGATAACAATCTAAATATTATCTAGGCACCCCAATGTTAAAAGCAAAATTGCTCTGAATATAATCTGTCAGAAAAAATATACAATGCTCTATTCTACTTTGTTTTGGAGTATATACACCAACTCAATATGCTCTCTCATGTGAAATACTGAAAATTTAATATTACGGGAATTAAAAAAAAATCTAAATAATATCTAGGCACCCCAAAGTTAAAAGAAAATGGCTCTGAATATAGTCTGTAAGAAAAAATATACAATGCCTTATTGTACTCTGCTTTGGAGTATATATACCGACTCAGTATGCTCTCTGATGTAAAATATCGACATTCTAATTTTACGTGAATTGAAAACAATCTAATTATTATCTAGGCACCCCAATTTTAAAAGAACAATTGCTCTGAATATAATCTGTCAGAAAAAATATACAATGCCCTTTTCTACTCTGTTATAAAGTATATACACCAACTCAATATGCTCTCTCATGTAAAATACCAAAATTCTAATTTTACTCGAAACGAAAATAATCTAAATAATATCTAGGCGCCCCAAATTTAAAAGAAAATTGCTCTGAATATAGTCTGTTAGAAAAAATATACAATGCCTTATTCTACTCTGTTTTGGAGTATATACACCAACTCAGTATGCTCTCTCATATAAAATACAGAAATTCTAATTTTACCCATATCGAAAAAATCTGAATATTATATAGGCACCCCAATGTTAAAAACAAAATTGTTCTGAGTACAATCTGTCAGAAAAAATATACAATGCCCTATTCTACACTGTTTTGCAGTATATACACCCACTCCATATGCTCCCTCACGTAAAATACAGAAATTTTATATTTAAGAGAATTGAAAATAAATCTAAATATCATCTAGGCACCGCAATGTTAAAAGCAAAATTGCTCTGAACATAATCAGTCGGAAAAATATAAAATGCCCTTTTCTACTCTGTTTTGTTGTATATACACCAACTCAATATGCTCTCCCATGTGAAATAAATTCAAATATTATGCAAATTGAACCAAATCTAAATATAATCTAGGCAACACAATATTAACAGCAAAATTGCTCTGAATATAATTTCTCAGAAAGAATATACAATGCCCTATTCTACTCTGTTTTGCAGTATATACACCAATTCATTATTCTCTCTCATGAAAAATACTGAAATTTTTATTTTACGTGAATCGAAAAAAACTAAACATTATCAAGGCACCACAATGTTAAAAACAAAATTGCTCTGAATATAATCTGTCAGAATAAATAAACAATGCTCTATTCTACTCTGTTTTGGAGTATATACACCAACTCCATATGCTCTCTCCTCTAAAACACAGAAATTCTATATTTAAGAGAATCGAAAAAAATCTAAATATAATCCAGGCCTCCCAATGTTAAAAGCAAAATTGCTCTTAATATAGGCTGTCAGAAGATATATACAATGCCCTTTTCTACTCTGTTTTGTAGTATATACACCAAGTCAATGTTCTCTCTCATGTAAAATACCGAAGTTGTAAATTTACGTGAACCGAAAAACATATAATTAATATCTAGGCGCCCCAAAGTTTAAAGAAAATGGCTCTGAATATAGTTTGTTAGAGAAAATATACTACGCCTTATTCTACTCAGTTTTGGAGTATATACACCAACTCAGTATGGTCTCTCATGTACAATACCGAAATTCTAATTTTACGTGAATTGAAAAAATCTGAATATTATCTAGATACCCCAATGTTAATCGCAAAATTGCTCTTAATATAATCTGTCAGAAAGAATAAACAATGCCCTTTTCTACTCTGTTTGAAAGTATATACACCAACTCAATATGCTCTCTCACGTAAAATACCGAAATTCTAATATTACGTGAATCGAAAAAAATTTAAATATTATCTAAACAACCGAATGTTGAAAGTAAAATTGCTCTGAATATAAACTGTCAGAAAAAATATACAATGCCCTTTTCTACTCTGTTTTGGAGTATATACACCAACTCAGTATGCTCTCTCATGTAAAATACTGAAAGTCTAAATTTACGTGAATCGAAAAAAATCTAATTATTATTTAGGAACCCCAATGTTAAAAACAAAAATGATGTGAATATATTCTGTCACAAAAAATATACAATGACCTATTCTACCATGTTTTTGAGTATATACACTAACTCAGTATGCTCTCTCATGTAAAATATCGAAATTCTAATTTTACAAGAATTGAAAAAAATCTAAATATTATCTAGGCACCACAATGTTAAAAACAAAATTGCTCTGAATATAATCTCTCAGAGAAAATATACAATACCCTATTCTATTGAGTTTTGGAGTATATACACCAACTCCATATGCTCTCTCTTATAAAATACAGAAATTCTATATTTAAGCGAATCGAAAAAAATCTAAATATTATCTAGGCACTCCAATGTTAAATGCAAAATTGCACTGAACATAATAAGTCAGAAAAAATAAACAATGCCCTTTTCTACTCTATTTTGTAATATATACACGAACTCAATATGCTCTCGCATGTAAAATACCGAAATTCCAATTTTAAGCGAATCGAAAAAAATCTAAATAATATCTAGGCGCCCCAAAGTTAAAAGAGAATGACTCTGAATATAGTCTGTTAGGATAAATATAAAATGTCTTATTCTACTCATTTTTGGAGTATATACACCAACTCAGTTCGCTCTCTCATCTAAAATACCGAAATTCTAATTTGACCCAAATCAAAAACATCTAAATATTATCTAGGCACCCCAATGTTAAAAAAAAATTGCTCTGAATATAATCTGTCAGAGAAAATATAAAATGCCCTATTCTACTCTGTTTTGGAGTATATACACCAACTCCATATGCTCTCTCATGTAAAATACAGAAATTCTATATTTAAGCGAATCGAAAAAAATCTAAATATTATCTAGGCACTCCAATGTTAAATGCAAAATTGCTCTGAATATAATCCGTCATAAAAAATAAACAATGCCCTTTTCTACTCTGTTTTGTAGTATATACACCAACTCAATATGCTCTCTTATGTAAAATAACAAAATTCAAATTTTAAGCGAATTGAAAATAATCTAAATAATATCTAGGTGCCCCAACGTTAAAAGAGAATGGCTCTGAATACAGTCTGTTGGGATAAATATAAAATGTCTTATTCTACTCATTTTTGGAATATATACAAAAACGCAGTATTCTCTCTCATTTAAAATACCGAAATTTTAATTTTACCCAAATCGAAAAAATCTAAACATTATCTAGGCACCCCAATGTTGAAAACAAAATTGCTCTGAATATAATGTCAGAAAAAATATACAATGCCATATTCTACTTTGTTTTGGAGTATATACACCAAATCAGTATTCTCTCTCATGTAAAATACCAAAATTCTAATTTTGCGTGAATCGAATAAATGTCTAAATAATATCTAGGCGCCCAAAGTTAAAAGAAAATGGCTCTGAATATAGTCTGTTAGGAAAAATATACAATGCCATTTTCTACTCTGTTTTGGAGTATATATACCAAGTCAATATGCTCTCTCATGTAAAATACAGAAATTCTAATTTTATGCGAATCGAAAAAAATCTAAATAATATCTAGGCGCCCCAAAGTTCAAAGAAATTGGCTCTGAATATCGTCTGTTAGAAAAAATATACAAGGTTTTATTCTACTTTTTTGGACTATATACACCATCTCAATATGCTCTCACATGTAAAATAACAAAATTCTAATTTTATGCGAATCGAAAACAATCTAAATAATATCTAGGCACCCTAATGTTAAAAGATAATGGCTATGAATATAGTCTGTTAAAAAATATATACAATGCCTTCTTCTACTCTGTTTTGGAGTACATACACCAACTCAATATGCTCTCTCATGTAAAATACCGAAATTCTAATTTTACGTGAAATGGTAAAAAATCTTAAAAATATCTAGGCGCCCCAAATTTAAAAGAAAATGACTCTGAATATACGCTGTTACAAAAAATATAAAATGCCTTCTTCTACTCTGTTTTGGAGTATATACACCAACTCAGTATGCTCTCTCATGTAAAATACCGAAATTCTAATTTTACCCAAATCGAAAAAATCTAAATATAATCTAGGCTCCCCTATGTTAAAAACAAATTTGCTCTCAATATAATCTGTCAGAAAAAATAGAAAATGTTCTATTCTACACTGTTTTGGAGAATATACACCAAATCAGTATTCCCTCTCATGTAAAATTCTGAAATTCTAATTTTACGTGAATCGAAGAAAATCTAAATAATATCTAAGCACCCCAATGTTAAAAGCAAAATTGCTCTGAACATAATCTGCCTGAAAAAATATACAATGCCCTTTTCTACTGTGTTTTGGGGTATATACACCAACTCAATATGCTCTCTCATGTAAAATACCGAAATTCAAATTTTATGCCAATCGAAAAAAATCTAAATAAAATCTAGGCACACCAAAATTAAAAGAAAATGGCTCTGAATATAGTCTGTTAGAAAAAATATACAATGCCTTATTCTACTCTGTTTTGGAGTATATACACCAACTCAGTTTGTTCTCTCATGTAAAATACCGAAATTCTAATTATATGTAAATCGAAAAAAACTATGTATTATCTAGGCACCACAATGTTAAAAGCAAAATTGCTCTGAATATAATCTGTCAGAAAAAATATACAATGCCCTTTTCTACTCTGTTTTGGAGTATATACAACAACTCAATGTGCTCCGTCATGTAAAATACGGAAATTCTAATTCTACACGAATCGGTAAAAAACCTAAATAATATCTAGGCGCCCCAAAGTTAAAAGAAAATGGCTCTGAATATAGTCTGTCAGAAAAAAGATAGAGTGCCCTTTTCTACTCTGTTTTGGAGTACATACACCAACTCCATATGCTCTCTCATGTAAAATAGAGAAATTCTATATTTAAGCGAATTGAAAAAAATCTAAATATTATCTAGGCACTCCAATGTTAATAGCAAAACTGCTCTGAATATAATCTGTCAGAAAAAATATACATTGCCCTTTTCTACTCTGTTTTGAAGTATATACACCAACTCAATATGTTCTCTCATGTAAAATACAAAAATTCTAATTTTACATGAATCGAAAAAATTCTAAATAATATCTAGGCGCCCCAAATCTAAAAGGAAATGGCTCTAAATATAGTCTGTTAGAAAAAATATACAATGACTTATTCTACTCTATTTTGGAGTATATACATTATCTCAATATGCTCTCTCATGTAAAATAGCAAAATTCAAATTTTATGCCAATCGAAAAAAATCTAATTAAATCTAGGCGCACCAAAATTAAAAGAAAATGGCTCTGAATATAGTCTGTTAGAAAAAATATACAATGCCTTATTCTGCTCTGTTTTGGAATATATACACCAACTCAGTTTGCTCTCTCATGTAAAATACCGAAATTCTAATTATACGTGAATCGAAAAAACTCTATATATCATCTAGGCACCCCAATGTTAAAAGCCAAATTGCTCTGAATATAATTTGTCAGAAAAAATATACAATGCCCTTTTCTACTCTCTTTTGTAGTATATACAACAACTCTATATGCTCTCTCATGTAAAATACCGAAATTCTAATTCTACACGAATCGGTAATAAATCTTAATAATATCTAGGTGTCCCAAAGTTAAAAGAAAATGACTCTGAATATAGTCTGTTATTAAAAATATACAATGCCTTATTCTACTCTGTTTTGGAGTATATACACCAACTCAGTATGCTCTCTCATTTAAAAGAACGAAATTATAATTTTACCCAAATCGAAAGAATCTAAATATTATCTAGGCACCCCGATGTTAAAAACAAATTTGCTCTTAATATAATATGTCAGAAAAAATACACAATGCCCTATGCTACTCTGTTTTGGAGTATATACACCAACTCCATATGCTCTCTCATGTAACATACAGAAATTCTATATTTAAGCGAAATGAAAAATATCTACATATTATCTAGGCACCCCAATGTTAAAAGCAAAATTTCTCTGAATATAATCATTCAGAAAAAATATACAATGCCTTTTTGTACTTTTTTTTCGGGTATATACACAAACTCAATATGCTCTCTCATATAAAATACCGAAATCATAATTTTCACGAATCGAAAACTATCTAAATAATATCTAGGTGCCCCAAAGTTAACAGAAAATGGCTCTGAATATAGTCTGTTTGAAAAAATATACAATGCCTTATTTTACTCTGTTTTGAAGTATATACACCAACTCAGTATGCTCTCTCATGTAAAATACCGAAATTCTAATTTACGTGAGTAGAAAAAAATCTAAATATCATCTAGGCACCCGAATGTTAAAAGCAAAATTACTCTGAATATTATTTGTCAGAAAAAATATTCAATGCAGTTTTCTAACTTGTTTTGGAGTATATACACCAACTCAATATGCTCTCTCGTGTAAAATACCGAAATTCTAATTTTACGCGTATTGAAAAAAATCTAAATAATATCTAGGCGCCCCAAAGTTAAAATAAAATGGCTCTGAATATAGTATGTTAGAGAAAATATACTATGCCTTACTCTACTCGGTTTTGGAGTATATACACGAAATCAGTATGCTCTCTCATGAAAAATAGCAAATTTATAATTTTGCATGAATCGAAAAAAAGCTAAATAATATCTAGGCGCCCCAAAGTTAAAGAAAATGGCTCTGAATATAGTCTGTTAGAAAAAATATACAATGCCTTATTCTACTCTGTTTTGGAGTATATACACAAACTCACTATGCTCTCACATGTAAAATACCGAAATTCTACTTTTACGTGAACTGAAAAAAATCTAAATATTATCTAGGCACCCCAATGTTAAAAACAAAATTGCTCTGAATATATTCTGTCAGAAAAAATATACAATGCCCTATTCTACTCTGTTGTGGAGTATATACACCAACTACATTTGCTCTCTTATGTAAAATACAGAACTTCTATATTTAAGCGAATCGAAAATAAAATAAATATTATCTAGTCACCCCAATGTTAAAAGCAAAATTGCTCTGAATATAATCTTTAAGAAAAAATTTACAATTCCCTTTTCTACTCTGTTTTGTAATATATACACCAACTCAATATGCTCTCTCAACTAAAATACAGAAATTCTAATTTTATGCAAATCAAAAGAAATCTAATTATTATATAGGCATCCCAATGTTAAAAGAAAAATTGCTTTGAATATAATCTTTCAGAAAAAATATACATGCCCTTATCTACTCTGTTTGGAATATATACACAAACTCAGTATGCTCTCTCATGTAAAATACTGAAATCCTAATTTAATGTGAATCGAAAAAAATCTAAATAATATCAAGGTGCACTAAAGTTAAAAAAATGGCTCTGAATATAGTCTGTTAAAAAAAAACACAGTGCCTTATTCAACTCTGTTTTGGATATATACACGAACTAAATATCCTCTCTCATGTAAAATACCAAAATTCTAATTTTACCCAAACCAAAAAAATCTAAATATTATCAAGGCACCCCAATGATAAAGGAAAATTGCTCTGAATATAATCTGTCAGAAAAAATATACAATGCCCTTTTCTACTCAGTTTTGTAGTATATACACCAACTGAATATGCTCTCTCATGTAAAATAAAGAAATTCTAATTTTACCAGAATCGAAATATTCTAAATATTATCTAGGCAACCCAATGTTAAAAACAAAATTGCTCTTAATATAGTGTGTCAGAAAAAATATACAATGCCCTATTCTACTCTGTTTTGTAATATATACACCAAGTCCATATACTCTCTCATTTAAAATAGAGAAATTCTAAATTTAAGAGAATTAAAAAATATACAAATATTATCTAGGCAACCCAATGTTAAAAGCAAAATTGCTCTTAATATTATCTGTCAGAAAAAACATACAATGCCCTTTTCTACTCTTTTATCGAGTATATACACCAACTCAATATGTTCTCTCATGTAAAATAGCGAAATTCAATTTTACGTGAATCGAAAATAATCTAAATAATATCTAGGCTCCCCAAAGTTAAAATAAAATGGCTCTGAATATATTCTGTTAGAAAAAATGTACAGTGCCTTATTCTACTCTGTTTTAGAGTATATACACCAATTCAGTATGCAATCTCATGTGAAATACCGAAATTCTAATTTTACGTGAATCGACAAAAATCTAAATATTATCTAGGCACCACAATATTAAAGAAAAATTTGTCTGAATATAATCTGTCAGAAAAAATATACAATACCCTTTCTACTCTGTTTTGGAGTATATACATTAACTCGGTATGCTCTCTCATGTAAAATACCGAAATTCTAATTTTACGAAAATCGCAAAAAATCTAAATATTATCAAGGCACCGCAAGGTTAAAAACAATATTTCTCTGAATATAATCTGTCAAAAAAATATACAATTCCCTATTCTACTGTGTTTTGGAGTATATACACCAACTCCATATGCTCTCTCATGTAAAATACAGAAATTCTATATTAAAGCGAATCGAAATAAATCTAATTATTATCTAGGCACCCCAACGTTAAAAGCGAAATTGCTCTGAATATAATTTGTCATAAAAAATATGCAATGCCCTTTTCTACTGTGTTTGGGAGTATATACACCAACTCCATATGCTCTCTCATATAAAATACAGAAATTCAATATTTAAGCGAATCGAAAAAAATCTAAATATTATCGAGGCACCCTAATGTTAAAGGAAAATTACTCTGAA
The DNA here is from genome assembly GCF_049354715.1 of Callithrix jacchus. Lineage (NCBI taxonomy): Eukaryota > Metazoa > Chordata > Mammalia > Primates > Cebidae > Callithrix > Callithrix jacchus. The sequence goes on along the minus strand of NC_133508.1, from coordinate 159,291,863 downwards.
TATAATCTGTCAGAAAAAATATTCAATGCCCTTTTCTACTCTGTTTTGTACTATATACACCAACTCAATATGCTCTCCCATGTAAAACACAGAAATTCCAATTTTACCAGAATTGAAAACATCTAAATATTATCTAGGCACCCCAATAATAAAAACAAAATTACTCTGAATATAATCTGTCAGAAAAAATATTAAATGTTTTTTTTAATTTGTTTAAAAGTATATACACCAACTCAGAATGCACTCTTATTAAAATACCGAAATTCTAATTTTACGTGAATTGAAAAAATTCTAAATATTATCTAGGCACCCCAATGTTGAAAGCAAAATTGCTCTTAATATAATCTGTCCGAAAAAATATATAGTGCTTTATTCTACTCTGTTTTGGAGTATATACACCAACTCAATATGCTCTCTCATGTAAAATACCGAAATTCTATATTTAAGCGAATCGAATCAAATCGATATATTATCTAGGCAACCCAATAATAAAAGCAAAATTGCTCTGAATATAAACTGTCAGAAAAACATATACAATGCCCTTTTCTACTCTGCTTTGTAGTATATATACAAACTCAATATGCTCTCTCATGTAAAATACCGAAAACCTAATTTTAACCGAATCGAAAAAATCTAAATACTATCTCGGCACCCCAAGGATAAAAAAAAAATTGCCCTTAATACAAGCTGTCAGAAAAAATATACAATGCCCTATTCTACTCTGTTTTGGAGTATATAAACCAACTCAGTGTGCTCTCTCATTTAAAACAGCAAAATTCTAATTTTACGTGAATCGAAAAAAATCTAAATATTATCTTGGCACCCCAATATTAAAAACAAAATTTCTCTTAATATAATCTGTCTGAGAAAATATACAATGCCCTATTCTACTCTGTTTTGGAGGATATACACCAACTCCATATGCTCTCTCATGTAGAACACAGAAATTTTATATTTATGTGAATTGAAAAAAATCTAAATAATATCTAGGCACCCCAATGTTAAAAACAAAATTGCTCTGAATATAATCTGTCAAAAATAATATACAATGTCCTATTGTACTATGTTTTGGAATATTTACACCACTCAATAAGCTCTCATGTAAAATACAGAAATTATATATTTAAGCGAATCGAAAAAAATGTAAGTATTATCTAGGCACCACAATGATAAAAGCAAAATTTCTCCGAATATAATCTGTCAGAAAAAATATACAATGCCTTATTCTACTCTCTTTTGGAGTATATACATAAACTCAGCATGCTCTCTCGTGTAAAATACAGAAATTCAAATTTTACCAAAATAGAAATATCTAAATATTATCTAGGCACCTCAATGTTAAAAACAAAATTGCTCTGAATATAATCTCTCAAAAGAAATATACAAAGCCCTGTTCTACTCTGTTTTGGAGTATATACACCAACTCCATATGTTCTCTCATGTAAAATACAGAAATGCTATATTTAAGCGAATCAAAAAAATATATAAATATTATCTAGGCACCCAAATGTTAAAAACAAAACTGCTATGAATATCATCTCTCAGAAAAAATATACAAAGCCCTATTCTACTTTGTTTTGGAGTATATAGACCAACTCAGTTTGCTCTCTCATGTAAAATACCGAAATTCTAATTTTACACAAATCGAAAAAAATCTAAATAATATCTAGGCACCCCAAAGTTAAAAGAAAATGGTTCTGAATATAGTCTGTTAGAAAAAATATACAATGTCTTATTCTACTCTTTTTTGGAGTATATACACCAACTCAGTATGCTCTCTCATGTAAAATACCGAAAGTCTAATTTTACATGAATTGAAAAAAATCTAAATATGATCTAGGCACCCCAATGTTTAAAGCAAAATTGCTCTGAATATAGTCTCTCAAAAAGAATATACAATGCCCTTTTCTACTCTGTTTTGAAGTATATACACCCACTCAATATGGTCTCTCATGTAAAATACCGAAATTCAAATTTTACGGAAATAAAAAAAATCTAAATAATATGTAGGCACCCCAAAGTTAAAAGAAAATGGCTCTGAATATAGTCTGTTAGAAAAAATATACAATGACTTATTCTAATTTGTTTTGCAGAATATACACAAAGTCAGTATGCTCTCTCATGTTAAATACCGAAATTCTTCTTTTACGTGAATCGAAAAAAATCTAAATATTATCTAGGCACACCAATGTTAAAAGCAAAATTGCTCTGAAAATAATCTCTCAGAAAAAATATACAATGCCCTTTTCTATTCTGTTTAGTAGTATATACACCAACTCAATATGCTCTGTCATGTAAAATACCTAAATTCTAATTTTACCCGAATCGAAAAAATCTAAATGTTGTCTAGGCACCTCAATGTTAAAAACAAAATTGCTCTGAATATAATCTGTAAGAAAAAATATAAAATGCCCTATTTTAATTGTTTTTGGAGTATATACACCAACTCGACATGCTCTCTCATGTAAAATATTGAGATTCTATATTTTAGCGAATCGACAAAAATCTATATATCATCTAGGAACCCCAATGATAAAAGCAAAATTGCTCTGAAGATAATCGGTGAGAAAAAATATACAATGCTCTTTTCTACTTTGTTTTGGAGTATATACACCAACTCCATATGCTCTCTCATGTAAAATAAAGAAATTCTAATTTTACCCGAATCGAAAAAATCTAAATATTATCTAGGCACCCTAATGATAAAAACAAAATTGCTCTGAATATAATCTGTCAGAAAAAATCTACAATGCCCTATTCTACTCTGTTTTGGAGTATATAAACCAACTAAGTATGCTCTCTCATGTAATATACTGAAATTCTATATTTAAGCGAATCGACAAAAATCTATGTATTATCTAGACACCCCAATGTTAAAAGCAAAATTGCTCTTAATATAATCGGTCAGAAAAAATATACAATGCCCTTTTCTACTCTGTTTTGGAGTATATAAACCAACTCCATATGCTCTCTCATGTAAAATACCGAAATTCTTATTTTACGTGAATCTAAAAAATCTAAATAATATGTAGGCGCCCCAAAGGTTAAAGAAAATGGCTCTGAATATAGTCTGTTAGAAAAAATATACATTGCCTTATTCTACTCTGTTTTGGAATATATACACCAACTCAGTATGCTCTCTCATGTAAAATACCGAAATTCAAATGTTACGTGAATCGAAAAATATCTAAATATTATCTAGGCACTAGAATATTAATAGCAAAATTGCTCTGAATAGAACCTGTCAGAAAATATATACAATGCTTTTTTCTACTCTGTTTTGGAATATATACTCCAACTCATTATGCTCTTTCATGTAAAATACCGAAATTCAAATTTTACACAAATCGAAAAAAATCTAAACAATATCTAGGCTTCCCTAAGATAAAGAAAAATGGCTCTGAATATAGTCTGGTAGAAAAAATATACACTGCATTATTCTACTCTGTTTTGGAGTATATACACCAGTCAGTATTCTCTCTCAAGTAAAATACACAAATTCTAAATTTACGTGAATCGAAAAAAATCTCAATAGTATCTAGTCACCCCAATGTTAAAAGCAAAATTGCTCTGAATATAATCTGTTAGAAAAAATATACAATGCTTTTTTCTACTCTTTTTGAGTATATACACCAACTCAATATGCTTTCTCATGTACAATACCGAAATTATAATTTAACGCGAATTCAAAAAAATCTTAATAATATCTAGGCGTTCAAAAGTTAAAAGAAAATGGCTCTGAATATAGTCTTTTAGAAAAAATATACAATGCCTTATTCTACTCTGTTTTTGAGTATATACAGCAACGAAGTATGCTCTCTCATGTAAAATAACAAAATTCTAATTTTACTTTTATCGAAAATATCTAAATATTATCCAAGAACCAATATTAAAAACAAAATTGCTATGAATATAATCTGTCAGAAATAATATAAAATGCCCTATTCTACTCTGTTTTGGAGTATATACACCAACTCCATAAGCTCTCTCATGAAAAATACAGAAATTCTATATTTAAGCGAATTGAAACAAATTTAAATATTATCTAGGCACCCCAATGTTAAAAACAAAATTGCTCTGAGTATAATCTATCAGAAAAATATACAACGCCTTATTCTACTATGTTTTGAAGTATATACACACAGTCCATATGATCTCTCATGTAAAATACAGAAATTCTAAATTTACATTAATCGAAAAAAATCTAAATATTATCTAGCCACCCCAACGTTAAAAGCAAAATTTCTCTAAATATAATCTGTAAATAAGAATATACAACGCCCTTTTCTACTCTGTTTTGGAGTATATACACCAACTCAATATGCTCTCTCATGTAAAATACCGAAATTTTAATTTTACCCGAATAAATAAAAATATAAATGATATCTAGGTGCCCCATAGTTAAAAGAAAATGGCTCTGAATATGGTGTGTTAGAGAAAATATACAATGCCTTATTCTACTTTCTTTTGGAGTATATACACCAACTAAGTATGCTCTGTCATGTAAAATACCAAAATTCTAATTTTATGTGAATTGAAAAAAATCTAAATATTATCTAGGCACCCCAATGTTAAAAACAAAATTTCTCAGAATATAATCTGTCAGAAAAAATATACAAAGCCCTTTTCTTCTCTGTTTTGTTGTATATACAACAACTCAATATGCTCTCTCATGTAAAATACAGAAATTCTAATTTTACACGAATCGAAAAAATATAAATATTATCTAGGTACCCCAATGTTAAAAACAAAATTGTTCTGAATACAAACTGTCAGAGAAAATATACAATGCCCTATTCTACTCTGTTTTGGAGTATATACACCAACTCAGTATGCTCTCTCATGTACAATGCCGTAATTCTAATTTTACACGAATCGAAAATAATCTAAATATTATCTGCGCACCCTAATGTTAAAAACAAAATTGCTCTGAATATAGTCTGTCAGAAAAAATATACAATGCTCTATTCTACTCTGTTTTGGCATATATACTTTAACTCAATATGCTCTCTCATGTAAAATACAAACATTCTAAATTTACGAGAATCAAAAAAATCTAAATAATATCTAGGCACCCCAAAGTTAAAGGAAAACGGCGCTGAATATAGTCTGTTAGAGAAAATATACAATGCCTTATTCTACTCGGTTTTGGAGTATATAAACCAACTTAGTATGCTCTCTCATATAAAATACCGAAATTCTAATTTTACGTTAATCGAAAAAAATCTAAATATTACCTATGCAACACAATGTTAAAAGCAAAATTGCTCTGAATATAATCTGTCAGAAGAAATATAAAATACCCTTTTCTACTCTGTTTTGGAGTATATACACCATCAATATGCTCTCTCATGTAAAATACCGAAATTTTAATTTTACGTGAATCGAAACAAATCTAAGTAATATCTAGGCGCCCCAAAGTTAAAAGAAAATGGCTCTGAATATTGTGCATTAGCAAAAATATACAATTCCTAATTCTCCTTTTTTTGGAGAGTATATACCAATTCTGTATGCTCTCTCATGTAAAATATCGAAATTCTAATTTTACCCGAATTGATATAAATCTAAATATTATTTAGGCACCCCAATGTTAAAAGCAAAATTGCTCTGAATATAATCTGTCATAAAACAATACAATGCCCTATTCTACTCAGTTTTAAAGTATATACACCAACTCAGTATGCTCTCTCATGTAAAATAGCGAAATTCAAATTTTACATGAATCGAAAAAAATCTAAATGTTATCTAGGCAACCGAATGTTAAAAGCAAAATTGCTCTGATTATACTCTGTCAGAAAAAATATAGAATGTCCTTTTCTACTTTGTTTTGGAGTATATAAACCAACTCAATATGCTCTCTCATGTAAAATACCGAAATTCTAATTTTACGGAAATCAAAAGAAATCTAAATATCTCAGCGCCCCAAACTTAATAGAAAAAGGCTGGGAATATAGTCTGTTCAAAAAAATATACAATGACCTATTCTACTCTGTTTTGGAGTATATACACCAACTCAATATGCTCTCTCATGTAAAATACAGAAATTCGTTATTTAGGCGAATCGAAAAAAATCTAAATATTATCTAGGCACCCCAATATTAACAGCAAAATTGATCTGAACATAATCTCTCAGAAAAAAATATACAATGCCCTTTCTACTCTGTTGTGTAGTATATACACCAACTCAGTATGCTCTCTCATGTAAAATACAGAAATTCTAATTTTACATTAATTGAATAAAATCTAAATATTATCTAGGCACCCCAATGTTAAAAACAAAATTCCCCTAAATATAATTTGTAAGAAAAAATATACAATGCTTTATTCTACTCTGTTTCTGAGTATATACACCAACTCCATATGCTCTCTCATGTAAAATACAGAAATTCTGTATTTAAGCGAATCGAAAAAAATCTAAATATTAGCTAGGCACCCCAATGTTAAAAGCAAAATTTCTCTGAATATCATCTGTCAGAAAAAATACACAATGCCTTTTTCTACTCTGTTCTTGAGTATACACACCAACTCAATATTCTCTCTCATGTAAAATACCGAAATTTGAATTTTACGCGAATCGAAAAAAATCTAAATAATATCCTGGTGCCCCAAAGTTAAAAGAAAATGGCTCTGAATATAGTCTGTTAAAAAAAATATACAATGCCTTATTCTTCTCTGTTTTGAAGTATATACACAAACTCAGTAAGCTCTCACATGTAAAATACAGAAATTCTAATTTTACCTGAATCGAAATAATCTAAATATTATCTAGGCACCTCAATGTTAAAAACAAAATTGCTCTGAATATAATCTGTCAAAAAAATATACAATGCGCTATTCTACTCTGTTTTAAAGTATATAAACTAACTCAATATGCTCTCTCATGTAAAATACAGAAATTCTGTATTTAAGTGAATCGAAAATAATCTAAATATTATCTAGGCACCACAATGTTAAAAGAAAAATTGCTCTGAATATAATCTGTCAGAAAAAATATACAATGCCGTATTCTACTGTGTTTTGCAGTATATACACCAACTCCATAAGCTCTCTCATGTAAAATACAGAAATTCTATATTTAAGCGAATCGAAAAAATTTTAAATATTATCTAGGCACCCCAATGTTAAAAACAAAACTGCTCTGAATATAATCTGTCATTAAAAATATACAATGCCCTTTTATACTCTGTTTTTTAGTCTATACACCAACTCAATATGCTCTCTCATTTAAAATACCAAAATTCTAATTTTTCACGAATCGAAAAATATCTAAATAATATCTTGCCCCCCAAAGATAAAAGAAAATGGCTCTGAATATAGTCTGTTAGAAAAAATATACAATGCCTTATTCTACTTTGTTTTGTAGTATATACACCAACTAAGAATGCTCTCTCATGTAAAATAAAGAAATTCTAATTTTACCCGAATCGAAAGAATCTAAATATTATCTAGGCACCCCAATGTTAAAGGCAAAATTGCTCTGAAAATTATCTGTCAGAGAAAATATACAATAGACTATTCTATTCTGTTTTGGAGTATATACACCAACTCACTATGCTCTCTCATGTAAAATACCGAATTTCTAAATTTACGTGAATCGAATAAAACTAAATATTACCTAGGCACCCCAATGTTAAAAGCAAAATTGCTCTAAATATAATCTGTCATAAAAAATATGCAATACCATATTTTACTCTGTTTTGTTTTATAAACAACAACTCTATATGCTCTCTCATGTAAAATGCAGAAATTCTAATTTTACCCGAATCGAAAAAAATCTAAATATATTCTAGGCAACCCAATGTTAAAAACAAACCTGGTTTGAATATAATCTGTCAGATAAAACATACAATGCCCTATTATACTCTGTTTCGGAGTGTATACACCAACTTTCTATGCTCTGTCATGTAAAATACAGAAATTCTATATTTAAGCAAATTCAAAAAAATCTAAATATTATCTAGGCACCACAATGTTAAAAGCAAAATTGCTCTGAATATAATCTGTCAGAAAAAATATACAATGCCCTTTTCTACTTTGTTTTGTAGTATATAAACCAACTCAGTAAGCTCTCTCATGTAAAATACAGAAATTCTAATTTAACCCAAATTGAAGAAATCTAAATATTATCTAGGCACCAGAATGTTAAAAAAAAAATTGCTCTGAATATAATCTGTCAGAAAAATATACAATGCTTTATTCTACTCTGTTTGGGAGTGTATACACCAACTCAATATGCTCTCTCATGTAAAATACCGAAATTCAAATTTTACACGAATCGAAAATATCTAAATATTATCTAGGCACCCCAATGTTAAATACAAAATTGCTCTGAATATACTCTGTCAGAGCAAATATACAATGCCCTATTCTACTCTGTTTTGGAGTATATACACCAACTCCATATGTTCTCTCATGTAACATACAGATATTCCATATCTAAGCGAATCGAAAAAAATTTAAATATTATCGAGGCTTACCAATGTTAAAAGCAAAATTGCTCTGAATATAATCTGTCATAAAACAATACAATGCCCTATTCTACTCAGTTTTAAAGTATATACACCAACTCAATATGCTCTCTCATGTAAAATATCGAAATTCTAATTTTACGTGAATCGATATAAATCTAAATGATATCTAGGCGCCTTAAAGTTAAAAGAAAATGGCTCTGAATATAGTCTTTTAGAAAAAATATACAATGCCTGATTCTACTCCGTTTTGGAGTATATACACCAACTCAATATGCTCTCTAGTTTAAAATACCGAAATTCTAATTTTATGTGAATCGAAAAATATCTAAATATTATCTAGGCACCCAATGTTAAAAAAAAAATTTCTCTGAATATAGTCAGTCAAAAAAAATATACAATGCCCTATTCTACGGTGTTTTGGAGTATATACACCAACTCAATATGCTCTCTCGTGTAAAATGCAGAAATTCTATATTTAAGCGAATCGAAAAAAATCTATATATTATCTAGGCACCCCAATGTTAACAACAAAATTGCTCTGAGTATAATCTGTTAGAAAAAATATACAATGCCCTATTCTACTCTGCTTTGGAGTATATACACCAACTCTATGTTCTCTCATGTAAACTACAGAAATTCTATATTTAAGCAAATCGAAAAGAATCTAAATATTATCTAGGCACCCCAATGTTAATAGTAAAATTCCTCTGAATATAATTTTTCAGAAAAAATATACAATGCCCTTTTCTACTTTTTTTGTAGTATATACACCAACACAATATGCTCTCTCATGTAAAATACAGAAATTACAATTTTACATGAATCGATAAAAATCTAAATAATATTTAGTCTCCCCAAAGTTAAAAGAAAATGGCTCTGAATATAGTGTGTTACAGAAAATATACAATGCCTTATTCTACTCCGTTTTCGAATATATACACCAACTCAGTATTCTCTCTCTTGTGAAATACCAAAATTCTAATTTTACGCGAATCGAAAAAAATCTAAATAATATCTACGTGCCCCAAAGTTCAAAGAAAATGGCCCGGAATATAGTCTGTTCGAAAATGTATAAAATGCCTTATTGTACTCTGTTTTGGAGTATATACACCAACTCAGTATGCTCTCTAATGTAAAATACCGAAATTCTAATTTTACGTGAATCGAAAAAAATCTAAATATTTTCAAGGCACCCCAATGTTAAAAGCAAAATTGCTCTGAATACAATCTGTCAGAAAAAATATACACTACCCTATTCTACTCTGTTTTGGAGTATATACAACAACTCGACATGCTCTCTCATGTAAAATTCCGAAATTGTATATTTAGGCGAATCAAAAAAAATCTAAATATTATCTAGGCACCCCAATGTAAACAACAAAATTGCTCTGAGTATAATCTGTCAGAAAAAATATACAATGCCCTATTCTACTCTGTTTTGGCGTATATACACCAGCTCCATATTCTCTCTCATGTAAAATACAGAAATTCTATATTTAAGCGAATCAAAAAATCTGAATATTATCTAGGAATCCCAATGTTAAAAGCAAAATTGCTCTCAATATAATCTGTCAGAAAAAATATAAAATGCCCTATTCTACTCTGTTTTGGAGTATATAAACCAACTCAATATGCTCTCTCATGTAAAATACCGAAACTAATTTTACGCGAATCGAAATAAATCTAAATAATATCTAGGCACCCCAAAGTTAAAAGAAAATGGCTGTGAATATAGTCTGTTAGAAAAAATATACAATGCATTATTCTACTTTTTTTGGAGTATATAAACCAACTCAGTATACTCTCTCATGTAAAATACAGAAATTCTAAATTTAAGCGAATCGAAAATAATCTAAATATTATCTAGGCAGCTCAATGTTAAAAGCAAAATTGCTCTGAATATAATGTGTCAGAAAAAATATACAATGCCCTATTCTACTCTCTTTTGGAGTATATACACCAACTCCATATACTCTCTCATGTAAAATACAAAAATTCTAATTTTACGTGAATGGAAAATAATCTAAATAATATCTAGGCACCCCAATATTAAAGGCAAAATTCCTCTGAATATAATCTGTCAGAAAAAATATACAATGCCCTATTCGTCTCTGTTTTGGAGTATATACATCAACTCAGTATTCTGTGTCATGTAAAATATCGAAATTCTAATTTTACATGAATCGAAAAAATTCTAAATATTATCTAGGCATTCGAATGTTAAAAGCAAAATTTCTCTGTATATAGTCTGTCAGAAATAATATATAATGCCCTCTTCTACTTTGTTTTGGAGGATATACACCAAGTCAATATGCTCTCTCATGTAAAATACCGAAAGTATAATTTTACAAGAATCGAAAAAAATCTAAATAATATCTCGGTGCCCCAAAGTTAAAAGAAAATGGCTCTAAATATAGTCTGTTAGAAAAAATATACAATGCCTTATTCTACTGTGTTTTGGAGTATATACACCTACTCCATATGCTCATTACTGTAAAATACAGAAATTCTATACTTAAGTGAATCGAAAAAAATAGAAATATTAATTAGGACCCCCAATGTTAACCACAAAATTGCTCTGAATATAATCTGTCAGAAACAATATACAATGCCAAATTCTACTCTGTTCAGGAGTATATACAACAACGTCATATGCTCTCTCAAATAAAATACCGAAATTCTAATTTTACATGAATCGAAAATAATCTAAATAATATCTAGGCGCCCCAGAGTTAAAAGAAAATTGCTCTGAATATAGTCTGTTAGAAAAAATATACAATGCATTATTCTACATTTTTTGGAGTATATACATCAACTCAGTATGCTCTCTCATGTAAAATACAAAAATTCTATATTTAAGCAATTTGAAAAAAATCTAAATATTATCTAGCCAGCCCAATGTTAAAAACAAAATTGCTCTGAATATAATCTGTCAGAAAAAATATACAATGCCCTATTCTACTTTGTTTTGTAGTATATACACCCACTCAGTATGCTCTCTCATGTAAAATACCGAAATTCTAAATTTACGTGAATCAAAAAAAATCTAAATATTATCTAGGCACCTGAATGTTAAAAGCAAAATATCTCTGAATATAATCTGTCAGAAAAAATATAAAATGGTTTTTTCTACTCTGTTTTGGAGTATATACCCCAACTCAATATGCTCTCTCATGTAAAATACCGAAATCCTAATTTTACGCGAATCGAAAAAAATCTAAATAATATCTAGGCTCCCAAAAGTTAAAAAAAAATGGCTCTGAATATAGTCTGTTAGAAAAAATATACAATGCCTTATTCTAATTTGTTTTAAAGTATATACACCAACTCAGTGTGCTCTCTCATGTAAAACACAGAAATTCTAATTTTACCTAAATCAAAAAAAATCTAAATATTATCCAGGGACCCCAATGATAAAAACAAAATTTCTCTGAATATAATTTGTCAGAAAAAATATAAAATGCCCAATTCTACTCTGTTTAGGGGTATATACACCAACTCAATATGCTCTTTCATGTAAAATAGATAAATTCTATATTTAAGCGAATCGAAAATAATCTAAATATTATATAGGCACCACAATATCTAAAGCAAAATTGCTCTGAATATAATCTATCAAAAAAATATACAATGCCCTTTTCTTCTCTGTTTTGGAGTATATACACCAACTCAATATGCTGTCTCATGTAAAATACAGAAATTCTAATTTTACCCGAATCGAAAATATCTAAATACTATCTTGGCAGCCCAATGTTAAAAACAAAATTGCTCTGAGTATAATCTGTCAGAAAAAATATACAATGCCCTACTCTACTCTGTTTTGAAGTATATAAACCATCTCAGTATTCTCTCTCATTTAAAATACAGAAATTTTATATTTAAACGAATCGAAAAAAATCTAAATATTATCTAGGCACCCCAATGTCAAAAGCAAAATTGCTCTGAATATAATCTGTCAGAAAAAATATACAATGCCCTATTCTACTCTGTTTTGGAGTATATACACCAACTCAATATGCTCTCTCATGTAAAATACCGAAATTCTAATTTTACGTGAATCGAAAAAACCTAAATATTATCTAGGCACCCCAATGTAAAAAGCAAAATTGCTCTGAATATAATCTGTCAGAACAAATATACAATGCCCTTTTCTACTCGTTATTGGGGTATATACACCAACTCAATATGTTGTCTCATGTTAATTACCGAAATTCTAAATTTATGTGAATCGAAAAAAATAAAACCATATCTAGGCGCCCCAAAGTTAAAAGGAAATGGCTCTGAATATAGTCTGTTAGAAATATTACACAATGCCTTATTCTACTCTGTTTTGTAGTATATACACCAAATCAGTATGCTCTGTCATGTAAAATACAGAAATTTTAATTTTACCCGAATTCAAAATATCTAAATATTATCTAGGCTCCCCAATGTTCAAAACAAAATTACTCTGAACATAATCTGTCAGAAAAAATATACAATGCCTTTTCTACTCTGTTTTGGAGTATATACACCAACTCCATATGCTCTCTTATATAAAATACAGAAATTAAAATTTTATGCGAATAGAAAACAATCTAAAAGATATCTAGGTGCCCCAAAGTTAAAAGAAAATGGCTCTGAATATAGTCTGTTAAAAAAATATATACAATGGCTTATTCTTTGTTTTTGAGTATATGCACAAACACAGTATGCTCTCTCATGTAAAATTACAAAATTCTAATTTTACGTGAATCGAAAAAAATCTAAATATTATCTAGGCACCCAAATGTTAAAAACAAAATTGCTCTGAATATAATCTGTCAGAAAAAACATACAATGCCCTATTCTACTCTGTTTTGGAGTATATACACCAACTCCATATGCTCACTCATGTAAAATACAGAAATTCTATATTTAAGCGAATCGAAAAAAATCTAAATATTATCTAGGCACCCCAATGTTAAAAGCAAAATGGCTCTGCATATAGTCTGTCAGAAGAAATATAAAATGCCCTTTTTACTCTGTTTTGTAGTATATACACACACTCAATATGCTCTCCCATGTAAAATACCAAAATTCTAATTTTACACGAATCTAAAAAAATCTAAAAAATATTTAGGCGCACCAAACTTAAAAGAAAATGGCTCTAAATATAGTCTGTTAGAAAAAATATACAATGTCTCATTCTACTCTGTTTTGGAGTATATACACCAACTCAGCATGCTCTCTCATGTAAAATACAGAAATTCTAATTTTACCCCAATCGAAAAAATCTAAATATTATCTAGGCACCCCAGTGCTAAAAACAAAATTGATCTGAATATAATCTGTCAGAAAAAATATACAATGCACTATTCTACTCTGTTTTGGAGTATATACACCAACTCAATATGCTCTCTCATGTAAAATAACAAAAATCTAATTTTATGCGAATCGAAAAAAATCTAAATAATATCTAGACGCCCCAAATTTAAAAGAAAATGGCTCTGAATATAGTGTGTTAGAAAAAATATACAATGCCATATTCTACTGTGTTTTGGACTATATACACCAACACAGCATGCTCTCTCAGGTAAAATACAGAAATTCAAATTTTACGGGAATCGAAAAAAATCTAAATATTATCTACGCACCCCAATGTTAAAAGCAAAATTTATCTGAATATAATCTGTCAGAAAAAAATACAATACCCAATTCTAGTCTGTTTTGGAGTATATACACCTACTCAGTATGCTCTCTCAGGTAAAATACCGAAATTCTAATTTTATGTGAATAGAATAAAATCTAAATATTATTTAGGAACCCGAATGTTAAAAACAAAATTGCTCTGAATATATTCTGTCAGAAAAAATATACAATGCCTTATTCTACTTTGTTTTGGCCTATATACACCAACTCAGTATGCTCTCTCATATAAAAGAGCGAAATTATAATTTTACGCGAATCGAAAAAATTCTAAATAATATCTAGGGGCCCCAAAGTTAAAATAAAATGGCTCTGAATATAGTCTGTTAGAAAAAATATACCATGCCTTATTCTACTCTGTTTTGCATTATATACACCAACTCAGTATGCTCTCTCATGAAAAATACAAATATTTTAATTTTACCCGAATTCAAAATATATAAATATTATCTAGGCTCCCCAATGTTCAAAACAAAATTACTCTGAACATAATCTGTCAGAAAAAATATACAATGCCTTTTCTACTCTGTTTTGCAGTATATACACCAACTCCATATGCTCTCTCATATAAAATACAGAAATTAAAATTTTACGCTAATAGAAAACAATCTAAAAGATATCTAGGCACCCCAAAGTTAAAAGAAAATGGCTCTGAATATAGTCTGTTAAAAAAATATATACAATGGCTTATTCTTTGTTTTTGAGTATATGCACAAACACAGTATGCTCTCTCATGTAAAATTACAAAATTCTAATTTTACGTGAATCGAAAAAAATCTAAATATTATCTAGGCACCCTAATGTTAAAAACACAATTGCTCTGAATATAATCTGTCAGAAAAAAATATACAATGCCCTATTCTACTCTGTTTTGGAGTATATACACCAACTCCATATGCTCACTCATGTAAAATACAGAAATTCTATATTTAAGCGAATCGAAAAAAATCTAAATATTATCTAGGCACCCCAATGTTAAAAGCAAAATGGCTCTGCATATAGTCTGTCAGAAGAAATATACAATGCCCTTTTCCACAATGTTTCGTAGTATATGAACTAACTCTGTATGCTCTCTCATGTAAAATACAGAAATTCTATATTTAAGCGTATCGCAAAAAATCTAAATATTATCTAGGCAACCCAATGTTAAAAGAAAAATTGCTCTGAATATAATCTGTCAGAAAAAATATACAATACCATTTTCTACTTTGTTTTTCAGTATATACACCAACTCAATATGCTCTCTCATGTAAAATATTGAAATTCTAATTTTACAAAAATCGAAAAATATCTAAATAATATCTAGGCGAACCAAAGGTAATAGAAAATGGCTCTGAACATAGTCTGTTACAAAAAATATACAATGCCTGATTATACCCTGTTATGGAGTATATACACAAACTCAGTATGCTCTCTCATGTAAAATACTGAAATTCTAATTTTATGAGAATCGAAAAAAATCTAAATATTATCTAGTCAACCGAATGTTAAAAGCAAAATTGGTCTGAATATAATCTGAAAGAAAAAATATACAATGCCCTTTTCTACTCTGTTGTATAATATATACACCAACTCAATAAGCTCTCTCATGTATAATACCGAAATTCTAATTTTAGCAAATTAAAAAAATTATAAATAATATGTAGGTGCCCCAAAGTTAAAAGAAAATGCCTCTGAATATAGTCCATAAGAGAAAATATACAATGCCTTATTCTAATTTGTTTTGGAGTATATAAACCAACACCGTATGCTCTCTCATATAAAATACGGAAATTATAATTTTACGTGAATCGAAAAAAATCTAAATAATATCTAGACACCCCAATGTTAAAAACAAAATTGCTCTTAATATAATCTGTCAGAAAAAATACACAATGCCCTATTCTACTCTGTTTTGAAGTATATGCACCAACTCCATATGCTCTCTAAGGTAAAATACAGAAATTCAATTTTTAAGCTAATCGAAAAAAATCTAAATAATATCTAGGCACCTTAATATTAAAAGCAAAATTGCTCTAAATATAATCTGTCAGAGAAAATATACAATGCCCTATTCTACTCTGTTTTGGAGTATAGACAAGAACTCAATATGCTCTCTCATGTAAAATACAGAAATTCTAATTTTACGTGAATCGAAAAAAATCTAAATAATATCCAGGCGCCCCAAAGTTAAAAGAAAATGGCTCTGAATATAGTGTGTTAGAAAAAATATACAATGCTTTTTTCTACTTTGTTTTGGAAAATATACACCAACTCAATATGCTCTCTCATGTAAAATAATGAAATTCTAACTTTACGTGAATCGAAAAAATTCTAAATAATATCTAGGCACCCAAAGTTAAAAGAAAATGACACTGAATATAGTCTGTTAGAAAAAATATGCAATGCTTTATTCAACTCTGTTTTGGAGTATATACACCAACTCAGTATGCTCTCTAATAAAAAATACAGAAATTCTATATTTAAGCGATCCGAAAAAAATCTACAT
Organism: Callithrix jacchus; assembly: GCF_049354715.1. Classification (NCBI taxonomy): domain Eukaryota; kingdom Metazoa; phylum Chordata; class Mammalia; order Primates; family Cebidae; genus Callithrix; species Callithrix jacchus. The sequence continues at coordinate 159,275,237 of NC_133508.1, read as the reverse complement.
ATTATCTAGGCACCCCAATGTTAAAAGAAAAATTGCTCTGACTATAGTCTGTTACAAAAAATATACAATGTTTTATTCAACTCTGTATTGGAGTGTATACACCAACTCAGTATGCTCTGTTATGTAAAATACAGAAATTCTAATTTTACCAGAATCGAAAAAATCAAAATATTACCTAGGCACCGCAATGTTAAAAACAAAATTGCTCTGAATATAATTTGTCAGTAAAAATATACAATGCCCTATTCTTCTCTGTTTTGTAGTTTATAAACAAACTCCATATGCTCTCTCATGTGAAATACAGAAATTCTATATTTAAGCGAATCGAAAAAAATCTAAATATTATCTAGGCACCATAATGTTAAAAACAATATTACTCTGAATATAATCTGTCAGAAAAAATATACAATGCCCTATTCTACTCTCTTTTGGAGTATATACACCAACTCCATGTGCTCTCTCATGTAAAATACAGAAATTCTATATTTAAGCGAATCGAAAAAAATGTAAATATTATCTAGGCACCCCAATATTAAAAGCAAAATTTATCTTAATATAATCGGTCAGAAAAAATATAGCATGCCCTTTTCTACTTTGTTTTGTAGTATATACACCAAATCAATATGCTCTCTCCTGTAAAATACAGAAATTCTAAATTTACGTGAATCAAATAAAATCTAAATATTATCTAGGCACCCCAATGTTAAAAACAATATTGCTGTGAATATCATCTGTCATAAAAAATATACAATGCCCTATTCTACTCTGTTTTGGTGTATATACACCAACTCATTTTGCTCTGTCATGCAAAATACCGAAATTCTAATTTTACGTGAATTGAAAAAAATCTAAATAATACCTAGGCACCACAATATTAAAAAAAAATTGCTCTGAATATAATCTGTCAGACAAAATATACAATGCCCTATTCTACTCTGTTTCGGAGAATATACACCAAATCAATATGCTCTATCATGTAAAATACAGAAATTCAATATTTAAGCGAATCGAAAAAAATCTAAATATTATCTAGGCACCCCAATGTTAAAAGCAAAATTGCTCTGAATATAATCTGTCAGTAAAAAGATACAATGCCCTTTTCTACTCTGTGTTGAAAGTATATACACCAACTCAATATGCTCTCTCATGCAAAAGAGCGAAATTCTTATTTTACGTGAATCGATAAAAATCTAAATAATATCTAGGCGCCCCAAAGTAAAAAGAAAATGGCTGTTAATATAGTCTGTTAGAAAAAATATACAATGCCTTATTCTACTCTGTTTTGGTGTATATAAACCAACTCAGTATGCTCTCTCATGTAAAATACTGAAATTCTAAATTAACCCGAATCGAAAAAATCTAAATATGATCTAGGCACCCCAATGTTAAAAGCAAAATTGCTCTGAATATAACTTGTCAGAAAAAATATACAATCCCTTTTCTATTCTGTTTTGTAGTATATACACCAACTCAATATGCTCTCTCATGTAAAATACTGAAATTCTAATTTTACGTGAATAGAAAAGAATATTAATAATATCTAGGTGCCCCAAAGTTAAAAGAAAATATCTCTGAATATTGTCTGTTAGAAAAAATATACAATGCCTTATTCTACTCTGTTTTGGAGTATATACACCAACTCAGTATGCTCTCTCATGTAAAATACAGAAATTCTACTTTTACGTGAATCGAAAAAAATCTAAATATTATCTAGGCAGCTCAATGTTAAAAACAAAATTACTCTGAATATAATATGTCAGAAATAATATACAATGCCCTATTCTACTCTCTTTTGGAGTGTATACACCAACTCAATATGCTCTCTTATGTAAAACACAGAAACTCATATTTTACACGAATGGAAAAAATCTAAATATTATCTAGGCACCCCAATGGTAAAAACAAAATTGCTCTGAATATAATCTGTCAGAGAAAATATACACTGCCTAATTCTACTCTGTTTTGTAGTATATACACCAACTCAGTATGCTCTCTCATTTAAAATACAGAAATTCTATATTTAAGCGAATCGAAGAAAATCTTAATATTATCTAGGCACCCCAATGTTAAAAGAAAAATTTCTCTGAATAGAATCTGTCAAAAAAATATACAATGCCTTTTTCTACTCTGTTTTGAAGTATATAAACCAACTCAATATGCTCTCAGGTAAAATATCGAAATTCTAATTTTACACGAATCGAAAAAAATTGAAATAATATCTAGGCACCCCAAAGTTAAAAGAAAATGGCTCTGAATATAGTCTGTTAGAAAATATATAATGCCTTATTCTACTTTGTTGTGGAGTGTATACACCAATTCAGTATGCTCTTTCATGTAAAATAGCGAAATTCAAATTTTACCCGAATCTGAAAAGTCTAAATATTATCAAGGCACCCAAATGTTAAAAACAAAATTGCTCTGAATATAATGTGTCAAAAAAATATACAATGCCCTATTCTACCCTGTTTTGGAGTATATACACCAACTCCATCTGCTCTCTCATGTAAAAAACAGAAATTATATATTTGAGCGAATTGAAAAAAATCTAAACATTATCTAGGCACCCCAATGTTAAAAACAAAATTCCTCTGAATATAATCTGTCAGAAAAAATATACAATGCCCTATTCTACTCTGCTCTGGAGTATATATGGCAACTCAATATGCTCTCTCATGTAAAATACAGAAATTCTATATTTAAGCGAATCGAAAAAAATCTAAATATTATATAGGCACCCCAATGTTAAAAGCAAAATTGCTCTGAATACAATCTGTCAGAAAAAATATACAATGCCTTATTCTACTCTGTTTTGGAGTATATACACCAACTCAGTATGCTCTCTCATGTAAAATACCGAAATTCTAATTATACCCGAATCAAAAAAGTCTAAATATTATCTAGTCACCCCAATGTTAAAAAAAAAATTTCTCTGAATATAATCTGTCAGAAAAAAAATACAATGCCCTATTCTACTCTTTTATGGAATATATACAGCAACTTTATACGCTCTCTCATGTAAAATACAGAAATTCTATATTTAAGCGAATCAAAAAAAATCTAACTATTATCTAGGCACCACAATGTTAGAAGCAAAATTGCTCTAAATATAATCTGTCAGCAAAATATACAATACCCTTTTCTACTCTGTTTTGTAGTATATAAACCAACTCAATATGCTCTCTCATATAAAATACCGAAATTCTAACTTTACGCGAATCAAAAAATTCTAAATAATATCTGGGCGACCCAAATTTAAAAAAAAATGGCTTTGAATATAGTCTGATAGAAAAAATATACAATGTTTTATTCTACTCTGTTTCGGAGTATATACACCTACTCAGTGTGCTTCCTCATGTAAAATTAAGTAATTCTAATTTTACCAGAATAGAAAAAATCTATATATAATTTAGGCACCACAATGTTAACAACAACATTGCTTTGAATGTAATTTGTCAGAAAATATATACAATGACCTATTTTATTTTGTTTTGGAGTATATACACCAACTCCATATGCTCTCTCATGTAAAATAAAGAAATTCTATATTTAAGCGAATCGAAAAAAATCTAAATAATATCTAGGCGCCCCAAAGTTAAAAGAAAATGGCCCTGAATATAGTCTGTTAGAGAAAATATACATTGCCTTATTCTACTCTGTTTTGTAGTATATAAACCAACTCAGTATACTCTCTCATGTAAAATACAGAAATACTAATTTTACATGAATTGAAAAAATCTAAATATTATATAGGCACCACAGTGTTAAAAGCAAAATTGCTCTGAATATAATCTGTCAGATAGAATATACAATGCCCTTTTCTACTCTGTTTTGTAGTAGATACACCAACTCAACATGCTCTTTCATGTAAAATACTGAAATTCTAATTTTACGCGAATCTAAAACAATCTATATAATAACTAGGCGCCCCAAACTGAAATGAAAATGGCTCTGAATATAGTCTGTTAGAAAAAATATACAATGACTTATTCTACTCTGTTTTACAGTATATACACAAACTCAGTGTGCGCTCTCATGTAAAATACAGATATTATAATTTTACAAGAATCGAATAACTCTAAATATTATCTAGGCACCCCAATGATAAAAACAAAAATGTTCTGAATATAATATGTCAGAAAAAATATACAATACCCTATTCTTCTCTGTTTTGTAGTATATACAGCAACTCAATATGCTCTCTCATGTAAAATAAAAAAAATTCTAATTTTACGCGAATCAAAAAAAATCTAAATAATATCTAGGCGCCCCAACGTTAAAAGAAAGTGGCTCTGAATACAGTCTGTTAGAAAAAATATACAATGCCTTATTCTACTTTGTTTTGGAGTATATACACCAACTCAGTATGCTCTCTCATGTAAAATAGAGAAATTCTAATTTTACCCGAATCGAAAAAAATCTCAATATTATCCAGGCATTCCAATGTTAAAAACAAAATTGCTCTGAATATAATCTGTCAGAAAAAAAATACAATGCGCTTTTCTATTCTGTTTTGAAGTATATACATCAACTCCCAATGCTCTCTGATGTAAAATACAGAATTTCTATACTTAAGCGAATCGAAACAAATCTAAATATTATCTAGGCACCCAAATGTTAACACCAAGATTTCTCTGAATATAGTCTGTCAGAAAAAATATACAATGCCCTTTTCTACTCTGTTTTGTACTATATACACAAACTCAGTATGCTCTCTCATGTAAAATACAGAAATTCTAATTTTACCCGAATTGAAAAAATCTAAATATTTTCTAGACACCGCAGTGCTAAAAACAAAATTTCTCTGAATATAATCTGTCTGAAAAAATATACAATGCCCCATTCTACTCTGTTATGGAGTACATAAACCAACTCAGTATGCTCTCTCTTTTAAAATACCAAATTCTACTTTTACGTGAATCGAAAAAAATCTAAATATTATCTAGGCAACCCAATGTTAAAAGCAAAATTGCTCTGAATATAATCTGTCAGAAAATATATACAATGCCCTTTTCTACTCTGTTTTGTAGTATATACACCAACTCAGTATGCTCTCTCATGTAAAATACAGAAATACAAATTTTACCAGAATCGAAAAAATCTAAATATTATCTAGGCACCCCAATGTTAAAAACAAAATTACTCTGAATATAATCTGTCAGAAAAAATATACAATGCCTTATTCTACTCTGTTTTGGATTATATATACCAACTCCATATGCTCTCTCATGTAAAAGACAGAAATTCTATAGTTAAACGAATCGAAAAAAATCTAAATATTATCTAGGCTCCCCAATGTTAAAAGCAAAATTGCTCTGAATATAATCTTTCAGAAAAAATGTACAATTCCCATTTCTACTCTGTTTTGAAATATATACACCAACTCAATATGCTCTGTCATGTAAAATACCGAAATTCTAAATTTATGTGAATCGAAAAAAATCTAAATATTATCTAGGCACCCCAATGTTAAAAGCATAATTGCTCTGAACATAATCTGTCAGATAAAATATACAATGCGCTTTTTTACTCTGTTTTGTAGTATATACATCAACTCAATATGCTCTCTCATGTAAAATACAGAAATTCAAATTTTACATGAATTGAAAAAAGTCTAAATAATATCAAAGTGCCCCAAAGTTAAAGGAAAATGCCTCCGAATATAGTCTGTTAGATAACATATACAATGCCTTATTCTACTCTGTTTTGGAGTATATATACCAACTAAGTATGTTCTCTCAGGTAAAATACAGAAATTCTAATTTTAACCGAATCGAAAAAATCTGAATATTATCTAGGCACCCCAATGTTAACAACAAAATTGCTCTGAATATAATCTGTCAGAAAAAATATACAATGCCCTTTTCTACTTTGTTTTGTCGTATATACAACAACTCAATATGCTCTCTCATGTAAAATACAGAAATTCAAATTTTACTCGAATTGAAAGAATCTAAATATTATCTAGGCACCCAATGTTATAAACACAATTGCTCTGAATATAATGTGTCAGAAAAAATATACAATGCCCTATTCTACTCTGTTTTGGAGTATATACACCACCTCCATATGCTCTCTCATGTAAAATACAGAAATTCTAATTTTACGTGAATCGAAAAAAATCTAAAAAATATCTAGGTGCCCCAAAGTTAAAAGAAAATGGCTCTGAGTATAGTCTGTTAGAAAAAAATACGATGCCTTATTCTACTCTGTCTTGGAGTATATACACCAACTCAGTATGCTCTCGAATGTTAAATACCGAAATAATAAATTTACGTGAATCAAAAATAATCTAGATATTATCTAGGCACCCAAATGTTAAAAGCAAAATAGCTCTGAATATAGTCTGTTAGAAAAAATATACAATGCCCTTTTGTACTCTGTTTTGTAGTATATACACGAACTCAATATGCTCTCTCATGTAAAATACAGAAATTCTAATTTTACTTGAATCGAATAAATCTAAATATTATCTAAGCACCCCAATGTTAAAAACCAAATTGCTCTGAATATAATCTGTCAGAGAAAATATAAAATACCCTATTCTGCTCTATTTTGGAGTATATACACCAACTCCATATGCTCTCTCATGTAAAATACAGATATTTATATTTAAGCGAATCGAAAAAATTCTAAATATTATCTAGGCACCCCAATGTTAAAAGCCAACTTGCTCTGAATATAATCTGTCATAAAAAATATACAATGCCCTTTTCTACTCTGTTTTGTAGTATATACACTAACTCAATATGTTCTCTCATGTAAAATGTCCAAATTCTAATTTTATGCGAATCGAAAAAATCTAAATAATATCTAGGCACCCCAAAGTTAAAAAAAATGTCTCTGAATATAGTTTGCTAGAGAAAATATACAATGCCTTATTCTACTCTGTTTTGGAGTATATACACCAACACCATATGCTCTCTCACGTAAAATACAGAAATTCTATATTTAAGCGAATCGAAAAAAATCTAAATATTATCTTGGCACCCCAATGTTAAATACAAAATTTTTCTGAACATAATCTGTCAGAAAAAATATACAATGCCCTTTTCTACTCTGTTTTGGTGTATATACACCAACTCAGTATGCTCTCTCATGTAAAACACCGAAATTCTAATTTTATGTGAATCGAAAAAAATCTAAATATTATCTAGGCACCCCAATGTTAAAACAATATTGCTCTGAATATAGTCTGTCCGAAAAAATATAAAATTCCTTACTCTACTCTGTTTTGGAGTATATACACCAACTCCATATGCTCTCTCATGTAAAATACAGATATTTATATTTAAGCGAATCGAAAAAATTCTAAATATTATCTAGGCACCCCAATGTTAAAAGCCAACTTGCTCTGAATATAATCTGTCATAAAAAATATACAATGCCCTTTTCTACTCTGTTTTGTAGTATATACACTAACTCAATATGTTCTCTCATGTAAAATGTCCAAATTCTAATTTTATGCGAATCGAAAAAATCTAAATAATATCTAGGCACCCCAAAGTTAAAAAAAATGTCTCTGAATATAGTTTGCTAGAGAAAATATACAATGCCTTATTCTACTCTGTTTTGGAGTATATACACCAACACCATATGCTCTCTCACGTAAAATACAGAAATTCTATATTTAAGCGAATCGAAAAAAATCTAAATATTATCTTGGCACCCCAATGTTAAATACAAAATTTCTCTGAACATAATCTGTCAGAAAAAATATACAATGCCCTTTTCTACTCTGTTTTGGTGTATATACACCAACTCAGTATGCTCTCTCATGTAAAACACCGAAATTCTAATTTTATGTGAATCGAAAAAGATCTAAATATTATCTAGGCACCCCAATGTTAAAACAATATTGCTCTGAATATAGTCTGTCCGAAAAAATATAAAATTCCTTACTCTACTCTGTTTTGGAGTATATACACCAACTCCATATGCTCTCTCATGTAAAATACTGAAATTCTAATTTTACGCAAATCGAAAAAAATCTAAATAATATCTCCGTGCCCCGAAGTTAAAAGAAAATGGCTCTGAATATAGTCTGTTAGAAAAAATATACAATGCCTTGATCTACTCTGTTTTGTAGTATGTACACCAACTCAGTATGCTGTATCATGTAAAATACCGAAATTCTAATTTTACGTGATTCGAAAAAAATCTAAATATTTTCTAGGCACCCCAATTTTAAAAGCAAAAGTGCTCTGAATAAAATCTGTCAGAAAAAATATACAATGCCCTTTTCTATTTTTTTTTGGAGTATATACACCAACTCAATATTTTCTCTTATGTAAAATATCGAAATTCTAATTTTACGCGAATCGAAAATAATCTAAATAATATCTAGATGCCTCAAATTTAAAGGAAATGGCTCTGAATATAGTCTGTTAGAGAAAATATACAATGCCTTATTCTACTCTGTTTTGGAGTATATACACCAACTCAGTAAGCTCTCTCATGTAAAATACAAAAATTCTAATTTTACGTGAATCGAAAAAAATCTAAATATTTTTTATGCACCCCAACGTTAAAAACAAAATTGCTCTGAATATAATCTGTCAGAAAAAATATACAATGCCCTATTCTCCTCTGTTTTGGAGTATATACAACAACTCCATATACTTTCTCATCTGAAAAACAGAAATTCTGGCGCGCCCCCCAGCCGCTGCCGCCACTGGCCCGTGCCGTCACCCCACTTCTCCGCACCTCGGGCGGTACTCGGCCAGCCCCTGGCGCCGCGCCGCCTCGCGGACCTGTCCTCCCGACACCTCCCGCTGCCCGCGACCCCCGCCCGGCCGCTCGCCTGCTGCCCGCCGGCGGCACACGTCCCCGGAGCCGGGCCTAGGGCGGGCGGCAGCGGCGGCTTGGCGCGGTCAGGCTGGGCTCTGTGGCGTCCCCATGGCCGTGGCCGGCTGGCGGGATGGCTTTGGCCAAGAGAAGTACCGACTTGTGGTGGTCGGCGGTGGCGGCGTGGGCAAGTCTGCGCTCACCATCCAGTTCATCCAGTCCTATTTTGTAACAGATTATGATCCAACCATTGAAGATTCTTACACAAAGCAGTGTGTGATAGATGACAGAGCAGCACGGCTAGATATTTTGGATACAGCAGGACAAGAAGAGTTTGGAGCCATGAGAGAACAATATATGAGGACTGGCGAGGGCTTCCTGTTGGTCTTTTCAGTCACAGATAGAGGCAGTTTTGAAGAAATCTATAAGTTTCAAAGACAAATTCTCAGAGTAAAGGATCGTGATGAGTTTCCAATGATTTTAATTGGCAATAAAGCAGATCTGGATCATCAAAGACAGGTAACACAGGAAGAAGGACAACAGTTAGCACGGCAACTTAAGGTCACATACATGGAGGCATCAGCAAAGATTAGGATGAATGTAGATCAAGCTTTCCATGAACTTGTCCGGGTTATCAGGAAATTTCAAGAGCAGGAATGTCCTCCTTCACCAGAACCGACACGGAAAGAAAAAGACAAGAAAGGCTGCCACTGTGTCATTTTCTAGAATCCTTTCAGTTTTAGCTACCAACTGCCAGGAAAAGCCCTTATCTCCTCTTCCTCTCCTCAGTTTACATCTTATTTGGTACCTTTCTAGCCTTAGACAAATGATCACCATGTTAGCCTTAGACCAAGAAGCTGGCTAGTCAGTCCTTTCCGTGAAGCTAATACAATGGTCATTTCCAGACAAATTTAAAGGAAACACTAAGGCTGCTTCAAAGATATCTGATTCCTTTAAAATATGTGTCTATATACACAGACATGCTCTTTTTTTAAGTGCTTACATTTTAATAGAGATGAATCAGTTTTGGAATCTAAGCTGTTTGCCAAGCTGAAGCCACAGGTTGTGAAATAATTTTTAACTTTTGGAATCATACTGCCTACTGTTATCTAAATAGAAATATAGGGATTTTTTTTTTAATGTGAATTTTTGCCTATCTTTAAAAATTTCAATGTCAGCCTTTGTTAACCTTAAATACACTGAATTGAATCTACAAAAGTGAAACATCTCAGACCTTTACTGATACTACAGCTTTTGTTTTCTGGTGGCCAAAATACCAAAATGCCTATCGTATTTATGGATTAAAAACTGCTCATAAAAGCCTGTGTTATTACTCCTACTCTTGAAGATGATAATATTCTACGTGGTCAAATATTTGGACTCATTCAGGACTTAAACATTTCAGTGTACTTGATTTTTTAATTTAACTCTTTTTCACAGCCACACTAAGGATAAAAATAGTTTGTCTTCCTTTTCAAGTATTTCTGGATAAGGGATTTGAAAAATTAAAACTTTTTTTGTTTGCTGTAATATAAAATATGGAATTGATCTTTCCGGGGTCAGAGATGATTAATGTTTTTGCTATATACTTTTTATTCATTATTTTCTTATCAAACTAGTTAACAAGTATTTTTATATGTTTGTAAGCAGATATGCTTTCACAGCATACCTTGTGTATATGTAAAGATAAGTATTTAATTCTCACTGTTCACTTTTAACTGACAAAGAAAAACAAGTGGAAACTGGAGAAACTGTGGTAGAGCTTTTACTTGCTGGTCTGGTCTTGGTTATACCCATCTTTGGCCAGTCACATATCTACTCAAGAAACCTTCCCAACAGAGTACAACAGGATGAGACTCTGAAATCACTTCTAATGTTCCCTGCTAGATACTGATTGTTATATCAAGTATTAAGTGTAAGCTTTTAATGGACAATTAGTATAACTGTAAATGGCATCTGATTTTGTTTTTAATTCTGTGGATTGTGTTTAAGCAATTCAATAGTATGTTCCTGATTTTGAGACGCTAAGTGGTATTGCACAGTTGTCACTTTATCAAGTGTGTACAACAGTCCCATGAAGTTTATAGAGCATACCCTTGTATAGCTTCAGGTGCTAGAATTAAAATTGATCTGTTATCACAAAAAAAAAAAAAGAAAAACAGAAATTCTATATTTAAGCGAATCGAAAAAAATCTAAATATTATCTAGGCAACCAAATGTTAAAAGCAAAATTGCTCTGAATATAATCTGTCATAAAAATATACAATGCCCTATTCTACTCTGTTTTTGAGTATATACACCAACTCCATATACTCTCTCATATAAAATACAGAAATTCCATACTTAAGCGAATCGAAAAAAATCTAAATATTATCTAGGCACCCCAATTTAAAAACAAAATTACTCTGAATATAGTCTGTCAGAACAAATATACAATGCCCTATTCTACTCGGTTTTGGAGTATATACACCAACTTTATATGCTCTATCACTTAAAATACAGAAATTCTATATTTAAGCGAATCGAAAAAAATCTAAATATCTTATAGGCACCCCAATGTTAAAAACAAAATTGGTCTGAATATAATCTGTCAGAAAAAATATACAATGCCTTTTTCTACTCTGTTTTGGGGTATATACACCAACTCAATATGCTCTCTCATGTAAAATACCGAAATTCTAATTTTACGCGAATCAAAAAAAATTTAAATTATATCTAGGCGCCACAAAGTTAAAAGAAAATGGCTCTGAATTTAGTCTGTTAGAGAAAATATACAATTCCTTATTCTACTCTGTTTTGGAGTATATACACCAACTCAGTATGCTCTATCATGTAAAATACCGAAATTGTAATGTTACCCGAATCGAAAAAATCTAAATATTATCTAGGCACCCCAATGTTAAAAACAAAATTGCTCTGAACATAATCTGCCAGAAAAAATATACAACGTCCTATTCTACTCTGTTTTGGAGTATATACACCAACTCAGTATGCCCTCTCATGTAAAATACCAAACTTCTAATTTTACGTGAATCGAAAAATATCTAAATATTATCTAGGCACTCGAATGTTAAAAGCAAAATTGCGCTGAATATAATCTGTCAGAAAGAATATACAATGCCCTTTTCTACTCTGTTTTGTAGTATATAAACCAATTCAATATGCTCTCTCATGTAAAATACCGATAATATAATTTTACACCAATCGAAAATAATCTAAATAATATCTAGGCGCCCCAAAGGTATAAGAAAATGGATCTGAATATAGTCCGTTTGAAAAAATAATATGCCTTATTCTACTCTGTTTTGGAGTATATACACCAACACAGTATGCTCTCTCATGTAAAATACCGAAATTCTAATTTTACCAGAATCGAAAAAATCTAAATATTATCTAGGCACCCCAATGTTATAAACAAAATTGCTCTGAACATAATCTGTCAGATAAAATATACAATGCCCTATTCTACTCTGCTTTGGAATATATACACCAACTCTATATGGTATCTCATGTAAAATACCGAAATTCTAAATTTACGCAAATCGAAAAAAATCTAAATAATATCTAGGCGCTTCAAAGTTAAAAGAAAATGGCTCTGAATATAGTCTGTTAGAAAAAATATACAATGCCATTTTCCACTCTGTTTTGGAGTATATACACCAACTCAATATACTCTCTCATGTAAAATACCGAAATTCTAATTTTACACGAATTGAAAAAAAATCTAAATATTATCTAGTAACCCCAATGTTAAAAGAAAAATTGCTCTTAATATACTCTGTCAGAAAAAATAAACAATGCCCTATTCTACTTTGTTTTGGAGTATATACACCAACTCCATATGCTCTCTCATGTAAAATACAGAAATTCTATATTTAAGCGAAACAAAAATAATCTAAATATCATCTAAGCACCCCAAAGGTAAAAGCAAAATTACTCTGAATATAATCTCTCAAAAAAAATATACAATGCCCTTTTGTACTCTGTTCTGTAGTATATACAGCAACTCAATATGCTCTCTCATGTAAAATACAGAAATTCTAAATTTACCCGAATCGAAAAAATCTAAATATTATCTAGATACCCCAATGTTAAAAACAAAATTGCTCTGAATATAATCTGTCAGAATAAATATACAATGCCCTTATTTCCTCTGTTTTGTATTATATACACCAACTCAATATGATCTCTCTTGTAAAATACTGAAATTCTAATTTTATGTGAATCGAAAAAAATCTAAATAATATCTAGGCACCCCAAAGTTAAAAGAAAATCGCTCTGAATATAGTCTGTTAGAAAAAAATACAATAGCTAATTCTACTCTGTTTTGGTGAATATACACCAACTCAGTATGCTCTCGAATGTTAAATACCGAAATAATAAATTTACGTGAATCAAAAGAAATCTAGATATTATCTAGGCACCCGAATGTTAAAAGCAAAATAGCTCTGAATATAGTCTGTTAGAAAAAATATACAATGCCCTTTTGTACTCTGTTTTGTAGTATATACACGAACTCCATATCCTCTCTCATGTAAAATAAAGAAATTCTAATTTTACTTGAATCGAAATAATCTAAATATTATCTAGGCACCCAAATGTTAAAAACCAACTTGCTCTGAATATAATCTGTCATAAGAAATATACAATGCCCTTTTCTACTCTGTGTTGTAGTATATAAATCAACTCAATATGCTCTCTCATGTAAAATATCTGAATTCAAGTTTTACGCGAATTGAAAAAATCTAAATAATATCTAGGTGCCCCAAAGTTAAAAAGAAATGTCTCTGAATATAGTCTGTTAGAGAAAATATACAATGCCTTATTCTACTCTGTTTTGGATTATATACACCAACTCCATATGCTCTCTAATGTAAAACATAGAAATTCTATACTTAAGCGAATAAAAAAAAATCTAAGTATTATCTAGGCACCCAAATTATAAAATCAAAATTACTCTGAATATAGTCTGTCAGAAAAACTATACAATGCCCTATTCTACTCTGTTTTGGAGTATACAGACCAACTCAGTATGCTCTCTAATGTAAAATAACGAAATTCAAATTTTCCCCGAATCGAAAATATCTAATTATCTAGGCAGCCCAATGTTAAAAACAAATTGCTCTGAATATAATCTGTCAGAAAAAATATACAATGCCCTATTCTACTCTGTTTTAAAGTATATACACCAACTCCATATACTCTCTCATATATAATACAGAAATTCTATATTTAAGCGAATCGAAAAAAATCTAAACATTATCTAGGAACCCCAATTTGAAAAACAAAATTGCTCTGAATATAGACTGTCAGAATAAATATACAATGCCCTATTCTACTCTGTTTTGGAGTATATACACCAACTCCATATGCTCTCTCACGTAAAATACAGAAATTCTATATTTAAGCGAATCGAAAAAAATCTAAATGTCTTATAGGCACCCCAATGTTAAAATCAAAATTGGTCTGAATATAATCTGTCAGAAAAAATATAAAGTGCCGTTTTCTACTCTATTTTGGAGTATATACACCAACTCAATATGCTCTCTCTTGTAAAATACCGAAATTCTAATTTTACGCGAATCGAAAAAAATTTAAATAATATCTAGGCGCCCCAAAGTTAAAAGAAAATGGCTCTGAACATAGTCTCTTAGAGAAAATATACAATTACTTATTCTACTCTGTTTTTGAGTATATACACCAACTCAGTGTGCTCAATCCTGTAAAATACAGAAATGTGAATTTTGCCCGAATTGAAAAAATCTAAATATTTTCTAGGCACCTCAATGTTACAAACAAAATTGCTCTGAATATAATGTGTCAGAAAAAATATACAATGCCCTTTTCTACTTTGTTCTGGAGTGTATACACCAACTCAATATGCTCTCTCATGTAAAATACCAAAATTCTAATTTTACACGTATCGAAAAAAATCTAAATAATATCTCGGCGCCCCAAAGTTAAAATAAAATGGCTCTGTATATAGTCTGTTAGAAAAAATATACAATGCCTTATTCCACTCTGTTTTGGAGTATATACACCAACTCAGTAAGCTCTCTCATGTAAAATACAGAAATTCTAATTTTACTTGAATCGAAAAAAATCTAAATATTTTCTAGGCACCCCAGTGTTAAAAACAATATTGCTCTGAATATAATCTGTCAGAAAAAATATACAATGCCCTGTTCTCCTCTCTTTTGGAGTACATACAACCACACCATATGCTCTCTCATCTGAAAAACAGAAATTCTATATTTAAGCGAATCGAAAAAAATCTAAATATTATCTAGTCACCCGAATGTTAGAAGCAAAATTGCTCTGAATATAATCTGTCAGAAAAAATATACAATGCCCTTTTGTACTCTGTTTTGTAGTATATTCACCAACTCCATATACTCTCTCATGTAAAATGCAGAAATTCTAATTTCACCCAAATCAAAAAAATCTAAATATTATCTAGGCACCCCAATGTTAAAAACAAAATTTCTCTGAATATAATCTGTCAGAAAAAAATACAATGCCCTATTCTACTCTGTTTTTGAGTATATACACCATCTCAGTATGCTCTCTCATGTAAAATACCGAAATTATCATTTTACGTGTATTGAGAAAAATCTAAATATTATTTAGGCACCCCAATGTTAAAAACAAAATTGCTCTGAATATAATCTGTCAGAAGAAATATACAATGCCCTATTCTACTCTGTTTTGGAGTATATACACCAACACAGTATGCTCTCACATGTAAAATTCAGAAATTCTGATTTTACCCGAATCGAAAAAATCTAAATATTATCTAGGCACCCCAATGTTCAAAACAAAATTTCGCTGAATATAGTTGGTCCGAAAAAATATACAATGCCCTATTCTACTTAGTTTTGGTGTATATACACCAACTCCATATGCTCTCTCGTGTAAAATACAGAAATTCTATATTTAAGCGAATCAAAAAAAGTCTAAATATTATCTAGGTACCCCAATGTTAAAAGCAAAATTGCTCTGAATATATGGTCAGAAAAAATGTACAATGCCCTTTTCACTCTGTTTTGCAATATATACAGCAACTCAATATGCTCTCTCATGTAAAATACCGAAAGTCTAAATTTACGCGACTCGATAGGAATCGAAATAATATATAGGCGCCCCAAAGTTAAAAGAAAATGGCTCTGAATATACTCTGTTGAAGAAAATATACAATGCCTTATTCTATTCTGTTTTGGAGTTCATAAACCAACTCATTACGCTCTCTCATGTAAAATACCGAAATTCTAATTTTACGTGAATCGAAAAAATCTAAATATTGTCGAGGCAACCCAATGTTAAAAGCAAATTTTCTTTGAATAAAATCTTTGAGAAAAAATATACAATGACCTTTTATACTTTGTTTTGGAGTATATACAGCAACTCAATATACTCTCTCATGTAAAATACCGAAATTCTAAATTTACGTGAATCGAAAACAATCTAAATATTATCTAGGCACCCCTATGTTCAAAACAAAATTGCTCTGAATATAACTGACAGAAAAAATATACAATGCCGTATTCCATTCTGTTTTGGAGTATATACAGCAACTCAATATGCTCTCTCATGTAAAATACCGAAATTCTATATTTAAGCATATCAAAAAATATCTAAATATTATCTAGGCACCCCAATGTTAAAACAAAATTGCTCTGAATATAATCTATCAATATAAATATAAAATTACCTATTATACTTTGTTTTGGAGTATATAACCCAAATCAATATGCTCTCTCATGTAAAATACCCAAATTCAAATTTTACGCGAATCGAAAATATCTAAATAATATCTAGCCGCCCCAAAGTTAAAAAAAAATGGCTCTGAATATAGTCTGTTAAAGAAAATATACAATGCCTTTTTCTACTGTGTTTTGGATTATATACACCAACTCAATATGCTCTCTAATGTAAAATACAGAAATTCTATATTTAAGCGAATCAAAAAAAGTCTAAATATTATCTAGGCACCCCAATGTTAAAAACAAAATTGCTCTGAATATAATCTGTCAGAAAAAATATACAATGCCCTATTCTACTCTGTTTTGGAGTATATGCACCAACTCAGTATGCTCTCTCATTTAAAATACCGAAATTCTAATTTTACCCGAATCGAAAAAATCTAAATATTATCTAGTCACCCGAGTGTTTAAACCAAATTGCTCTTAACATAATCTGTCAGATAAAATATACAATGCCCTATTCTACTCTGTTTTGGAGTATATACACCAACTCCATATACTCTCTCATATAAAATACAGAAATTCTATATTTAAGCGAATCGACAAAAATCTAAATATTACATAGGCACCCCAATTTTAGAAACAAAATTGCTCTGAATATAGTCTGTCAGAAATAATATACAATGCCCTATTCTACTCTGTTTTGGAGTATATACACCAACTCCATATGCTCTCTCACTTAAAATACAGATATTCAATATTTAAGTGAATCGAAAAAAATCTAAATATTATCTAGGCTCCCCAATGTTAAAACCAAAATTGGTCTGAATGTAATCTGTCAGAAAAAATATACAATGCCCTTCTCTACCCTGTTTTGGAGTATATACAGCAACTCAATATGCTCTCTCATGTAAAATACCGAAATTCTAATTTTACGCGAATCGAAAAAATTTTAAATAACATCTACGTGCTCCAAAGTGAAAAGAAAATGGCTCTGAATATAGTTTGTTAGAGAAAATATACAATTTCTTATTTTACTCTCTTTGGGATTATAAACACCAACTCAGTATGCTCTCTCATGTAAAATACCAAAATTCTAATTTTACCCGAATCGAAAAAATTTAAATATTATTTAGGCACCCCAATGTTAAAAGAAAAATTGCTCTGAATATAATGTGTAAGAAAAAATATACAATGTTCTTTTCTACTCTTTTTTGGAGTATATACAACAACTAAATATGCTCTCTCTGTAAAATACTGAAATTTTAATTTTACACGAATCAAAAAAATATAAATAATATCTGGGCGCCTCAAAGTTAAAATAAAATGGCTCTGTATATTCTGTTAGAAAAAATACACAATGCCTTATTCTACTCTCTTTGGAGTATATACACCAAGTCAGTGTGCTCTCTCATGTAAAATACAGAAATTCTAATTTTACTGGAATCGAAAAAATCTCAGTATTATGTAGTCAGCCCAATGTTAAAAACAAAATTTCTCTGAATATAATCTGTCAGAGAAAATATACAATGCTCTTTTCTGCTCTTTTTTGGAGTATATACACCAACTCCATATGCTCTCTCATGTAAAATAGAGAAATTCTATATTTAAGCAAATCGAAAAAAATCTAAATATTATCTAGGCACAACAATGTTAAAAACAAAATTGCTCTGAACATAATCTGTCAGAAAAAATATAAAATGCACATTTCTAGTCTGTTTTGAAGTATATACACCAACTCAATACGCTCTCTCATGAAAAATACCGAAATTCTAATTTTACCCGAATAGAAAAAGTCTAAATATTATCTACGCACCCGAATGTTAAGAACAAAATTGCTCTGAATATAATATGTCAGAAAAAAATACAATGCCCTATTCTACTCTATTTTCAAATATATACACCAACTCCATATGCTCTCTCAAATAAAATACAGAAATGATATATTTAAGCGAATTGAAAAAAATCTAAATATTTTCTAGGCACCCCAATGTGAAAAACAATATTGCTCTGAGTATAATCTGTCAGAAAAAATATAAAATGCCCTATTCGACTATGTTTTGGATTTTATACACCAACTCCATAAGCTCTCTCATGTAAAATACAGAAAATCTATATTTAAGAGAATCGAAAATAATCTATATATTATCTAGGCACCCGAATGTTAATAGCAAAATTGCTCTGAATATAATCTGTCAGAGAAAATATACAATACCCTTTTCTACTCTGTTTTGGAGTATATACACCAACGCAGTATGCTCTCTCATGTAAAATACAGAAAATGTATATTTAAGGGAATCGAAAAAAATCTATATATTATTTAGGCACCCCAACGTTAAAAGCAAAATTGCTCTGAAAATAATCTGTCAGAAAAAGTATACAATGCCCTTTTCTACTCTCTTTTGGAGTATATACACCAACTCCATATGCTCTCTCATGTAAAATACAGAAAATCTATATTTAAGCGAATCGAAAGAAATCTATATATTATCTAGGCACTTCAATGTTAAAAGAAAAATTGATCTGAATATAATCTATTAGAAAAAATATACAATGCCCTTTTCTACTCTGTTTTGCAGTATATACACCAACTCATTATGCTCTCTCATTTAAAATACCGAAATTCAAATTTTACCCGAATTGAAAATATCTAAATATCATCAGTGCTCCCCAATGTTAAAAACAAAATTGCTCTGAATATAATCTGTCAGAAAAAATATACAATACCGTATTCTACTCTGTTTTGGAGTATATACAACAACTCAGTATGCTCTCTCATGTAAAATACCGAAATTCTAATTCTCCGAGAATCGAAAAAAATCTAAATATTATCTAGACACCCCAATGTTAAAAGAATAATTGCTCTTAATATAATCTGTCATTAAAAATATACAATGCCCGTTTCTACTCTGTTTTGGAGTATATACACCAACTCAATATGCTCTCTCACGTAAAATACTGAAATTCTAATTTTATGCGAATCGAATAAAATCTAAATAATATCTAGGTGCTTCAAAGTTAAAAGAAAAAAGCTCTGAATATAGTCTATTAGAAAAAATATACATTGACTTATTCTATTCTGGTTTGGAGTATATACACCAACTGAGTATGCTCTTTTATGTAAAATACCAAAATTCTAATTTTACGTGAATCGAAATAAATGTTAATATTATCTAGGCACCCCAATGTTAAAAACAAAATTGCTCTGAATGTAATCTGTCTGAGTAAATATACAATGTTCTTTTCTACTTTGTTTTGGAGTGTATACACCAGCTCAGTAGGCTCTCCCATGTAAAATACTGAAACTCTAATTTTACTCGAATCAAAAAAAATCTTAATTATATCTAGGCGCCCCAAAGTTAAAAAAAAATGGCTCTGAATATAGTCTGTTAGAAAAAGTATACAATGCCTTATTCTACTCTGTTTTGGAGTATATACACCAATTCAGTATGCTCTCTCAAGATAAATATCAAAATTCTTATTTTACGTGAATCAAAACATCTAAATATTATCTAGGCACCCGAATGTTAAAGGCAAAATTGCTCTGAATATAATCGGTCCGAATAAATATACAATGCCCAATTTTACTCTGTTTTGGAGAATATAAACCAACTCAATATGCTCTCTCATGTTAAATACAGAAATTCTATATTTAAGCGAATCGAAAAAAATCTAAATATTTTATAGGCACCCCAATGTTAAAGGCAAAATTGCTCTGAATATAATATGTCAGGAAAAATATACAATGATCTATTCTACTCTGTTCTGGAGTATATAAACCAACTCAATATGCTCTCTCATGTAAAATACAGAAATTCTATATTAAAGCGAATCGAAAAAAATCTAAATATTATCTAGCCATCCCAATGTTAAAAGCAAAATTGCTCTGAATATAATCTGTCAGAAATAATACACAATGCACTTTTGTACTTTTTTTTAAAGTATATACACAAACTCAATATGCTCTCTCATGTAAAATACAGAAATTCTATATTTAAGAAAATCTAAAAAAATCTAAACATTATTTAGACACCTTAATGTTAAAGAAAAAATTGCTCTGCATATAATCTCTCAAAGAAAATATACAATGCCTTATTCTACTCGGTTTTTGAGTATATACGCCAACTCAGGATGCTCTCTCATGTAAAATACAGAAATTTTAATTTTACCCAAATCGAAAAAATCTAAATATTATCTAGGCACCACAGTGTTAAACACAAAATTGCTCTGAATATAATCTGTCAGAGAAAATATACAATGCCCTATTCTACTCTGTTTTGGAGTATATACACCAACTCCATATGCTCTCTCATGTAAAATACAGAAATTCCATATTTAAGCAAATCGAAGAAAATCTAAATACTATCTAGGCACCACAATGTTAAAAGCAAAATTGCTCTGTATATAGTCTGTTAGAAAAAATATACAATGCCCTTTTCTACTCTGTTTTGGAGTATATACACCAACACAATATGCTGGCTCATGTAAAATACCAAAATTCTAATTTTACATGAATCGAAAACAATATAAATAATATCTAGACACCCAAAGTTAAAAGAAAATGGCTCTGAATATAGTCTGTTAGAAAAAATATATAATGCCTTATTCTACTCTGTTTTGGGGTATATACACCAACTCAGTATGCTCTCTCATGTAAAATACAGAAATTCTATATTTTAGGGAATTGAAAAAAATCTAAATAATATCTAGGCGCCACAAAGTTAAAAAAAATGGCTCTAAATATAGTATGTTAGACAAAATATACGATGGCTTATTCTACTCTGTTTTGGAGTATATACACAAACTCAGTATGCTCTCTCATATAAAATACCGAAATTCAAATTTTACCCGAATCAAAAAAATCTAAATAATATCTAGGCACCCAAATGTTAAAAACAAAATTGCTCTAAATATAATCTGTCAGAAAAAATATACAATGCCCTATTCTACTCTGTTTTGGAGTATATACACCATCTCCATATGCTCTCTCATATAAAATACTGAAATTCTATATTTAAGCAAATCGAAAAAAATCTAAGTATTATATAGGCACCCCATTGCTGAAAGCAAAATTGCTCTGAATATAATCTGTCAGAAAGAATATACAATGCCCTTTTCTACTCTGTTTTGGAGTATATACACTAAGTCAATATGCTCGCTCATATAAAATACCGAAATTCTAATTTTACGTGAATCGAAAAAAATCTAAATAGTATCTAGGCGCCCCAAAGTTAAAAGAAAATGGCTCTGCATATAGTGTGTTAGAAAAAATAAACAATGCCTGATTCTAATGTTTTTTGGGGTATATACAAAATCTCAGTACAGTCTCTCATGTAAATACCGAAATTCTAGATTTATGTGAATCGAAAAATATCTAAATATTATCTAGGCACGCGAATATTAAAAGCAAAATTGCTTGGAATATAATCTGTCAGAAAAAATATACAATACCCTTTTCTACTTTGTTTTGGAGTATATACACCAACTCAATATGCTCTGTCATGTAAAATACCTAAATTCTAATTTTACGTGAATCAAAAAAATCTAAATAACATCTAGGCGCCCCAAACTTAAAAGTAAATGTCTCTGAATATACTGTGTTAGAAAAAATATAAAATGCCTTATTCTACTCTGTTTTGGAGTACATACACCAACTCAGTATGCTCTCTCATGTAAAATACCGAAATTCTAATTTTACGCAAAACAAATAAAATCTAAATAATATCTAGACACCCCAAAGTTAAAAGAAAATGGCTCTGAATATAGTCTGTTAGAGAAAATATACAATGCCTTATTCTACTCTGTTTTGGAGTATACACATCAACTCCGTATGCTCTCTCATGTAAAATAACGAAATTTTAATTTTACCCGAATCGAAAAAGTCTAAATATTATCTAGACACCCCAATGTTAAGAACAAAATTCCTCTGAATATAATCTGTCAAAAAATATACAATGCCCTATTCTTCTCTGTTTTGGAGTATATACACCAACTCAGTATGCTCTCTCATCTAAAATACAAAAATTCTAATTTTACGTGAATCGAAGAAAATCTAAATATTTTCTAGGCACCCGAATGTTAATAGCAAAATTGCTCTGAATATAATCTGTCAGAAAAATATACAATGCCCTTTTTTCCTCTTTTTTGTATTATATACACCAACTCAATATACTCTCTCTTGTAAAATACAGAAATTCTAATTTTACGTGAATCGAAATAAATCTAAATAATATCTAGGCGCCCTAAAGTTAAAAGAAAATGGCTCTGAATATAGTCTGTTAGAGAAAATATACAATGCCTTATTCTACTCTGTTTTGGAGTATACACATCAACTCCGTACGCTCTCTCATGTAAAATACCGAAATTTTAATTTTACCCGAATCGAAAAAGTCTAAATATTATCTAGACACCCCAATGTTAAGAACAAAATTCCTCTGAATATAATCTGTCAAAAAAAATATACAATGCCCTATTCTTCTCTGTTTTGGAGTATATACACCAACTCAGTATGCTCTCTCATCTAAAATACAAAAATTCTAATTTTACGTGAATCGAAGAAAATCTAAATATTTTCTAGGCACCCGAATGTTAATAGCAAAATTGCTCTGAATATAATCTGTCAGAAAAATATACAATGCCCTTTTTTCCTCTTTTTTGTATTATATACACCAACTCAACATGCTCTCTCATGTAAAATACAGAAATTCTAATTTTACGTGAATCGAAATAAATCTAAATAATATCTAGGCGCCCTAAAGTTAAAAGAAAATGGCTCTGAATATAGTCTGTTAGAAAAAAAATACAATGCCTTATTCTACTCTGTTTTGGAGTATATACACCAACTCAGTATGCTCTCGAATGTTAAATACCGAAATAATAAATTTACGTGAATCAAAAATAATCTAGATATTATCTAGGCACCCAAATGTTAAAAGCAAAATAGCTCTGAATATAGTCTGTTAGAAAAAATATACACTGCCCTTTTGTATTTTGTTTTGTAGTATATACACGAACTCAATATGCTCTCTCATGTAAAATACAGAAATTCTAATTTTACTTGAATCGAAAAAATCTAAATATTATCTAGGCACCCCAATGTTAAAAACCAAATTGCTATTAATATAATCTGTCAGAGAAAATATAAAATACCCTATTCTACTCTGTTTTGGAGTATATACACCAACTCAATATGCTCTCTCATGTAAAATACAGAAATTCTAATTTTACTTGAATCGAAAAAATCTAAATATTATCTAGGCACCCCAATGTCAAAAACCAACTTGTTCTGAATATAATCTGTCATAAAAAATATACAATTCCCTTTTCTACTCTGTTTTGTAGTATATACACCAACTCAATATGTTCTCTCATGAAAAATATCCAAATTCTAAATTTACGCGAATTGAAAAATCTAAATAATATCTAGGCACCCCAAAGTTAAAAAAAAAGTCTCTGAATATAGTCTGCTAGAGAAAATATACAATGCCTTATTCTACTTTGTTTTGGAGTATATACACCAACACCATATGCTCTCTCATGTAAAATACAGAAATTCTATATTTAAGAGAATCGAAAAAAAATCTAAATATTATCTTGGCACCCCAATGTTAAAAACAAAATTTCTCTGAACATAATCTGTCAGAAGAAATATACAAAGCCCTTTTCTACTCTGTTTTGGTGTATATACACCAACTCAGTATGCTCTCTCATGTAAAACACCGAAATTCTAATTTTACATGAATCGAAAAAAATCTAAATATTATCTAGGCACCACAGTGTTAAAAATAAAATTTCTCTGAATATAATCTCTCAGACAAAATATACAATGCCCTATTCTACTCTGTTTTGTAGTATATACACCAACTCCATATGCTCTCTCATGTAATATACAGGAATTCTATATTGAAGCGTATCGAAGAAAATTTAAATATTTTCTAGGCACCCCAATGTTAAAACAAAATTGCTCTGAATATAATCTGTCAGAAAAAATATAAAATTCCTTACTCTACTCTGTTTCCTACTATATACACCAACTTCATATGCTCTCTCATGTAAAATACCGAAATTCTAATTTTACGCAAATCGAAAAAAATCTAAATAATATCAAGGTGTCCCAAAGTTAAAAGAAAATGGCTCTGAATATAGTCTGTTAGAAAAAATATACAATGCCTTAATCCACTTTGTTTTGGAGTATGTACACCAACTCAGTATGCTCTATCATGTAAAATACCGAAATTCTAATTTTACGTGATTTGAAAAAAATCTAAATATTTTCTAGGCACCCCAATGTTAAAAGCAAAAGTGCTCTGAATACAATCTCTCATAAAAAATATACAATGCCCTTTTCTACTTTGTTTTGGAGTATATACACCAACTCAATATTTTCTCTAATGTAAAATATAGAAATTCTAATTATACGCGAATCGAAAAAAATCTAAATAATATCTAGATGCCCCAAAGTTAAAAGAAAATGGTTCTGAATATAGTCTGTTAGAGAAACTATACAATGCCTTATTCTACTCTGTTTTGGAGAATATACACCAACTCAATAGGCTCTCTCATGTAAAATACAGAAATTCTAATTTTACGTGAATCGAATAAAATCTAAATATTATGTAGGCAAAACAATAATAAAAAAAAATTGCTCTGAATATAATCTGTCAGAGAAAATATACAGTGCCCTATTGTACTCTGTTTTTGTGTATATACACCAACTCCATATGCTCTCTCATGTAAAATATCAAAATTCTAAATTTATGTGAATCGAAAAAAATGTAAATATTATCTAGGCACCCCAATGTTAAAAGAAAAATTAAACTGAATATAATCTGTCAGAAAAAATATACAATGCCCTTTTCTACCCTGTTTTGTAGTATATACACCAACTCAATATGCTCTCTCATGTAAAATACAGAAATTCTAATTTTACCCGAATCGAAAAAATCTAAATATTATCTAGGCAACCCAATGTTAAAAACAATATTGTTCTTAATATAATCTGTCAGAAAAAATATACAATGCCCTAATCTACTCTCTTTTGGAGTATATACACGAACTCAGTATGCTCTCTCATGTAAAATAACGAAATTCTAATTTTACGTGAATTGAAAAAAATCTAAATATTATCGAGGCGCCTCAGTGTTAAAATAAATTTGCTCTGAAGTATAAACTGTTAGAAAAAATATACAGTGCCCTATTCCACTCTGTTTGGAGTATATACACCAACTCAGGCTACTGTCTCATGTAAAATACCGAAATTTTAAATTTAGGTGAATCGACAAATATCTAAATATTATCTAGGCACCCCAATGTTATAAGCAAAATTTCTCTGAATATAATCTGTCAGAAAATATATACAATGCCCTTTTCTTCTACTCTGTTTTGGATTATATACACCAACTCAATATTCTCTCTCATGAATAATACCGAAATTGTAATTTTACGTGAATCAAATAAATCTAAATAATATCTAGGCGTTCCAAAGTTAAAAGAAAATGGCTCTGAATATAGTCTGTTAGAGAAAATATACAATGCCCTATTCTACTGTTTTGGAGTATATACACCAACTGCATATTCTCTCTGATGTAATATATAGAAATTCTATATTTAAGCGAAATGAAAAAAATCTATATATTATCTAGGCACCCCAATGTTAAAAGCAAAATTTCTCTGAATTTAATCTGTCAGAAAACATATACAATGCCCTTTTCTACTCTGTTTTTGAGTATATACACCAACTCAATATGCTCTCTCACATAAAATACTGAAATTCTAATTTAAGCGAATCGAAAAAAATCTACATAATATCTAGTTGCCCCAAAGTTAAAAGAAAATGGCTCTGAATACACTTTTTTAGAGAAAATATGCAATGCCCTTTTCCACTCTGTTTTGGAGTATATACACCAACTCAGCACGCTCTCTCATGTAAAATACAGAAATTCAAATTTTACCAGAATTGAAAAAATCTAAATATTATCTAGGCACTTCAATGTTAAAAGCAAAATTGCTCTGAATATAATTTCTCAGAAAAAATATACAATGCTTTTTTCTACTCTGTTTTGGAGTATATACACTATCTCACTATGCTCTCTCATGTAAAATACAGAAATTCTAAGTTTAAGCGAATCGAAAAAGATTTAAATAATATCTAGGTGCCCGAAAGTTAAAAGAAAATGGCTCTGAATATAGTTTGTTATACAAAAAATACAATGTGTTATTCTACTCTTTTATGGAGTATATACACAAACTCAGAATGCTCTCTCATGTAAAATACCGAAATTCCAATTTTACGTGAATCGAAAAAAATCTAAATAATATCTAGGCGCCCCAAAGTTAAAAGAAAATGCCTCTGAATATAGTCTGTTAAAAAAATATACAATGCGTTATTCTACTCTGTTTTGGAGTATATACACCAACTCAATATGCAGTCTCATGTAAAATACAGAAATTCTTATTTTACATGAATCGAAAAAAATCTAAATATTATCTAGGGACCCCAATTTTAAAAACAACATTGCTCTAAATATAATCTGTCAGACAAAATATACAAGGCCCTATTCTACTTTGTTTCGCAGTATATACTCCCACTCAGTATGCTCTCTCATGTAAAATACCGAAATTCAAATTTTACCCGAATTGAAAAAACCTAAGTATTATCTAGGCACCCAAATGTTAAAAATAAAATTGCTCTAAATATAATCTGTCAAAAAAATATACAATGCTTTTTTCTACTTTGTTTTGGAGTATATACACCAACTCAGTGTTCTCTCTCATTTAAAATACCGAAATTCAAATTTTGCGTGAATCGAAAGAAATTTAATATTATTTAGGCACCTCAATGTTACAACCAAAATTTCTCTGAATATAATCTGTCAGAAAAGATATACAATGCCCTTTTCTACTCTGTTTGGAGTATATACAACACTCATTATTTTCTCTCATGTAAAATACCGAAATTCTAATTTTACGTGAATTGAAAAAAATCTAAATAATATCTAGGCACTTCAAAGTTAAAAGGAAATGGCTCTAAATATAGTCTGTTAGAAAAAATATACAATGCCTTATTCTACTCTGTTTTGACGTATATACAACAACTCCATATGCTCTCTCATGTAAAATACAGAAATTTTATATTTAAGTAAATCGAAAAAAATCTAAATATTATCTAGGTACCTGAATGTTAAAAGCAAAATTGCTCTGAATTTCATCTGTCAGAAAAAATATACAATGTTCTTTTCTACTCTGTTTTGAAAAATAAACACCAACTCAATATGTTCTCTCATGTAAAATACCGAAATTCTAATTTTAAGGGAATCAAAAAAAACCTAAAATATATCTAGGCGCCCCAAAGTTAAATGAAAATGGCTCTGAATATAGACTCCTATAAAAAATATACAATGCCTTATTCTACTCAGTTTTGTAGTATATACACCAACTCATTATGCTCTCTCATGTAAAATACCGAAATTCTAATTTTACGTGAAATGAAAAAAATCTAAACATTATCTAGCACCCCAATGTTAAAAGCAAAATTTCTGTGAATATAATTTCTTAGAGAAAATATACAATGCCCTTTTCTACTTTTTTTTGGAGTATATACACCAACTCAATAAGCTCTCTCATGTCAAATACAGAAATTCTAATTTTACGTGAATTGAAAAAAATCTAAATAATTTCTAGTCGCCCCAAAGTTAAAAGAAAATGGCTCTGAATATAGTCTGTTGGAAAAAATATACAATGCCTAATTCTACTCTGCTTTGGAGTATATACACCAACTCAGTATGCTCTCTCATGTGAAATACAGATATTATAATTTTATTCAAATTGAAGAAATCTAAATATTATCCAGGCACCTCAATGTTTAAAACAAAATAGCTCTGAATATAATCTGTCAAAAAAATATACAATGCCCTATTCTACTCCGTTTTGGAGTATATAAAGCAACTCCATATGCTCTCTCATGTGAAATACAGAAATTCTATATTTAAGCGAATCGAGAGAAATCTAAATATTATCTAGGCACGCTAATGTTAAAAGCAAAATTGCTCTGAATAAAATCTGTCAGAAATAATATACAAGCCATTTTTTACTATATTTTGGAGTATATAAACCAACTCAATATGCTCTCTCATGTAAAATACCGAAATTCTAATTTTACGCGAATCGGTAAAAAATCTTAATAATATCTAGACGCCTAAAAGTTAAACGAAAATGGCTCTGAATATAGTCTGTTATAAAAAATATACAATGCCTTATTCTAATGTGTTTTGGAGTATATACACCAACTCAATAAGATCTCTCATGTAAAATACCGAAATTAAAATTTGACCGGAATCAAAAAAATCTAAATATTATCTAGGAACCCCAATGTTAAAAACTAAATTTCTCTGAATATAATCTTTCAAAAAACATATAAAATGCCCTATTCTACTTTGTTTTGAAATATATACACCACCTCCATATGCTCTCTCATGTAAAATACAGAAATTCTATATTTAAGTGAATCGAAAAATATCTAAATATTATCTAGGCACCCCAATGTTAAAAGCAAAATTGCTCTGAATATGATCTGTCAGAAAAAATATAAAATGCCCTTTTCTACTCTGTTCTGGAGTATATACACCAACTCAATATGCTTTGTCATGTAAAATTCCGAAATTCTAATTTTACGCAAATCGGTAAAAAATCTTAATAATATCTAGACGCCCCAAAGTTAAAAGAAAATGACTCTGAATATAGTTTGCTATAAAAAATATACAATGCCTTATTCTACTTTGTGTTGGAGTATATACACCAACTCAGTATGCTCTCCCAAGTAAAATAAAGAAATTCTAACTTGACCCGAATCGAAAAAATCTAAATCTTATCTAGGCACCCCAATGTTAAAAACAAAATTTCTCTGAATATAATATGTCAGAAAACATATAAAATGCCCTATTCTACTCTGTTTTGGAGTATATAAACCAACTTCATATGCTCTCTCATGTAAAATACAGAAATTCTATATTTAAGTGAATCGATAAAATCTAAATATTATCTAGGCACCCCAATGTTAAAAACAAAATTGGTCTCAGTGTAATCTGTCAGGCAAAATATACAATGTCCGATTCTACTCTGTTTTGGGGTATATACACCAACTCCATATGCTCTCTCATGTAAGAAACCAAAATTCTAATTTTACACGAATCGAAAAAAATCTAAATAATATCTAGACGTTCCAAAGTTAAAAGAAAATAGCTCTGAATATAGTCTGTTAGAAAAAATACACAATGCCTTATTCTACTCTGTTTTGGAGTATATACACCAACTCAGTATGTTCTCTCATGTAAAATACCGAAATTCTAATTTTACATGAATCGAAAACAATCTAAATATTATCTAGGCACCCCAATGTTAAAAGCGAAATTTCTCTAAATATAATCTGTTAGAAAAAATATACAATGCCCTTTTCTATTCTGTTTTGAGTATATACACCAACTCCATATGCTCTCTCATGTAATATACCGAAATTCTAATTTTACGCGAATCGGAAAAAAATCTAAATAATATCTAGGCGCCTCAAAGTTAAAAGAAAATGGCTTTGAACATAGTCTGTTAGAAAAAATATACAATGCCTTATTCTACTCTGTTTTGGAGTATATACACCAACTAAGTATGCTCTCTCATGTTAAATAAAGAAATTATAATTTTACCTGAATTGAAAAAATCTAAATATTATCTAGGCGCCCCAACGTTAAAAACAAAATTGCCCTGAATATAATCTGTCAGAAAAAATATACAATGCCCTTTTCTACTCTGTTTTGGAGTATATACACCAACTCCATATGCTCTCTTTTGAGAAATACAGAAATTCTATATTTAAGCGAATCGAAAAAAATGCAAATATTATCCAGGCACCCTAGTGTCAAAAGCAAAATTGCTCTTAATATAATCTGTTAGAAAAAATATACAATGCCCCTTTCTACTCTGTTTTACAGTATATATACCAACTCAATATGCTCTCTTATGTAAAATACCGAAATTCAAATTTAACGCGAATCGAAAAAAACTAAATAATATCAATGCGCCCCAAATATAAAAGAAAATGGGTCTGAATATAGTCTGTTAAAAAAATATAGAATGCCTTATCCTACCCTGTTTTGGAGTATATACACAAACTCAGCATGCTCTCTCATGTAAAATACCAAAATTCTAATTTTACGTGAATCGAAAAATGTCTAAATAATATCTAGCTACCCCAATGTTAAAAACAAAATTTCTCTGAATATAAACTGTCAGAAAAAATAAACAATGTCCTATTCTACTTTGTTTTGGAGTATATACACCAACTCAGTATGTTCTCTCACATAAAATACAGAAATTCTATATTAAAGCGAATCAAAAAAAATCTATTATCTAGGCACCCCAATGTTAAAAGTAAAATTGCTCTGAATATAATCTGTCAGAAAAAATATAAAATGCCCTTTTCTATTCTGTTTTGTAGTATACACACCAACTCAATATGCTCTCTCATGTAAAATACAGAAATTCTAATTTTATGCGACTTGAAAATAATCTAAATAATATCTAGCCGCCCCGAAGTTAAAAGAAAATGGCTCTGAATATAGTCTGTCAGAAAAAATATTCAATGCAACATTCTACTCTGCTTTGGAGTATATACACTAACTCCATATGCTGTCTCAGGTAAAATACAGATATTGTATATTTAGCGAATCGAAAAAAATCTAAATATTATCTAGGCACCCCAATGTTAAAAGAAAAATAGATCGGAATAGAGTCAGTCAGAAAAAATATACAATGTCCTTCTAGACTCTGTTTTGGAGTATATACACCAACTCAGTATGCTCTCTCATGTAAAATACAGATATTTTATATTAAAGCGAATCGAAAAAAATCTAAATATTACCTAAGAACCCCAATGTTAAAAGTAAAATTGCTCTGAATATAATCTGTCAAAAAAAATATAAAATGCCCTTTTTTATTTTGTTTTATAGTATATAAACTAACTCAATATGCTCTCTCATGTAAAATACAGAAATTCTAATTTTATGCAAATCGAAAATAATCTAAATAATATCTAGGCGCCTCAAAGTTCAAAGAAAATGGTTCTTAATATACTCTGTCAGAAAATATATACAATGCCCTATTCTACTCTGTTTTGGAGTATATACACCAACTCCATATGCTCTCTCAGGTAAAATACAGAAATTCTATGTTTAGCAAATCAAAAAAAATCTAAATCTTATCTAGGCACCCCAATTTTAAAAACAAAATTTCTCTGAATATAATATGTCAGAAAAAATATAAAATGCCCTATTCTACTCTGTTTTGGAGTATATACACCAACTCCATATGCTCTCTCATGTAAAATACAGAAATTCTATACTTAAGAGAATCGAAAAAGATCTAAATATTATCTAGGCACCCCAATGGTAAAAACAAAATTGGTCTGAGTGTAATCTGTCAGGCAAAATATACAATGCCCTATTCTACTCTCTTTTGGGGTATATACACCAACTCCATATGCTCTCTCATGTAAAATACCAAAATTCTAATTTTACACGAATTGAAAAAAATCTAATTAATATCTGTGCGCCCCAAAGATAAAAGAAAAGGAGTCTGAATATAGTATGTTAGGAAAAATATACAATGCCTTATTCTACTTTTTTTGGAGTATATACACCAACTCAGTATGCTCTCTCATGTAAAATACCGAAATTCTAATTTTGTGTGAATCGAAAAAACTCTAAATATTATCTAGGCACCCCAATGTTAAAAGCAAAATTGCTCTGAATAAAATCTGTCAGGAAAAATATACAATGCCCTTTTCTACTTTGCTTTGTAATATATACACCAACTCAATATGCGCTCTCATGTAAAATACCAATATTCTAATTTCACGCGAATCGAAAAAAATCTAAGTAATATCTAGGCGCCCCAAAGTTCAAAGAAAATGGCTCTGAATATAGTCTGTTAGAGAAAATATACAATGCCTTATTCTACTTTGTTTTGGAGTATATACACCAACTCAGTGTGCTCTCTCATGTAAAATACCGAAATTTCATTTTACGTGAATCGAAAAAAATCTAAATATTATCTAGGCACCCCAAAGTTAAAATAAAATAGCTCTGAATATAGTCTGTTAGAAAAAATATACAATGCCTTATTCTACTCTGTTTAGGAGTATATACACAAACTCAGTATGCTCTCTCATGTAAAATACAGAAATTCTAATTTCACCCAAATCGAAAATATCTAAATATTATCTAGGCACCACAATGTTAAAAACAAAATTTCTGAGAATATAATCTGTGCGAAAAAATACACAACGCCCTATTCTACTCTGTTTTGGAGTATATACACCAACACCGTATGCTCTCTCATATAAAATACCGAAATTCTAATTATACGTGAATTGAGAAAATCTAAATATTATGTAGGCACCCCAATGTTAAAAGCAAAATTGCTCTGAATATAATCTGGCAGAAAAAATATACAATGCCCTTTTCTACTCTGTTTTTTGTATATACACCAACTCAATATTCTCTTTCATGTAAAATACCAAAATTCTATTATTACGCGAACGGAAAAAAATCTAAATAATATCTAGGCGCCCCAAAGTTAAAAGAAAATGGCTCTGAATATAGTCTGTTAGAAAAAATATACAATGCCTTATTCTACGCGGTTTCCGAGTATATACACCAACACCATATGCTCTCTCATGTAAAAAACAAAAACTCTATATTTAAGCGAATCAAAAAAAATCTAAATATTATCTAGGTACACGAATTTTAAAAGCAAAATTGCTCTGAATATAATCTGTCAGAACAAATATACAGTGCCTTATTCTACTCGGTTTCCGAGTATATACACCAACACCATTTGCTCTCTCATGTAAAATACAAAAACTCTATATTTAAGCGATTCAAAAAAAATCTAAATATTATCAAGGTACACCAATGTTAAAAGCAAAATTGCTCTGAATATAATCTGTATGAAAGAATCTACAATGCCTTTTTCTACTCTGTTTTGGAGTATATACACCAACTCCATATGCTTTCTCATGTAAAATACAGAAATTTTATATTTAAGCCAATTGAATAAAATGTAAATATTATCGAGGAGGGGACTCAAGATGGCGCTGTGAGAACAACCCAGGATTGGAGCCTGCGTTGAATTCGCAAACGGTGAGTCAGTGCTGCATTTCCAGACTGATCTTTGTTGCCCAGAGAACGGGGAAACTCCCAAGTATAAAAAGACACGGGACGCCAGGCAGTACCGGGGCGGCGGCGGCCGGCCCTACGCAGCAATCCCCACAGGGCGCGCTTGTCCAGGTGCCTTGTTGAACCGGCAACCTGAGACTTGAGAGGGCTGGACTTGAGACTGAACGAGACTTGCACAGTAGCCCAGCCCAGGGGATTGCAAGGACAGATCGTTTGGGATACCCAGTGGGACAAATAAAACCGCGATTCCAATCTATCCCGGGCAGACGGTCCGAGACGCTCTGTGGGGGAGGGGCGTCCACCACTATGGAGGCAACCTGCCTTAACTGATATACACACCCACTGCTGACGCAGCCAGCCGTTGCCGAGGCAACCCGTCCCTACTGAGATACACGCCCACTGCTGATGCAGCCTGCCGTTGCTGAGGCAACACGCTACAATGAAGAGACTCCGCCGCAGGGCGTGGCGGAGACCACAGCAGAGTCGGCAGGAACAGCGCGAATCACACAACAGCAGGGCGGAGCCTCGGCAGCCAAACAGTGGCTAGTCTGCCTTCGAGCTGGGCAGGACACCTGATCGGACATCCAAAAATAAAGCCCAAACCCCTCAACACAGAGCATTTGAGAATAAAAAAGGGTTGTTTAATGAGCTGTGTTGCAGCAGAATCAAACATAGCAGCCTAACAGCCCTGAATGAACAACAGAGTGCACAGCTCAGCAATTAAATCCCTATAAAGTACAAACTGTCTCCTCAAGCAGCTCCCTGACCCCTCTATATCCAAAAGACTGTCATTAGGCAGGCATCATCCTGGGACAAAGAGAGCAGAAAAAGAAACTGGTAGCATCCCTCGCTGTGCCACGGCTACTAGAGGTGCACCCCAGACAAGCAGGGTCTGGAGCGGACCTCAACAGTCGTACAGCGAAGGGGCTAGACTGGTAGAAGGAAAACCAAGCAACAGAAATACTTCATCATCAACATTCTGGGTGTCCACTCAGAGACCCAAACGAAAAGTAAGCAACTACGCAGACGACCAGCGGACAAATCCACAAAGATGGGAAGAAACCAGCGCAAAAAGGAGGAAAACACCCGAAACCAGAACACATCGCCTCCTAGAAAGGACCAAAACTCCTCACCAGCAAGGGAACAAAGCTGGACGGAGAATGACTGTGACGAAATGACGGAATTAGACTTCAGAAGATGGATAATGAGAAACTTTTGTGAGCTAAAAGATCATGTATTAAATCAATGCAAAGAAACTAAGAACCTTGAAAAAAGATTTGAAAAAAGATTCGAGGAAATGATAACAAGAATGGATAACTTAGAGAGGAATATGAATGAATTAAAGGAGCTGAAAAACACAATACGAGAACTTCACGAAGCAAACGCAAGTTTCAATAGCCGAATTGACCAAGCAGAAGAAAGAATATCTGAAGTCGAAGACCAACTCAATGAAATACAACGAGAAACCAAGATCAGAGAAAAAAGCGCAAAAAGGAATGAACAAAGTCTCCAAGAAATGTGGGACTATGTGAAAAGACCTAACCTACGTTTGATAGGTGTACCAGAAGGGGACAAAGAGAATGAATCCCAGCTGGAAAATACTCTTCAGGACATCATCCAGGAAAATTTCCCCCACCTAGCAAGACAAGCCAACACTCAATTGCAGGAAATACAGAGAACACCACAAAGATATTCCGCAAGAAGAGCAACCCCAAGGCCCATAATCGTCAGATTCAACAGGGTTGAAATAAAGGAGAGAATACTAAGGGCAGCCAGAGAGAAAGGTCGGGTCACCCACAAAGGGAAGCCCATCAGACTCACAGCAGATCTCTCGGCAGAAACACTACAAGCCAGAAGACAGTGGGGGCCAATATTCAACATTCTTAAAGAAAAGAACTTTCAACCCAGAATTTCATATCCAGCCAAACTGAGCTTCAGAAGTGAAGGAAGAATAAAATCCTTTGCGAACAAGCAAGTACTCAGAGATTTTGTCACCACCAGGCCTGCTTTACAAGAGCTCCTAAAAGAGGCACTACACATAGAAAGGATCAATCAGTACCAGCCATTCCAAAATCACACTGAATGCTAAAGAGCTTCAACATAATGAAGAATCTACAACAACTAACAGGCAAAACAGCCACTTAGAATCAAAATGGCAGTATCAAATTCACACATAACAATATTAACCCTAAATGTAAATGGACTAAATGCACCAATCAAAAGACACAGACTGGCAAATTGGATAAAAATCCAAAACCCATCAGTGTGCTGTATCCAGGAAACCCATCTCACATGCAAGGATACACAAAGGCTCAAAATAAAGGGATGGAGGAAGATTTACCAAGCTAATGGAAAGCAAAAAAAAAAAGCAGGAGTTGCAATTCTCATCTCTGATAAAATAGACTTTAAAGCAACAAAGATCAAAAGAGACAAAGAAGGCCATTACATAATGGTAAAAGGATTGATACAACAAGAAGAGCTAACGATCCTAAACATATATGGACCCAACACAGGAGCACCCAGATACATAAGGCAAGTTCTTAGTGACTTACAGAAGGACTTGGACTCCCACACAATAATAGTGGGAGACTTTAACACTCCACTGTCAATACTAGACAGATCAATCAGACAGAAAATCAACAAGGATACCCAGGGCTTGAACTCAGACCTGGAGCAAGCAAACCTGGGGGACATTTACAGAACTCTCCACCCCAAATCCACAGAATACACATTCTTCTCGGCACCACATCACACCTACTCTAAAATTGACCACATAATTGGAAGTAAAGCACTGCTCAACAAATGCAAAACAACTGAAATCATAACAAACAGCCTCTCAGACCATAGTGCAATCAAGTTAGAACTCAGAATTCAGAAACCGACCCAGAACCGCACAGCTTCATGGAAACTGAACAACTGGCTCTTGAATGTTGACTGGGTAAACAACGAAATGAAGGCAGAAATAAACAAGTTCTTCGAAACCAATGAGAACGAAGACACAACGTGCCAGAACCTCTGGGACACATTTAAAGCAGTCTCTAGAGGAAAGTATATAGCAATAAGTGCCCATATGAGGAGAATGGAGAGATCCAAAATTGACACCCTATCGTCAAAATTGAAAGAGCTAGAGGAGCAAGATCAAAAAAACTCAAAACCCAGCAGAAGACAAGAAATTATTAAGATCAGAGCTGAGCTGAAGGAGATTGAGACACGAAAAACCCTTCAAAAAATCAATAAATCCAAGAGCTGGTTTTTTGAAAAGATCAACAGAATAGACAGACCACTAGCCAGATTGATTAAAAATAAAAGAGAGAACAACCAAATAGATGCAATAAAAAATGATAAAGGGGAAATCACCACAGATTCCACAGAAATTCAAACCATCATCAGAGAATATTACAAACAACTCTATGCACATAAACTAGTAAACCTGGAAGAAATGGATAAATTCCTGGACTCCTGTGTCCTCCCAAGCCTAAACCAGGAGGAAGCTGAAACTATGAATAGACCAATAACAAGGTCTGAAGTTGAGGCAGCAATTAAGAGCCTACCTCACAAAAAAAGCCCAGGTCCAGATGGGTTCACAGCCGAATTCTACCAGACACACAAGGAGGAGCTGGTACCATTCCTTCTAAAACTATTTCAAACAATCCAAAAAGAGAGAATCCTTCCCAAATCATTTTATGAGACCAACATCATCCTGATACCAAAACCCGGCAGAGACCCGACGAGAAAAGAAAACTTCAGGCCAATATCCATGATGAACATAGATGCAAAAATCTTCAATAAAATATTGGCAACCCGATTGCAACAGCAAATCAAAAAACTTATTCATCATGATCAAGTAGGATTCATCCCGGGGATGCAAGGCTGGTTCAACATACGCAAGTCTATCAACGTAATTCACCACATAAACAGAACCAAAAACAAAAACCACATGATTATCTCAATTGACGCAGAGAAGGCATTTGACAAAATTCAACAGCCCTTTATGCTAAAAACCCTCAATAAACTCGGTATCGATGGAACGTATCTCAAAGTAATAAAAGCTATTTATGACAAACCAACAGCCAATATCATACTGAATGGGCAAAAACTGGAAGCATTCCCTTTGAAATCTGGTACTAGACAAGGATGCCCTCTCTCACCACTCCTATTCAATATAGTACTGGAAGTTCTAGCCACAGCAATCAGGCAAGAAAAAGAAATAAAGGGTATTCAAATAGGAAAGGTGGAAGCCAAATTGTCTCTATTTGCAGACGACATGATAGTATACCTAGAAGACCCCATCGCCTCAGCCCATAAACTCCTGAAACTGATAAACAACTTCAGCAAAGTCTCAGGATATAAAATCAATGTGCAAAAATCACAAGCATTCGTCTACACCAATAACAGACTTAAAGAAAGCCAAATCAAGAGCGAACTGCCATTCGCAATTGCTACAAAAAGAATAAAATACCTTGGAATACAACTCACAAGGAACGTAAGGGACCTCTTCAAGGAGAACTACAAACCACTGCTCAACGAAATCAGAGAGGACACAAACAGATGGAGAAACATTCCATGTTCATGGTTAGGAAGAATTAATATCGTGAAAATGGCTATACTGCCCAAATTAATTTACAGAATCAACGCTATCCCCATCAAGCTACCATTGACTTTCTTCACAGAACTGGAAAAAACCACCATGAACTTCATATGGAACCAAAAGAGAGCCCGCATAGCCAAGTCAATTCTAAGCAAAGAGAACACAGCGGGGGGCATCACACTGCCGGATTTCAGGCTATACTACAAGGCTACAGTAATCAAAACAGCATGGTACTGGTACCAAAACAGAGATATAGACCAATGGAACAAAACGGAGGCACCGGAGGCAACACAACATACATACAACTATACAATCTTTGATAAACCTGACAAAAACAAGCAATGGGGCAAGGATTCCATGTTTAACAAATGGTGTTGGGAAAACTGGCTAGCCATGTGCAGAAAGCAGAAACTGGACCCCTTCCTGACACCTTACACTAAAATTAACTCCAGATGGATTAAAGACTTAAACATAAGACCTGGCATCATAAAAACCCTAGAAGGAAATCTAGGCAAAACTATCCAGGACATAGGAGTAGGCAAGGACTTCATGAACAAAACACCAAGAGCTTTGGCAACAAAAGCCAAAATAGACAAATGGGACCTAATGAAACTCCACAGCTTCTGCACGGCAAAAGAAACAGTCACTAGAGTGGATCGGCAACCAACAGAACGGGAAAAAATTTTCGCAGTCTACCCATCTGACAAAGGGCTGATATCCAGAATTTACAAACAACTCAAGCAGATTTACAGGAAAAAAACAAACAAGCCCATTCAAAAGTGGGCAAAGGATATGAACAGATACTTTACGAAAGAAGACATATATGAGGCCAAAAATCATATGAAAAAATGCTCATCGTCACTGGTCATCAGAGAGATGCAAATCAAAACCACATTGAGATACCATCTCACGCCAGTTAGAATGGCGATCATTAAAAAATCTGGAGACAACAGATGCTGGAGAGGATGTGGAGAAAAAGGAACACTTTTACACTGTTGGTGGGAGTGTAAATTAGTTCAACCATTGTGGAAGACAGTGTGGCGATTCCTCAAGGCCTTAGAAATAGAAATTCCATTTGACCCAGCAATCCCATTACTGGGTATATATCCAAAAGACTATAAATCGTTCTACTATAAGGACACATGTACACGAATGTTCATTGCAGCACTGTTTACAATAGCAAAGACCTGGAATCAACCCAAATGCCCATTGATAATAGACTGGATCGGAAAAATGTGGCACATATACACCATGGAATATTATGCAGAAATCAGAAATGATGAGTTCGTGTCGTTTGTAGGGACATGGATAAATCTGGAGAACATCATCCTCAGCAAACTGACACAAGAACAGAAAATGAAACACCGCATATTCTCACTCATAGGTGGGTGATGAAAAATGAGAACACATGGACACAGAAAGGGGAGTACTAAACACTGGGGTCTATTGGGGGGAAAATGGGAGGGCCAGTGGGAGGGGGAGGTGGGGAGGGATAGCCGGGGGAGAAATGCCAAATGTGGGTGAAGGGGAGAAGAAAAGCAAAGCACACTGCCATGTGTGTACCTACGCAACTGTCTTGCATGCTCTGCTCATGTACCCCAAAACCTATAATCCAATAAAGAATTAAAAAAAAAATATTATCAAGGCACCCCAATGTTAAAAACAAAATTTTTGTGAATATAATGTGTCAGAAAAAATATACAATGCCCTATTCTACTCAGTTTTGGAGTATATACACCAACTCCATATGCTCTCTCTTTTAAAATACAGAAATTCTATATTTAAGTGAATCGAAAAAAATCTAAATATTACCTAGGCACCCCAATGTTAAAAACAAAACTGCTCTGAATATAATCTGTCAGAAAAAATATACAATCCCTTATTCTACTCTGTT
This sequence comes from Callithrix jacchus, assembly GCF_049354715.1. NCBI lineage: Eukaryota > Metazoa > Chordata > Mammalia > Primates > Cebidae > Callithrix > Callithrix jacchus. Next base: position 159,235,046 of record NC_133508.1, on the reverse strand, counting down.
TGGGAATATATAAACCAACTCAGTATACTCTCTCATGTAAAATACAGAAATTCTAAATTTACCAGAATCAAAAAAATCTAAATATTATCTAGGCACCCCAATGTTAAAAACGAAATTACTCTTAATATAATCTGTCAGAAAAAATATACAATGCCCTTTCTACTTTCTTTTGTAGTATATACACCAACTCAGTATGCTCTCTCATGTAAAATACAGATATTCTAATTTTACGCGAATCGAAAAAATCTAAATATTATCTAGGCACCCCAATGTTAAAAACAAAATTGCTCTGAATATAGTCTGTAAGAAAAAATATACAATTCTTTTTTCTATTCTGTTTTGGAATAAATACAGCAACTCAATATGCTCTCTCATGTAAAATACAGAAATTCTAATTTTACGAGAATCGAATAAAATGTAAATAATATCCAGGCTCCCGATAGTTAAAAGAAAAAGGCTCTGAATATAGTCTGTTAGAAAAAATATACAATGCCTTATTCTACTCCGTTTTGGAGTATATACACCAGTCAGTATCCTCTCTCATGTAAAACACAGAAATCCTAATTTTACGTGAGTTGAAAAAAGTCTAAATATATCTAGGCACCTTAATGTTAAAAGAAAAATTGCTCTGAATATCGTCTGTCAAAAAAAATATACAATGCCCTTTTCTACTCTTTTTTAAAGTCTATACACAAACTCTATATGCTCTCTCATGTAAAATACCGAAATTATAATTTTACGCAAATTGAAAATAATCTAAATAATATCTAGGAGCCCCAAAATTAAAGAAATTGGCTCTGAATATAGTCCGTAAATAAAAATATACAATGCCAAATTCTACTCTGTTTTAAAGTATATACACCAACTCAGTATGCTCTCTCATGTAAAATATAGAAATTCTAATTTTACATGAATCGAAAAAAATCTAAATATTGTCTAGGCACCGCAATGTTAAAAGCAAAATTGCTCTGAATATAACCTGTCATAAAAAATATACAATGCCCTTTCTACTCTGTTTTGTAGTATATACACTAACACAGTATGCTCTCTCATGTAAAATACAGAAATTCTAATTTTACCTGAATCGAAAAAATCTAAATATTATCTAGGCAACCCAATGTTAAAAGCAAAATTTCTCTGAACATAATCTGTCAGAGAAAATATCCAATGCCCTTTTCTACTCTATTTTAGAGTATATACACCAACTCAATATGCTCTCTCTTGTAAAATACCTAAATTCTAATTTTGCGTAAATCGAAAAAAATCTAAATAATATCTAGGAACTCGAAACTTAAAAGACAATGGCTCTAAATATACTCTGTTAGAAAAAATATACAATGCCTTATTCGAATCTGTTTTGGTGTATATACACCAACTCAATATACTCTCTCATGTAAAATACAGAAATTGTAATTTTACCCGAATCGAAAAGATCTTAATTTTATCTAGGCACCCCAATATTAAAAACAAAATTTCTCTGAATATAATCTGTCAGAAAAAATATACAATGCCCTATTCTACTCTGTTTTGGAGTATATAAACCAACTCCATATGCTCTCTCATGTAAAATACAGAAATTCTATATTTAAGCGATTCGAAAAAAATATAAACATTATCTAGGCACCCCATTGTTAAAGCAAAATAGCTATGAATATAATCTCTCAGAAACAATATACAATTTCCTTATCTACTCTGTTTTGTAGTATATACACCAACTCAATATGCTCTCTCATGTAAAATATTGAAATTCTAATTTTACGCGTATTGATAATAATCTAAATAATATCTAAATGCCCCAAAGTTAAACAAAAATGGCTCTGAATATAGTCTGTTAGAAAAATTATACAATGCCCTTTTCTACTCTGTTTTGTAGTATTTACGCCAACTAAATATGCTGTCTCATGTGAAATACAGAAATTCTAATTTTACGTGAATCGAAAAAAATCTAAATATTATCTAGGCACCCGAATGTTAAAAGAAAAATTTGTCTGAATATAATCTGTCAGAAAAAAATATACAATGCCCTTGTCTACTCTGTTTTGGAGTATATACACCAACTCAATACGCTCTCTCATGTAAAATACCGAAATTCTAATTTTACGTGAATCGAAAAAAATTTAAATAATATCAAGGTGCCCCAAAGTTAAAAGAAAATGGCTCTGAATACACTCTGTTAGAAAAAATATACAATGCCTTATTCTACTCTGTTTTTGAGTATATAAACCAACTCAGTATGCTCTCTCATTTAAATACAGAAATTCTAATTTTACGTGAATCGAAAAAAATATAAATATTTTCTAGGCACACCAATGTTAAAAACAAAATTGCTCTGATTCAAATTTTTCAGAAAATATTTACAATGCCCTATTCTACTCTGTTTTGGAGTATATACAACAACTCCATATGTCTCTCATGTAAAATACAAAAACTCTATATATAAGCGAATTGAAATAAATCTAAATATTATCTGGCACCCCAGTGTTAAAGAACAATTGCTGTGAATATTATCTGTCAGAAAAAATATACAATGCCATTTTCTACTCTGTTATGTAGTATATACACCAACTCAATATGCTTTCTCATGTAAAATACAGAAATTCTAATTTAACCCGAATTGAAAAAATATAAATATTATCTAGGCATTCGAATGGTAACAGCAAAATTGCTCTGAATATCATCTGTCAGAAAAAATATACAATGACCTATTCTACTCTGTTTTTGAGTATATAAACCAACTCAATAAGCTCTCTCATGTAAAATACGAAATTCTAATTTTACGCGAATCGAAAAAAATTGAAATAATATCTAGGCACCCCAAAGTTAAAAGAAAATGGCTCTGAATATAGTCTGTTAGAAAAAATATTCAATGCCTCCTTCTACTCTGTTGTAGAGTATATACACCAACTCAGTATGCTCTCTCACGTAAAATACAGAAATTCTAATTCTCCCCGAATCGAAAAAACCTTAGTATTATCTAGACACCCGAATGTTAACAACAAAATTTCTCTCAATATAATCTGGCAAAAAAAAATATACAATGCCCTTTTCTACTCTGTTTTCGAGTATATACACCAACTCAATATGCCCTCTCATGTAAAATACAGAAATTCTAATTTTACCCGTATCGAAAAAATCTAAATACTATCTACGCACCGCAATGTTAAAAGCAAAATTTCTCTGAATATAATGTGTCAGAAAAAATATACAATGCCCTTTTCTACTCTGTTTTCCAGTATATACACCAACTCAATATGCCCTCTAATGTAAAATACTGAAATTCTAATTTTACCCGAATCGAAAAAAATCTAAATAATATCTAGGCGCCCCAAAGTTAAAAGAAAATGGCCCTGAATATAGTCTGTTAGAAAAAATATACAAAGGCTTATTCTACTCTGTTTTGGAGTATATATACCAACTCAGTATGCTTTCTCATGTAAAATACTGAAATTCTAAATTTACAAAAATCGAAGAAAATCTAAATATTATCTAGGCACCCCAATGATAATAACATAATTGCTCTGAATATAATCTGTCAGAAAATATATACAATGCCCTATTCTACTCTGTTTTGGAGTATATACACCAACTCCATATGTTCCCTTATGTAAAATTCAGAAATTCTATATTTAAGCATATCGAAATAAATCTAAATAGTATCTACGCACCCGAATGTTAAAAGCAAAATGGCTCTGAATATAATCTGTCATAAAAAATATACAATGCCGCTTTCTAATCTGTTTTGTAGTATATACACCACCTAAATATGCTCTCTCATATAAAATACAGAAATTCTAATTTTACGCGAATTGAAAAAAATCTAAATAATTTCTAGTTGCCCCAATGTTAAAAGAAAATGGCTCTGAATATAGTCTGTTTTGAAATAAATACAATGCCCTATTCTACTCTGTTTTGGAGTACATACACCAACTCAGTATGCTCTCTCATGTAAAATACCGAAAATCTAATTTTACATGAATCGAAAAATATCTAAATATTATCTAGGCACCCCAACGTTAAAAGTAAAATTGCTCTGAATATAATTTGTCAGAAAAAATATACAATGCCCTATTCTACTCTGTTTTGGAGTATATACACCAACTCAGTATGCTCTCTCATGAAAAATAGCGAAATTCTAATTTTACGTTAATTGAAAAAAATCTAAATATTACCTAAGAACCCCAATGTTAAAAGCAAAATTCCTCTGAATATAATCTGTCACAAAACAATATACAATGTTCTATTCTTCTCTGTTTTAAAGTATATACACAAACTACATATGCTTTCTCTGTAAAATACAGAAATTCTATATTTAAGCGAAACAAAAAAAATCTAAATATTATCTAGGCACCCCAAAGTTAAAAGCAAAATGGCTCTGAATATAATCTGTCAGAAAAATTATACAATGCCCATTTCTACTCTGTTTTGCAGTATATACACCAACTCCATATGCTCTCAAATGTAAAATAAAGGAATTCTATATTTAAGGGAATCAAAAAAAATCTAAATATAATCTAGGCACCCCAATGTTAAAAGCAAAACGGCTCTGAATATAGTCTGTCAGAAAAAATAAACAATGCCCTTCTCTACTCAATTTTGTAGTAATTACAGCAACTGAATATGCAATCTCATGTAAAATAAAGAAATTCTAATTGTACGTGAATCGAAAAAAGTCTAAATAATTTCTAGGTGCTCCAAAGTTAAAAGAAAATGGCTCTGAATATAGTCTTTAGAAAAAATATACAATGCCTTATTCTACACTGTTTTGTAGTATATACACCAACAAAGTATGCTCTATGATGTAAAATACAGAAATAATAATTTTACCCGAATCAAAAAACTCTAAATACTATCTGGGCACCCCTATGTTAAAAAAAAATTGCTCAGAATTTATTCTGTCAGAAAAAATATACAATGCCCTTTTCTACTTTGTTTTGGAATATATACACCAACTCAATATGCTATCTCATGTAAAATACAGAAATTCTATAATTAAGCAAATTGAAAAAAATCTAAACATTTTATAGCCACCCCAATGTTAAAAGCAAAATTGCTCTGAATATAATCTGTCAGAGAAAATATAAAATGCCCTTTTCTACTCTGTTTTGTAGTATATACACCAACTCAGAATGCTCTCTCATGTAAAATACCCAAATTCTAATGTTACGTGAATCGAAATAAATCTAAATATTATCTAGGCACCCCAGTGTTAAAAACAAAATTTCTCTGAATATAATATGTCAGAAAAAATATACAATGCCCTATTCCACTCTGTTTTGGAGTATATACACCAACTCCATATGCTCTCTCATGTAAAATACCGAAATTCTAATTTTACGCGAATCGAAAAAAATCTAAATAATATCTTGGCGCCCCAATTTTAAAAACAAAATTGCTCTGATTATAATCTGTCAGAAAAAATATACAGTGTTCTATTCTACTTTTTTTTGGAGTATATACACCAACTCCATATGCTCTCTCATATAAAATACAGAAATTCTAATATTACGCGAATCGAAAAAAATCTAAACAATTTCTAGGTGCCCCGAAGTTAAAAGAAAATGGCTCTGAATATAGTCTCTTATAAAATAAATACAATGCCCTATTCTACTCTGTTTTGGAGTATATACACCAACTCAGTATTCTCTCTTATGTAAAATACCTAAATTTAAATTTTAGGTGAATCGTAAAAAATCTAAATATTATCTAGGCATACCAATGTTAAAAACAATATTTCTCTCAATATAATCTGTCAGAAAAATATACAATGCCCTATTCTACTCTATTTTGTTGTATATACACAAATTCATTATGCTCTCTTATGTAAAATACCGAAATTCTAATTTTACGTGAATTGAAAAACATCTAAATATTATCTAGGCACCCCAATGTTAAAAGCAAAATTGCTCCGAATATAATCTGTCAGAAAAAATATATAACGCCTTATTCTACTCTGTTTTGGAGTATATACACCAACTCAGTATGCTATCTCAGGTAAAATACCGAAATTCTAATTTTACGTGAATTGAAAAAAATCTAAATATTATCTAGGCACCCCAATGTTAAAAACAAAATTGCTCTGAATATAATCTGTCAGAGAAAATATACAAGGCCCTGTTTTTCTCTATTTTGGAGTATATACACCAACTCCATATGCTCTCTCATGTAATACACAAAAATTCTATAATTAAGTGAATCGGAAAAAATCTAAATATTATCTAGGCACCCCAATGTTAAAAGAAAAATTTCTTTCAATATAATCTGTCAGAAAAAATATACAATGCCCTTTTCTACTCTGTTTTAGAGTATTTACACCAACTCTATATGCTCTCTCATGTAAAATATCGAAATTCTAATGTTACGAGAATCGAAAAAAATCTAAATAATATCTAGGTGACCCAAAGTTAAAAGAAAATGGTTCTGAATATTGTCTGTTAGAATAAATATTCAATGCCTTATTCTACTCTTTTTTGGAGTATATATACACCAACTCAGTATGCTCTTTCATGTAAAATACAGAAATTCAAATTTCACCTGAATCGAAAAAATCTAAATATTATCTAGACACCCAATGTTACGAACAATACTGCTCTGAATATAACCTGTCAGACAAAATATACAATGCCCTATTCTACTCTGTTTTAAAGTACATACACCAACTCCATATGCTCTCTCATGTAAAGTAGAGAAATTCTATATTTAAGCGAATCGAAAAAATCTAAATAGTATCTGGGCACAACAATGTTAAAAACAAAATTGCTCTGAATATAATCTGTCAGATAAAATATACAATGCCCGATTCTACTCTGATTTGGAGTATATACACCCACTCCATATGCTTTCTCATGTAAATTACATCAATTCTATATTTAAGCGAATCAAAAAAAATCTAAATATTATCTAGGCATCCCAATGTTAAAATCAAAATTGCTCTGAATATAATCTGTCAGAGAAAATATACAAGGTTCTATTCTAGTCTGTTTTTGACTATATAAACTAACTCCATATGCTCTCTCATGTAAAATAAAAAAATTCTATGTTTAAGCGAATCGAAAAAAATCTAAAAATTATCTAGGCACCCGAATGTTAAAAACAAAATTGCTCTGAATATAATCTTTCAGAAAAAATATACAATGCCCTATTCTACTTTGTTTACGAGTATATACACCAACTCAGTATGCTCTCTGATGTAAAATACCGAAATTCTAATTTTACGTGAATCAAAAAAAAATCTAAATAATATCTAGGCGCCGCAAAGATAAAAGAAAATGGCTCTGAATATAGTCTTTTAGAAAAAATATACAATGCCTTCTTCTACTCTGCTTTGGAGTAAATACACCAACTCAGTATGCTCTCTTATTAAAATACCGAAATTCTAAATTTACGTGAATCAAAAAAAATCTAAATATTTTCAAGGCACTCCAATGTTAAAAACAAAACTGCTCTATAATCTTTCAGAAAAAATACACAATGCCCTATTCTACACTGTTTTGGAGTATATACACCAACTCCATATGTCTCTCATGTAAAATACAGAAATAATACATTTAAGCAAATCGAAAAAAATTTACATATTATCTAGGCACCACAATGTTATAAGCAAAATTGCTCTGAATATAATCTGTCAGAAAAAATATACAATGCCGTTTTCTACTCTGTTTTCGAGTATATACACCAACTCAATATGCTCTCTCATTGAAAATACCAAAATTCAAATTTTACCCGAATCGAAAATATCTAAATATTATCTAGGCACCGCAAAGTTAAAAACAAAATTACTCTGAATATAATCTGTCAGAGAAAATATACAATGCCCTATTCTACTTTGTTTTGGAGTATATACACCAACTCAGTATGCTCTCTCAGGTAAAATACCAAAATTCTAATTTTACGTGAATCGAAAAAAATCTAAATATTATCTAGGCACCCGAAAGTTAAAAGCAAAATTGCTCTGAATATCATTTGTCAGAAAAAATATACAATGCCCTATTCTACTCTGTTTTGGAGTATATACATTAACTCAATATGCTCTCTCATGTAAAATACCAAAATTCTAATTTTACACGAATTGAATTGAAATGATATCTAGGCGCCCCAAAGTTAAAATCATATGGCTCTGAATATAGTCTGTTAGAAAAAATATACAATGCCTTATTGTACTCTGTTTTGGAGTATATACACCAAGTCAGAATGCTCTCTCATGTCAAATACAGAAATTCTAATTTTGCGTGTATCGAAATAAATCTAAATATTATCTAGGCACCCGAATATTAAGGCAAAAATGCTCTGAATATAATTTGTCAGAGAAAATAAAAAAATGCCCTTTTCTACTCTGTTTAGGAGTATATACACCAACTCAATATGCTCTGTCATGTAAAATACCGAAATTCTGATTTTACACCATTCGAAATAAATCTAAATAATATCTAGGTGCCCCAAAGTTAAAAGAAAATGGCTCTGAATATAGTCTGTTAGAAAAAATATACAATGCCTTATTCTACTCTGTTTTGCAGTATATACACCAAGTCAGTATGCTTTCTCATGTAAAATACAAATATTGAAATTCTACCTGAATCGAAAAAATCTAAATATTATTTTGACACCCCAATGTTAACAACAAAATATCTCTAAATATAATCTGTCAGAAAAAATATACAATGCCCTATTCTACTCTGTTTTGGAGTATATACAGCAACTCCATATGCTCTCTCATGTAAAATATAGAAATTCTATATTTAAGCGAATCAAAAAAAATTTAATATTATCTAGACACCCCAATGTTAACAACAAAATTGCTCTGAATATAATCTGTCAGAAAAAATATACAATGCTCTATTCTCCTCTGTTTTGGAGTATATACATCAACTCCATATGCTCTCTCATGTAAAATAGAGAAATTTTATATTTAAGCGAATCGAAAAAATCTAAATATTATCTAGGCAGCCCAATGTTAAAAACAAAATTTCTCTGAATAAAATCTGTCAGATAAAATATACAATGCCCTTTCTACTCTGTTTTCCAGCATATACTCCAACTCAATATGCTCTCAAATGTAAAATACCGAAATTCTAATTTTAGCCGAATCGAAGAAAATCTAAATATTTTCTAGGCACTCCAATGTTAAACACAAAATTGCTCTGAATATAATCTTTCAGATAAAATATACAATGTTCTTTTTTACTCTGTTTTGTAGTATATACACCAACTCAATATCCTCTCTCATGTAAAATACAGAAATTCTAATTTTACCTTAATCGAAAATCTCTAAATATTATCTAGGCACCCCAATGTTAAAAAGAAAATTGCTCTGAATATACTCTGTCAGAATAAATATACAATGCCCTATTCTACTCTTTTATGGAGTATATACACCAACCCAGTATGCTCTCTCATGTAAAATACCGAAATTCTAATTTTATGTGAATCGAAAAAAATATAAATATTATCCAGGAACCCCAATGTTAAAAGCAAAATTGGTTTGAATATAATCTGTCAGAGAATATATACACTGCCCTTTTCTACTCTGTTTTCGAGTATATACACCAACTCAATATGCTCTCTCATGTAAAATATTGAAATTCTAATTTTACACCAATCGAAAAAAATCTAAATAATATCTAGGTGCCCCAAAGTTAACAGAAAAGGGCTCTGAATATATTTTATTAGAAAAAATATACAATGCCTTATTCTACTTTGTTTTGGAAAATATACACCAATTCAGTATTCTCTATCATGTAAAATACTGAAATGCTAAATTTACGTGAATCGAAAATAATCTAAATATTATCTATGCACCCCAATGTTAAAAGCAAAATTGCTCTGAATATAATGTGTCAGAGAAAATATACAATGCCTTATTCTACTCTGTTTTGAAGTATATACACCAACTCCATATGCTGTCTCATGTGAAATACAGAAATTCCATATTTAAGCGAATCGAAAAAAATCTAAACATTATCTAGGCACCCCAACGTTAAAAGAAAAATTGCTCTGAACATGAACTGTCAGAAAAAATATACAATGCCCTTTTCTACTCTGTTTTGGAGTATATATACCAACTCAATATGCTCTCTCATGTAAAATATAGAAATTGTATTTTTAAGCGAATCAAAAAAAATCTTAATAATATCTAGGCGCCCCAACGTAAAAAGAAAATGGCTCAGAATATAGTCATTTAGAAAAAATATACAATGCCATATTCTACTCTGTTTTGGAGTATATACACCAACTCAGTACGCTCTCTTATATAAAATACCGAAATTCTAATTTTACGTGAATCGAAACAAATCTAAACATTATCAAGGCACCCCAATGTTAATAGCAAAATTGTTCTGAATATAATCTGTCAGAAAAAATATACAAAGCCCTTTTCTACTCTGTTTTGGAGTATATATACCAACTCAATATGCTCTCTAATGTAAAATACCGAAATTCTAATTTTACGTGAATCGAAAAAAATCTAAATATAATCTTGGCACCCGAATGTTAAAAGCAAAATTGCTCTGAATATAATCTGTCAGACAAAATATACAATGCTTTTTTCTACTTTGTTTTGTAGTATATACACCAACTCGATATGGTCTCTCATGTAAAATACCGAAATTCAAATTTTACGCGAATCGAAAAAAATCTAAAAAATATCTAGGCGCGGAGAGAACCGGACCAGCCGCTGGCAGGTAAACTGTCTTCCTCTTCTCCAAGATGTATAGAACCAAAGTGGGCTTGAAGGACCGCCAGCAGCTCTACAAGCTGATCATTAGCCAGCTGCTGTATGACGGCTACATCAGCATCGCCAATGGCCTCATCAATGAAATCAAGCCTCAGTCTGTCTGTGCACCCTCGGAGCAGCTCCTGCATCTCATCAAACTAGGAATGGAAAATGATGACACCGCAGTGCAGTATGCAATTGGTCGTTCAGATACTGTTGCCCCTGGCACAGGAATTGACCTGGAATTTGATGCAGATGTCCAGAGTATGTCCCCAGAGGCTTCTGAGTATGAAACATGCTATGTCACATCACATAAGGGACCATGCCGTGTAGCTACCTATAGTAGAGATGGACAGTTAATAGCTACTGGGTCTGCTGATGCTTCGATAAAGATACTTGACACAGAGAGGATGTTAGCCAAAAGTGCCATGCCAATAGAGGTCATGATGAATGAGACCGCACAACAAAATATGGAAAACCACCCAGTGATTCGAACTCTTTATGACCATGTGGATGAAGTCACATGCCTCGCTTTCCACCCAACAGAACAGATTCTGGCTTCTGGTTCAAGGGATTATACTCTTAAATTATTTGATTATTCCAAACCATCAGCAAAAAGAGCCTTCAAATACATTCAGGAAGCTGAAATGTTACGCTCCATCTCTTTTCATCCTTCTGGAGACTTTATACTTGTTGGAACTCAGCATCCTACTCTTCGTCTATATGATATCAACACCTTCCAATGTTTTGTCTCTTGCAATCCTCAAGATCAACACACCGATGCTATATGTTCCGTTAATTACAATTCTAGTGCCAATATGTACGTAACTGGAAGCAAGGACGGCTGCATCAAATTATGGGATGGTGTTTCAAATCGATGCATCACAACTTTTGAAAAAGCACACGATGGGGCTGAAGTTTGTTCTGCCATTTTTTCCAAAAATTCTAAATACATTCTCTCAAGTGGAAAAGACTCTGTAGCTAAACTTTGGGAAATATCAACAGGACGAACACTGGTCAGATACACGGGTGCGGGTCTGAGTGGACGCCAGGTGCACCGGACACAGGCTGTGTTTAACCACACCGAGGACTATGTGTTGCTGCCCGACGAGAGGACGATCAGTCTCTGCTGCTGGGACTCTAGGACGGCCGAGCGGAGAAACCTGCTCTCCTTGGGGCACAACAACATTGTACACTGCATAGTGCACTCACCCACCAACCCTGGGTTCATGACGTGCAGCGATGACTTCAGAGCGCGATTTTGGTACCGGAGATCCACCACCGACTGATCCACCCTGTCCACAGGGGGCTTTCTCGAGAACTCTGCCCTCCTCCCCCACGTCCTGTCTCCAGCTGTGGTCGTAAGTCAGTGCACCATCTTTGACAGTTGTGCTGCCATCTCTGCTCACATCCTTCTTGGATTTGTATAAAAGAATCTTTTTTTACCTTGATGTAGAATCATGGTGGGAAAAGTTGGAAACACAGACCTGTGCAGTGCTATGTTCACTGATTATTACAGTGTGATTTTCATCGATTTTGTAAATACAGGCCTTGCCATTTCTTTTGATCTCTTGATTGAAGAAGAATAGGGTATTAAAGTGCTTTTGTCATGAGGGATTTTCATTTGGTTCTTTTGACAGCTTTCTTGATTGTTCTGCTAAACCCTTTGTGTATTTCCTTTCCAGGTATATTTGAATAGATAAGTAGGCATGCAGCTCTGAGACTCCAGAGTTTTGTGCCATATCAGAAGCATTTTAGAGAATCCTGAAATGATGTTATTCTGATAATAAAGCTCAGATCTGCAACTTTAAAAAAAAAAAAAAATCTAGGCGCCTAAAGTGAAAAGAAAATGGCTCTGAATGTAGTCTGTTAGAAAAAATATAAATTGCCTTATTCTACTCTATTTTGGAGTATATACACCAACTCAGTTTGCTCTCTCATGAAAAATAACGAAATTCTAATTTTACGTGAATAGAAAAAATCTAAATATTATCTAGGCAACCCAATGTTTAAAGAAAAATTGCTCTGAATATAATATGTCAGAAACAATAAACAATGCCCATTTCTACTCTGTTTTGAAGTATATACACCAACTCAATTGGATCTCTCATGTAAAATACCGAAATTCTAACTTTACGTGAATAGAAAAAAATCTAAATAATATCTAGGCATCACAAAGCTAAAAGAAAATGGCTCTGAATATAGTCTGTTAGAAAAAATATACAATGACTTATTCTACTCTGTTTTGGAGTATATACACCAACTCCATATGCTCTCTCATGTAAAATACAGAAATTTTATATTTAAGCGAATCTAAAAAAATCTGAATATTATCTAGGCACCCCAATGTTAATAACAAGATTGCTCTGAATATAAGGTGTCAGAAAAAATATGCAATGCCTTTTTCTACTCTGTTTTGAAGCATATACACAAACTCATTATGCTCTCTCATGTAAAATACAGAAATTGTATATTTAAGCGAATCGAATAAAATCTAAATATTATCTAGGCACCCAAACGTTAAAAGCAAAATTTCTCTGAATATGAACTGTCAGAAAAAATATACTATGCCCTTTTCTACTCTGTTTTGGAGTATATACACCAAATCAATATGCTCTCTTATGTAAAATACCGAACTTCTAATTTTATGCAAATCGAAATAAATGAAAATATCTCGGTGCCCAAAAGTTAAAAGACAATGGCTCTTAATATAGTCTGTTAGAAAATATATACAATGCCTTATTCTACTCTGTTTTGGAGTATATACACCAACTCAGTATGCCCTCTCATGTAAAATACCGAAATTCTAATTTTACGTGAATTGAAAAAAATCTAAATATTATCTAGGCACCCCAATGTTAAAAGCAAAATTGCTCTGAATATAATCTGTCAGAAAAAATACACAATGCTCTTTTCTACTTTGTTTTGGAGTATATACACCAACTCAGTAGGCTCTCTCATGTAAAATACCGAAATTCTCAATTTACGTGAATCGAAAAAAAATCTAAGTATTATCTAGGCACTCGGATGTTAAAAACAAAATTGCTCTGAATATAATCTGTCAGAAAAAATATACAATGCCCTATTCTACTCTGTTTTAAAGTATATACACCAACTCCGTATGCTCTCATGTAAATTACAGATATTCTATATTTAATAGAATCACAAAAAATCTAAATATTATCTAGGCACCCCAATATTAAAAGCAAAATTTCTCTGAATATAATCTGTCAGAAAAAAATATACAATGCCCTATTCTACTTTGTTTTTGAGTATATACACCAACTCAATATGCTCTCTCATGTAAAATACAGAAATTCTAATTTTTCGTAAATCGAAAAAAATCTAAATAATATCTAGGCACCCCACAGTTAAAAGAAAACGGCTCTGAATATAGTCTGTTAGAAAAAATATACAATGCCTTATTCTACTCTGTTTTGGATTATATACACCAACTCAGTATGCTCTCTCATGTAAAATACCAAAATTTTAATTTTACGCGAATCGTAAAATATCTAAATAATATCTAGGCGCTTCAAAGTAAAAAAAAAATGGCTCTGAATATAGTCTGTTAAAAAAATATACAATTCCTTATTCTACACTGTTTTGGAGTATATACACCAACTCAGTATGCACTCTCATGTAAAATTCAGAAATATAAATTTTACCAGAATCGAAAATATGTAAATATTATCTAGGCACCGCAATGTTAAAACCAAAGTTGCTCTGAATATAATCTGTCAGAATAAATATACAATGCCCTTTTCTACTCTGTTTTGGAGTATGTACACCAACTCCATATGCTCTATCATGTAAAATACAAAAATTCTATATTTAAGCGAATAGAAAAAAATCTAAATATTATCTAGGCACCCAATGTTAAAAGTAAGATTGCTCTGAATGTAATCTGTCAGAAAAAATATTCAATGCCTTTTTCTACTCTGTTTTGAAGTATATACACCAACTCAACATGCTCTCTCATGTAAAATATCGAAATTCTAAACTTAAGTGAAACGAAAACAAACTAAATATTATCTAGGCACCCCAATGTTAAAAGCAAAATTACTCTGAATATAATCTGTCAAAAAAAATATACAATGTTTATTTCTACTGTGTTTTGGAGTATATACACCAACTCAATATGCTCTCTCATGTAAAATATCGAAATTCTAATTTTACGCGAATCGAAAAAAATCTAAATAATATCTAGGCACCCCAAAGTTAAAATAAAATGGCTCTGAATATAGTCTGTTAGAACGAATATACAATGCCTTATTCTACTTTGTTTCAGAGTATATACACCAACTCAGTATGCTCTCTCATGTAAAATACCGAAATTCTAATATTACGTGAATCCAAAAAAATTATATATTATCTAGGCACTTGAATGATAAAAACAAAATTGCTCTGAATATAATCTGTCACAAAAAATATACAATGCCCTCTTCTACTCTGTTTTGGAGTATATACAGCAACTCAGTATGCTC
Organism: Callithrix jacchus; assembly: GCF_049354715.1. Lineage (NCBI taxonomy): Eukaryota > Metazoa > Chordata > Mammalia > Primates > Cebidae > Callithrix > Callithrix jacchus. The sequence goes on along the minus strand of NC_133508.1, from coordinate 159,219,854 downwards.
TCTCATGTAAAATACAAAAATTCCCATTTTACCGGATCGAAATATCTAAATGTTATCTAGTCACCCCAATGTTAAAAACAAAGTTGCTCTAAATAAAATCTGTCAAAATAAGTAAAAAATGCCCTATACTACTCTGTTTTGGAGTATATACACCAACTCCATATGCTCTTTCATGTAAAATACCAAAATTCTATATTTAAGCGCATCGAAAAAAATCTAAATATAATCTAGGCACCCCAATGTTAAAAGCAAAATTGCTCTGAACATAATCTGTCTGGGAAAATATCCAATGCCCTTTACTACTTTCTTTTGCAGTATATACACAAACTCAATATGCCCTCTCATGTAAAATAGCGAAATTCTATTTTTACACGCATTGAAGAAGAAGTAAACAATATCTAGGCGCCACAATGATAAAACAAAATGGCTCTGAATATAGTCTGTTAGAGAAAATATACAATGCTTTACTCTACTTTGTTTTGGAGGATATACACCAACTCAGTATGCTCTCTCATGTAAAATACCGAAATTATAATTTTACGCGAATCTTAAAAATCTAAATAATATCTAGGCGCCGCAAAGTTAAAAGAAAATGGCTCTAAATATAGTCTGTTAGTAAAAATATAGAATGCCTTATTATACTCTGTTTTGGAGTATATACACCAACTTTATATGCTCTCTCATGTAAAATACAGAAATTCTCATTTAACACGAATCGAAAAAATCTAAATGTTATCTAGGCACCGCAATGTTAAAGGCAAAATCTCTGAATATAATCTGTTAGAAAAAATATACAATGCCCTTTTCTACTCTGTTTTCCAGTATATACACCAACTCAATATGCCCTCTAATGTAAAATACCGAAATTCTAATTTTACCTTAATCGAAAAAAATCTAAATAATATCTAGGTGCCCCAAAGTTAAAAGAAAATGGCTCTGAATACAGTCTGTTAGAAAAAATATACAAAGGCTTATTCTACTCTGTTTTGGAGTATATACACCAACTCTGTATGCTGTCTCATGTAAAATACTGAAATTCTAATTTTGCGTAAATCGAAGAAAATCTAAATATAATCTAGGCACCCCAATGTTAAAAACAAAATTACTCTGAACATAATCTGTTAGAAGAAATATACAATGCCCTATTCTACTCTGTTTTGCAGTATATACACCAACTCACTATGCTCTCTGTTGTAAAATAGAGAAATTCTAATTTTAGCCAAATCCCAAAAATCTAAATATTATCTAGGCACCCCAATGTTAAAAGCAAAATGGTTCTGAATATAGTCTGTAAGAAAAAATATACAATGCCCTTTTCTACTCTGTTTTGGAGTATTTACACCAACTCAATGTGCTCCCTCATGAAAAATACGAAAATATTAATTTTACGTGAATCGAAAAAAACCTAAATAATATCTAGGCGTCCCAAAGCTAAAAGAAAATGGCTCTGAAGATAGCCTGTTAGAAAAAATATACAATGCCTTATTCTACTCTGTTTTGAAGTATATACACCAACTCCATATGCTCTCTCATGTAAACTACAGAAATTCTATATTTAAGCGAATCAAAAAAAATCTAAAGATTATCTAGGCACCCCAATGTTAAAAGCAAAATTGCTCTGAATATAATCTGTCAGATAACAATATACAATGCTCTTTTATACTCTGTTTTGGAGTATATACACCAACTCAGTATGCTCTCTCAAGTAAAATACCGAAATTCTAATTTTACGTGAATTGAAAAAAATCTAAATATTACCTAGGCACCCCAATGTTAAAAACAAAATTGCTCTGAATATAATCTGTCAGAAAAAATACACAATGCCCTATACTACTTCGTTTTGGAGTATATACATCAACTCCATATGCTCTCACTTGTAAAATAGAGAAATTCTATAATTAAGCGTATCAAAAAAATCTAAATATTATCTAGGCCCCCCTATGTTAAAAGCAAAATTGCTCTGAATATAATCTGTCAGAAAAAATATACAATGCCCTTTTCTACTCTGTTTTGGAGTATTTACACCAACTCAATATGCTCTCATTTAAAATACCGAAATTCTAATATTACGCGAATCGAAAAAAATCTAAATGATATCTAGGTGCCCCAATGTTAAAAGAAAATGGCGCTAAATATAGTCTGTTAGAAAAATTATACAATGAATTCTTCTACTCTGTTTTGGAGTATATACACCAACTCAGTATGCTCTCTCACATAAAATACCGAAATTCTAGTTTTACATAAATCGAATAAATTCTAAATAGTATCTAGGCACCCGAATGTTAAAAGCAAAATTTCTCTGAATATTATCTGTCAGAAAAAATATATAATGCCCTTTACTACTTTGTTTTGGAGTATATACACCAACTCAGTATGCTCTCTCATGTAAAATACGGAAATTCTAATATTACGTGAATCGAAAATAATCTAAACATTATCTAGGCACCCCAATGTTAAAAGCAAAATTGTTCTGAATTTAAACTATCAGAAAAAATATACAATGCCCTTTTCCACTCTTTTTTCGAGTATATACACCAACTCAACATGCTCTCTCATGTAAAATACCAAAATTCTAATTTTACGCGAATCGAAAATATGTAAATAATATCTAGGCGCCCCAAAGTTAAAAGAAAATGGCTCTGAATATAGTCTGTTAGAAAAATTATACAATGAATTCTTCTACTCTGTTTTAGAGTATATAAACCAACTCAGAATGCTCTCTCATGTAAAAAACCAAATTCTAATTATATGCAAATGGAAAAAATTTTAATAATATCTAGGTGCCCCAAAGTTAAAAGTAAACGGCTCTGAATATAATCTGTCAGAAAAAATATACAATGCCCTATTCTTCTCTGTTTTAAAGTATATACACCAACTCCATATACTTTCTCTGTAAAATACAGAAATTCTATATTTAAGCGAATCAAAAAAATCTAAATATTATCTAGGCACCCCAATGTTAAAAACAAATTTTCTCTGAATATAATCTGTCTGAATAAATATACAATGCCCTATTCTACTCTGTTTTGGAGTATATACACCAACTCCATATGCTCTCACATGCAAAATATAGAAATTCTATATTTAAGAGAATCAAAAAAAAAATCTAAATATAATCTAGGCACCCCAATGTTAAAAGCAAAATGGCTCTGAATATAGTCTGTCAGAAAAAATATACAATGCCCTTTTATACTCAGTTTTGTAGTATTTAGAGCAACTCAATATGCAATCTCATGTAAAATAATGAAATTGTAATATTACGTGAATAAAAAAAGTGTAAATAATATCTAGGTGCCCCAAAGTTAAAAGAAAATGGCTGTGAAGATAGTCTTTAGAAAAAATATACAATGCCTTATTCTACTGTGTTTTGGATTATATACACCAACAAAGTGTGCTCTCTCATATAAAATAGAGAAATTCTAATTTTACCCAAATCGAAAAATTCTAAACATTATCTAGGCACCCCAATGTTAAAAAAAAATTGCTCTGAATATAATCTGTCAGAAAAAATATACAATGCCCTATTCTACTGCGTGTAGAAGTATATACACCAACTCCATATGCTCTCTCATGTAAAATACAGAAATTCTCTATTTAAGCGAATCAAAAAAAATCTAAATATTATCTAGGCACACCAATGTTAAAAGCAAAATTGGTCTGAATATAATCTGTCAGAAAAAATCTACAATACCCTTTTCTACTCTGTTTTGGAGTATATACACCAAGTCAATATGCTCTGTCATGTAAAACAACGAAATTCTAATTTTACGCGAATCGAATAAAATCTAAATAATATCTAGGCACCACAAAGTCAAAAGAAAATGGCTCTCTATATAGTGATTTAGAAAAAATATACAATGCGTTATTCTACTTTGTTTTGGAATATACACTAACTCAGTATGCAATCTCATATAAAATACCGAAATTCTAATTTTGCGGGAATCGAAAAAAATCTAAAGACTTTTAATGCACTCCAATGTTAAAAACAAAATTGCTCTGAATATAATCTTTAAGAAAAATACAATTCCCTATTCTACTCTGTTATTCAGTATATACACCAACTGCCTATGTCTCTCATGTAAAATACAGAAATTCTATATTTAAGCGAATCGAAAAAAATCTAAGTATTATCTAGCCACCCCAATGTTAAAAACAAAATTGCTCTGAAGATAATCTTTAAGAGAAAATATATAATGACCTTTTCTACTTTGTTTTGTAGTATACACACCAACTCAATATGCTCTATCATGTAAAATACAGAAATTCTAATTTTACCCGAATCGAAATAATCTAAATATTATCTAGGCACCCCAATGTTAAAAACATAATTTCTCTGAATATAATCTGTCAGAGAAAATATACAATGCCCTATTCTATTGTGTTTTGGAGTATATACACCAACTCCATATGCTCTCTCATGTTAAATACTAGAATTTTATATTTAAGTGAATCGAAAAAAATCTAAATATTATCTAGGTACCCCAATGTTAAAAGCAAAATTGCTCTGAATGTAATCTGTCAGAAAAAATAGACAATGCTTATTTCTACTCTGTTTTGGAGTATATACACCAACTCAGTATGCTCTCTTATGTAAAATAACGAAATTCTAATTTTACGCGAATCGAAAATAATCTAAATAATATTTAAGCGCCCCAAACTTAAAAAAAATGGCTCTGAATACAGTCTTTTAGAAAAAATATAAAATGCCTTATAGTACTCAGTTTTGGAGTATATACACCAACGCAGTATGCTCTCTCATATAAAATAGAGAAATTCTAATTTAACCCGAATTAAAAAAAATCTAAATATTATCTAGGCACCCCAATTTTAAAAGCAAAATTGCTCTAAATATAATCTGTCAGAAAAAATTTACAAGGCCCTTTTCTACTTGGTTTTGGAGTATATACACCAACTCAATATGCTCTCTCATGTAAAATACATAAATTCTAATTTTACGTAAATCAAAAATAATCTAAATAATATCTAGGCGCCCCAAAGTTAAAAGAAAATGACTCTAAAAATAGTCTGTTAGAAAAAATATACAATGCATTATTCTACTCTGTTTTGTAGTATATACACAAACTCAGTTTGCTCTCTCATGTAAAATACTGAAATTCTAATTTTACGTGAATCGAAATAAATCTAAATATAATATAGACATCCCAATGTTAAAAACAAAATTGCTCTGAATATAATCTGTCAAGAAAAATATACAATGCGTTATTCTACTCTATTTTGCAGTATATACACCAACTCAGTATGCTCTCTCATGTAAAAACAGTAATTCTAATTTTACCTGAATCGAAAAAAATCTAAATATTATCTAGGCACCCAAATATTAAAAACAAAATTTCTCTGAATATAATCTGTCAGAAAAAATATACAATGCCTTATTCTACTCTGTTTTGGAGTATATACACCAACTTTATATGCTCTCTCATGTAAAATACAGAAATTCTATATTTAAGTGACTCGAAAAAAATCTAAATATTATCTAAGAACCCCAATGTTAAAAACGAAAGTGTTCTAAATATACTCTGTCATAAAAAATATACAATGCCCTATTCTACTCTGTTTTGGAGTATATACACCAACTTCATATGCTTTCTCAGGTAAAACACAGAAATTCTAATTTGACCCGAATCTAAAAAATGTAAATATTATCTAGGCACCCCAATGTTAAAAACAAAATTACTCTGAATATAATCTGTCAGAAAAAATATAAAAGGCCCTATTCTACTCTGTTTTGGAGTATGTACACCAACTCAATATGCTCTCTCATGTAAAATACAAAAATTCTCATTTTACACGAATCGAAAATAATCTAAATAATATCTAGGCGCCCCAAAGTTACAGAAAAATGGCTCTAAATATAGTCCGTTAAAAAAATATACAATGCATTATTCTACTCTGTTTTGGAGCATGTACACCAACTCAGTATGCTCTGTCATGTAAAATACCGAAATTCTAATTTTACGGGAATCGAAAAAAATCTAAATATTATCTAGGCTCCCCAATGTTAAAAACAAAATTTCTCCGAATATAATCTGTCAGAAAAAATACACAATGCCCAATTCTACTCTATTTTGAAGTATATACACCAACTCAGTATGCTCTCTCATGTAAAATACAGAAATTCTAATTTTACCCGAATCGAAAAAATCTAAATATTATCTAGGCACACAAATGTTAAAAATAAAATGGCTCTGAATATAATCTGTTAGAAAAAATATACAATGCCATATTCTACTCTGTTTTGGAGTATATACACCAACTCCATATGCTCTCTCAGATAAAATACGGAAATTCTATATTTAAGCGAATTGAAAAAAATCTAAATATTATCTAGGCAAGCCAATATTAAAAGCAAAATTGCTCTGTATATAATCTGTCAGAAAATATATACAATGTTCTATTCTACTCTATTTTGGAGTATATACACCAACTCAGTATGGTCTCTCATGTAAAATACAGAAATTCAAATTTTACCCAACCGAAAATATCTAAATATTACCTAGGCACCCCAATGTTAAAAACAAAATTGCTCTGAATATAATCTGTCAGAAAAAAATATACAATGCCTTATTCTACTCTGTTTTGGAGTATATACACCAACTCCATATGCTCTCTCATGTAAAATACAGAAATTATATATTTATGCGAATCGAAAAAAATCTTAATAGTATCTAGGCACCCCATATTTAAAAGAAAATGGCTCTGAATATAGTGCCTTAGAAAAACTATACAATGCATTATTCTACTCTGTTTTGGAGTATATACACCAACTTAGTTTGCTCTCTCATGTAAAATATTGAAATTCTAAATTTACGTGAATGAAAAAAAATCTAAATATTTTCTAGACACCCCAATATGAAAAACAATATTGCTCTGAATATAATCTGTCAAGGAAAATATACAATGCCCTATTCTACTTTATTTTGGAGTATATACACCAACTCAGTATGCTCTATTATGTAAAAACGGAAATTCTAATTTTACCCAAATCGAAAAAATCTAAATATTATCTACGCACCCCAATGTTAAAAACAAAATTGCTCTGAGTATAATCTGTCAGAAAAAATATACAACGCCTTATTCTACTCTGTTTTGGAGTATATACACCAACTCAATATGCTCTCTAATGTAAAATACAGAAATTCTATATTTATGCGAATCGAAAAATATCTAAATATTATCTAGGCACCCCAATGTTAAAAACAAAACTGCTCTGAATATAATCTGTCATGAAAAATATACAATGCCTTATTCTACACTTTTTTGGAGTATATAAACCAACTCAATATGCTCTCTCATGTAAAATACAGAAATTCTAATTTTACGCGAATCAAAAAACATCTAAATAATATCTAGGTGCCTCAATGTTAAAAGAAATTTGCTGTGAATATAGTCTGTTAGACAAAATATACAATGCCTTATTCTACTCTGCTTTGGAGTATATACACCAACTCAATATGCTCTCTCATGTAAAATACCGAAATTCTAATTTTATGCAAATCGAAAAATATCTAAATAATATCTATGCGCCCCAATGTTAAAAAAAATGGCTCTTAATATAGTCTTTTAGAGAAAATATACAATGCTTTATTCTATTCTGTTTTGGAGTATATACACCAACTAAGTATGCTCCCTCATGTAAAATACTGAAATTCTAAATTTTCCTGAATCAAAAGAAATCTCAATATTATCTAGGCACCCCAATGTTAAAAACAAAATTGCTCTGAATATAATCTGTCAGAAAAAATATACAATGCACTATTCTACTCTGTTTTGGTGTATATACACCAACTCCATATGCTCTCTCATATTAAATACCGAAATTATAATTTTACGTGAATCAAAAAAATTCTAAATATTATCCAGGAAACACAATGTTAAAAGCAATATTGCTCCTAATATAATCTGTCAGATAAAATATACAATGCCCTTTACTTCTCTGTTTTGTTGTATATACACGAACTCAATATACTCTCTCATGTAAAATACGGAAATTCTACTTTTACCCGAATCGAAAAAATCTAAATATTATCGTGGCACTCAAATGTTAATAACAAAATTGCTCTGAATATAATCTGTTAGAAAAAATATACAATGTCCTATTCTACTCTGTTTTGGAGTATATGAACCAACTGAATATGCTCTCTCATGTAAAATACAGAAATTCTATTTTTAAGCGAATCAGAAAAAATCTAAATATTATCTAGGCACCCCAATGTTAATAGAGAAATTGCTCTGAATATAATCTGTCAGAAGAAATATACAATGCCCTTTTCTACTCTGTTTTGGTGTGTATACACAAACTGCATATGTTCTCTCATGTATAATACAGAAATTCTATATTAAAGCGAATCGAAAAAAACCTAAATATTATCTAGAAACCCCAATGTTAAAAGCAAAATTGCTCTGAATATAATCTGTCAGAAAAAATATACAATGCCTATTTCGACTCTGTTTTGTAGTATATACACCAAATTAATATGGTCTCTCATGTAAAATACCGAAGTTCTAATTTTACGCAAATCAAAAAAAATCTAAATAATATCTAGGACCCCAGAGTTAAAAGAAAATGGCTCTGAATATTGTTTGTTAGAGAAAATATACAATACCTTATTCTACTCTGTTTTGGAGGAAATACACCAACTCAGTATGCTCTCTCATGTAAAATACACAAATTCTAATTTTACCAGAATCGAAAAAATCTAAATATCTAGGCGCCCCAAAGTTAAAAGAAAATGGCTCTGAATATAGTGTGTTAGAGAAAATATACAATGCCTTATTCTACTCTGTTTTGGAGTATATACACCAACTCAGTATGGTCACTCATGTAAAATACAGAAATTCTAATTTTACCCGATTCAAAAAAATCTAAATATTATCTAGGCACCCCAATGTTAAAAACAATATTGCTCTGCATATGATCTATCAGAAAAAATATACAATGCCCTATTATACTCTTTTTGGAGTATATACACCAACTCCATATACTCTCTCATGTGAAATACAGAAATTCTAATTTTACCAGAATCGACAATATCTAAATATTATATAGGCATCCCAATGTTAAAAACAAAATTGCTCTGAAGATAATCTATAAGAGAAAATATATAATTCCCAATTATACTGTGTTTTCGAGTATATACACCAACTCAGTATGCTTTCTCATGTAAAATACCGAACTTCTAATTTTACGTTAATTGAAACAAATCTAAATATTATCTAGGCACCCCAATGTTAAAAGCAAAGTTGCTGTGAATATAATCTGTCAGAAAAAATATACAATGTTCTATTCTACTCTGTTTTGGAGTATATACACCAACTCCATATGCTCTCTCATGTAAAATACAGAAAATTTTTATTTAAGCGGATCAAAAAAAATCTAAATAATATCGAGGCCCACCAAAGTAAAAAGAAAATGCCTCTGAATATAGTCTGTTAGAAAAAATATACAATGCCTTATTCTACTCTGTTTTGGAGTAAATACACCAAATCAGTATGCTCTCTCATGTAAAATACAGAAATTCTAATTTTACCAGAATCGAAACAAATCTAAATATTATCTAGGCACCCCAATGTTAAAAGCAAAGTCGCTGTGAATATAATCTGTCAGAAAAAATATACAATGCCCTTTTCTACTCTGTTTTGGAGTATATACACCAACTCCATAAGCTCTCTCATGTAAAATAAAGAAATTCTATATTTAAGCGAATCGAAAAGATCTAAATATTATCTAGGCACCACAATGTTAAAAACAAAATTGCGCTGAATATAATCTGTCACAAAAAATATACAATGCCCTATTCTACTCTCTTTTGAAGTATATACACCAACTCCATATGCTCTCTCATTTAAAATACAAAAATTCTATATTTAACCGAATCGAAAAAAATCTAAATATTATCTAGGCACCCCAATGTTAATAGCAAAATTGCTATGAATATAGTCTGTCTCACAAAATATAAAAGGCCCTTGTCTACTCTTTTTTGGAGTATATACACCAAATCAATATGCTCTCTCATGTAAAATACCGAAATTCTAATTTTACACGAATCGAAAAAAATCTAAATAATATCTAGGTGCCCCAATGTTAAAAGAAAATTGCTCTGAATATAGTCTGTTAGAAAAAATATACAATGCCTTATTCTACTCTGTTTTGGAGTATATACACCAACTCAGTATGCTCTCTCGTGTAAAATACAGAAATTCGAATTTTACCCGAATTGAAATAATCTAAATATTATCTAGGCACCCCAATGTTAAAAACAAAATTGCTCTGAAAATAACCTATCAAAAAAATATACAATGTTCTATTCTACTTTGTTTTTGAGTATATACACCAACTCTACCTGTTCTCAAATGTAAAATACAGAAATTCTAATTTTACGTGAATTAAAAATAATCTAAATAATATTTAGGTACCCCACAGTTAAAAGAAAATTGCTCTGAATATATTCTGTTAAAGAAAATATACAATACCTTATTCTACTCTGTTTTGGAGTATATACACCAACTCAATATGCTCTCTCATGTAAAATACCGAAATTCTAATTTTACGTGAATCGAAAAAAATATAAATATTATCTAGGAACTCCAATTTAAAAGCAAAATTTCTCTGAATATAATCTGTCAGAAAAAATATACAATGTTCTTTTGTACTACTATTTGGAGTATATACACCAACTCCATATGCTCTATCATGTAAAATGCAGAAATTCAATATTTAAGCCAATCGAAAAAAATCTAAATATTATCTATGCACCCCAATGTTCAAAACAAAATTTCTCTGAATATTATCTGTCAGAAAAAATATACAATGCCCTATTCTACTTTGTTTTGGTGTACATACACCAACTTTATATGCTCTCTCATGTAAAATACAGAAACTGTATGCATAAGCAAATCGAAAAAAATCTAAATATTATCTAGAAACCCCAATGATAAAAGCAAAATTGCCCTCAATATAATCTGTCAAAAAATATATACAATGCCCTTTTCTACTACGTTTTGGAGTAAATACACCAACACCGTATACTCTCTCATGTAAAATACAGAAATTCTAATTTTACCAGGATCGAAAAAATCTAAATATTATCTAGGCACCCCAATGTTAAAAACAAAATTGCTTTGAATATAATCTGTCAGAAAAAATATACAATGCCCTATTTTACTCTATTTGGGAGTATATACACCAACTCAATATGCTCTCTCATGTAAATTTAAAAAATTCTATATTTAAGGGAGTCGAAAAAATCTAAATATTATCTAGGAACCCCAATGTTAAAAACAAAATTGCTTTGAATATAATTTGTCAGAAAAAATATACAATGCTTTTTTTCCACTCTGTTTTGGAGTATATACACCAACTCCATATGCTCTTTCATTTAAAATCCAGGAATTCTATATTTAAGCGAATCAAAATGAATCTAAATATTATGTAGGCACCCCAATGTTAAAAGCAAAATTGCTATGAATATAGTCTGTCTGACAAAATATAAAATGCTTTTTTCGACTGTGTTTTGGAGTATATACTACACCAACTCAACATGCTCTCTCATTTAAAATACTGAAATTCTAATTTTACGCGAATCAAAAAACATCTAAATAATATCTAGGCACCTCAATGTTAAAAGAAATTTGCTGTGAATATAGTCTGTTAGACAAAATATGCAATGCCTTATTCTACTCTGCTTGGAGTATATACACCAACTCAATATGCTCTCTCATGTAAAATACCGAAATTCTAATTTTACGCGAATTGAAAAGTATCTAAATAATATCTATGCGCCCCAATGTTAAAAAAAATGGCTCTTAATATAGTCTTTTAGAGAAAATATACAATGCTTTATTCTATTCTGTTTTGGACTATATACACAAACTAAGTATGCTCCCTCATGTAAAATACTGAAATTCTAATTTGTCCCGAATCAAAAGAAATCTCAATATTATCTAGGCACCCCAATGTTAAAAACAAAATTGCTCTGAATATAATCTGTCAGAAAAAATATACAATGCACTATTCTACTCTGTTTTGGAGTATATACACCAACTTTATATGCTCTCTCATATTAAATACCGAAATTATAATTTTACGTGAATCAAAAAAAATTCTAAATATTATCCAGGAACCACAATGTTAAAAGCAAAATTGCTCCTAATATAATCTGTCAGATAAAATATACAATGCCCTTTACTTCTCTGTTTTGTAGTATATACACGAACTCAATATACTCTCTCATGTAAAATACAGAAATTCTAATTCTACCCAAATCGAAAAAATCGAAATATTATCTAGGCACCGTAATGTGAAAAACAAAATTGCTCTGAATATAATCTGTCAGAGACAATATACAATGCCCTATTCTACTCTTTTTTGGAGTATACACACCAACTCCATATGCTCTCTCCTATAAAATACAGAAATTCTATATTTATGCAAATCGAATAAAATCTAAATATTATCTAGGCAACCCCATGTTAAAAGAAAACTTGCTCTGAAAATAATCTGTCAGAAAAAATATACAATGCCCTATTCTACTCTGTTTTGGAGTATATACACCAACTCAATATGCTCTCTCATGCAAAATACAGAAATTCTATATTTAAGCAAATCGAAAAAACTCGAAATATTATCTAGACAACCCAATGTTAAAAGAAAAATTGCTCTAATAGTAATCTCTCAGAAAAAATATACGATGCTGTTTTCTACTCTGTTTTGTAGTATATACACCAACTCAATATGCTCTCTCATGTAAAATACCGAAATTCTAATTTTACGTGAATTGAAGAAAATCTAAATAATATCTAGGCGCCCCGAAGTTAAAAGAAAATGGCTCTGAATATAGTCTGTTAGATAAAATTTACAATGCCTTATTCTACTCTTTTTTGGAGTATATACACCAACTCAGTATGCTCTCTCATGTAAATTACAGAAATTCTAATTTTACGTGAATCAAAAGAAATCTAAATATTATCTAGGCACCCCAATGTTAAAAAAAAAATTGCTCTTAATATAACCTGTCCGAAAAAATATACAATGCCCTATTCTACTTTGTTTTGGAGCATATACACCAACTCCATATGCACTCTCATGTATAATACAGAAATTCTATATTTAACCGAATCAAGAAAATTCTAGATAGTATCTAGGCACCCCAATGTGAAAAGCAAAATTGCTCCTAATATAATCTGTCCGATAAAATATACAATGCCCTTTACTTCTCTGTTTTGTAGTATATACACCAACTCAATATACTCTCTCATGTAAAATAGAGAAATTCTAATTCTACCCAAATCGAAAAAATCTAAATATTATCTAGGCACACTAATGTTAAAAAAAAAATTTCTCTGAATATAATCTCTCAGACAAAATATACAATGCCCTATTCTACTCTGTTTTGGACTATATACACCAACTCCATATGCTCTCTCATGTAAAATACCAAAATTCTAATTTTATGTGAATTGAAAAAATCTAAATTATATCGAGGCGCTCTAAAGTTAAAAAAAAATGGCTCTGAATATAGTCTGTTAGAAAAATATACAATGGCTCATTCTATGTTTTGGAGTATATACTCCAACTCAGTATGCTCTCTCATGTAAAATACAGAAATTCTAATTTTACCTGAATCGAAATAATCTAAATATTATCTAGGCACCCCAATGTTAAAAGCAAAATTGCTCTAAATATAATCTGTCAGAAAAAATATACAATGCCTGTTTCTACTTTGTTTTGTAGTATAGGAAACAACTCAATATGCTCTCTCATGTAAAATACAGAAATTCTAATTTTATGTGAATCAAAAAAATCTAAATATTATCTAGGCACACTAATGTTAAAAACAAAATTTCTCTGAATATAATCTCTCAGAAAAAATATACAATGCCCTATTCTACTCTGTTTTGGAGTATATACACCAACCCCATATGCTCTCTCATGAAAAATACGGAAATTCTATATTTAAGCAAATCGAAAAAAATCTAAATATTATCTAGGCACCTCAATGTTAAAAGCAATATTGCTCAGAATATAATCTGTCAGAAAAAATATACATTGCCCTTTTCTACTTTGTTTTGTACTATATAGACCAATTCAATATGCTCTCTCATGTAAAATACAGAAATTCTAAAATTACATGAACCGATAAAAATCTAAATATTATCTAGGCACCCCAATGTTAAAAGCAAAATTGCTCTGAATATAATCTGTCAGAAAAAATATACAATGCCCTATTCTACTCTGTTTTGGAGTATATACACCAACTCCATATGCTCTCTCAGGTAAAATACAGAAATTCTATATTTAAGTGAATCGAAAAAAATCTAAATATTATCTAGGTACCGCAATGTTAAAATCAAACTCGCTCTGAATATCATCTGTCATAAAAAATATACAATGTTTTAATCTACTCTATTTTTGAGGATATACACCAACTCTATATGCTCTCTCATGTAAAATACAGAAATTCTATATTTATGCGATCGAAAAGAATCTAAATATTATCTAGGCACCCCAATGTTAAAAGCAAAATTGCTCTGAATATAATCTGTCAGAAAAAATATACAATGCCCTATTCTACTCTGTTTTGTTGTATATACACCAACTCCATATGCTCTCTCAGGTAAAATGCAGAAATTTTATATTTAAGCGAATCGAAAAAAATCTAAATATTATCTAGGTACCGCAATGTTAAAATCAAAATCGCTCTGAATATCATCTGTCATAAAAAATATACAATGTTCTAATCTACTCTATTTTTGAGGATATACACCAACTCTATATGCTCTCTCATGTAAAATACAGAAATTCTATATTTATGCGATTGAAAAAAATCTAAATATTATCTAGGCACTCCAATGTTAAAGCAAACTTGCTCTCAATATAGTCTGTCAGAAAAAATATAAAATGCCCTATTCTACTGTGTTTTGGAGTATATACACGAACTCAGTATGCTCTGTCATGTAAAATACCGAAATTCTCATTTTACGTGAATCGAAAAAAATCTAAATATTATCTAGGCACCCCAATGTGACAAAAAAAATTGCTCTAAATATAATCTGTCAGAAAAATTATACAATGCCCTATTCTACTCGGTTTTCGAGTATATACACCAACTGCATATGCTCTCTCATGTAAAATACAGAAATTCTATATTTAAGCGAATCGACAAAAATCTAAATATTATCTAGGCACCTCAATTTTAAAAGCAAAATTTCTCTGAATATAATCTGTCACAAGAAATATACAATGCCCTATTCTACTTTGTTTTGGAGTATATAACGCAACTCAGTATGCTCTCTCATGTAAAATACAGAAATTAAATATTTAAGTGAATCGAAAAAAATTGAAATATTATCTAGGCACCCGAATGTTAAAAGCGAAATTGCTCTGAATATAATCTGTCAGAAAATATATACAATGCCTTTCTACCCTGTTTTTATTATATACACAAATTCAATATGCTCTCTCATGTAAAATACAGAAATTCTAATTTTACCCGAATCGAAAAAATCAAAATATTATCTAGGCACCCCAATGTTTAAAACAAAAATGCTCTGAATATAATCTGTCAGAAAAAATATAAAATGCCCTACTCTACTCTGTTTTGGAGAATATACACCAACTTTATATGCTCCCTCATGTAAAATACAGAAATACCATATTTAAGCGAATCGAAATAAATCTAAATATTATCTAGGCACCAAAAAATTAAAAGCAAAATTGCTCTGAATATAATGTGTCAGAAATAAAATATAATGCCCTTTTCTACTCTGTTTTGTAGTATATACACCAAATCAATATGCTCTCTCATGTAAATTACAGAAATTGTAATTCTACCCGAATCAAAAATATCTAAATATTGCCTAGGAACCCAAATGTTAAAAACGAAATTGCTCTGAATATAATGTGTCATAAAAAATAAACAATGCCCTATTCTACTCTGTTTTGGAGTATATACACCAACTCAGTGTGCTCTGTCATGTAAAATACGGAAATTCTAATTTTACGTGAATCGAGAAAAATCTAAATTTTATCTATGCACCCCAATGTTAAAAGTAAAATTTCTCTGAATATAATCTGTCAGAAAAAATATACAATGCCCGATTCTACTCTGTTTTGGAGTATATACACCAACTCCATATGCTCTCTCATGTAAAATACAAATATTCTAATTTTACACAAATCAAAATGTATCTAAATAATATCTAGGCGCCCCAAAGTTAAAAGAAATTGGCTCTGAATATAGTCTGTTAGAAAAAATATACAATGCCTTATTCTACTCTGTTTTGGAGTATATACACTATCTCAGTATGCTCTCTTATGTAAAATACAGCAATTTTAATTTTACGTGAATGAAAAAAAATCTAAATATTATCTACGCACCCCAATGTTTAAAACAAAATTGCTCTGAATATAATATGTCAGAAAAAATATACAATGCCCTATTCTAATCTGTTTTAAAGTTTATACACCAACTCCATATGCTCTCTCATGTAAAATACAGAAATTCTAATTTTACTTGAATCAAAAAAATCTAAATATTATCTAGGCACCTCAGTGTTAAAAAAAATTGCTCTGAATATAATCTCTCAGAGAAAATATACAATGCCCTATTCTACTCTCTTTTGGAGTATATACACCAACTCAACATTCTCTCTCATGTAAAATACAGAAATTCTATATTTAAGCGAATCGAAAAAAATCTAAATATTATCTAGGCACCCCAAAGTTAAAAACAAAATTTCTCTGAATATAATCTGTCAGAAAAAATATACAATGCCCTATTCTACTCTGTTTTGGAGTATATATACCAACTCCATATGCTCTCTCATGCAAAATACAGAAATTCTATATTTAAGCAAATTGAAAAAAAATTGAAATATAATTTAGGCAACCCAATGTTAAAAGAAAAATTGCTCTAATAGTAATCTGTCAGAAAAAATATACAATGGTTTTTTCTACTGTTTTGTAGTATATACACCAACTCAATATGCTCTGAAATGTAAAATACAGAAATTGTAATTTTATAAGAATCGAAAAAATCTAAATATTATGTAGGCACGTCAATGTTAAAAACAAAATTGCTCTGAATATAATCTTTCAGAACAAATAAACAATGCCCTATTCTACTCTGTTTTGGAGTATGTACACCAACTCTGTATGGTCTCTCATGTAAAATACCGAAATTCTAATTTTACCCGAGTCGAAAAAATCCAAATATTATGTAGGCAACCCAATGTTACAAACAAAATTGCTCTGAATATAATCTGTCACAAAAAATATTCAATCCCCTATTCTACTCTGCTTTGGAGTATATACACCAACTCAGTGTGCTCTCTAATGTAAAATACCGCAATTCTAATTTTACGTGAATTGAAAAAATCTATATATTATGTAGGCACTTCAATATTAAAAACAATATTGCTCTTAATACAATCTGTAAGAAAAAATATACAATGCCCTATTCTACTCTGTTTTGCATTATATACACCAACTCAATATGCTCTTTCATGTAAAATGCAGAAATTCTATATATAACCGAATCGAAAAATATCTAAATATTATCTAGGCACCCCAATGTTAAAAGCAAAATTGCTCTGAATATAATCTGTCAAAAAAATACACAATGCCATTTTCTACTCTGTTTTGTAGTATATACACCAACTCAATATGCTCTGACATGCAAAATACAGAAATTCTAATTTTATAAGAATCGGAAAAATCTAAACATTATGTAGGTACGTCAATGTTGAAAACAAAATTGCTCTGAATATAATCTTTCAGAAAAAATATACAATGCGCTATTCTACTCTTTTTTGGAGTATGTACACCAACTCAGTATGGTCTCTCATGTAAAATAAGAAAATTCTAATTTTACGTGAATTGAAAAAGATCTAAATATTACCTAGGCGCCCCAATGTTAAAAGTAAAATTGCTCTGAATATAATCTGTCAGAAAAAATATACAATGCCCTTTTCTACTCTCTATTGGAGTATATATACAAACTCAATATGCTCTCTCATGTAAAATACACTAATTCTAATTTTACGTGAATCGAAAAAGATCTAAATAATATCTAGGCACTCAAAAGTTAAAAGAAAATGACTCTGAATATAGGCTGTGAGAAAAAATACACAATGCCTTATTCTACTGTGTTTTGCAGTAAATACACCAACTCCATATGCTCTCTCATGTAAAATACCAAAATTCTATATTTAAGCGAATCGAAAAGAATCTAAATATTATCTAGGCACCCCAATGTTAAAAGCAAAATAGCTCTGAATATAATCTGTCAGAAAAAATATACAATGTTCTATTCTATTCTGTTTTGGAGTATATACACCAACTCCATATGCTCTCACATATAAAATACAGAAATTTTTTAATTTAAGCGAATCAAAAAATATGTAAATAATATCTAGGCACCCCAAACTTAAAAGCAAACGTCTCTGAATGTAGTCTGTTAGAAAAAATATACAATGCCTTATTCTACTATGTTTTGGAGTATATACACCAACTCAGTATACTCTGTCGTGTAAAATACAGAAATTCAAAATTTACCCGAATCGAAAAATTCTAAATCTTATCTAGGCACCCCAATGTTAGAAACAAAATTGCTCTGAATATAAACTGTCAGAAAAAGTTTAAAATACCCTATTCTACTATATTTTTCAGTATATACACCAACTCAGCATACTCTCTCATGTAAAATATCGAAATTCTAATTTTACCCGAATCGAAAAAATCTAAATATTATCTAGGCACCCCAACGTTAAAATCAAAATAGCTCTGAATATAATGTCAGAAAAAATATAAAATGCCCTATTCTACTCTGTTTTGGAGTATATAAATCAACTGCATATGCTCTCTCATGTAAAACATAGAAATTCTTTATTTAAGCGAATCGAAAAAAATCTAAATATTACCTAGGCACCCCAATGTTGAAAGCAAAATTTCTCTGAAAATAATCTGTCAAAAAAATATACAATTCTCTATTCTACTTTGTTTTGTAGTATATAAATTAACTCGATATGCGCTCTCATGTAAAATACCGAAATTCTAAATTTACGTGAATCTAAAAAAATCTAAATATTATCTAGGCACCCCAATGTTAAAAGAAAAATTTCTCTGAATATAATCTGTCACAATAAATATACAATGCCCTTTTCTACACTGTTTTCTAGTATATACACCAACTCAGTATGCTCTCTCAGGTAAAATACCGATATTGTAATTTTTCATGAATCGAAAAATAACTAAATATTATCTGGGCACCCCAATAATAAAATCAAAATTGCTCTGAATATAATCTGTCAGACAAAATATAAAATGCCCTTTTCTACTCTGTTTTGGAGTATATACACCAACTCAATATGCTCTCTCATGTAAAATACAGAAATTCTAATGTTACGCGAATCGAAATAAATCTAAATAATATATAGGTGCCCCAAAGTTTAAAGAAAATAGCTCTGAATATAGTCTGTTAGAACAAATATACGATGCCTTATTCTACTATGTTTTAGTGTATATAAACTAACTCACTATGCTGTCAAGTGTAAAATGCAGAAACTCTACTTTTACCCGAATCGAAAAAATCTAAATATTATCTAGGAAACCCAATGTTAAAAACAAAATGGCTATGAATATAATCTGTCAGAAAAAATATACAATGCCCTATTCTACTCTGATTTGGAGTATATCCACCAACTCAGTATGCTCTCTCATGTAAAATACCGAAATTCTAAATTAATGTGAATCGAAAAAATTCTAAATATTATCTAGGCTCCCCATTGTTAAAAGCAAAATTGCTCTGAATAAAATCTGTCAGAAAAAACATACAATGCCCTTTTCTACTCTGTTTTGGAGTATGTACACAAACTCAATATGCTCTCTCATGCAAAATACCGAAATTCTAATTTTACGGGAATCGAAAAAAATCTAAATAATATCTAGGCGCTTCAAAGTTAAATGGAAATGGCTCTGAATATAGTCTGTTAGACAAAATATACAATGCCTTATTCTACTCTGTTTTCGAGTATATACACCAACTCAGTATGGTCTCTCCTGTAAATTTCCGAAATTCTAATTTTACGTGAATCGAAAAAAATCTAAATATTATCTAGGCACCCGAATATTAAAAGCAAAATTGCTCTGAATATAATCTGTCAGAAAAAATATACAATGCCCTTTTCTACTCTGTTTTGGCGTATATACACCAACTCAATATGCTCTCTCATGTAAAATACCGAAATTGTAATTTTACGAAAATCAAAATAAATCTAAATAATATCTAGACGCCCCAAAGTTTAAAGCAATATTTCTCTGAATATAATCTGTCAGAAAAAATATACAATGCCCTTTACTACTTGGTTTTGGTGTATATACACCAACTCAGTATACTCTCTCATTTAAAATATCGAAATCCAAACATTACTCTAAGTATCTCATTAATTGCACAAGACCCCCGTGATGTTGTTTTTAATAACTAGGGGATTATAGATGACATTACTCACGATATGACTGCAGCTGTTTGCCGGTCCTGTGATAATGTTTCTAATATCCAGAGAAGTAGAGGAGAATGTTTCTGCCCATAGGCAAATCCTCTGAATACGGCAAGAGGAGTACACCGTGCTGTGGTATGGTCACTAATGTAAACAAGAAAACAATTATATTGAATTAAATATTGCAAGGTGTTAACCCCCCCTATAATTTTTTTTCTAATTTCAAGTGGGTGAGGAGGACATTTTTGTCAAAATGGCGGAGGTGTAACTACAGCAATTGCCTACTATATAATAAAAAAGGATAAAATTATTATTTACATATGATATGATTGCCAGTATCATATTACACCACATTTTCAAAATATCTGGGCCCCAGCAGCTGTGGGCATGGCAGCCAAGCGAGGGTGTCCCTATGCAACCAGGTTGGGCATTGGGGCTGCTACGGGCCCTTTGTGGTTTTTCTGGGGGCTGCTACGGGCCCTCTGGCGGTGGCTGTGGTAACAGCCACATAGCCAGAGGGTCTCTCAGCATCCAGGGAGGGCCTGGCGGCTGCTACTGACACTCTGGCAGGGGCTATGGGCACAGCCACCTAACCAGGGGTCCCTACGTAGCCAGGGTGGAGCTGGAAGCTGCTATAGGCCCTTTGGCGGGAGGTGTGGGGATACCCTGCTCTTCACAGGTACACAGTTTGCACCTATTTCTACATGTGTAGATCGTTTACATAATGGGCACATATTTGTACACATGTACATATGTTACTATCACAATAAACATATATGTACATAATATGTGTACAATAAATATGTACTTTATACGTACCTAATATAAACAATATGTACTTTTTGGTGATATTATGTGATATCTACATATTATTGATTATATATCTTATTGTGATAATATGTATGTTACCACTGAAATTTTTAGAAATGTACATAAAGTACACCTTATGTACCTATGCATTGTGTACACATTATAGAAATAAATAGGTACATATTTTACAGATTAGGTACATTTTTTCTACATGTGTATTTTGTACACATATGTACAGCAGAGTAAATGTACAGACTATACCTATTTTATACATTGATTGTGATATGTCAATAAATGTACACATGAGGACATTCTGGGATATAATTTTTAGCATATTAGATAGGAATTACACCGGTGACCAAAGTGGGTTTACACCCAGGTGCGCACATAGTTTATACATGTACATGTTGTGCATAGTATGTACTCATGTACAGAATGTACATGTCTACATTATATATACATAGGTGTACGCAGCATACATATGTACATACTGTGCACACATATGTACACGTGCATATATTGTACATCTGTACATAATGGGTACATGATGTACATGTGTACACATCATATCACAATAAATGTAAATATACATAATGTTTGCAATATGTACGTTTATATTATGTATTACATTTATTGTGATTATATATGCTGTTGTGATATGATATCATTGTGACATTACAAATGTACATATTATACACATTATGTACCTATGCATTGTGCACAGATTATAGAAATAGAAACATATTTTACAGGTTATGTACATTTTATTTACTTGTGTATTGGGTACACAGAGTAAATGTACAGATCTTACTTACTTTATACATTTATTGTGATATGCCACTAAATGTACACATTATGAATACATTCTGTGATATTACATTTAGAATATAAGATAGAAATTACTCTGGTTACCAAAGTGGGTGTAAACTTATGTGTGCACATACTTTGTACATGTACATACTGTGCATATTACGTACTTGTGTACAGAAGGTAAATGTCTACATTATATGTATGTATGGGTACAGAGCGTACATATGTACATACTATGTACATATATCTACACCTGAATTTATTGTACATCCATACATAATGGGTCCATGCTGTACATGTAAACACATCGTCATACCACAATAAATGGAAATGTACATAATGTGTGAAATACGTACATTTATATTATGTATTACATGTGTATTGTGATTGTATATGCTGTTCTGATATCATTGTGATATTACAAATGTACATATTGTACACATTATGGACATACCTATTGTGTACATATTATGTACACATAAAGGTACATATTGTACAGATTATGTATATTTATTGTACATCTGTATGGTGCACACATATGTACATCACAGTCAACGTACATATGGTACATATTCTGTGCATTGTTTGTAATATTTCAGTAAGAGTACACATTATAAGTATATTCTGGGATATGATTTTTAGTATGTTAGATAAAAATTACTTTCAATATCAAAGTGGGTATACACTTATGTGTGTCCATTTTGTGATATTATCCATCATATCCTGAGTAGGTGTTTCTCTCATTGTGAAAGCAGGTTTACACTCTCGGATTGCTCCAATATCAAGGCAAACTAAAACTCGTCTGTGATGTAGTTAATAATATCCTGAGGAAAAAGGATGACCATACCCTGAATATCGCAGGAAGTGTACACCACCACTGTAGTATTGTTTCTAATGTTCAAAAACGGAAAGGATATTACTCCAAATATCTCAGAAAGCACACAAGCCCCCCGTGATATTGTTTCTAATAACTAGAGAATTACAGATGACATTACCCATGACGTGACTGGGGCTGTACTCTGGTCCTGGAATATTGTTCCTAATATCCAGAGAAGGAGAGGAAAATGTTGCTGCCCATAGGGAAATACTCTTAATATGGCAAGAGGTGTACACCATGCTTTGATATGGTCACTAATGTAAGCAAGAAAACAATTACATTGAATTAAGCATTGCAAGGAATGAAACTCCCCTATGATTTTCATTCTAATGTCAATGGGGGTGAGGATGACATTTTTGTCAATATGGCAGAGGTGTAACTGGAGCTATTGCCTAATATACAAAAAAACAGAATAAGATTATCATTTTTATATAATATGGTTGCCAGTATCATATTACACCGGATTTGCAAAATAGCTGGGCCTCAGCAGCTGTGGGCAGAGCCCACAAGCGAGGGGACCCCTAAGCAGCCAGGGTGGGCCTGGGGGCTGCTCTGGGCTTTTTGGTGGGGTCTGTGAGCACATCGACCCAGCCAGGGGTCCCTGAGCAGCCATGGTTGGCCTGGGGGCCGCTACGGGCACTCTGGCATGGGCTGTGGGCACAGATACCTAGTCAGGGGGTCCCTAAGCAGCCAGGGTGGGCATGGGGGCTGCTACAGGCATTCGAGCAGTGTTTGTGGGCACAGCCCAATTGCCAGGGGGTCTCTAAGCAGCCAGGCTGGGCCTGGGGGCTGCTATAAGGGGGGCTTTGGTAATAGCGTGCTGTGCATCGGTACATAGTTTGCACCTATTACTACATGTGTAAATAGTTTTAATATCGGGTATATATATGTACATGCATACATATGGTGTTATCACGATAAATTTATATTTACATAATATGTACAAAATACATATGTACCTAATGCATACCTAATGTGTACACATTATATACCTATGTATTGTGTACACAATATAGAAATATATAGGTACATATTTTACAGATTATGTATACTTTCTCTACATGTGTATTGTGTACACCTATTCACAGCAGAGTAAATGTACAGACTGTACCTATTTTATACATTTCTTGTGATATGCCAATCAATGTACACATTATGAGTACATTCTAAAATATAATTTTTACCATATTAGAAATTACTCCATTGACCAAAGTGGGTGTACACCCAGGTGTGTACATAGTTTATACGTGTACATATTGTGCATATTAGGTACTCATGTACAAAATGTACATGTCAACATTGTATTTATGTGTACATAGTGTGCACATGCACATACTGTTCACACATATGTACATGTGCATATTTTGTACATGTGTACATAATGGGTACATGATGTGCATGTGTACACACCGTGATACCACAATAAATGTAAATGTACACGATGTGTGCAATATGTACATTTATATTATGTATTCCTTGTGTATTGTGATTTTATATGCTGTTGTGATTATATGATATCATTGTAATATTACAATAAATGTACATATTGCACACATTTCGTACATACCTATTGTGTACACCTGTAATTGCACATATTGTACAGATTATGTACGTTTTTGGTACATCTGTATTGTGTACACATATGTACATAACACTATGTACATATGGTATGTATTCTGCACCTTGATTGTAACATCTCAATAAGTGTACACATTATGAGTATATTGTGATATATGATTTTTAGTATATTAAATAAAAATTTCTTTCTATATCAAAGTGGGTATACACCCATGTGTGTCCATTTTTTGATATTATCCATCATATTTTAAGTAGGTATTACTCTCATTTTGAAAGCAAGTGTTCACTCTGTGATTGTTCCAATATCACAGGCAAAGTACAAGGCTTCTTTAATGTACTACCTAATATCCTGGGGACAAAAGATGATTATACCCTGAATATCGCAGGAAGTGTACACCACCACTGTAGTATCGTGTCTAATATCCAAAAACGGAAAAGATATTACTCCAAGTATCTGATAAAGCACACAAGACCCCCGTGATATTTTTTCTAATAACTAAGGGATTACAGATGACATTACTCACGATATGACTGGGGCTGTCCGCCGGTCCTGTGTTATTGTTCCTAATATCCAGAGAACGAGAGAATAATGTTGCTGCCCATAGGCAAATCCTCTGAATACGGCAAGAGGAGTACACTGTGCTCTGATATGGTCACTAATGTAAACAAGAAAACAATTTTATTGAATTTAACATTGCAAGGGGTGAAACCCCCTTATGATTTCAATTCTAATGTCCAGGGGTGTGAGGATGACATTTTTGTCAATATGGCAGAGGTGTAACTAGAACTATTGCCTAGTATATCAAAAACCAGAATAACATCATTTCCATATGATATGGTCGACAGCATCATATTACACCACATTTTCAAAATAGTCGGGCACAGCGCCCTAGCCGGGGGGTCCCTAAGCAGCCAGCGTCAGCCTGGGAGCTGTTACGGGCCCTCTGGCGGGGAATGTGGTTACAGCTCCCTAGTCAGGGGGTCTTTAAGCAGCCAGGGTGGGCCTTGGGGCTGCTACGAGGGGGGCTGTGGTAATAGCCTGTTCTGCACAGGTACATAGTTTTATTTTATTTATTTATTTTTATTTTTTTTTTGAGACGGAGTTTCGCTCTTGTTACCCAGGCTGGAGTGCAATGGCGCGATCTCGGCTCACCGCAACCTCCGCCTCCTGGGTTCAGGCAATTCTCCTGCCTCAGCCTCCCGAGTAGCTGAAATTACAGGCACGCGCCACCATGCCCAGCTAATTTTTTGTATCTTTAGTAGAGACGGGGTTTCACCATGTTGACCAGGATGGTCTCGATCTCCTGACCTCGTGATCCACCCGCCTCAGCCTCCCAAAGTGCTGGGATTACAGGCTTGAGCCACCGCGCCCGGCCTAGGTACATAGTTTTAATAATGAACACATATTTGTATAAGTGTACACATGGTGTTATGATAAATATATATGTACATATGTGCACAATACATATAGACCTAATGCGTATCTACTGTGTACAATATGTACTTTTTTGTGATATTACATGATATATATATATTACTGTGATTATATGCGTTATTTTGATTATATATATTTTATCACTGATATTTTAAGGAATGTGCACAGTGTACACATTATGTACCTATACATTGTTTACACATTATAGAAATATGTAGGTACATATTTTACAGAGTATGTACATTTTTTGTACATGTGCATTGTGTACACATATGTACAGCAGGGTAAATGTACAGATTGTACCTATTTTATACATTTATTGCAATATGCCAATAAATGTACACACTATTACTACATCCTGAATTATTATATTTTGTATATTAGATAGAAATTTCTCCGGTTACCAAAGTGGTTGTACACCCAGGTGTGTACATCGTTTATATGTGTACATAGTGTGCATAGAATGTACTCGGGTACAGAAGGTACATGTCTACATTATATGTACACATGTGTAGTGTACATATGTACATACTGTACCCACATATGTAGAGTTGCATATATTGTGCATCTGTACATAATGGGTACATGATGTACATGTTCACATATCATATCACACTAAATGTAAATGTACATCTTGTTTGCAATATGTACATTTATATTGATATTACATATTACATGTGTATTGTGATTTTATATGCAGTTGTGATTATATAACATTGTGATATTACAATAAATGTACATATTGTACACATTATGTGCATACCTATTGTGTGCACATTTTGTACATATATTCGTACAAATGATACAGTTTATGTACATTTATTGTACATCTGTATTGTGTACATGTGTGTACATCACAGTCAATGTACATATGTTACATATTCTGTACATTGAGTGTAATATCCCAATAAGTCTACACATTATGAGTTTTTTCCGGGTTATGACTTTTAGTATATTAGATAAAAATGACCTCCAATATCACAGTGGGTATATACCCATGTGTGTCCATTTTGTGATATTATCCATCATATCCTAAGTAGGTATTTCTCTCACAATGAAGGAAGGTGTACACTCTGTGATTGTTCCAATATTATAGGCAAAGTGCAACGCTTCTGCGATGCAGTTCCTAATATCCCAGGGACAGAGGATGAGTATACTCTTAATATCGCAGGAAGTGTACACCACCACTGTACTATTGTTTCTAATATCCAGAAACTAAAAGGATATTACTCCAAATATCTCCAAAAGCACACAAGACCCCCGTTACATTGTTCTTAATAACTAGGGGATTACAGATGACATTGCTCACGATGTGACTGGCGCTGTAAACCGGTCCTGTGATATTCTTCCTAATATCCAGATAAGGAGAGAAAAATGTTGCTGCCCACAGAGAAATATTCTGAATAGTGCAAGAGATGTACACCGTGCTCTGATATGGTCACTAATGTAAACAAGAAAACAATTATATTGAATTAAACATTGCAAGGGGTGAAACCCTCCTATGCTTTCAATTCTAATGTCAATGGGGTGAGGATGACATTTTTGTCAATATGGCAAATGTGTAACTAGAACTATTGCCTAATATGTAAAGAACCACAATAACATTATCATTTCTGTGTGATAGGTTGCCAGTATCATATTACACCACATTTTCAAAATAGCCGGGCCCCAGCAGCTGTACCCACAGCCCCCTAGCCAGGGGGTCTTTAAGCAGCCAGGGTGGGCATTGAGGCTGCTACGAGCAGAACTGTAGTGATAGCCTGCTGTGCATAGGCATGTAGTTTGCACCTATTTCTGCATGTGTACATTGTTTAAATAGTAGGCACATATTTGTATACGTGTACATACCGTGTTATCATGATACATATATAATTTCATAATATGTGCACTATACATATGTACCTAATACATACCTAATGTGTACAATACGTACTTTTTGGTGATATTACACGACATATATGTATTAGTGTGATTATAGATCTTACTGTGATTATATATATTTTATCACAGATATTTTAAGGAATGTGCATAGTGCACACATTATGGACCTATGCATTGTGTACACATTATAGAAATATATAGGTACATATTTTACAGATTATGTACATTTTTTGTACATGTGCATTGTGTACACCTATGTACAGCAGAGTACATGTACAGATTGTGCCTATTTAATACATTTATCACAATACGACAATAAATGTACACACTATGACTACATTCTGGGATTTTATATTTAGTATATTAGATAGAAATCTCTCCGGTTACCAAAGTGGGTATACACCTATATGTGTACCTAGTATATACGTGTACATATTGTACATACTGTGTACTCCTATACAGAAGGTACATATCTTCATTATATGAACATATGTGTAGTGTACATATGTACATACTGTGCACTTACGTACACGTGTATATACCGCAAATCTGCACGTGTGCATGATGTACATGTGTACATATCGTAATATCACAATAAATGTAAATGTATATAATGTGTGCAACATGTACATTTATATTGATATGTATTATATGTGTATTGTGATTATATATGCTGTTGTGATTATATGAAATCATTGTATTACAATATATTTACATATTGTACACATTATGTACATACCTACTGTGTACACATTATGTACATATAAATGTAATATTGTACAGATTATGTACATTTTTTGTACATCTGTATTGTGTACACATATGTACATCACAGTCAATGTACATATGGTACATATTTTGTACGTTGATTGTAATATCCCAATAAGTGTACACATTATGAGTATATTCTGGGATATGATTTATAGTATATAAGAAAAAAGTTACTTCCAATATCAATGTGGGTATACTCGCATGTGTGTCCATTTTGCTGTACCTTCTATTAATCTTTGCCATTGAACATGATAGTGAGAGGTGGTTCTTTTCTCTAACAAGGTTTTCTGTTAATATAACTCAACTCTACTACCTTGTGGCCTCTGTATCTTCCATTGTAAATTGTAATTACCTATAAAAGAGAATATTTTGACATCACGCATCTACCTCTTGGATCCATCAGCCAGAGGCCTAAAATAAAAAAGACATTCACCCCACGAATGGTTATATAGTGGTTGACAACCCCACTTTCTTCTAGGTAAATAGTATCCTCTCCTTAACAGTAGCTACTTACAAGATTTGTGCGTAAAGAATGTGACTTTTTTATCAGTATCTAGTTTATTCTTACATAAATTTCTAAAATACTGAGAGAATATTCTGATCATTGGTTATATACTATTTTAATTTTTTCCTCTCAAATTTTATCTTAACTGCATACTCTACCCTGTTTATAAGACTGCCCTATGGTTAAATTTAGTAGGTAGTAAATTATCCTGAGCACACAGAACAATTCTTTTTGTAATCAACTCTGAAACATCATTGAAAGAGCAAGGATATGGGAATGAGATTTATCTGGCTTTTATTTCTGGTACTTACTTGCTCTCTGACCTTGGGCAACTTATGTATTGCTCTGAGTCTCATCTTCTTCATCTGTAAAATGATCATAGTAATACCTAATTCATATGCAGCTTGGAAATGTGTAATTTAGTGATTGATATAAAGTTCCTGATACAATTTCTGACAAAATAATAGACACCCCACGAGAGATAACCATAACAATCAGAGTTTATATTCACATTAACTGGGATAAAATTGATCTGAAAATACAGCATAAAAAAGCAGCCAAAAATTCACAAGCATATATTTAGCTTGCCTTTTTATACAGAGCTGGAAAATTTCTCATTATTATCTCATCCATTGCCTGCAGCACGATCCTTCGAAAAATCCTCCTAAGACCGTCTGCCAAGGTGGAACACACTGAACCGCATGTGACTCTGCCTTTTCTGACTATTTTTGCAAGATTTTTCTCATAGAGTATTATTAACAGAAAATGGGGCTGTTATCAAGGTGACTAGGAATGGTGCATTCTCAGTTCAGGCTCTGATGGAATGTCTACTTGATCTGGTGCAACTCCAGCTGTACTCTTGGCTTTCCTCACTTTTGTGGTTCCGAGAATGCAAATATTCTCCCATGGCTTCCTTATTTTGTCTTTCTCCATGAGGTCTCATTCAAGTATAAACATTCCCTTCAATTTTCTCAACTCATTTTATATTGTCTGAATAACCTTGATAATTTTCCCTTTCCTAAAGCTATAGACCTTCTTTTCGTGTGTAAGAACAGATTACTCACAAATGTTTACTGTCCGCTAAACATTTATGTAATCAGTCCTTAATTCTACACACAAAATATCACCTCTACCAACATTTTACAACTATAGTCTTTCTATAGAGAACTATGAAAGGAACTTGCTCTAAAGGAGAAACTTCCAGAGCTAAACCAAGGGTCTGACAATTTTTAACAATATGTTATTCAGTAAAAATATTTTTTCAGTTAACAGAGAAGAATGCCATGGACAAAATGGCAAAACAGAACTTTTCAGCACTTATTCCTTCACAGAAACATCAATTTGAACAGCCATCCGAGCATCAAAGTGTCTTCAAAAGAGACAAGGAATCCAGGTGAGAGGTTATAGCACATTTGTGGAGTAGAAAAGTAAGAAAAACGGCATAAAATAGAGTCTAAAAGAGAGTTTTCTATTATCTGCATTACCCCGCCCCTAAACCTGGGTAGTGCAGCATGGAAAGAGATACCATGTATGTGCAGAGAGGAGAGTAAATGTAACACCTGACTTCAACATCAACTCCAATGCCAGGCACAATTCAGTGAACTCAACACCAGGCAGGTTTCTATAGCCACAGGCTATGGGACAGACCCTGTCAACCCAAGCTCCAGGCCTTCCCCTATGGCTCTAAGATCTAATGCCTCCAACCTCCATGGCTCCTATCGACAGAGGCTCCAGGCCTTCGCCACAACCAGGCCATTTATGGCTTCCCCAGGCTCCACACTGGTTACTATAGACTCGTAAGTGCCTGGATAAACAAACCTCTACATCGACACAGTGGAATATTATTCAGCAATGAAAGCAATCATCTTTGAATGTGGCTTTTGTTGCAGAAAAAAAGCACGTGAGCTATGAAGCCATTAAAAGACATAGAGAAAACTCAAATACATACTACTAAGTGAAAGAAACCAATCTCAAATGACCACTGACTATATGAATCCAACTATATGACATTCTGGAAAAGGCAAAACTATAGAGACATCAAAACGTTCAGTGATTGCTGGGGGTTGAAAAGTGGGGAAGGATAAATGGGCAGAGCATAGAGGATGTTTAGGGCAATGAAACTACTCTGTGTGTTACTATAATGGTAGACACATGCCATTACACCCTTGTCAAAACTCACTGAATATACGACAGCAAGAATGGTCCCTAATGTCAATTATAAACGATGGGTGACAGTGATAAGTCAATGTTGGTTCATCCATTGTAACAAATGTACCTCTCTAGTGAGGAAGGCTGATAGTGGAGGAGGCTGTGCATTTGGGGAGGTGGGAATGTAGGAACTCTCTGTACTTTCCACTATGCCTCACTATTCACTTTACACTGCTCTAAAAATAAAGCGTATTTGAAAAAAGATTGAGCTGTTGATATAAGCCCAATGTCTACTTTGACGTCCAGAAATGTTTCTTTTAAAACGCTAATACACCACTTCCTGGAAGAAAATATTTGTTAACAAATTCTTTTCTAGAACAATTAGTTTTGTCGGTGTTCCTGTCACAACTATACATAAAAATCAGAATATGCAGCAACATCTTGATACTCAAAAAACACAATACCAAAAACGTTAAGAAAATCATTTCTAAATTTGATCTAAGCCAAAATGTGGAGAAGCAAAAGGGAAGAAAATTATTTCTGTATAATGAGATTATAGGTTGTTTCTCCGAACTCCTCTACAGTTTTCAGTATTTTCCAACTTCTATCATGGAGATATATAAATATAGAAGTAGATATGTATATATATATACTCATTAGATATATATTTATATATAATAAAGAAACAGATACCGTTTTTATTTTTTATTATTTATTTATTTATTTATTTATTTTTTGAGACGGAGTTTCGCTCTTGTTTCCCAGGCTGGAGTGCAATGGCGCGATCTTGGCTCACCGCAACCTCCACCTCCTGGGTTCAGGCAATTCTCCTGCCTCAGCCTCCTGAGTAGCTGGGATTACAGGCACGCGCCACCAAGCCCAGCTTATTTTTTGTATTTTTAGTAGAGACGGGGTTTCACCATGTTGACCAGGATGGTCTCGATCTCTTGACCTCGTGATCCACCCGCCTCAGCCTCCCAAAGTGCTGGGATTACAGGCTTGAGCCACCGCGCCCGGCCTACAGATACCATTTTTAAAAGATATATTTATGTATTTATATATTTATATAATATATACATGTTCATATATACATCATGTTATCACCATTATGGATATAAAGAAGGACATTAAAATAGTGAAAAGATTAAAATAAAATGTACCAAAATGGAAACAGTGATTTAACTCTGCCTAGCTTTATGTGATTAAACAAGGTATTTTTCAAATCTATTTTTCTTTGCTTTCTAGAGGCTTTATAATAAATCTATATTTTTATATTTAAAAGCCTAATTTTTATTAAACAAATAAATATTCAGCAACACTGTCTTTAGAACATTTTTTAAATCAACTTGAGCATGAAGAAAATGTTATGACTATGGTGGTGAGCATTTTGAAAGATTAGCAGAAGCAGGGATAATGTGACATTTAGCTGATCTTTCAAGGGAAGCTAGACAAATGACACTTTTCGAAAAGAAAATAGTAACTAGTGTTGAAACCTGGTATCGCCAGTATGATTAAGAAGGAAAGTGTCAACTTCTTCTGTGGAAAATCCTAACATTACCAAACGTAAGAAGGCAAATACTTCAACAACAGAAATGAAAAATATCTTGATTCATTTATTTAACACATTTTAGAGTTTAATCCCAAAAAGTCTATTTTGAAGAAAAGAAAAAATCTTACTCGTGTATATTACCCTTTGCAGTGAACTGGCCAAATAAGTCTATCCAAGGTACGTTGAATACCGAGCATGCTGGAAACATTTTTATTTACATCATCTCTAATCCCTACAACAATAGTGCAAGGAAAGGTTTAACATCTTCTTTTTACAGAGAGGAAAGCTGAGGCTCAAAGAGGTATAGTAGCTCATTTAACATTACACATCTAATACGTGGTGGAGGTGGGACCTGTACTTACATCTGTCAGACCTTAAAGTCTGTGTTCTTCTTTCTATCTCTCCGCCTCAGTCCAACAATTGGGATCTTTGCCATGATGCCTCACGAGTTCACGAGGCACTTTTCAGGAAGTTTTTGACTCAGACTTTATCACTCAGCAAGATACCTCAACTAATTTACAAAATGTGACTTGAAAAGCAGGTTGTAATTCCAAAAGCAAAAATCCAACCACAAAAGATAAAGTCTTAATCAGTAGAGCTTTACAGAAGGAAGTAATGTAGGTAGTAAGGGCACTTTCGGAAATGTCTGGAATCAGAGGAGTCGATGTATCACCTGTTAGAAATTGTACTCTCTTGGTAGCAAAATTTTCCTTGCGTTCACTTAAAATAATAGTCTTGTTTTAAAACCAACGCACAGTCAGAGGGTGACTTGGATGTTTATTTTTTATTCTCTTTGCCTTCTTGTTTTAAGAATGGATTTTTCCTAAATTCTAATTATTATTGTAACTTACATAAGTGCAGCCGATTTTGCTTTTAAGGATAAAACTACATTTAAGTAGCTTTGTCTGAATTATCAAAACCAGGCCCTGAAGAAGTGAGTTCCTAAAGGGTAGGAACTTTGCTTATGTCTATATCTCAGTTGTGTTAAACAGAATAACTGGCGCAAATTAGCAAATGATGCACTGAGGAATCATAGAACAAAAGACTTTATGAAGAACTAAGTTTCAGATTCAGGGTGACGCTAAGGAGCTAGTGTACCAGAGGATGGTATGCCTTCTGCAATCACAAAAGCAGCATTCAGTCTGCTCTGGGCTCTAAGAAGTGCTCCTTGAGACCTGAAATTTTATCCTAACACTGCCACTAACAGGTTAAGTCAGAAAGAGTTCACTTCCCAGAGCTTTCGATTTCTGGTTTCCAAATCAGCACAATGAGAAACTGAAAAGAAGGAAAGAGGAATAAAAGAGAGGGTCAGAGATCCCTCCTGCTTGTACAATGCCATGATTTGGACACAGGGTTTGAACAACCATGGCCCATCCACCAATTCCTGCCTGTCGTCTCTTGTCAGACAGCTCATGAGCCACGAATGTGAAAAAATTCAAAAAAGTAACAATATTTTGGGACATGTCAACAATTATATAAAATGCAATTTTCAGTTCTCATAAAAGTACTTTGGAACTCAGCCCCACTCCTTTATTACCCATTTCTATGGCTGCTTTCACACCACAACCACAGAGATAAGTAGCTGTGACAGAGACCATATGGGCTGCCAAGCCTAAAATATTTACTGCCTAGACCTTTCCAGAAAAAAAAAAAAGGATTGCTGATCTTTTACACAATCAAGCAAGCGATCACCTGAGAACATTAAAATCTGTGTCTAGGACAAACGTGGCCTATATAAACTAGGGAATAATCTTCCCCACTACTTATGCAAGAACATTCACCGTTGAGAGAGCAGGCTACATGGCTTGGCAGCACTACTGCCACCAGTCCAGACTTCCCCTCACCTGTGCCCTATAAGTGACCAGCATTTCTAGGCATCCGTGGAGCAGCGGGGTGCATTCTCATGGCTGGCCCCACACCTTCCCTTCCTCCTGCTTCCTCACATTCTATTTTCTGAGTGGTTGTCAAAGGAACGCTGAATTTTGCTGTCACTTTTTCAGACCCCAATTCCACTTATGACAGTCTTGGTACCAGGAAGCATTCCAAGCTCCTATCTCATCACCACAACCGCCTGCTTCTCACTTAGTCCAGACGAGCTGGCCACAGTGCACTTGCTTTTTAATCGCTCTCTCTCTTCTTGCCTTCACCTCCTCTCCCTCCCTCTCTCCCTGGCTCTTTCTGTCACACGGGTGTGTGCACATACACAAGTTGCGATTAGATAAAAGAAGAAACACTTTTTAAGTTTCTTTCTAGGCCTAATAGAAAATTCTTTTTTTTTTTTTTTTACAAAAACAGAGCTGTTTTTTTCCATTGCAAAAGTGTGGGTGTCCTTCCTTTTGGAGAGTAACAATCATTTTTTACATGGCCTTCTGACACATTGCATGTTGTACATATGTGTGTGTGCACATGTGCATATGAGTGTTAGAGTATGTGTGTGTAGCAGGGAGGAAAGAGATGAAGGAGAGTGTGTATGTGCATGTTGGTTCATATGAGTGTGAGTGTGTGCATGCACGTGCCTGTGTGTGTGCACATGTGTATGAGCAGGCTTGTATTTGCGTATGAGAATGTGCATGTGAGAGAGAAAGAAAGAATGCATGTATGTGTGAATGTGTATGTGTGTGTATAGCAGGGAAGAAGGGGATGAAGGAGAGTATGCTAAAAAGAGAACACCTCAGAACAGTCAAATAAAAGATTCCATATCAACATCATATCTTGTTAAAATACAGGATTCCCACGTCAGTCACCTTCAAGCTGGAAGCCTGGAGTGTAAAAAGAGTGGGTGTTCTTCTCTGACAACTTATTGTCTAAGACAATTTTATGATCAAAAATATATTCGAATAAAAGTACCTGAGAAAAGTACATAAAGAGAATATAGCAAAATGTTAACAATGGTTTTCTTTGGGTGAGAGGAAGAAGAGGCAGGTTGTGGTTGATCTGTTTTAGTTCAACTATTCTGCATTCCTCACTTTTAAATTTTGGATATTAAGCTGGAGAGAAAGAACATGAATATAAAGATGAATTCGCTGAATGGAGCAACGAATGCTGAGTTAGCCAAAAATGTATGGCTACCTTCTATATCTAATTATCTGAGGGCAAATCAGAAAACACCACTTTCAGAACATTTTTTTTTTTTTAGAAATGAAGTTTCGCTCTTGTTGCCCAAGCTGTAGTGCAACGGCACAATCTCGGCTCACCGCAGCCTCCGCCTTTTGGGTTCAGGCAATTCTCCTTCCTCAGCCTCCCGAGTAGCTGGGATTACAGGCACGCACCACCATGCCCAGCTAATTTTTTGTATTTTTAGCAGAGACAGGGTTTCACAATGTTGACCAGGATGGTCTCGATCTCTTGATCTTGTGATCCACCCACCTCGGCCTCCCAAAGTGCTGGGATTACAGGCTTGAGCCACCGCGCCCAGCCAGAAATTTTTTAAAATGTGTTTTACGTTATTTTCCCTTTCAGCCTAAGGACTACAAATTGAACACAACTGGATCTGCGCCATTGCCTCAAAGATTCTTAGCCTAGTTCCAGATCCATTGTCTGGACACTCCTGCTTTTTAGACAGAAAACAGGGCTAAATTCCTATTGACTTCCAAATACACAGACCCACAGATTTGTCACAGTAGCCTCTCTCTCTCACCCTGTCTCTGTCCGTCTGAGTCTCTCTTTCTTTCTCTCTCTCTTCCCTCACATCATCCCCAAATCAGAATGCATATATAAAAATTTGATTAACTGAAACATAGAATGATCAAGATTTTACTACAAGAGAAATACACAGACTTCAGCTAAGATGTTTGGTTGAATACCTGCATATGCCTTCACTCCATCATTAAACCACATTAACACGGGATGATTAAAAATAAATAAACCAACAAAGATAAAAAGAAAATAAAGACAATCCCTTCAGCATATAGAAAACTGGCAAGCAGAAGCTGTCAGTGACACCTGACAGTAGACCCAGAGATGCTAAATCCCAAGCCAGTGGCAGGAAGGCAACCAGGATCCCCAACGGTTCAAGAGTTGGCAGCTAAATTTACCTAGGGAATTTATGTTTCAGTAGTAGGTAGATCCCAG
The DNA here is from genome assembly GCF_049354715.1 of Callithrix jacchus. Taxonomy (NCBI): domain Eukaryota; kingdom Metazoa; phylum Chordata; class Mammalia; order Primates; family Cebidae; genus Callithrix; species Callithrix jacchus. The sequence goes on along the minus strand of NC_133508.1, from coordinate 159,182,905 downwards.
ATCCTTTCCCTAGAATCGGTGCCTGCATCCCACGGTGGTGGCAGGGTGGAGGTTTCCTCTCTATACAGTAAAATTTGGTGTCTCTAGGCAGGAGCTCTCTAGACACAAGTGCTTAAATGTACACACTGAACACTGAGATCCTCCAGGTTTTCCTACCACTGAGTTCCAATGAGGGTGGCAGATACACTTGGTCAGAAGTTAAGATGATTTTTCTCTAGAGAGAATCTCTCTTGCTCAAGAAGAAAAGGTCTGCCGCAGCAAGACCACCACCCACAAAATGTTACAATCACAGAACTTCCATCAGCTTTTAGCTTTTCAGTGCTCCATTTTTTTCTAACAGACACAGAGAGCTAAGGGTCACCAGGCATCTGAGCAAAGCTTCTAACATGAATGGCCGAGACCAGAGCAAGAAGACACATAAATGCAGCCTGAATGAGGACTGTGCTAGGAGATAAGACCTTCTGAAACCCATATGAATGTTCACGAAGAGATAAAAGTGTTACCATTTTCATGAAACAAGAACCAAATTTAAAGAAAAAGTAAATGCTTAGAAATTAAAAATATGACAGCAGAACTTGTGAAAAATTCTTGTTAGAATAGTAAGACAACAAAGTTGAGTAGATGAACCTTATGTCTTCCAGAAATAGCGATAAGAAAAAAGTTGAAATCCGGAAGAAAATTTGAACAGGTTCAACACTAAAATGATCAGAATTCCAAAGACAGAAATAGAGACAGACATAGAGAGAGAAAAAAGAACAGACACACGCAGCAAATAAGAGAGAGAGAGATAAACCCTAACACAGTAATTGCTGGAGACTACAACACCCAACTTTCAGCACTGGACAGATCTTCCAGACAGAAAACCAACCAATCAACATGAAATTTAATCTTTACTACAGACCAAATGGAACTGATATTCAAGGAACATTTCATCCAATGACTGCAGAATACACATTTTTTCAACTCAACACATAGATCATTCATAAGTATAGAAGATACCTTAGGTCACAAAGCAGATGCAATCACATTTGAAATCAGGACTAAGAAGTTCATTCAAAACCATACACTTACATGGAAACTGAGTAACTTGCTCCTGAATGACTCCTGGGTAAATAATGACATTAAGGCAGAAATCAAGAAGTTTAAGAAGTTCTTTGAAAGTAATTAGAACAAAGGTACAACTTACCAGAGTTTCTGGGATGCAGCTACTCAAGTAGTGTTGAGAGAAATTTATAGTACTAAATGCTCACATCGAGAAGTGAGAACTCGGGACAGCTGCGGTGACTCACTCTTGTAATCTCAGCACTTTTGGAGGCCAAGGCGGGCAGATTACAAGGTCAGGAGTTTGAGACCAGCCTGACCAACATGGTGAAACCCCATTCTACTAAAAATACAAAAATTAGCTGGTGTTGTGGCACATACCTGTAATCCCAGGTACTCAGGATGCTGAGGCAGGAGAACTGCTTGAACCCAGGAGATAAATGTTGCAGTGAGCCCATATCACACCACTGCACTCCAGCCTGGTTGAGAGAACAACACTCCATCTCAAAAACAAAATTGAGATCTCAAGTTAACTACCCAACATCACAATTAAAAGAATTAGAAACCCAAGAGCAAAGAACACCCTCAAAGCTATGCTGAATGGGAGTGGGGAGAGAGGGCATCTCTATCTTGTGCCAATTTTTAAGGGGAATGCTTTCAGCTTTTGTCCATTCAGTATGATGCTGGCTGTGGTTTTGTCACATGTGGCTCTTATTATTTTGAGGTATGTTCCTTCAATACCTGGTTTATTGAGAGTTTTTAACACACATGAAAGTTGAATTTTATCAAAAGCTGTTTTTGCATCCATTGAGATAATCATGTGGGTAATTTTTTTCTTTAGTTCTGTTTATGTGACGATGACATTTATCAATTTGCATATGTTAAACCAAACTTGCATCTCAGGGAGGGTGGTTGTGACCAGGAATTTATCAGTTTCTTCTAGATTTCTCAATTTTTTCAGGTTCAGTGGCTCACATCTGCAATCCCAGAACTTTGGGAGGTCAAGGTGCGTTGATCACCTGAGATTGGGAGTTCAAGACAAGATGGATCAACATGGAGAAACCCCATGTCTACTAAAAATACACAATTAACCAGACATGGTAGCACATGCATGTAATCCCAGCTACTCAGGAAGCTGAGGCAGGAGAATAGCTTGAACTCATGAGGCAGAAGTTGCACTAAGCCGAGATCTCACCATTGTCCTCCAGCCTGAGCAACAAGCACAAAACTTCATCTCAAAATTAAAGAAAAAATAGTGCCTACAGTTGTACATCATATTCTGTGAGGGTGGTTTGTATTTCTGTGGGGTCAGTGGTAATATTGCCCTTATTGTTTTTGATGGTGGTTATTTGAATCTCTTCCCTTTCTCCTTCATTGGTCCAGCTTCAAGTTTATTATTTTTTAACCAGTATGATTTTAATAGACCAGTTACTGGGTAGTAAATTGAAACATACAGAGTGCCATCTCCAAGAGCAGTCATGATTTCATTTGGGTTCTTGAAAAATGTTAAGAAGTAGGTTGAGTTTTATTATTTTTTTCAGAAAACCAGCTTTTGAAAAATTTATGTGGAACCAAAAACAGCCAAGGCAACCCTAAGCAAGAAGAGCAAAGCTGGAAGCGACACGCTACCAGACTTCAAACTGCATTACAGGGCTACAGGAAACAACGGCATAGTACTGGTACAAACACAAACACATAGACTAATGGAACAGAATAGAGAATCCAGAAACAAAACCAAGCTTCTACAACTATCTGATCTTTGGCAAACTTAACAAAAACAAGCAAGGGGGAAAAGATTCTCCCTATTCAATAAACGATGCCAGGATAACTGGATAGCCATATGCAAAAGACTGAAACTAGACCCCTTCTTTACATTACATACAAAAATTTGCTCAAGATAGATTAAACACTGATATGTAAAACCAAAAACTATAAAAACTCTGCAAGACACGAGACAATGCCATTCAAAACATAAGCACAGGCAAAGATTTCATCATGAACATGCCAAAAGAAAAGGTAACAAAAGCAAAATTGAAAACTGGGGTCAAATTAAAATGAGAAACCTTCACACAGCAAAATAAACTATCAACAGAGAAAACTGACAACCTACAGAATGTGAGAAAATGTTTGTAAACTGTGCATTCCACAAAAATCTAATATCAAACATCGGTAGGGAAATTAAATTTACAAGAGGAAAACAAACAACCTATAAAAAGGTGGGCAAAGAACATAAACAGACACTTTTAAAACAAGACATATATGCAACAAGCAATCATATTAAAAAAGCTCAACGTCACTGATTATTAGAGTAATGCAAATGAAAATTATAATAAGATACCATCTCACACCAGTCATAATGGCAATTATTAAAGCAAAAAAAAAAAAACACATACTGGCAAGGTTAGAGAGAAAAACAACATTTACACACTGTATTCGGGAATGCAAATTAGTTCTGCCATTGTGAAAAAGTGTCATGATTCCTCAAAGACCTAAAGAGTAAAATACCATTTGATTCAACAAACCTAGTAATGGGTTACTAGGTATGTACCCAAAGGAATATAAATCCTTCTGTTATAGAGACATGTGCACGCATATGTCCATGGCAGCACTGTTCACAATAGCAAAAATATGGAATCAAGCTAAATGCCCATCAATGGTAGACTGGATAAAGAAAATGTGGTACATATACAACAAAAAACACTAGGCAGCCACAAAAGAATGCGATCATGTTCTCTTCAGGGACATAGATGAAGCTGGAGACTATTATTCTTAGCAAACTAACGCAGGAACACAAAATCCAAATACCAGATATTTTCACTTGCAAGTGGGAGCTAAATGAGAACACAGGAACATACAACAGGCGGAAGAACAACACACACTAGAGCCTTTCAGAGAGTGGAGAATGAGAGAACGAAGAAGATCAGAAAAAACAACTAAATGGGACTAGGCTTAATACCGGAGTAATGAAATGATCTGTACAACAAACCTCATGACAGACTTTACCTAAATAACAAACCTGTGCTTGAACCTTTGGACTTAAATAAAAGTTAAATAAAAAAGGCAACTTCTCAAGTTGAATAACATAACCTCCTAGGTTGAAACACATGAACACAAACTCACACCATGGAACATTGTCTTGAAAATCTGCAATATATGACAAAGGAAAACAGCTCTCCTAAGTTTTCAGAAAAGTTTTTTAAAAAACAGTATTTACAAAGAATCAGAAATCAGAATGATTTCAGGCTTCTCAACAGCACTACCAGAAGCTGGGAAATAATGGAGTAGTATCTTTAAAACTTGAATGGGAAATTATTTTCAATCAAAAATTCTATGCCCCACCAGTCATGTAAGTGTAAGAAGAAATAAAGTCATATTTCAGAACAATTTGCTTCAGTGTATCCTTGCTTGAATAAGTTACTGGAGGATACAGTCCACAAACAAGAGATTCAGGGCACGGGGCAGTGCAAAACAACAGAGTGGGTTTGTATTTGTATTGAAAAGACAGCAGCATTCGAGAGTTAGGGAATACTGGAGGAGGAGTTTTCTCCAGCATCCCTGGAGCCCACACCTCTCATTTCCACATTCCTATGTCCCATTGCTGCCCATGAATTCTGATCACCTATTCCTTTGATAGAGGTATTTCTCTCACCGATTAGCTGTAGTCAAGTGGCTCTTTCTTGGGCTACAGGAGGAAATCTATTGGTTTTCATTAAACATCAATTGAATTAACCTAGGCTTAAGGTCAGCATTATGCCATCAGCTGTACGTTCTTGGGAAGACATCTACTCACAAACTGGTTAAAGAACGTGGCCCTCCTACCTCTGACTTGTGTGATTCTAAGCAAGCTATTTAGCACCCTCTCATCTGTGAAACAAACATAAAGTTCTTATCTTGGGCTCCACAAACAGAAAGTGTTGAACAAGAAGAGTTTCTTCTCCTCCAAGGCCAGACCATATGGAGGACCCTAAGACAGCCACAGCCTTGGTCAGTAGGACAAACACAGGGTTCAAATTGCACCATTAAAACTGTGGCCAAACGTTTGCTCTGCCACTGAGTCACTCACTGTCATAAGGCTCTACCGGTTCCCATTCCAGATAGAAAGTGGGCTTTTGTTGGTTTTTGTTGTGTTTTTCAAGAGATGGAGTCACCCAGGCTGGAGTACAGTGGCATGACCATAGCTCACTGCAGCCCCAAACTCCTGAGCTCAAGTGACCTTTCTGCCATGGCCTCCTGACAGAAGCTGGGCCAACAGGGCAGCAGGTATGCATCCCCACACCCAGTAATTTTTTTTTTGAGAGATGGGGTACCGCTATGTTGCCCAGACTGCTCTCAAATTCCTGGCCTGAAGCAATTTTCCCATATTAGCCTCCTAAATTTCTAGGATTACAGGTGTGAGCCACTGTGCCCAACAGGTGTTCTTAAGTGCAATTTCCACACTGCTATTCTGAAGAAGGGCAAGAAGCAAAGAGTCCCTCCTTGAAACATAGAAAATAAAAGCATTCACTATTAAGTGGAGGCAGAGTTGATGATCAGCCAAAACTACTTCAACTGTAATCCAGAAGTCCCATTGATACAGGAGTTCTAAAGAAATTATTTCGTCAGAGATTGAAAGTAAGGAATTCTTTGGTAAGGTTTCCCTTTGAATAAAAAGCAGCCCCAAAACCATTGCTAACAAAGAGCGGCCTGTAAAATCGAGCTGCAGATATAGACAAGCAAGCTGGAAGCTTGCACAGGCGAATGCCAGCAGCTGTAACAATAGGAGGCTACTTGGGTGCCAGGCATGCTCAACCTGACGGCTTTATCTTCCTTTTTCTTTATCAACCACAAGTGCAGTAAGGGACAGACAACATGCACTGGCCAAGTAGAAAACCTATATGCATAAAAAGATTCGGGTGGATAGCCAGCTTCTTCACGAGCTATGTAAAGCTCTCACCTGGTCCAACCCATATTTGGACCCTATGTAAATCAAACACCACCTCCTCAACAAGTCTATAAAACCTTGTGCAGTTCACCAGAAAACCAGAAAACACACTCAGAAGCCCCTCTCTCTCTCTGCAGAAGAGAGAGATGTTCTCTTTTCTTCTTTTGCCTGTAAAACCTCCATTCTTAACCTCACTCCATGTGTATTCACGTCCTTGATTTTCTTGACATGAGGCAATGTACCTTGAGTATTACCTCAGATGGGCAATGCTGCTTCATCATAGTTCTGTTTTGTTCAGGTTGTGGGACAAACGGCTCCTTCCCTCTGCAACCTCAGCTCAACCTTACTCAGGCCTCCTTCCAGCAGAATCACAGAGCCAAATGAAACCCCTTAAGTCTTCTTTTAAACGGGCAGCCGCTCCAAAGAAAGCAGCATGATGAGTTTCAGGTGGCCCGGGGTGGGGGCAGTGCTACTCGGGCTTCTCCGTGCTCAGTCCCTCTCAGTTCAAAAGCGCACCACGTGGAGCAATAGAACACCTGCTCATCTGAGTTTTAAAAATAGTGGGAGGAAAAGCGCTGTCTTCATGCTTATTTCCCTGGCAGAGGGGAGGTCATAAAACACTAATTTCTAAGCAGTGGACCAGAGTTTTACTGATCTCTTCTGTTACTGACTCATGTTTACCCAGAGAAACCACATCACAAATCTGAGTCTCCTCTGGCAAGAGAAGGAATCGGATTCATGATTCTCTCAGCCCCCTTTCCACAGTAGAGTTCTGACTCCACTTCTAAAATACTTTTCTGCAAGCCTCTGTACCTCATAAATGTTTTACTATACTCGAGACAGCAAAGGGAAGCACAGATTAGCTACTGTTTTCAGAACAGTGGAAACATGCTGTCTTCTCCAAGTTTGGCATTAGAGTCAAAGATCAAGCGCCAAACAGTAGTTGTCAAGAATCCTTTCATTTACAATCAGGTTCTAGACTTTTCAAATGGTGTGGGCAAGAACCAGTTTTGCCAGAATAGGTTATTATCTACCTCTTACCTTTATAGGACAGGACTAAAAATTCTCTTTTTTAAGAGAGAGTCTTGCTCTGTTCCCGAGGCTGGAGTGCAGTGGCATGATCTCGGCTCACTACAACTTCTGCCTCTCAGGTTGAAGTGATTTTCCTGCCTAAGCCTCCTGAGTAGCTGGAATTACAGGGGCCCACCACTACACTCAGCTAATTTTTGAATTTTTAGTAGAGACAGGGTCTCCCCATGTTTGCCAGGGTAGTCTCCAAAGCCTGACCTTATGATCTGCCTACCTGAGCTGCCCAAAGTACTGGGATTACAGATGTGAGCCACCACGCTGGGCATTTTTTTTTTAATTACACTGAAGACTTTTGAAAGGGTTGTGTGTTGTATGAACTCCCTCCTCACCCAATTCTCATGGATGGGAAAAGGCTGCTGCTTCATTTTAAAGCTAATGAGCTGCCTGAACAGGAACTTCTAATTAACCATTCAAACCGATTAGCTCACGTCCCTGAAGGCTGGAGAACACGGGAACTGCTATCCCATCTGAATACAATCCAAAGGCAAAAGGCTGTGGCCAAGTTGAAATAATGGGGCAGATAGAAGCGATAAAGACTGGAGCTGGGAGTGGCCCGTACTTCAAGTTAAGCCAAACAAAGGTGTTTGCATGTTTTATATGGGCCAAATAGGAATTCCATAATCGAGAAAACCATTGATTTTAAGGAGGACGCTGCCCTGAAAAGCTTCCTGCCAGGGGTAAGGAAGAGGCTGCCCAGGACCCCCAGAGGCAGGTGGTAGGAGGGCTCTTAGTGGCTTCCTAGAAACTGTATTACCTGAGGTGGTGAACTGCTGTCAGAGATCCCTACCAGAAGAATTTCTCAGGAACGCATGAGAAAGGGCCCAAAACTGCATGCCTGCTCCTAAAATGTGACACCATAATACAGCTGAACTATTCAATAAGGCCCTATCTGTTCCTCTGTCTCTCCTTTCTCCCTACCCCTATCCAACCCTAGAAGAGCCAGAAAGCACTGCTAAGAAGTGAGGGTGGGTGGTCATAAACAAACACACTGCCCTCCTTTCCCTTCCCACTGTGGGTTTCTCAGGCTGAGGCTGTCACAGAGGAGGAGGGATGAAAATTGTTTTCGTTGATATTTTATCATGAACATTTATGAACGTACAGCAAAGTTGAAAAAACTTTACAGTGAACACTTTAACTGTATCTTCACCAACTTGGAGTCTTGTTTTATCTCATGTCCATCCATAGATCCATCTTTCTATCCATCCAGTAATCCATTATAGTTTTTAGGCATTTTAAAGTAAATTGCAGACATCAGTAACTCAACGTGCATTAACTAGAATTTGGTACCTTTTTTTTTCCTTTTGGTGTAAAGTTTACAAATGATGAAATGCAAAAATTTTAAGTATGTATTTACCGAATTTTGACAAAAGTATACATATGTGTAACCCAAAACTCTATAAATAAAGAACATTACTATAATCCCTGATATGGTTTGGCTGTGTCCTCACCCCAATCTCTTCTTGAATTGTAGCTCCCAGAATTCCCACGTGTTGTGGGAGGGACCTGGTGGGAGAGAATTTAATCATGGTGACAGTTTTCCCCATATTGTTCTTGTGATAGTGAATAAGTCTCACAAGAGCTGATGCTTCTATAAGAGGAAAGCCCTTTTGCTTGTTTCTCATTTCTCTCTTGTCTGCCACCATATGAGATGTCCCTTTGACTTTCTGCCGTGATGATGAGGCCTCCCCAGCCAGGTGCAACTGTGAGTCCCTTAAACCTTTTTTGAATAAAGTACCCAGTATCACGTATGTCTTTATCAGCAGTGAAAAAACGGACTAATACAATCCCAGAAAGTTTCCTCATGACTTGTCTCAGTCTCCAGCTCTGTACCCTTGGATTTTTTTCATTGTAGACTAAGTTTCCCAACTTTAGAAATTCCACATAACTTGAATCATGTTGTGATAAACCTATATATAAGGCTCCCTTCAGTCCACAAAATAATTTTTATATTTATCAGTCAGGTTACACATATCAGTATCTCTTTCATTTTTATTGCTGAGTAGTATTTCATGCTATGAAATAACGTAGTTCACTACCTGATCCTCTATTTGTGGTCACCAGAAACATTTTCAACTTTTGATTATTATGAGTAAAGCTATTGTGGTCTTCTATAAGTATTTTTATTAACATGTATTTTCACTAATTGGGGTAGATTCCTAACTCGGACATTTATTATAGATGAGATGTATATTCGTTCTGTAAGAAAATTCCAGAAATTTGACAAAGTAGTTGTACTGTTTAATAGTCCCATTAGCAATAGTTATAGTTGTGCTGTATTCTTGCCAACATTTGGTGTTTAGTCTTTCCCAACCTAGTTATTTTGTGGGGTGTGTATTAGTATCTCACTGTGGTTTTAATCTGCATTTCCTTGATGTTAACCATTTTGTCCCACTTGTATATTATCTTTGAAAAGTGGCTCCTCAAATTTTTTCCCCTTCTAAACAGTAATTGTTATCTTTTTTTCTTTTAGTTGTTCTGTCATCCAGGCTGGAAGGCAATGGTGCAATCTTGGCTCACTACAGCCTCTGCTTCCTGGGCTCAAGCGATCCTCCCACCTCAGTCTCCCAATTAGCTGACCAGGCTAACTTTTTGTATTGACATTAGCCAACATACAAGGCTAATTTTTTGTACTTATACTAGGTGTCAGGGTCTCACCATGTTGCCCAGACTAGTCTCAAACCCCTGGCCTTAAGCCATTCATCCTCCTCGGCCTCCCAAAGTACTGGCACTACAGGTGTGAGCCACTTTGCCCAGCCTGATTTTCAGGTTATAAAACTGCTTTATGTATTCTGGAAATCAGGCTCTTTACTGAAAATAGATTTATGACCATTTTCTGTCAGGCTGTGGCTTGCATATTCTTTTGTTTAATGTATCTTTTAATTTTCCCAGACACATTTTCTGCAAAATTTGTGTTAGTTTTTGTTGTATTTTTCAGATACTTTGTTCATTTCATCTAAGTTGCAGAATTTGTCACCATGACGTTGTTTATGATAGTCTCTTATTATCCTTTTCACGTCTGCAGGATCTGTAGTGATAGTTTCACTTCGCTTTCACTTCTGATATTGATACTGACCATTTGTGTTTCCTCTCTTTTTTTCATGATCAGAGTAGCTTAAGGTTTATTAATGTTGATATTTTAAAACAACCAGCTTCTTTGCTTCGTTAGTTTTCTCTATTATTTTGTCTGTCTTCAATTTGGTTTATCTCTGCACTTCTACCTTTATTGTTTCCTTCTTACTACTTCGTTGGCGTTTTCTTTGCTCTGTGTGTGTGTGTGTTTTCAATCTTCTTTAGGTGAACATTTACGTCATTGATTTTAGACCTTTCTCTTTTTCTTCTATTGCAGTATAAGCATGTACGGCTATACTTCCCTCTGGGAACTCCCATAGCTGTAATTCATAAGTGTTGGCATGTTGTATTTTGATTATCCCTTAGAATAAAATATTTTATATTCTACCTTTTGATTTCTTCTTGGGCTTGTGTATTCTATTTAATCTCCAAGTACTTGGAGCTTTCCTAGTTATCTTATTGTTAATTTCTGTTTTAATCCTATTGTGGTCAGGTAACATACACTGCATGAATTCAATTTGATTTAATCTATTCAGTCTTGTTTTACGACCTAGGATGTGACCTATCCTAGTGAACACTACATGTACTTGAAACATACAGTATTCTGTGGTTATAGGGTGTCGTCTTCCATTGGTTTGTTTAAGATGGTGGAGAGTGTTGTTCAGGTCATCTGCATCTTGACTAAGATTTTGTCTAGTTTATCTATCAATTGCTTGGGAGATGGGTATTAAAATCACCAATAAAAATTGTGGATTGTTTGTTTATTCCTTTAGTTCAATTTTGTTTTGTGCAAATTGACGCACAAATTATTTTTAATCCATTTTTTGATGAAATGACTCTTCTGTAATCATGAACTATCCCTCTTTATCTTTGGAAATACTCTTTTGACTTAAGCATATTTTATTTGGTATTAATATAGCTTCTTCACACTTCCATTACTGACTGTTTGCATAGTATATCATTTTAAATGTACTCATTTAGGGTCAGGTACAGTGGCTCACACCTGCAATCCCAGCACTTTGGGAGGCTGAGGCAGGTAGACCACTTGAGGTCAAAAGTTTAGGACAAGCCTATCCAATGTAGTGAAACCCCAGCTTTCTTAAAAATACCCCAACATTTAGCTAGGCGTGTTGGCAGGTTTCTGTATTCCCGGCTACTCAAAAGGCTGAGGCAGGAGAATTGCTCGAACCCAGGAGGCGGAGTTTACAGTGAGCAGAGATCGCACCACTGTACTCCAGCCTGGGAGATAGAGTAGGACACTGTCTTAAAAAAATTCAAATGTACTTATTTAGACCTACGTATATTTGTCTTTTTTTTTCTATTCAAAGCATGTATTTCATATACAGCACTGGGTCTTGTGGGTTTTTTAAATCAATTCTGGCAATCTCTGCACTTGAATTGGAGTATGTGGTATGATTCATTAACATTTAACGTTATTAAATATAGATTTATTAGTGGTTGAATGATGTAATTGGATTCAAGCTTACAATTTAATGGTTTGTTTCATTATTTTGTTTGTTTTTGTTTGCATCCCCTTCCCCACTTTTTGTCCTGTCCCTTTTCTCCTGATGTCTTTTGGACTCTATAAAGACTTTTAAAATTTCATTTTAAAGTATCCATGACTTATTAGATGTAGTGGTTGAATATTCCTTATCTGAATTCCTTGGGACTAGAAGTGTTTTGTATTTTAAACTTTTTTCATATTTTGGAACATTTACATATACATAAAGAGATTTCTTAAAGATATAACTGAAGTCTAAACACAAAATTCACCTATGTTTACGTACACCTCATACACATAACGCAAATAAAATTTTACATATTTTTAGCAATTTTGTGCACGAATCAAAGTTTGTATACATTGAACCATCAGAAAGCACACATATCGCTATCTCAGCCATCGATGTGGATGAATTTCAGATCTTGGAATATTTTGGACTTTGGGGTTTATAAATCAGAGATGCTCAACTTCTACCTGTTTTCATTGTTGATTATTTTATGTGTTAAAATATGTAAAAAAGGGTTAAGTTTTCAGCTGAATGAGATTTTTGAGTTTGGAAATTAAACTAAACAGGATTTTTCTGAAGTTCCAGGATACAGGTGCAGAATGTGTAGGTTTATTATATAGGTATATTTGTACCATGGTGCTTTGCTGCACCTATCAACCGTTCATCTAGGTTTTAAGCTTCACATGAACTAGCTATTTGTCCTAATGGTCTCCCCGTCTCACCCTCCTCTGACCCCCAACTGGCCCCAATGTGTGTTGTTTTCTCCCTGTGTCCATGTGTTCTCACTGTTCGACTCCCAATTATGAGTGAGAAAGTGTGGTGCTTGGTTTTCTGCTCCTGTTTTGAACTAGACAGAATTTCTTAATATCTTAAATTGCTCAGTGAAATAGAAAATATCAAAGATTCTACCAAACAGGTGGGTAAGAATGAGTCCACGTAGCAACTTTGATAACGTGAAGGGAAATAACAAACCATTTCTGATTGCTCCCTGCCACAGCCAGTGCATTCAACCTTTTTACTGTCCTTTTATTATTTTTTCATTGTTCTTAAAGTCATTGTTATTTTCCTTAAATGAAAAAATAAAAGTGGTGGGATTGATAGTGAGGAAACAAAGACTGACAGCTGCCCCTACACCTGAGTTTAACTTTTGAGAAATATAGTCAACATGATGATTTTCACACAGGGCTAGTAGGCCTTCTGCATCTGTTATAATTCCTGTTATGTTGTGGACAGAAAATAAATTTTTCTCTCCATGGGAACCTGTTAGTGATACTTGAGAACAATGTCAACTGTAGACCAAAACCGAATACAAGTGGAAATATTGTTTCATTTTTTTTTTTGCAGTATTCCTTTTTTAAGACCTGAGATAGGAGGATAAAAAAGGAAAGAACTATTGACATGTGCAACAACATGGCTGAATATCAAAAACATTTTCTTGACTAAAAGAAACCTTACATATGGAGTGATCACAATATAATTCTATTTCTATCAAACTTTAAAATCTGTGCTGAAAGAATATTTAAAAGTATTTTTGGGTTCGGGACCGACTAAGAGGAGGCAAAACTGAACTTTCTAGTCTCTGCTGTGATCCAAAACCCATGCTATAAACTTTGTACACAGTATCCCATTTAATCCTCAAAATCACCCTAACAGGTAGTTACTGTCACTTCCCCTGCTTCAAACAGAACATAAAGCTCAGAGAATCCAGGTACTGTGTTTTTTCTGTTTTTTTTTTTTTTTTTTGAGACGGAGTTTCGCTCATGCCACCCAGGCTGAAGTGCAATGGCGTGATCTCGGCTCACTGCAAGCTCCGCCTTCTGGGTTCAGGCAATTCTCGTGCCTCAGCCTCCCAAGTAGCTGGGACTACAGGAACGCACCACCATGCCCAGCTAATTTTTTGTATCTTTAGTAGAGATGGGGTTTTACCATGTTGACCAGGATGGTCTCGATCTCTTGACCTCGTGATCCACCCGCCTCGGCCTCCCGAAGTGCTGGGATTACAGGCGTGAGCCACCATACCTGGCCCGGTACTGTGTTTTACACCTACTTAGAAGTCACCAATTCCTAATGTTCTATAAAATGTTCTAAATAAAAATGAATAAAGTAGGCAAAAAAGACCATGTAAATAGCATTTCTACAAATATCTCCTGAGACAATTTTCACATCGATGTCCAAAGACATTTACAAGAATGTTTTCCACAACACTGTTTAAAATAATAGAAAACCACAAGCAACCTAAATGTCCATGGAAGAGTTAGATTCTTTCTCTTATTTCCGTATAATGCAATACTGTGCTGATGTAGAGATATAATATTCATTTTGAAAAATTACATTCACCTTCTTCTCATGGATCCAAGGAGATATGTTAGAGAATATCTATTGCATTTGGACATAAACATAAATACAAAGGAAATAGTAGGGGCTCTCTACAAGTGGTTATATATTGGAAGAGGAAGAAGAGAAAAATAAAAGGGATCATGAACTTTGTATATGCTTTGGTAGTGTCTGGTTTTGTATATAACTTGAATATTTTCATAAATATATTTTACAGTCTGCATAATTACCAAGTAAGAAGACAAGTAAGTCACTTTAGTAAAAGTTCTTCCAATTACTGCAACTGATTTCTACAGCCAGAATGTTCCCAGAACCTGAAAAGAGGAAGCACTATAAATGGAAGGCAGAAATACTGACACTAGAGGGCCAGAGCTGGAGAGGGTGGATCTAATGCAGCAAATCCATCAGCAGTTCTCATCGCCATCTTTGAGAAACCTCACAATTTTCCGTGCTTAATAAATGAGTTAAATTGAAAACAAATCCATGACAGTGGTGCATGAGAAAGGTTACATGTGTCCCGAATAATAAAGTCTGCGCACAATATAAATTAAAACATACCATTTTACATTCATAAGATTGACAAACAAAAAGTAAAAGCCTAGGAATATCAAGTGAAGCCAAACACAAAACAAGTTTCCCCACATTTCCTGTGGGAATACAAATTGTTACAACGACTTTAAACAATTGGAAATTCATAGTAAAAATGAAGACAAGCCTCCCCTACAATTTACCAATCCCTCTTCTGGGAACACAGTAAGAGAGATTCTTCCCAAGAAACCTGTAAACAAATGTATATGGCACTATGCATGTAATTGTACATCATGGTATTTCCATATGGTAAAGTATGATTCGGCAGGGAAAGTAAGTAGACCAGAGGTAGACATTTCAATATCAGTAAGTTTTAGAAAAATAAAATGGAGTATAGGAAGCTGCAACTATATCTGTAATGCTTTGTTTTGCCAGGAAAATAAAGGGACACGTGGGGAGGGCCAAGGACAACAAAAACTAAACAATCTGAAACACATGCAGAAAAATACCCATATTTTAAAATTTTCCATTGCTGCTTATATTAGTTTCTGTCTTTTCTATATGCTTGAAGTACTTGATAATCAAGAAAATATAAAAGGCATAGGAAAAAGTATTCTGAGAAAATACATCGAAAGGTTTATGGTTATTAGATTTGGTAAGATTTTAAATGACTTTAATTTTCTTTGTTATATCTCTCTATATGTCCTAGTCATACCATATTAAATGTGTGTTTCATTTATGACAATAAAAATGTATTGTTTAAAAACTCATATATATGCAGTTTTATCTGACATATGATGAAACTCTACGAAACATAGATTCAGCAAAAATACTGAGAACAAGAACAAAAATAATGATATGAAGAGTTGTTGACTTTTGGATGGAGCTATGAGTGACTTTACATTTATCTCTAAACTCGATTTTTCTATAGTGGGCAAATAAAATATTTGTGAAAGCTAGATTAAATAGAAAGCTATAGGTTTTAAATGAAAAGGAATTCAAATAATTTTCCAGCATGATAAAATGTTCATATTCCTAAATATGAACTACTTTACAAAAGCACCAGTGATTTTAAAGAAACATTAGATGATTTTTAAAGGAAGTCAGTTATGATACTGCAGTTTATAGTGATACTGAGTGTTTGCTAGCTCCACTAATCAGGATATTAAGTTAATAGTATATAATATGCCATAAAGAAATTATATGAGCAGAGGTTACTGCAAAAGGAGAACACAATGATTTTAAGTGGGCTGGTGACCTGAATTTCTTCCAGGGAGGGGAAACATCAGAGTCATTTGATCAATGAAGTGCCTTTTATAAATCTTCAGGAAATCTCCTATGAAGGCTTTAAGAAGATGGATTTCTTATTACTTCTGATGTATGTTCCCATGAAATTTTTACCATTGCCACCATGGGCCTGCCCAGCCTAAGAGATGGAAACTGTGAGTCCAGCCCACTGACGCCCACCATCAGTAAGAAGATTGCACACTGAGGAGGCCATGACCAGCCTGCTGACTGAAATCTATACTGTAAAAGGATGATTCTGCTCCAGCAATCCTGAAACCCTGCCCTAGGATCAATGCAAAATGGTGTCAACCTTAGAATTTCAATATGCCTAGGCAGATAGTTATCTTTAAATATAAGAACAGTATCATTTTCTGGAGAAACCAAAAGAATCCAGAAAAATTCTACAGTAGTCTACTCTGCCCTTCCTCCCCGTTCCGTCTTGTTAGTAACAGCCAAATCCAGGCACAAAGATGTCCTAACTTCTACACCTGAGGTTGCCCACAACGTGTGCTACGTGACGCATCTTATAGAGCACATATGCAAACAATTATGGGATCTGAAAAACAATAACTCAGGCAGAAACATTAGGAATTGGTGCCCCTAAGTGAACCAGTGGGAAAGAAGGAGGCTTAGAGAGTTTAAACAACTTTCCCCAGTAGCAGATAAGTTACGGTGGCCTTAGACAAGCTGACAAGAGTGGTAGCAAACAGGCTTCAAGGATTACAAATTGTTCTACTCTAAGGTTTTTAAAAGGTTTCAAAGGCAAAGAAGAGCAAATGAAGCCATGAATTTTACAATCTACATATTTTTAGCCCTTTCTCTTTTTTGCTTTTCTTGGGTAAACTAATTAGACCCTGCAAACACATTCCCACCCACAATGTTGTCTCCATTGCTTTAGGGCCTCACCTCTGAGCAGCCAGAGGAAATGCAGCTGACCCCTTATCTAGTTAACAACCTTTTATACTCTGCCCTTTCGCTTTGCTTTCTCCATGCCAACATAAGACATACAAAGATTCTTCTGCCTCCAAGATGCTGCAGCTTTCTTCTCAGCTAGAGAAAATGTAAGTACTTCCTTTGACTTCAATGTTAAAAACCAAATTACTCTAAAGACACTCTGTTAGAAAAAATACACAATGCTTTTTTTTACTATCTTTCTTAGTATATACACAATCTCAATATTCTCTCACATGTAAAATACAAAAATTCTAAATTTACGTGGTTAGACACAAATATAAATATTCTCTATGCACCCCAATGTAAAAAACAAAATTGCATGGAAGATACTCTGTTAGAAAAAAAATACAATGCTCTTTTCTACTCTCTTATGGTGTATATATACCATCTCAATATTCTCTCATGTAAAATACTGAAAATCTAAATTTATGCTGTTAGAAATAAATATAAATATCCTCTATGTCCCCGAATGATATAAGCAAAATTGCTCGAAAAATAATCTGTTAGAAAAAATATACAATGCCCTCTTTTACATTCTTTTGGAGTATATACACTATCTCAATATTCTTTGTCATGTAAAATACCAAAACTCTAAATTTACGTGAATAGAAAAACATATAAATATTATATATTTACCCAAATGCTGAAAGCAAAATTGCTTTAATGATAATCTGTATGAAAAAATATACAATGCTTTTTTCTACACTCTTTTGGAGTATATACACCAAATCAATATGCTCTCTCATGTAAAATATTAAAATTCTAAATTTACCGGATAAAAAAATATATAAATATTATCTATGTACCACAATGTTAAAAGCAAAATTTCTCTAAAGAAAATCTGTTCCAAAAAATATACAGTGCTCTTTTCTACTTTGTTTTGGAGTATATACACCATCTCAATAAGCTCTATCATGTAAAATATATAAATTCTCAATTTACGTGGTTATAAATAATATAAATATTTTCTATGTACACCAACGTTAAAAGCAAAATTGCACATAATATAGTGTGTAAGAGAAAATATACAATGCCCTTTTTTACTCTTTCTTGGAGTATATACACCAAATCAATAGGCTCTCTCATGCAAAATACCGAAATTCTAAATTTACGCAAATAGAATAAAATCTAAATATTATCTAGGCACCCCAATGTTAAAAGAACAAATGCACTGAATATCATCTGTCAGAAAAAATACACAATGCCCTTTTCTACTCTGTTTTGGAGTATATACACCAACTCAATATGCTGTCTCATGTAAAATAATGAAATTCTAATATTACGAGAATCAAAAAAAATCTAAATATTATCTAGGCACCCCAATGTTAAAATCAAAATTGCTCTGAATAAAATCTGTCAGAAAAAATATACAATGCCTTCTTCTACTCTGTTTTGGAGTATATAACCAACTCTATATGCTCTCTCATGTAAAATACCGAAAATCTAAATATACGTAAATCGAAAAAAATGTAAATATAATCCAGGCACCCCATTGATAAAAGCAAAATTGTTCTGAATATAATCTGTCAGAAAAAATCTACAATGCCCTTTTCTACTCTGTTTTGGAGTATATACACCAACTCAATAGGCTCTCTCATGTAAAATACCGAAATTCTAAATTTACGCAAATCGAAAAAAATCTAAATATTATCTAGGTACACCAAGGAAAAAAGCAAAATTTCTCAGAATATAGTCTGTCAGAAAAAATATACAATGTCCTTTTCTACTCTGTTTTGGGGTATATACACCAACTCAATATGCTCCCTCATGTAAAATACCGAAATTCTAAATTTACGCAAATCGATAAAATTCTAAATATTATCTATTCACCCCAATGGTGAAAGCAAAATTTCTCTGAATGTAATCTGTTAGAAACAATATACAATGCCCTTTTATATTCTGTTTTGGAGTATATACACCAACTCAATATGCTGTCTCATGTGAAATACCGAAATTCTAAATTTACGCGAATAGAAAAAAATCTAAATAAAATCTAGGAACCCCAATGTTGAAAGCAAAATTGCTCAGAATGTAATATGTCAGAAAAACTATACAATGCCCTTTACTACTCTGTTTTGCAGTATATACACCAACTCAATATGCACTCTTATGTAAAATACCGAAATTCAAATTATACGCGAATCGAAAGATATCTAAATATTATATAGGCATCGCAATGTTAAAAGAAAATGGCTCTAAAGATAATATGTCAGAAATAATATAAAATGCCCTTTTCTACTCTGTTTTGGAGTATATATATATATATATACCAACTCAATATGCTCTCTCATGTAAAATGCGGAAATTCTAAATTTACGATAATCGAATAAAATCTAAATATTATCTAAGCACCCCAATGTTAAAAACAAAATTGTTCTGAATATAATCTGTCAGAAAAAATATACAATATTCTACTCTACTCTGTTTTGGAGTATATACAGCAACTCAATATGCTCTCTCATGTAAAATACCGAAATTCTAAATGTATGAAAATCGAAAAAAATCTAAATATTATCTAGGCACCCCAATGTTAAAGGCAAAATAGCTCTGAATATAATCTGTCAGATAAAATGTACAATGCCCTTTTCAACTCTGTATTGGAGTATATACACAAAATCAATAAACTCTCTCACGTAAAATACCAAAATTCTAAATTTACATGAATAGAGAAAAATCTAAATATTATCTAGACACCCCAATGTTAATTGAAAAATTTCTCTGAATATAATCTGTAAGAGAAAATATACAATGCCCTTTTCTACTATGTTTGGGAGTATATACACCAAGTCAATATGCTCTCTCATATAAAATACCGAAATTCTAAATTTACACGAATCGAAATAAATTTAAATATTATCTGGGATCCCCAATGTGAAAAGCAGAATTGCTCTGAATATAATCTGTCAGAAAAAATATACAATGCCCTTTTCTACTGTGTTTTAGAGTATATACACCAACTCAATATGCTCTCCCTTGTAAAATACGGAAATTCTCAATTAATGCAAATCAAATAAAATCTAATTATTACCTAGGCACCCCAATGTTAAAAGCAAAATTGCTCTGAATATAATCTGTCAGAAAAAATATACAATACCCTTTTCTACTCTGTTTTGCAGTATACACACCAAATCAATATGCTCTCTCATGTAAAATACCGAAATTTTAAATATACGCGAATCGAAAGAAATCTAAATATTATCTAGGCACCCCAATTTAAAAAGCAAAATTTCTCTGAATACAATCTGTCATAAAAAATATACAATGCGCTTTTCTACTCTGTTTTGGAGTATATATATATACCAACTCAATATGCTCTCTCATGTAAAATAGAGAAATTCAAAATTTACAATATTCGAATATAATCTAAATATTTTATAAGCACCCCAATGTTAGTAGCATATTGCTTTGAATATAATCTGTCAGAAAAATATACAATGCCCCTTTCTACTCTGTTTGGAAGTATGTACACCAACTCAAAATGCTCTCTCATGTCAAATACAGAAATTCTATAAGCGAATCGAAAATATTCTAGATATAATCTAGACACCCCAATGTGAAAAGCAAAATTGCTCTTAATATAATCTGTCAGATAAAATATACAATTCCCTTTACTTCTCTGTTTTGTAGTATATACACCAACTCAATATGCTCTCACATGTAAAATACAGAAATTCTAATTCTTCCCAAATCGAATAAGTGTAAATATTATCTAGGAACCCCAATGTTAAAAACAAAATTGCCCTGAATAAAATCTGTCAGAAAAAATATACAATGCCCTATTCTACTCTGTTTTGGAGTATATACACAAACTCCCTATGCTCTCTCATGTAAAATACCGAAATTCTAATTTTACGTGAATCAAAAAAAAAATTTAAATAATATCTAGATGCCCCAAAGTTAAAAGAAAATGGCTCTTAATATAGTCTGTTAGAAAAAATATACAATGCCTTATTCTACTCTGTTTTGGAGTATATACACCAACTCAGTATGCTCTCTCGTGTAAAATACAGAAATTCTAATTTTACATGAATCGAAAAAAATCTAAGTATTATCTAAGCACCTCAATGTTAAAAACAAAATTGCTCTGAATATAATCTGTCAGAAAAAATATACAATGCCCTATTCTACTCTGTTTTGGAGTATATATATCAACCCTATATGCTCTTTCATGTAAAACACAGAAATTCTATATTTAAGAGAATTGAAAAAAATCTAAATATTATCTAGGCACCCCATGTTAAAAACAAAATTGCTCTTAATATAATCTGTCAGAGAAAATACACAATGCCATTTTCTACTCTGTTTTGTATTATATAAACCAACTCAATACGCTCTTTAATGTAAAATACAGAAACTCTAATTTTACCCGAATTGAAAGAATCTAAACATTATGTAGGCATGCCAATGTTAAAAACAAAATTTCTCTTAATATAATCTGTCATAAAAATTATACAATTCCCTATTCTACTCTGTTTTGGAGTATATAGACCAACTCAGTATGCTCTCTCATGTTAAATACCGAAATTCTAATTTTACGTGAATCGAAAAAAAATCTAAATATTATCTACGCACCCCAATGTTAAAAACGATATTGCTCTGAATATAATCCGTCATAAAAACTATACAATGCCCTATTCTACTCTGTTTTTGAGTATATACACCAACTCAGTATGCTCTCTCATGTAAAATACAAAAATTCTACATTTAAACGAATCGAAACAAATCTAAATATTATCTACGCACTCCAATGTTAAAAGAAAATAGCTCTGAATATAATCTGTCATAAAAAATATACAATACCCTTTTCTACTCTGTTTTGTAGTATATAAACCAATTCAATATGCTTCATTATGTAAAACACAGAAATACTATATTTAAGCGAATCGAAAGAAATCTAAATATTATCTAGGCACCCCAATGTAATAAGCAAAATTTCTCTGAATATAATCTGTCAGAGAAAATATACAATGCCATTTTTTACTCTGTTTTGTAGTATGTACACCAACTCAATATGCTCTCTCATATAAAATACCGAAATTCTAATTTTACGTGAATCAAAAAGAATCTAAGTAATATCTAGGCGCCCCAAAGATAAAAGAAAATGGCTCTGAATATATTCTGTTAGAAAAAATATACAATGCCTTATTCTACTCTGTTCTGGAGTATATACACCAACTCAGGATGCTCTGTCATATAAAATAGAGAAATTCTAATTTTACCCAAATCGCAAAAATCTAAATATTATCTAGGCACCCCAATGTTAAAAATAAAATTGCTCTGAATATAATCTGTCAGAAAAAATATAAGATGCCGTATTCTAATCTGTTTTAAAGAACATACACCAACTCCATATGCTCTCTATGTAAAATACAAAAATTATATATTTCAGCGAATCGAAAAAAATCTAAATATTATCTAGGCACACCTATGTTAAAAGCAAAGTTACTCTGAATATAATCTGTCAGAAAAAATATACAATGCTCTTTTCTATTCGGTTTTGTAGTATATACACCAACTCAATATGCTCTGTCATGTAAAATACAGAAATTCTAATTCTACTCGAATCGAAAAAAACTAAATATTATCTAGGCCCCCCATGTTAAAAGCAAAATTGCTCTGAATATAATCTGTAAGAGAAAATATACAATGCCCTTTTCTACTCTGTTTTGGAGTATATACACCAACTCAATATGCTCTCTCATGTAAAATATCAAAATTCTAATTTTACGCGAATCAAAAAAAATCAAAATAATATCTAGGCGCCCCAAAGTTAAAATAAAATGGCTCCGAATATAGTCTGTTAGAAAAAATACACAATGCCTTATTCTACTCTGTTTTGGAGTATATACACCAACTCAGGGTGCTCTCGAATGTAAAATATAGAAATTCTAATTTTACCCAAATCGAAAAAATCTAAATATTATCTAGGCACCCCAGTGTTAAAAAAAAATTGCTCGAAATATAATCCATCAGAAAAAATATACAATGCCCTATTCTACTCTGTTTTAAAGTAAATACACCTACTCCATATGCTCTCTCATGTAAAATACAGAAATTCTATATTTATGCGAATCGAAAAAAATCTGAATATTATCTAGGCAGCCCAACGTTAAAAGCAAACTTGCTCTGAATATAATCTGTCAGAAAAAATATACAATGCCCTTTTCTACTCTCTTTTGGAGTATATACACCAACTCCATATGCTCTCTCATTTAAAATACAGAAATTCAAATTGTACGCGAATCGAAAAATATATAAATAATATCCAGGCGCCCCATGGTTAAAAGAAATTGACTCTGAATATAGTTTGTTACAAAAAATATACCATGCCTTATTTTATTCTGTTTCGGAGTACATACACCATCTCAGGGTGCACTCTCCTATAAAATTCAGAAATTCTAATTTTACTGGAATCAAAAATATCTAAATATTATCTAGGCACCTCATTGTAAAAAAAAAATTTCTCTGAATATAATCTGTCAGAAAAAATATACAATGCCCTATTCTACTCTGTTTTGGAGTATATACAACAACTCAACCTGCTCTCTCATGTAAAATAGAGAAATTCTATATTTAAGCGAATCGAAAAAAATCTAAATATTATCTAGTCACCCCAAAGTAAAAAGCAAAATCGCTCTGAATATAATCGGTCAGAAAAAATATACACTGCCCTATTCTACTCTGTTTTGGAGTATATACACCAACTCCATATGCTCTCTCATGTAAAATACAGAAATTCTAACTTTCCGCGAATCGAAAAAAATGTAAATAATACCTAGGCGCCTAAAAGTTCAACGAAAATGGCTCTGAATATAGTCTGTTAGTAAAAATATACAAAGCCTTATTTTACTCTGTTTTGGAGTATATACACCAACTCAGGATGCTCTCTCATGTAAAATATAGAAATTCTAATTCTACCCGAATCGCAAAAATCTAAATATTATCTAGGCACCCCAATGTTAAAAACAAAATTGCTATGAATATAGTCTGTGAGAGAAAATATACAATGCCCTTTTCTACTCTGTTTTGGAGTATATACACCAACTCAATATGCTCTCTCATGTAAAATACCGAAATTCCAATTTTAGGCGAATCAAAAAAAATCTAAATAATATCTAGGCGCCCCAAAGTTAAAAGAAAATGGCTCTGAATATAGTCTGTTACAAAAAATATACAATGCCCTATTCTACTCTGTTTTGCAATATATACACCAACTCAGTATGCTCTCTCATGTAAAATACAGAAATTCTAATTTTACGTGAATTGAAGAAAATCTAAATATTATTTAGGCACCCCAATGTTAAAAACAAAACTGCTCTGAATAAATTCTGTCAGAAAAAATATACAATGCCCTTTTTCACTCTGTTTTGTAGTATATACACCAACTCCACATTCACTCTCATGTAAAATACAGAAATTCTATATTTATGCGAATCAAAAAAAATCTAAATATTATCTAGGCCCGCCAAAGTTAAAAACAAAATCGCTCTGAATATAATCTGTCATAAAAAATATACAATGCACTATTCTACTCTGTTTTGGAGTATATATACCAACTCCATATGCTCTTTCATATAAAATACAGAAATTCTACATATAAGCAAATCAGAAAAAATTTAAATATTATCTTGGTACCTCAATGTTAAAAGAAAAATTGCTCTGAATATAATCTATCAGAAAAAATAAACAATGCCCTTTTCTACTTTGTTTTGGAGTATATACACCAACTTAATATGCTCTCTCATGTAAAAAACCGAAATTCTAATTTTAGGTGAATCAAAAATAATCTAAATAATATCTAGGCGCCCCAAAGTTAAAAGAAAATGGCTCTGAATATAGTCTGTTAGAAAAAATATACAATGCCTTATTCTATTCCGTTTTGGAGTATATACACCAACTCCATATGCTCTCTCATGTAAAATACAGAAATTCTAATTGTACGTGAATCGAAAAAAATCTAAATATTATCCAGGCACCCCAATGTTAAAAACAAAATTGATCAGAATATTATCTGTCAGAAAAAATATACAATGCTTTTTTCTACTCTGTTTTGTATTATATACACCAACTCAATATGCTCTCTCATGTAAAATACAGAAATTCTAAATTTACCAGAACCGAACAAATCCAAATATTATCTAGGCACTACAATGTTAAAAGCAAAATTGCTCTGAATATAATGTCAGAAAAAATATACAATGCCCTCTTCTACTCTGTTTTGTAGTATAAACACCAACTCAATATGCTCTGTCATGTAAAATACAGAAATTCTAATTCTACCCCAATCGAAAAAAATCTAAATATTATCTAGGCACCCCAATGTTAAAAGCAAAATTGCTCTGAATATAATCTGTCAGAAAAAATATACAATGCCTTATTCTACTCTGTTTTAAAGTATATAGACCAACTCCATATGCTCTCTCATGTAAAATACAGGAATTCTATATTTAAGCGAATCGAAATCAATCTAAATATTATGTAGGCACCTCAAAGTTAAAAGAAAAATTGCTCTGAAGGTAATGTGTCAGAAAAAATATACAATGCCTTATTCTACTCTGTTTTGGAGTATATACACTAACTCAGGATGCTCTCTAATGTAAAATACAGAAATTCTAATTTTACCCGAATCGAAAAATCTAAATATTATCTAGGCACCCCAATGTTAAAAACAAAATTGCTCTGAATATAATCAGTCAGAAAAAATATACAATGTATTATTCTACTCTGTTTTGGAGTATATACACCAACTCCATATGATCTCTCATGTAAAATACAGAAATTCTATATTTAAGCGAATCGAAAAAAATCTAAATAATCTCTAGGCACCCTAATGTTAAAAGCAAAATTGCTCTGAATATAATCTCTCAGAAAAAATATACAATTCCCTTTTCTACTTCGTTTTGTAGTATATACACCAACTCAGTATGCTCTCATGTAAAAAACCAAATTTCTAATTTTATGAGAATCGAAAAAAAATCTAAATAATATCTAGGCGCCCCAAAGTCAATAGAAAATGTCTATGAATATAGTCTGTTGGAAAAAATATACAATGCCTTATTCTACTTTGTTTTGAAGTATATACACCAGCTCAGTATACTCTCTCAAGTAAAATACCAAAATTCTAATTTTACGTGAATCGAAAAAATCTAAATATTATCTAGGCACCCAATGTCAAAAACGAAATTTCTCTGAATATAATCTGTCAGAAAAAATATACAATGCCCTGTTCTACTCAGTTTTTGAGTATATACACCAACTCTACCTTCTATCTCATGTTCAATAATGTAATTCTATATTTAATCGAATCGAAAATAATTTAAATATTATCTCGGCACCCCAATGTTGAAAGAAAAATTTCTATGAATATAATTTGCAAGATAAAGTATACAATGCTTTTTTCTACTCTGTTTTGGGATGTATACACCAAATCAATATGCTCTCTCATGTAAAATACCGAAATTTTATTTTACGCAAATCGAAATAAATCTAAATATTATCTAGGTGCCGCAAAGTAAAAAGATAATGGCTCTGAATATAGTCTGTTAGAAAAAATATACAATGCCTGATTCTTCTATGTTTTGGAGTATATACACCAACAGTATGCTCTCTCGTGTAAAATACAGAAATTCTAATTTTACCTGAATCGAAAATATCTAATTATTATCTAGGCACCCCAATGCTAAAAACAAAATTGCTCTGAATACAATCTGTCAGAAAATATATACAATGCCCTATTCTACTCTGTTTTTGAGTATATACACCAACTCTACCTGCTCTCTCATGTAAAATACAGAAATTCTATATTTAAGCGAATCGAAAAAAAATCTAAATGTTATCTAGGCACCCCAATGTTAAAAGCAAAATTGCTCTGAATATAATCTGTCAGAAAAAAATACAATGCCCTATTCTCCTCTTTATTGGAGTATATACACCAACTCATTTTTCTCTCTCATGTAAAATACCAAAATTGTAATTTTACGCGAATCTAAAAAAATCTAAATAATATCTAGGAGCCCCAAACTTAAAAGAAAATGGCTCTGAATATAGTCTGTTAGAAAAAATATACAATGCCTTATTCTACTCTATTTTGGAGAATATACACCAACTCAATATGCTCTATCATGTAAAATACAGAAATTCTAATTTTACCGAAATTGAAAAAATATAAATATTATTTAGTCAACACAATGTTATAAACAAAATTGCTCTGAATATAATCTGTCAGAAAAAATATAGAATGCCCTATTCTACTCTGTTTTGCAGTATATACACCGACTCCATATGCTCTTTCATCTAAAATACAGAAATTCTATATTTAAGCGAATTGAAAAATATCTAAATATTATCTAGGCACCCCAATGTTAAAAGCAAAATT
Organism: Callithrix jacchus; assembly: GCF_049354715.1. Lineage (NCBI taxonomy): Eukaryota > Metazoa > Chordata > Mammalia > Primates > Cebidae > Callithrix > Callithrix jacchus. The sequence goes on along the minus strand of NC_133508.1, from coordinate 159,155,799 downwards.
GCTCTGAATATAATCTGTCAGAATAAATATAAAATGCCCTTTTCTACTTTGTTTTGAAGTATATACACCAACTCAATATGCTCTCTCAAGTAAAATACAAAAATTCTATTTTTAAGCGAATCGAAAAATATCTAAATATTATCTAGGCACCCCAATGTTAAGAGCAAAATTGCTCTGAATATAATCTGTCAGAGAAAATACACAATGCCATTTTCTACTCTGTTTTGTATTATATATACCAACTCAGTATGCTCCCTCATGTAAAATACAAAAATTCTATATTTAAGCGAATCGAAAAAAATTTAAATATTATCTAGGCACCAGAATGTTAAAAGCAAAATTCCTCTGAATATAATCTGTCAGCAAAAATATACAATGCCCTTTTCTACTCTGTTTTTAATATATGCACCAACTCAATATTGTCTCTCCTGTAAAATACAGAAATTCTAATTTTACTCGATTCGAAATAATCAGAATATTATGTAGGCACCCCAATGTTAAAAACAAAATTGCTCTGAATATAATCTGTCAGAAAAACTATACAATGCCCTATTCTACTCTGTTTTGGAGTATATACACCAACTCCATATGCTCTCTCATGTAAAATACAGAAATTCTATATTTAAGCGAATCAAAAAAACATCTAAATATTTTCTAGGCACCCCAATGTTAAAAGAAAAATTTCTCTGAATATAATCTGTAAGAAAAAATATACAATGCCCTATTCTACTCTGTTTTGGAGTATATAATGCAACTCAGTATGCTCTCTCATGTAAAATACAGAAATTCAATATTTAAGCGAATCGAAAAAAATTTAAATATTATCTAGGCACCAGAATGTTAAAAGCAAAATTCCTCTGAATATAATCTGTCAGCAAAAATATACAATGCCCTTTTCTACTCTGTTTTTAATATATGCACAAACTCAATATTGTCTCTCCTGTAAAATACAGAAATTCTAATTTTACCCGATTCGAAATAATCAGAATATTATGTAGGCACCCCAGTGTTAAAAACAAAATTGCTCTGAATATAATCTGTCAGAAAAACTATACAATGCCCTATTCTACTCTGTTTTGGAGTATATACACCAACTCCATATGCTCTCTCATATAAAATACAGAAATTCTATATTTAAGTGAAACGAAAATATCTAAATATTATCTAGGATCGCCAATGTTATAAAAAAAATTGCTCGGAATATAATTTGTGAGAAAAAATATACAATGCCCTATTCTACTCTGTTTTGGAGTATATACACCAACTCCATATGCTCTCTCATGTAAAATACAGAAATTCTATATTTAAGCGAATCGAAAAAACATCTAAATATTTTCTAGGCACCCCAATGTTAAAAGCAAAATTTCTCTGAATATAATCTGTCAGAAAAAATATAAAATTCACTTTTCTACTTTGTTTTGTAGTATATATACCAACTCACTATGCTCTCTCATGTAAAATACCGAATTTCTAATTTTACGCGAATTGAAAAAAAATGTAAATAATATCTAGGTGCCCCAAAGTTAATAAAAAATGTCTATGAATATAGCCTGTTGGAAAAAATATACAATGCCTTATTCTACTCTGTTTTGGAATATATACACCAACTCAGTATGCTCTGTCATGTAAAATACCGAAATTCAAATTTTACGTGAATTGAAAAAATCTAAATATTATCTAGGCACCCCAATGTTAAAAACAATATTTCTCTGAACATAATCTGTCAGAAAAAATATACAAATTCTTTTTCTACTCAGTTTTGGAGTATATACACCAACTCCATATGCTCTCTCATGTAAAATACAGAAATTCTATATTTAAACGAATCGAAAAAAATCTAAACGTTATCTAAACACCTTAATCTTAAAAGCAAAATTGCTCTGAATATAATCTGTCAGAGAAAATATACAATGCTTTTTTCTACTCTGTGTTGTAGAATATACACCAACTCAATATGCTCTTTCATGTGAAATACACAACTTCTAATTTTACCCGAATCGAAAAAATCAAAATATTATCTAGGCACCCCAATGTTAAAAACAAAATTTCTCTGAATATACTCTCTCAGAATAAATATATAATGCACTATTGTACTCTGTTTTGAGGTATATACAGCAACTCAGTATGCTCTCTCACGTGAAATACCGAAATTCAAATTTTACATGAATCGAAAAAAATCTAAATATTATATATGCACCCCAATGTTAAAAACAAAATTTTTCTGAATATAATCTGGCAGAAAAAATATACAATGCCCTATTCTACTCTGTTTTTGGGTATATACACCAACTCTACCTTCTATCGCATGTAAAATAAAGTAATTCTATATTTAATCGAATCGAAAATAATTTAAATATTATCTAGGCACCCCAATGTTAAAAAAAATTGCTCTGAATATAATTTGTAAGAAAAAATATACAATGCCCTTTTCTATTTTGTTTTGGGGTGTATACACCAAATCAATATGCTTTCTCATGTAAAATACCGAAATTCTAATTTTACGCGAATCGAAATAAATCTAAATATTATCTAGGTGCCCCAAAGTAAAAAGATAATGGCTCTGAATATAGTCTGTTAGAAAAAATATACAATGCCTGATTCTACTATGTTTTGGAGTATATACACCAACACAGTATGCTCTCTCGTGTAAAATACAGAAATTCTAATTTTACCCGAATCGAAAAAATCTAAATGTTATCTAGGCACCCCAATGTTAAAAGCAAAACTGCTCTGAATATAATCTGTCAGAAAAAAATACAATGCCCTATTCTACTCTGTATTGGAGTATATACACCAACTCAGTATTCTCTCTCATGTAAAATACCGAAATTGTAATTTTACACGAATTGAAAAAAATCTAAATAATATCTAGGCGCCCCAAACTTAAAAGAAAATGGCTCTGAATATAGAATGTTAGAGAAAATATACAATGCCTTATTCTACTCTGTTTTGGAGTATATAGAGCAACTCACTATGCTCTCTCATATAAAATATCGAAATTCTAATTTCACGAGAATCGAAAAAAATCTAAATATTATCTAGGCTCCCCAATGTTAAAAACAAAATTGCTTTGAATATAATCTGTCAGAGAAAATATACAATGCCCTATTCTACTCTGTTTTGGAGTATATACACCAACTAAATATGCTCTCTCATGTAAAATACCGAAATTCTAATTTTAGGCAAATCAAAAAAAATCTAAATAATATCTAGGCGCCCCAATGTTAAAAGAAAATGGCTCTGAATATAGTCTGTTAGAAAAAATATACAATGCCCTATTCTACTCTGTTTTGGAATATATACACCAACTCAGTATGCTCTCTTATGTAAAATACAGAAATTCTAATTTTACGTGAATCGAAGTAAATCTAAATATTATTTAGGCACACCAATGTTAAAAACAAAATTGCTCTGAATAAATTCTGTCAGAAAAAATATACAATGCCCTTTTCTACTCTGTTTTGTAGTATATACACCAACCCCATATTTACTCTCATGTAAAATACAGAAATTCTATATTTATGCGAATCAAAAAAAATCTAAATATTATCTAGGCACCCCAAAGATAAAAACAAAATCTTTCTGAATATAATCTGTCAGAAAAAATATACAATGCCCTATTCTACTCTGTTTTGGAGTATATACACCAACTCCATATGCTCTTTCATGTAAAATACAGAAATTCTATGTTTAAGCAAATCGGAAAAAATCTAAATATTATCTAGGCACCCCAATGTTAAAAGAAAAATTGCTCTGAATATAATCTGTCAGAGAAAATACACAACGCCATTTTCTACTCTGTTTTGTAGTATATACACCAACACAATATGCTCTCTCATGTAAAATACAGAAATTCTAATTTTACCCGAATCGAAAAAATCTAAATATTATGAAGGCACGACAATGTTAAAAACAATATTACTCTGAATATAGTCTGTCACAAAAATATACAATGCCCTATTCTACTCTGTTTTAGAGTATATACACCAACTCCATATGCTCTATCATGTAAAATACAGAAATTCCATATTTAAGCAAATCAAAAAAATCTATATATTATCTAGTCACCTGAATGTTGAAATAAAAATTCCTCTGAATATAATGTGTCAGAAAAAATAAACAATGCTTTTTTCTACTCTGTTTTGGAGTATGTACACCAACTCAGTGTGCTCTCTCATATAAAATACAGAAATTCTAATTATACGTGAATCGAAAAAAATATAATATTATCTAGGCACCCCAATGTTAAAAGCAAAATTGCTCTGAATATAATCTGTCAGAAAAAATATACAATGTCCAATTCTACTCTGATTTGTAGTATATACACCAGTTCCATATGCTCTCTCATGTAAAATACAGAAATACTAATTTTACGTGAATCGAAAAAAATCTAAATAATATCTAGGCACCACAAAGTTAAAAGAAAATGGCTCTTAATATAGTCTGTTAGAGAAAATATACACTGCCTTTTTCCACTATGTTTTGGAGTATATAAACCAACTCAGTATGCTCTCTTATGTAAAGTACAGAAATTCTAATTTTACCAGAATCGAAAAAATCTAAATATTATTTAGTCAACCCAATGTTAAAAACAAAATAGCTCTGAATATAATCTGTCAGAAAAAATATAGAATGCCCTATTCTACTCTGTTTTGGAGTAAATACACCGACTCCATATGCCCTCTCATCTAAAATACAGAAATTCTATATATAAGCAAATCTAAAAATATCTAAATATTATCTAGGCACCCCAATGTTAAAAGCAAAATTGCTCTGAATATAATCTGTTAGAAAAAATACACAATGCCATTTTCTACTCTGTTTTTTAGTATATACACCAACTCAATATGCTCTGATATGTAAAATACAGAAATTCTAACTTTGTCCGAATCGAAATAATCTAAATATTATGTAGGCACGTCAATGTTAAAAACAAAATTGCTCTAAATATAATCTTTCAGAAAAAATATACAATGCCCTATTCTACTCTGTTTTGGAGTATATACACCAACTCAGTATGCTCTCTCATGTAAAATACCAAAATTCTAAATTTACCTGTATCGAAAAAATCAAAATATTATGTAGGCAACCCAATGTTACAAACAAAATTTCTCTGAATATAATCTGTCAGAAAAAATATTCAATTTTTTATTCTACTCAGTTTTGGAGTATATACAGCAACTCCATATGCTCTCTCATGTAAAATACCCAAATTCCAATTTTACGCGAATCGAAAAAAATCTAAATAATATCTAGGAGCCCCAAAGTTCAAAGAAAATGGCTCTGAATATAGTCTTTCAGAAAAAATACACAATGCCTTATTCTACTCTGTTTTGGAGTATATAAACCATCTCAGGATGCTCTCTTATGTAAAATACAGAAATTCTAATTTTACCCGAAACGGAAACATATAAATATTATCTAGGCGACACAATGTTAAAAAAAAAATTGCTCTGAATAGAATCTGTCAAAAAAATATACAATGCCCTATTATACTCTGTTTTGGAGTATATACACCAACTCCATATGCTCTCTTATGTAAAATACAGAAATTCTATATTTAAGCGAATTGAACAAAATCTAAATATTATCTAGGCACCCCAGTGTTAAACACGAAATTGCTCTGAATACAATCTCTGAGAAAAAATATACAATACACTACTCTACTCTGTTTTGGAGTATACACACCAACTCAATATGCGCTCTCATGTAAAATACAGAAATTATATATTTAAGCAAATCGAAAAATATCAAAATATTATCTAGGCACCCCAATGTTAAAAGAGAAATTGGTCTGAATGTAATCTGTCAGAGAAAATACACAATGCCATTTTCTACTCTGTTTTGTTTATATACACCAACCCAATATGCTCTTTCATGTAAAATACAGTAACTCTAATTTTACCCGAATCGAAAAAATCTAAATATTATGTAGGCACGCCAATGTTAAAAACAAAATTGCTCTGAATATAATGTGTCAGAAAAAATATACAATGCCCTATTCTACTTTGTTTTGGAGTATATACACAAACTCAGTATGCTCTCTCATGTTACATACCGAAATTCTCATTTAACGTGAATTGAAAAAAATCTAAATATTATCTAGGCACCGCAATGTTAAAAACAAAACTGCTCTGAATATAATCTGTCAGAAAACGTTTACAATGCCCTATTCTACTCTTTTTTGGAGTATATACACCAACTTCACATGCTCTCTCATGTAAAACAAGAAATTCTATATTTAAGCGAATCGAAAAAAATCTAAATATTATCTAGGCACCTCAATGTTAAAAGCAAAATTTCTGTGAATATAATCTTTCATAAAAAATATACAATGCCCTATTCGACTCTGTTTTGGAGTATATACACCAACTCAGTGTGCTCTCTCAAGTAAAATACAGAAATTCAAATTTTACGCAAATCGAAAAAAATCTAAATAAAATCTAGATGCCCCAAAGATAAAATAAAACGGCTCTGAATATAGTCTGTTAGAAAAAATATACAATGCCTTATTCTACTCTGTTTTGGAGTATATACACCAGCTCCATATGCTCTCTCATGTAAAACACAGAAATTCTATATTTAAGCGAATCGAAAAAAATCTAAATATTATCTAGGCACCCCAATGTTAAAAGCAAACTTGCTCTGAAGATAATCTCTCAGAAAAAACATACAATGCCCTTTTCTACTCTGTTTTGGAGTATATACACCAACTCCATATGCTCTCTCATATAAAATACAGAAATTCTAATTTTACACGAATAGAAAAATATCTAAAAAATATCTAGGCACCCCAAATTCAAAAGAAATTGGCTCTGAATATAGTCTGTTAGCAAAAATATACAATGCCTTATTCTACTCTGTGTTGGAGTATATACACCAACTCAGTATGCTCTGTTATGTAAAATACAGCAATTCTAATTTTACGTGAATCAAAAATAATCTAAATATTATCTAGGCACTCCAATGTTAAAAAAAAATTGCTCTGAATATAGTCTGTCAGAAAAAATATACAATGCCCTATTCTAATCTGTTTTAAAGTTTATACACCAACTCCATATGCTCTCTCATGTAAAATACAGAAATTATATATTTAAGCGAATCGAAGAAAATCTAAATATTATCTAGGCACCCCAATTTTAAAAGCGAAATTGCTCTGAATATAATCTGTCAGAAAAAATATACAATGCCCATTTCTACTCGGTTTTGTAGTATATACACCAACTCAATATGCTCTCTCATGTAAAATACAGAAATTCTAATTATACGCTAATCGAAAAAAATCTAAAAAATATATACGTGCCCCAAAGTTAAAAGGAAATGGCTGGGAATATAGTCTGTTAGAAATAATATACAATGCCTTATTCTACTCTGTTTCGGTGTATATACACCATCTCAGGGAGCACTGTCACGTAAAATACAGAAATTCTAATTTTACATGAATCGAAAAAATCTAAATATTATCTAGGCACCCCAATGTTAAAAACAAAATTGCTCTGAATATAATTTGTCAGAGAAAATAAACAATGCCCTATTCTAGTTTTTTTTGGAGTATATACACCAACTAAGTATGCTCTGTCATGTAAAATACAGAAATTGTATATTGACATGAATCGAAAAAAGTCTAAATGTTATGTAGGCACCCCAATGTTAAAAGCAAAATTGCTCTGAATATAATCTGTCAGAAAATATATACAATGCCAGATTCTACTCTGTTTTGGAGTATATACACAAACTCCTTATGCTCTATCAGGTAAAATACCGAAATTCTAATTTTACCCGAATCAAAAAAATCAAAATAATACGTAGGCACCCCAATGTTAAAAACAAAATTGCTATGAATATAATCTGTCAGAAAAAATATACAATGCCCTATTCTACTCTGTTTTGGAGTACATACACCAACTCCATATGGTCTCTCATGTAAAATACAGAAATTCCATATTTAAGCAAATCGAAAAAAAGCTATATATTATCTAGGCACCCGAAAGTTAAAATCAAAATTTTTCTGAATATAATTTGTCAGAAAAAAAAAACAATGCCCTATTCTACTCTGTTTTGGAATATATACACCAACTCAGTATGCTCTTTCATGTAAAATATCGAAATTCTAAATTTACGTGAATCGAAAATAATCTAAATATTGTCTAGGCACCCCAATGTTAAAAGCAAAATTGCTCTGAATATAATCTGTCAGAAAAATTATACTATGCCCTTTTCTACACTGTATTGGAATTTATACACCAACTCAATATGCTCTCTCATGTAAAATACTTACATTCTATTATTACGTGAATTCAAAAAAATCTAAATAATATCTAGGCGCCCCAAAGTTGAAAGAAAATGGCTCTGAATATAGTCTGTTAGAAAAATATACAATGACTTATTCTACTCTGTTTTGGAGTATATTCACCAACTCAGTATGCTCTTTCATGTAAAATACAGAAATTGTAAGTTAACCGGAATCAAAAAAATCTAAATATTATCTAGGCATTCCAATGTTAAAAACCAAATTCCTCTGAATATAATCTGTCAGAAAAAATATACACTGCCCTTTTCTACTCTGTTTTGGAGTATATAAACCAACTCCATATGCTCTCTTATCAAATACAGAAATTCTATATTTAAGCGAATCAAAAAAAGTCTGAATATAATCTGTCAGAAAAAATATACAATATTCTAGTCTGTTTGGAGCATATACACCAAATCCATATGGTATCTCATGTAAAATACAGCAATTCTATATTTAACCGAATCGAAAAAAATCTAAATATTATTTAGGAACCTCAATGTTAAAAACAAAATCGCTCTGAAAATAATCTGTCAAAAAAATATACAATGCCCTATTCTACTCTGTTTTGGAGTATATACACCAACTCCATACGCTCTCTCACGTAAAATAGAGAAATTCTATATTTAAGCGAATCGAGAAAAATTTAAATATTATCTAGGCACCCCAATGTTAAAAGAAAAATTGCTCTGAATATAATCTGTCAGAAAAAACATACAATGCCCTTTACTTCTGTTTTTTGTAGTATATACACCAACTCCATATGCTCCCTCATGTAAAATACAGAAATTCTATATTTAAGCGAATCAAAAAAAATCTAAAAATTATCTAGGTACCCCAATGTTAAAATAAAAATTGCTCTGAATATAATCTGTGAGAAAAAATATACAGTGACCTTTTCTACTCTGTTTTGTAGTATATACACCAACTCAATATGCTCTCTCATGTAAAATACCGAAATTCTAATTTTACGCGAATCGAAAAAAATCTGAATAATATCTAGGCACTTCAAAGTTAAAAGAAAATGGCTATGAATATAGTCTGTTATAAAAAATATAAAATTCCTTATTCTACTCTGTTTTGGAGTACATACACCAACTTAGTATGCTCTCTCATGTAAAATACAGAAATTTTAATTTTACGTGTATCGAAAAAAATCTGAATATTATCTAGGCACCCCAATGTTAAAAGCAAAATTGCTCTGAATATAATCTGTCAGAATAAATGTACAATGCACTTTTCTACTTTGTATTGTAGTATATACACCAACCCAATATGCTCTCTCATGTTAAATACAGAAATTCTAATTTTACCCGAATCGAAAAATTCTAAATATTATCTAGGCACCCCAATGTTCAACGCAAAATTTTTCTGAATACAATCTGTCAGTAGAAATACACAATGTTCTTTTTTACTCTGTTTTGTAGTATAAACACCAACACAACCTGCTCTGTCATGTAAAATACAGAAATTCGAAATCCACCAGATACGAAAAAATCTAAATATTATCTAGGCAACATAATGTTAAAAGCAATATTGCTCTGAATATAATCTGTCAGAAAAAATATACAATGCCCTATTCTACTCTGTTTTAAAGTATATACAGCAACTCAATATGCTCTCTCATGTAAAATACAGAAATTCTAATTCTACCCGAATTGAAATAATTTAAATATTATCTAGGCACCCCAATGTTAAATACACAATTGCTCTGAATATAATCTGGCAGAAAAAATATACAATACCCTATTGTACTCTGTTTTGGAGTATGTACACCAACTCAGTATGCTCTGTCATGTAAAATACAGAAATTCTAAATTTACGTGAATCGAAAAAAATGTTAATATTATCTAGGACCCCAATGTTAAAAGTAAAATTGCTATGAATATAATCTGTCAGAAAAAATATACAATGCCCGATTCTACTGTGATTTAGAGTATATACACCAACTCCATATGCTCTCTCATGTAAAATACCAAAATTATAAATTTACGTGAATCGAAAAAAATCTAAATAATATCTAGGCGCCTCAAAGTTCAAAGAAAATGACTCTGAATATAGTCTGTTAGAAAAAATATACAATGCCTTATTCTACTCCGTTTTGGAGTATATACACCAACTCAGGTTGCTCTCTCATGTAAAATAGAGAAATTCTAATTCTACCTGAATCGAAAAAATATAAATATTATCTAGGCAACGCAATGTTAAAAGCAGCATTACTCTGAATATAATCAGTTAGAAAAAGTATACAATGCCCCATTCTACTCTGTTTTGGAGTATATACCTCAACTCAATATGCTCTCTCATGAAAATACAGAAATTCTATATTTAAGCGTATTGAAAAAAATCTAAACATTATCTAGGCACCCCTTGTTAAAAACAAAATTGCTCTGAATATTATCTTTCAGAAAAAAATATACAATGCCCTTTTCTACTCTGTTTTGGTGTATATACACCAACTCCATATGCTTTCTCATGTAAAATACAGAAATTCTATATTTAAGCGAATCGAGAAAATCTAAATATTATCTAGGCACCGCAGTGTTAAAAACAAAATTTCTCTGAATATAATCTGTCATAAAAAATATACAATGCCCTATTCTACTCTGTTTTGGAGTATATACACCAACTCAATATGCTCTCTAATGTAAAATACAAAAATTCTATATTTATGCGATTGAAAAAAATCTAAATATTATCTAGGCACCCCAATGTTAAAAGCAAAATTGCTCTGAATATAATCTGTCAAAAAAAATATACAATGCCCTATTTTACTCTGTTTTGGAGTATATACACCAACTTTATATGCTGTCTCATGTATAATACAGAAATTCTATATTTAAGCGAATTGAAAAAAATCTAAATTTTATCTAGGCAGCGCAATGTTAAAAAAAAAATCTCTCTGAATATAATCTATCAGAAAAAACATACAATCCCCTATTCTACTCTATTTTGAAGTGTATACATCAACTCAATATGCTCTCTCATGAAAAATACAGAAATCCTATATTTATGCGATCGAAAAAAATCTAAATATTATCTAGGCACCCCAATGTTAAAAGTAAAATTGCTGTGAATATAATCTGTCAGAAAAAATATACAATGCCCAATTCTACTCTGTTTTGGAGTATATACACCAACTCCATATGCTCTCTCATACAAAATACCGAAATTCTAATTTTATGCAAATCAAAAAAATTCTAAATAATATCTAGGTGCCTCAAAGTTAAAAGAAAATGGCTGAATCTGGAGAACATCATCCTCAGCAAACTGACACAAGAACAGAAAATGAAACACCGCATATTCTCACTCATAGGTGGGTGATGAAAAATGAGAACACATGGACACAGAAAGGGGAGTACTAAACACTGGGGTCTATTGGGGGGAAAAGGGGAGGGCCAGTGGGAGGGGGAGGTGGGGAGGGATAGCCTGGGGAGAAATGCCAAATGTGGGTGAAGGGGAGAAGAAAAGCAAAGCACACTGCCACGTGTGTACCTACGCAACTGTCTTGCATGCTCTGCTCATGTACCCCAAAACCTATAATCCAATGAAAAATTAAAAAAAAAAAAAAAAAAAAAAAGAAAATGGCTCTGAAAATAGTGTGTTAGAAACAATATACAATGCCTTATTCTAATCTGTTTTGGAGTATATACACCAACTCAGGTTGCTCTCTCATGTAAAATACAGAAATTCTATATTTAAGCGAATCGAGAAAATCTAAATATTATCTAGGCACCGCAATGTTAAAAACAAAATTTCTCTGAATATAATCTGTCATAAAAAATATACAATGCCCTATTCTACTCTGTTTTGGAGTATATACACCAACTCAATATGCTCTCTAATGTAAAATACAAAAATTCTATATTTATGCGATTGAAAAAAATCTAAATATTATCTAGGCACCCCAATGTTAAAAGCAAAATTGCTCTGAATATAATCTGTCAAAAAAAATATACAATGCCCTATTCTACTCTGTTTTGGAGTATGTACACCAACTTTATATGCTGTCTCATGTATAATACAGAAATTCTATATTTAAGCGAATTGAAAAAAATCTAAATTTTATCTAGGCAGCGCAATGTTAAAAAAAAAATCTCTCTGAATATAATCTATCAGAAAAAACATACAATCCCCTATTCTACTCTATTTTGAAGTGTATACATCAACTCAATATGCTCTCTCATGAAAAATACAGAAATCCTATATTTATGCGATCGAAAAAAATCTAAATATTATCTAGGCACCCCAATGTTAAAAGTAAAATTGCTGTGAATATAATCTGTCAGAAAAAATATACAATGCCCAATTCTACTCTGTTTTGGAGTATATACACCAACTCCATATGCTCTCTCATACAAAATACCGAAATTCTAATTTTATGCAAATCAAAAAAATTCTAAATAATATCTAGGTGCCTCAAAGTTAAAAGAAAATGGCTCTGAAAATAGTGTGTTAGAAAAAATATACAATGCCTTATTCTAATCTGTTTTGGAGTATATACACCAACTCAGGTTGCTCTCTCATGTAAAATACAAAAATTCTAATTCTACCCGAATCGAAAAAATATTAATATTGTCTAGGCACCCCAATGTTAAAAACAAAATTTCTCTGAATATAATCTGTCAGAAAAAATATACAATGCCCTATTCTACTTTGATTTGGAGTATATAAACGAACTCCATATGCTCCTCCTGTAAAATACAGAAATTCTATATTTAAGGGAATCGAAAAAAATCTAAATATTATCCTGGCACCCCAATGTTAAAAGCAATATCGCTCTAAATATAATCTGTCAGAAAAAATATACAATGCCCTTTTGTACTCTGTTTTGTTGTATATACACCAACACAGTATGGTCTGTCATGTAAAGTACAAAAATTCTAATTTTACCCGAATCGAAAAAATCTAAGTATTATTTAGGCAACCCAATGTTAAAAACAAACTATCTCTGAATATAATCTGTGAGAAAAAAATATACAATGCACTATTCTACGCTGTTTTGGAGTATATACACCAACTCCATATGCTCTAACATAAAAAATACAGAAATTCTATATTTAAGCAATTCAAAAAAAATTTAAATATTATGTAGGTACCCCAGTGTTAAAAACAAAATTGCTCTGAATATAATCTGTGAGAAAAAATATACAATGCCCTCTTCTACTCTGTTTTGGAGTATATACACCAACTCAATATGCTCTCTCATGTAAAATACAGAAATTCTAATTCTACCAGAATCGAAAAAATATAAATGTAGTTTTGGCACTACAATGTTAAAAACAAAATTGCTTTGAATATAATCTGTCAGAAAAAATATACAATGCCCTTTTCTACTATGTTTTGTAGTATATACACCAACTCAATATGATCTCTCATGTAAAATACAGAAATTCTAAATTTATCCGAATCGAAAAAATCTAAATATTATGTAGGCAGGCCAATGTTAAAGAAAAAATTGCTGTGAATATAATCTGTCAGAAAAAAAAACAATGCCGTATTCTACTCTGTTTTAAAGTATATACACCTACTCAGTATGCTCTCTCATGTAAAATAACAAAATTCTAATTTTACCTGAATCAAAAAAATCAAAATATTATGTAGGCACCCCCATGTTAAAAACAAAATTGCTCTGAATATAATCTGTCAGAAAAAATATATAAAGCCCTATTCTACTCTGTTTTGGAGTATATACACCAACTGAGTATGCCCTCTCATGTTAAATAACGAAATTCTAATTATACGTGAATCGAAAAAAATCTAAATATTATCTAGGGACTTCAATAATAAAAAAAAATTGTTCTGAATATAATCTGTCAAAAAAAATATACAATGCCCTATTCTACTCTGTTTTGGAGTATATACAGCAACTGTATATGCTCTCTCATGTAAAATACAGAAATTCTAATTTTACGCAAATCGAGAAAAATCTAAATAATATCTAGGCGCCCCAACGTTCAACAAAAATGGCTCTGAATATAGTCTGTTAGAAAAAATATACAATGCCTTATTCGACTTTGTTTTGGAGTATATACAGCAACTCCATATGTTCTCTCATGTAAAATACAGAAATTCTAATTCTATCAGAATCAAATAAATATAAATACTGTCTACGCACCCCAATGTTAAAAACAAAATTGCTATGAATATAATCTGTCCGAAAAAATATACAATGCCCTATTCAACTCTGTTTTGGAGTATATACACCAACTCCATATGCTCTCTCATGTAAAATACTGAAATTCTAAATATAAGGGAATCGAAAAAAATCTAAATATTATCTAGGCACCCCAATGTTAAAAGCAAAATTGCTCTGAATATAATATGTCAGAAAATATACAATGCTTTTTTCTATTCTATTTTGTAGTATATACACCAACTCCATATGCTCTCTCATGTAAAATACAGAAACTCTAATTTTACCAGAATCGAAAAAATCTAAATATTATCTAGGCACCCCAATGTTAAAATCAAAATTGCTCTGAATATAATTTGTCAGAAAAAATATACAATGCCCTATTCTACTCTGTTTTTGAGTATGTACACCAACTCAGTATGCTCTCTCATGTAAAATACCATGATTCAAATTTTACGTGAATCGAAAAAAATCTAAATATTATCTAGGCACCCCAATGTTAAAAGCAAAATTGATCTGAATATAATCTTTCAGAAAAAATATACAGTGTCCTTTTCTACTCTGTTTTGGAGTATATACACCAATTCCATAGGCTCTCTCATGTAAAATACAGAAATTCTAATTTTACAAGAATCGAAAGAATCTAAATAATATCTAGGCGCCTCGAAGTTAAAAGAAAATGGCTCTTAATATAGTCTGTTAGAGAAAATATAAAATGCCTTATTCTACTCTGTTTTGGAGTATATACACCAACTCAGTATGCTCTCTCACGTAAAATGCAGAAATTCTAATTTTACCTGAATCGAAAAAATCTAAATATTATTTACGCAAACCAATGTTAAAAACAAAATTGCTATGAATATAATCAGTCAGAAAAAATATACAATGCACTATTCTACTCTGTTTTAAATTATATACATTAACTCCATATGCTCTATTATGTAAAATAAAGAAATTCTATATTTAAGGGAATCGAAAACAATTTAAATATTATATCGGCACGCCAACGTTAAAAACAAAATTTCTCTGAATATAATCTGTCAGAAAAAATATACAATGCCTTATTCTACTCTGTTTTGGAGTATATATACCAACTCCATATGCTCTATCATGTAAAATACAGAAATTTCATATTTATGCAAATCGAAATATATCTAAATATTATCTAGGCACCCCAGTGTTAAAAGCAAAATTGCTCTGAATATCATCTGTCAGAAAAAATACACAATGCCATTTTCTACTCTGTTTTGTATTATATAAACCAACTCAATATGCTCTTTCATGTAAAATAGAGAAACTGTAATTTTACCCGAATCGATAAAATCTAAATATTTTTTAGGGATGCCAATGTTAAAAACAAAATTGCTCTGCACAAAATCTGTCAGAAAAAATATACAATGCCCGTTTCTACTTCGTTTTAGGGTATATACACCAACTCCATATGTTCTCTCATGTATAATACCGAAATTCAAATTTTATGCAAATCGAAAAAATCTAAATGATATCTAGACGCCCCGAAGTTAAAAGTTAATGGCTCGGAATATAGTCTTTTAAAAAAAATATACAATGTCTTATTGTACTCTGTTTTAGAGTATATAAACCAACTCAGTATGCTCTCTCATGTAAAATAGAGAAATTCTATATTTAAGCGAATCGAAAAAAATTTAAATATTATCTAGGCACCCGAATGTTAAAAGAAAAATACCTCTGAATATAATCTGTCAGAAAGAATATACAATGCCCTATTCTACTTTGTTTTGGAGTATATACACCAATTCAGTATGCTCTCTCAGTAAAGTAGAGAAATTCTATATTTAAGTGAATCGAAAAAAAATTTAAATATTATCTAGGCATCCCAATGTTAAAAGCAAAATTGCTCTGAATATAATATTTCAGAAAAAATATACAATGTACATTTCTACTTTGTTTTGTAGTATATACAACAACTCAATATGCTCTGTCATGTAAAATACAAAAATTCTAATTGTATCCGAATCGAAAAAAATCTAAATATTATGTAGGCACGCTAATGGTAAAGAACAAATTGCTCTGAATATAATCTGTCAGAAAAAATATACAATGCCCTATTCTACTCTGTTTTAAAGTATATACACCAACTCAGTATACTCTCTCACTTAAAATACCGAAATTCAAATTTTACGTGAATCGAAAAAAATCTAAATATTATCTAGGCATCCCAATGATAAAATAAAAATTTCTCTGAATATAATCTGTCAGAAAAAATATACAGTGTCCTTTTCTACTTTGTTTTGGAGTATATACACCAACTCCACATGCTCTCTCATGTAAAATACAGAAATTCTAATTTTACACGAATCGAAAAAATTCTCAATAACACCTAGGCACCTCGAAGTTAAAATTAAATGGCTCTTAATAAAGTCTTTTAGAAAAAATATAGAATGCCTTATTCTACTTTGTTTTGGAGTATATACACCAACTCGGTATACTCTCACATGTAGAATACCGAAATTCAAATTTTACATGAATTGAAAAATTCTAAATATAATTTAGGCACCCGAATGGCAAAAGCAAAACTGCGCTGAATATAATCTGTCAGCAAAAATATACACTGCCCTTTGCTACTCATTTTTGGAGTATACACACCAACTCAATAATCTCTCTCATGTCAAATACCGAAATTCTAATTTTACCCGAATCTAAAAAAATCTGAATAATATGTAGGCGCCCCAAAGTTAAAAGAAAATGGCTCTGAATATAGTCTGTCAGAAAAAACATACAGTGCGTTAATCTACCCTGTTTTGGAGTATATACACCAACTCAGTAATGCTCTCTCATGTAAAATATCGAAATTCAAATTTTACGGGAATCGAAAAAAATCCAAATATTATCTAGGCACACCAATGTTAAAAACAGAATTGCTCTTAATGTAATATGTCATAAAAAATATACAATGCCCTATTCTACTCTATTTTAAAGTATATACACCAACTATATATGCTCTCTCATGTAAAATACAGAAATTCTATATTTAAGTGAATCGAAAAAAATCTGAATATTATCAAGGGACCACAATTTTAAAAGCAAAATTACTCTGTATATAATGTCAGAAAAAATATACAATGCCATTTTCTACTCTGTTTTGGAGTATATACACCAACTCAATATGCTCTCTGTTGTAAAATACCGAAATTCTAAATTTACGTAAATCGAAAAATATCTAAATATTATCTAGGCACCCCAATGTTAAAAGCAAAATTGCTCCGAATATAATCTGTCAGAAAAAATATACAATGCCCTTTTCTACTCTGTTTTGGAGTATATACACCAACTCAATATGCTCTCTCATGTAAAATACCGAAATTCAAATTTTAGGCGAATCCAAAAAATCTAAATAATATCTAGGCGCCCAAAAGTTAAAAGAAAATGGCTCTAAATATAGTCTGTTAGAAAAAATATACAATGCCTTATTCTACTCTGTTTTAAAGTAAATACACCAACTCAGTGTGCTCTCTCATGTAAAATACTGAAATTCTACTTTTACGTGAATCGAAAAAAATCTAAGTATTATCTAGATATCCGAATGTTAATAGCAAAATTGCTCTTAATATAATCTGTCAGAAAAAATGTACAATGCCCTTTTCTACTGTTTTGTAGTATATACACCAACTCAATATGCTCTCTCATGTAAAATACCAAAATTCTAATTTTACGCGAATCGAAAATGATCTAAATAATATCTAGGCACCCAAAATTTAAAAGAAAATGGCTCTGAATATAGTCTGTTAGATAAAAATACAATGCCTTATTTTAGTCTGTTTTGGAATATATACACCAACTCAGTATGCTCTCTCATGTAAAATACAGAAATTCTAATTTTACGTGAATCGAAAAAATTTAAATATTATCTAGGCAACCCAATGATAAAAACAAAATTGCTCTAAATATAATCTGTCATATAAAATATACAATGACGTGTTCTGCTCTATTTTTAGGATCTACACCAACTCCATATGCTCTCTCAGGTAAAATACAAAAACTCTATATTTAAGCAAATCGAAAAAAATCTAAATATTATCTAGGCACCCCAATGCTAAAAGCAAAATTGCTCTGAATATTATCTCTCAGAAAAAATATACAACGCTTCTACTTTGTTTTTGGGTATATACACCAACTCAATATGCTCTCTTATGTAAAATATCGAAATTCTAATTTTATGCGAATTCAAATAAATCTAAATAATATCTAGGGGCCCCAAAGTTAAAAGAAAATGGCTGTGAATATAGTCTGTTAGAAAAAATATACAATGCCTTATTCTACTCTGTTTTGAAGTATATACACACCAACTCAGTATGCTCTCTCATGTAAAATACAGAAATTCTAATTTTACCCGAATTAAAAATATCTAAATATTATCTAGGAACCCAAATGTTAAAAACAAAATTGCTAATAATATAGTCTGTCAAACAAAATATACAATGCCATATTCTTCTTTGTTTTGGAGTATATAGACCAATTCAGTATGCTCTCTCAATTAAAATACCGTAATTCTAATTTTAGGTGAATCGAAAAAAATCTAAATATTATCTAGGCATTCCAATGTTAAAAGCAAAATTGCTCTTAATATAATCTGTCAGAAAAAATAAACAATGCTTTCTTCTACTCTGTTTTGGAGTATATTCACCAACTCAGTATGCTCTATCATGCAAAATACCAAAATTCAAATTTTAAATGAACAGCAAAAAGTCTAAATATTATCTAGGCATTCCAATGTGAAAAGCAAAATTGTTCTGAATATAATCTGTCAGAAATAATATACAATGCCCTTTCCTACCCTGTTATAATGTATATACACCAGCTCAATATGCTCTCTCATGTAAAATACGGAAATTTTAAATTTACGTGAATCGAAAAAAATCTAAATATTATCTAGGCACCCCAAAGTTAAGAGAAAAATTGCTCGTAATATACTCTGTCAGAAAAAATATACAATAACCTATTTTACTCTTTTTTGGAGTATATACACCAATTGCATTTGGTCTCTCATGTAAAATACAGAAATTCTATTTATAAGTGAATCGAAAAAATCTAAATAATATCTAGGCGCCCCAAAGTTAAAAGAAAATGGCTCTGAATATAGTCTGTTAGAAAAAATATACAATGCCTTATTCTACTGTGTTTTGGAGTATATACACCAACTCAGTATGCTCTCTCGTGTAAAATACTGAAATTCTAATTTTACCCGAATCGAAAATATCTAAATATTATATAGGCACCCCAATGTTAAAAGAAAAATTGCTCTGAATATAAACTGTCAGAAAAAATATACAATCCCCTATTCTACACTGTTTTTGACTATATACACCAACTCTACCTGCTCTCTAATGTAAAATACAGAAATTCTATATTTAAGCGAATCGAAAAAAATCTAAATATTATCTAGGCACCCCAATGTTTAAAACAAAATTGCTCTTAATATAATCTGTCAGAAAAGATATACAATGCGCTTTTCTACTCTGCTTTCGAGTATATACACCAAATCAATATGCTCTGTCATGTAAAATACCGAAATTCTAATTTAACACAAATCGAAAAAAATCTAAACAGTATCTAGGCGCCCCAAAGCTAAACAAAAATGGGTATGAATATAGTCTGTTAGAAAAAATATACAATACCTTATTCTACTCTGTTTTGGAGTAAATACAACAACTCCGTATTCTCTCTCATGTAAAATACAGAAATCTAATTTTAGCAGAATCGAAAAAATCTAAATATTATCTAGGCACCCCAATGTTAAAAACAAAATTGCTCTGAATATAATCTGTCAGAATAAATATACAATGCCCTTTTCTACTTTGTTTTGGAGTATATATACCAACTCAATACGCTCTCTCATGTAAAATACCGAAATTCTAATTTTACGCGAATCGAAATAAATCTAAATGATATCTCGGCATTCCAAAGTTAAACGAAAATGTCTCTGAATATAGTCAGTTAGAAAAAATTTAGAATGCTTTATTCTACTCTATTTTGGAGTATATCCACCAACTCAGAATGCTCTCTCATATAAAATACCGAAATTTTAACTTACACGAATCGAAAAAATCTAAATATTATCTAGGCACCCCAATGTTAAAAACAAAATTGCTGTGAATATCATCTGTCAGAAAACATATACAATGCCCTATTCTACCCTCTTGTGGAGAATATACACCAACTCCATATGCTCTCTCATGTAAAATACAGAAATTCTATATTTAAGCGAATCGAAAAAATTCTAATATTATCTAGGCACCCCAATGTTAATAGAAAATTGCTATGAATATACTCTGTCTCACAAAATATAAAATGCCCTTGACTACACTGTTTTGAAATATATACACCAACTCAATATGCTCTCTCATGTAAAATACCGAAATTCTAATTTAAAGCGAATCGAAAAAAATCTAAATAATATTTAGGCGCCCAAATGTTAAAAGACAATTGCTCTGAATATAATCTGTCATAAAAAATATAAAATGTCGTTTTCTACTCTGTTTTGGAGTATATACACCAACTCCATATGCTCTCTCATGTAAAATACCGAAATTCTAATTTTATGCGAATCGAAAAAAATCTAATTAATATCTAGGTGCCCCAATGTTAAAAGAAAATGGCTCTGAATATAGTCTGATAAAAAAAATATACAATGCCTTATTCTACTATTTTTTGGAGTATATACACCAATTCAGTATGCTCTGTCATGTAAAATACAGAAATTTTAATTTTACCCGAATCAAAAAATCTAAATATTATCTAGGCAACCCAATGTTAAAAGCAAAATTGCTCTGAATATAAACTGTCAGAGTAAATATACAATGCCCTATTCTACTTTGTTTTGGAGTATATACACAAACTACATACGGTCTCTAATGTAAAATACAAAAATTCCCTATTTAAGCGAATCGATAAAAATCTAAATATTATATAGGCATTCCAATGTTAAAAGCAAAACTGCTCTGAATATAATCTTTCAGGAAAAATATACAATGCCCTTTTCTACTCTGTTTTGGAGTATATACACCAAATCCATATGCCCTGTCATGTAAAATATAGAAATTATATATTTAAGAGAATAGAAAAAAATCTAAATATTATATAGGCACCCCAATGTTAAAAAAAAATTGCTATGAATATATTCTGTCAGAGAAAATATACAATGCCCTATTCTACTCTGTTTTAAAGTAAATACACCAACTCCATATGCTCTCACATGTAAAATAAAGACATTCTATATTTAAGCGCATTGAAAAAAATCTAAATATTATTTAGGCACCCCAATGTTAAAAGGAAAATTGCTCAAAATATAATCTGTCAGAAAAAATATACAATGCCCTTTTCTACTCTGTTTTGGAGTATATACACCAACTCAATATACTCTCTCATGTAAAATACCGAAACTCTAATTTTAAGCGAATTGAAATAAATTTAAATGATATCTAGGCACCCCAAATTTAAACGAAAATGGCTCTGAATATAGTCAGTTAGAAAAAATATAGAATGCTTTATTCTACCTTATTTTGGAGTATATACACCAACTCAGTATGCTCTCTCGTGTAAAATACAGAAATTCTAATTTTACCCGAATCATAAAAATCTCAATATTATCTAGGCACCCCAATGCACTTTTCCACTTTGTATTGGAGTATATACACCAACTCAATATGCTCTGTCATGTAAAATACAGAAATTCTAATTTTACGTGAATCGAAAAAAATCTAAATAATATCTAGGCGCCCTAAAGTTAAAAGAAAATGGCTCCAAATATAGTGTGTTAGAAAAAATATACAATGCCTTATTCTACTCTCTCTTAAAATATATAAACAAACTCAGTATGCTCTCTCATGTGAAATACCGAAATTCAAATTTTGACAAAATCGAAAAAATCTAAATATTATCTAGGCACCCAAATGTTAAAAACAAAATTGCTCTAAATATAATATCTCAGAAAAAATATACAATGCCTTATTCTACTCTTTTTTGAAGTATATACACCAACTCCATATGCTCTCTGATGTAAAATACAGAAAGTCTATATTTAAGGGATCCGAAAAAATTCTAAATATTGAAGATGGCGCTGTGAGAACAACCCAGGATTGGAGTTCTCGTTGTGTCTGCGGAGAGGTGAGTCTGAGCTGCATTTCCAGACTGATCTTTGTTGCCCACGGAACGGGGAAATTCCCAAGTGAAGAGGAGATGCGGGACGCCAGGCAGATATTCCGCCTGGCGAAGCCGGCAGCCGGGGTGGCGGCGGCCGGCCCTACCCAGCGCTCCCCACAGGGCGCACTTGTCCGGGTGCCCCGTTGAACCGGCAACCGGAGACGTGAGGGGGCTGGACTTGAGACTGAGCTAGACTTGAACAGTGGGTCAGCCCAGGGGATTGCAGGAACAGAGCGTTAGGATTGGCCCAGTGGGACGAACAAAACCGCGATTTCAAACAAGCCCAGTGCAGACGGCCCGAGACGCTCTGAGGGGGAGGGGCGGCCACCATTACCGAGGTAACCCGCCCCAACTGAGATACACGCCCATTGCTGACGCAGCCAGCCGTTGCCGAGGCAACCCGTCCCTACTGAGATACACGCCCACCGCTGACGCAGCCAGCCGTTGCCGAGGCAACCCGTCCCTACTGAGATACACGCCCACTGCTGACGCAGCCAGCCGTTGCCGAGGCAACCTGCTACAACAGAGAGACTCCGCCGCAGGGCGTGGCGGAGAACAGCAGAACAGCGGAGCCAGGGCGAGCCTCAAAACAGCAGGGCGGAGCCTCGGCAGGCAAACAGTGGCTAGTCTGCATCCTAGCTGGGCAGGACCTCAACGGACATCCAAAAACAAAGCCCAAACCCCTCAACACAGCATTTGAGGGAAAAAAAAGGGTTTTTTTAATGAGCTCTGTTGCAGCAGAATCAAACATAGCAGCCTAACAGCCCTGAATGAACAACACAGCTCACAGCTCAGCAATTAAACCCCTATAAAGTACAAACTGTCTCCTCAAGCAGCTCCCTGACCCCTCTATATCCAAAAGACTGACATTAGGCAGGCACCATCCTGGGACAAAGATAGCAGAAAAAGAAACTGGTAGCATCCCTTGCTGTGCCACAGCTGCTAGAGGTGCACCCCCAGGCAAGCAGGGTCTGGAGCGGACCTCAGCACTCGTACAGCGAAGGGGCTAGACTGGTAGAAGGAAAACCAAGCAACAGAAATACTTCATCATCAACATTCAGGGTGTCCACTCAGAGACCCAATAAAAAAGTCAGCAACTACGCAGACGACCAGCGGACAAATCCACAAAGATGGGAAGAAACCAGTGCAAAAAGGAGGAAAACACCCGAAACCAGAACACCTCGCCTCCTAGAAAAAACCAAAACTCCTCACCAGCAAGGGAACAAAGCTGGACGGAGAATGACTGTGACGAAATGACGGAATTAGACTTCAGAAGATGGATAATGAGAAACTTTGGTGAGCTAAAAGATCATGTATTAAATCAATGCAAAGAAACTAAGAACCTTGAGAAAAGATTTGAAAAAAGATTTGAGGAAATGATAACAAGAATGGATAACTTAGAGAGGAATATGAATGAATTAAAGGAGCTGAGAAACACAATACGAGAACTTCGCGAAGCATGCACAAGTTTCAATAGCCGAATTGACCAAGCAGAAGAAAGAATATCTGAAGTCGAAGACCAACTCAATGAAATAAAACGAGAAACCAAGATTAGAGAAAAAAACACAAAAAGGAATGAACAAAGTCTCCAAGAAATGTGGGACTATGTGAAAAGACCTAACCTACGTTTGATAGGTGTACCAGAAGGGGACGAAGAGAATGAATCCAAGCTGGAAAATACTCTTCAGGACATCATCCAGGAAAATTTCCCCCACCTAGCAAGACAGGCCAACACTCAATTGCAGGAAATTCAGAGAACACAACAAAGATATTCCGCAAGAAGAGCAACCCCAAGGCCCATAATCGTCAGATTCAATAGGGTTGAAATAAAGGAGAGAATACTAAGGGCAGCCAGAGAGAAAGGTCGGGTCACCCACAAAGGGAAGCCCATCAGACTCACAGCAGATCTCTCGGCAGAAACACTACAAGCCAGAAGAGAGTGGGGGCCAATATTCAACATTCTTAAAGAAAAGAACTTTCAACCCAGAATTTCATATCCAGCCAAACTGAGCTTCAGAAGTGAAGGAAAAATAAAATCCTTTGCAAACAAGCAAGTACTCAGAGATTTTGTCACCACCAGGCCTGCTTAACAAGAGCTCCTAAAAGAGGCACTACACATAGAAAGGAACAACCAGTACCAGCCATTCCAAAATCACACTGAATGCTAAAGAGCATCAACATAATGAAGAATCTACAACAACTAACAGGCAAAACAGCCACTTAGCATCAAAATGGCAGTATCAAATTCACACATAACAATATTAAACCTAAATGTAAATGGACTAAATGCACCAATCAAAAGACACAGACTGGCAAATTGGATAAAAAGCCAAAACCCATCAGTGTGCTGTATCCAGGAAACCCATCTCACATGCAGGGATACACAAAGGCTCAAAATAAAGGGATGGAGGAAGATTTACCAAGCAAATGGAAAGCAAAAAAAAGCAGGAGTTGCAATTCTCATCTCCGATAAAATAGACTTTAAAGCAACAAAGATCAAAAGAGACAAAGAAGGCCATTACATAATGGTAAAACGATCGATACAACAAGAAGAGCTAACGATCCTAAACATATATGGACCCAATGCAGGAGCACCCAGATACATAAGACAAGTTCTTAAGGACTTACAAAAGGACTTAGACTCTCACACAATAATAGTGGGAGACTTTAACACTCCACTGTCATTACTAGACAGATCTACCAGACAAAAAATCAACAAGGATATCCAGGGCTTGAACTCAGACATGGAGCAAGAAAACCTGATAGACATTTACAGAACTCTCCACCCCAAATCCATAGAATACACATTCTTCTCAGCACCACATCACACCTACTCTAAAATTGACCACATAATTGGAAGTAAAGCACTGCTCAACAAATGCAAAACAACTGAAATCATAACAAACAGCCTCTCAGACCATAGTGCAATCAAGATAGAACTCAGAATTCAGAAACAGACCCAAAACCACGCAGCTTCATGGAAACTGAACAACTGGCTCTTGAATGTTGACTGGGTAAACAACGAAATGAAGGCAGAAATAAAGAAGTTCTTCGAAACCAATGAGAACGAAGACACAACGTGCCAGAACCTCTGGGACACATTTAAAGCAGTCTCTAGAGGAAAGTATATAGCAATAAGTGCCCATATGAGGAGAATGAAGAGATCCAAAATTGACACCCTATCGTCCAAATTGAAAGAGCTAGAGGACCAAGACCAAAAAAACTCAAAACCCAGCAGAAGACAAGAAATAACTAAGATCAGAGCTGAGCTGAAGGAGATTGAGACACGAAAAACCCTTCAAAAAATCAATAAATCCAAGAGCTGGTTTTTTGAAAAGATCAACAAAATAGACAGACCACTAGCCAGATTGATTAAAAAGACAAGAGAGATCAATCAAATAGATGCAATAAAAAATGATAAAGGGGAAATCACCACAGATTCCACAGAAATTCAAACCATCATCAGAGAATATTACAAACAACTCTATGCACATAAACTAGTAAACCTGGAAGAAATGGAAAAATTCCTGGATTCCTGTGTCCTGCCAAGCCTAAACCAGGAGGAAGCTGAAACTATGAATAGACCAATAACAAGGTCTGAAGTTGAGGCAGCAATTAAGAACCTACCACACAAAAAAAGCCCAGGTCCAGACGGGTTCACAGCCGAATTCTACCAGACACACAAGGAAGAGCCGGCACCATTTCTTCTAAAACTATTTCAAACAGTCCAAAAAGAGGGAATCCTTCCAAATCATTTTATGAGACCAACATCATTCTGATACCAAAACCTGGCAGAGACCCAACAAGAAAAGAAAACTTCAGGCCAATATCCATGATGAACATAGATGCAAAAATCTTCAATAAAATATTGGCAAGCCGGTTGCAACAGCAAATCAAAAAACTTATTCATCATGATCAAGTAGGATTCATCCCGGGGATGCAAGGCTGGTTCAACATACGCAAGTCTATAAATGTAATTCACCACATAAACAGAACCAAAAACAAAAACCACATGATTATCTCAATTGACGCAGAGAAGGCATTTGACAAAATTCAACAGCCCTTTATGCTGAAAACCCTCAATAAACTCGGTATCGATGGAACCTATCTCAAAGTAATAAAAGCTATTTATGACAAACCAACAGCCAATATCATACTGAATGGGCAAAAACTGGAAGCATTCCCTTTGAAATCTGGTACTAGACAAGGATGCCCTCTTTCACCACTCCTATTCAATATAGTACTGGAAGTTCTAGCCAGAGCAATCAGGCAAGAAAAAGAAATAAAGGGTATTCAAATAGGAAAGGTGGAAGCCAAATTGTCTCTATTTGCAGACGACATGATAGTATACCTAGAAGACCCCATTGCCGCAGCCCAGAAACTCCTGAAACTGATAAGCAACTTCAGCAAAGTCTCAGGATAGAAAATCAATGTGCAAAAATCACAAGCATTCGTCTACACCAATAACAGACTTAAAGAAAGCCAAATCAAGAGCGAACTGCCATTCGCAATTGCTACAAAAAGAATAAAATACCTTGGAATACAACTCACAAGGAACGTAAGAGACCTCTTCAAGGAGAACTACAAACCACTGCTCAACGAAATCAGAGAGGACACAAACAGATGGAGAAACATTCCATGTTCATGGTTAGGAAGAATTAATATCGTGAAAATGGCTATACTGCCCAAAGTAATTTACAGAATCAACGCTATCCCCATCAAGCTACCATTGACTTTCTTCACAGAACTGGAAAAAACCACCATGAACTTCATATGGAACCAAAAGAGAGCCCGCATAGCCAAGTCAATTCTAAGCAAAAAGAACACAGCCGGGGGCATCACACTACCGGATTTCAAACTATACTACAAGGCTACAGTAATCAAAACAGCATGGTACTGGTACCAAAACAGAGATATAGACCAATGGAACAAAACAGAGGCACCAGAGGCAACACAACATACATACAACTATACAATCTTTGATAAACCTGACAAAAACAAGCAATGGGGCAAGGATTCCATGTTTAACAAATGGTGTTGGGAAAACTGGCTAGCCATGTTCAGAAAGCAGAAACTGGACCCCTTCCTGACACCTTACACTAAAATTAACTCCAGATGGATTAAAGACTTAAACATAAGACCTGGCACCATAAAAACCCTAGAAAGAAATCTAGGCAAAACTATCCAGGACATAGAAGTAGGCAAGGACTTCATGAACAAAACACCAAAAGCATTGGCAAAAAAAGCCAAAATAGACAAATGGGACCTAATCAAACTCCACAGCTTCTGCACGGCAAAAGAAACAGTTACTAGAGTGGATCGGCAACCAACAGAATGGGAAAAAATTTTTGCAGTGTACCCATCTGACAAAGGGCTGATATCCAGAATTTACAAAGAACTCAAACAGATTTACAGGAAAAAAACAAACAAGCCCATTCAAAAGTGGGCAAAGGATATGAACAGATACTTTACAAAAGAAGACATATATGAGGCCAACAATCATATGAAAAAATGCTCATCGTCACTGATCATCATAGAGATGCAAATCAAAACCACATTGAGATACCATCTCACGCCAGTTAGAATGGCGATCATTAAAAAATCTGGAGACAACAGATGCTGGAGAGGATGTGGAGAAAAAGGAACACTTTTACACTGTTGGTGGGAGTGTAAATTAGTTCAACCATTGTGGAAGACGGTGTGGCGATTCCTCAAGGCCTTAGAAATAGAAATTCCATTTGACCCAGCAATCCCATTACTGGGTATATATCCAAAAGACTATAAATCGTTCTACTATAAGGACACATGTACACGAATGTTCATTGCAGCACTGTTTACAATAGCAAAGACCTGGAATCAACCCAAATGCCCATTGATAATAGACTGGATTGGAAAAATGTGGCACATATACACCATGGAATATTATGCAGCAATCAGAAATGATGAGTTTGTGTCGTTTGTAGGGACAGGGATGAATCTGGAGAACATCATTCTCAGCAAACTGACACAAGAACAGAAAATGAAACACCGCATATTCTCACTCATAGGTGGGTGATGAAAAATGAGAACACATGGACACAGAAAGGGGAGTACTAAACACTGGGGTCTATTGGGGGGAAAAGGGGAGGGCCAGTGGGAGGGGGAGGTGGGGAGGGATAGCCTGGGGAGAAAAGCCAAATGTGGGTGAAGGGGAGAAGAAAAGAAAGCACACTGCCATGTGTGTACCTACGCAGCTGTCTTGCATGCTCTGCTCATGTACCCCAAAACCTATAATCCAATAAAAAATTAAAAAAAAAAAATTCTAAATATTATCTAGGCAACCCAATGTTAAAAGCAAAATTGATCTGAATATAATCTGTCAGAAATAATATACAATTCCCTTTTCCACTTTTTTATGGAGTATACACACCAACTCAATATGCTCTGTTACGTAAAATACCGAATTTCTAATTTTACGAGAATCGAAAAAAATCTAAATAATATCTAGGCGCCCCAAATGTAAAAGAAAATTCTTCTGAATATAGTATGTTAGAAAAAATACACACTGCCTTATTCAACTCTGATTTGGAGTATATACACCAACTCAGTATGCTCTCTCATGTAAAATACAGAAATTCTAATTTTACGTGAATCGAGAAAAATCTAAATGTAATCTAGACACCCCAATGTGAAAAGCAAAATTTCTCTGAATATAATCTGTCAGAAAAAATATACAATGCCCTTTTATACTCTGTTTTGGAGTATATACACCAACTCAGTTTGCGCTCTCATGTAAAATACAGAAATTCTAAAATTACCCGAATCGAGAAAATCGAAATATTCTGTAGGCACCCCAATGTTAAAATCAAAACTGCTCTGAATATAATATGTCAAATAAAATATACAATGCCCTATTCTACTCTTTTTTGGAGTATATACACGAACTCCATATGGTCTCTAATGTAAAATACAGAAATTCTAATTTTACTCGAAACGAAAAAATCTAAATATTATCTAGTCACCCCAATGTTAAAAACAAAATTGCTCTGATTATAGTCAGTCAGGAAAAATATACAATGCCCAATTCTACTCTGTTTTGGAGTATATAAACAAACTGCATATGATCTCTCAGGTAAAATACGGAAATTATAATTTTACTCGAATAGAAAACAATCTAAATAATATCTAGGCACCCAAAGTTAAAAGAAAATGGCTCTGAATATAGTCTGTTAGAAAAAATATACAATAGCTTATTCTACTCTGTTTTGGACTATATACACCAACTCAGTATGCTCTCTCATGTAAAATACAGAAATTCTTATTTTACCCAATTCGAAAAAATCTAAATATTATCTAGGCACACGAATGTTAAAAACAAAATTGCTCTGTATATAATCTTTCAGAGAAAATATACAATGCCCTATTATACTCTGTTTTGTAGTATATACACCAACTCAAAATGCTCTCTCATGTAAAATACAGAAATTCTATATTTAAGTGAATCGAAAAAAATCTAAATAATATTTAGACGCCTCAAAGTTAAAAGAAAATGGCTCTGAAAATAGTCTGTTAGAAAAAATATAAAATCCCTTATTCTACTCTGTTTTGGAGTATATACACCAACTCGATATGCTCTCTCTTGTCAAATACAGGAATTCTACGTTTAAGCGAATCGAAAAAAATCTAAATATTATCTATGCACCCCAATGTTAAAAGCAAAATTGCGCTGAATATAATCTGACAGAAAAAATATACAATGCCCTTTTCTACTCTGTTTTGGGGTATATACACCAACTCCATATGTTCTCTCATGTAAAATACAGAAATTCAAATTTTATGCGAATCGACAAAAATCTAAATAAAATCTAGGCGCCCCAAAGTTAAAAGAAAATAACTGTGAATATAGTCTTTTAGAAAAAACATACAATGCCTTATTTTACCCTTTTTTGGAGTATATACACCAACTCCATGTGCTCTATCATGTAAAATACAGAAATTCTAATTTTACGTGAATCAAATAAATCTAAATATTATCTAGGCACCCCACTGTTAAAGAGAAAATTTCTCTGAATATAATCTGTCAGAAAAAATATACAATGCCCTCTTCTACTCTGTTTTGGAGTATATACACCAACTCCATATGCTCTATCATGTAAAATACAGAAATTCTAATTGTCCGTGAATAGAAGAAAAATCTAAATATTATCTAGGCACACCGATATTAAAAACAAAATTGCTCTGAATATAATCTGTCAGAAAAAATATACAATTCCCTATTCTACTCTGTTTTGGAGTATATACACCAACTCCATATGCTCTCACATGCAAAATACAGAAATTCTATATTTATGTGAATAAAAAAAAACTAAAATATATCTAGGCGCCCCAAAGTTAAAAGAAAATGGCTCTGAATATAGTCTCTTAGAGAAAGTATACAATGCTTTATTCCACTCTGTTTTGTAGTATATACACCAACTCAGTATGCTCTCTCATGTAAAATACAGAAATTCTAATTTTAACAGAATCAAAAAAATTAAAAAAATCTAAATATTATCTAGGCACCCCAATATGAAAAGCAAAATTGCTCTGAATATAATATATCATAAAAAATGTACAATGCCCTTTTCCACTCTGTTTTGTAATATATACACAAACTCAATATGCTCTCTCATGTAAAATACCGATATTCTAATTTTACGCGAATAAAAAAAATCTAAATAATATCTAGGTGTCCCAAGGTTAAAGGGAAATGGCTCTGAATATAGTCTGTTAGAAAAAATATACAATGCCTCATTCCACTCTGTTTTGGAATATATACACGAACTCAGTATGCTCTCTCATGTAAAATACCGAAATTCAAATTTTACGTGAATCGAAAATAATCTAAATATAATCTAGATACCCAAATGTAAAAACAAAATTGCTCTGAATAAAATTTGTCAGAATAAATATATAATGCCCTATTCTACTCTGTTTTGGAGTATATACACCAACTACATATGCTCTCTTATGTAAAATATAGAAATTCTATATTTAAGCGAATCGAAAAAAATCTTAATATTATCTAGGCACCCCAATGTTAAAAGCAAGATTTCTCTGAATATAATCTGTGAAAAAAAATATACAATGCCCTTTTCTACTCTGTTTTGGAGTATATACACCAACTCAATATGCTCTCTCATGTAAAATACTGAAATTCTAAATTTACGCGAATCGAAGAAAATCTAAATATTATCTAGGCACCCCAATGTTAAAAGCAAAATTGCTCTGAATAAATTCTGTTAGAAATAATATACAATGCCCTATTTTAATCTGTTTTGGAGTATATACGCCAATTCAATATGCTCTCTCATGTAAAATACCAAAATTCTAATTTTACGGGAATCGAAATAAATCTAAATATTATCTAGGAACCCCGATGTTAAGAGCAAAATTGGTCTGAATATAATGTGTCATAAAAAATATACAATACCGTATTCTACTTTGTTTTGGAGTATATACACCAACTCATTATGCTCTCTCATGTAAAATACTGAAATTCTAATTTTACGTGAATCGAAATAAATCTAAATATTATATAGGCACCCAATGTTAAAAGCAAAATTGCTGAGAATATAATCTGTCAGAAATAATATACAATGCCCTTTCCTACTCTGTTATAAAGTATATAAACCAACTCAATATGCTCTCTCATGTAAAATACAGAAATTGTAAATTTACGAAAATTAAAAAATTCTAAATATTATCTAGGCACCCCAATGTTATAAGCAAAATTCTTCTGAATGTAGTCTTTCAGAAAAAATATACAATGCCTTTTTCTACTCTGTTTTGGACGATATACACCAACTCAATATTCTCTCCCATGTAAAATACAGAAGTTCAAATTTTACACGAACCAAAAAAAATCTAAGTATAATCTAGGCA
The DNA here is from genome assembly GCF_049354715.1 of Callithrix jacchus. Lineage (NCBI taxonomy): Eukaryota > Metazoa > Chordata > Mammalia > Primates > Cebidae > Callithrix > Callithrix jacchus. The sequence goes on along the minus strand of NC_133508.1, from coordinate 159,123,292 downwards.
TTCCAATGTTAAAAGCAAGATTGCTCTGAATATAGTCTGTCAGAGAAAGAACACAATGCCCTCTTCTACTCTTTCTTGGAGTACATAAACCAACTCAATATGCTCTCTCATGTAAAATACCAAAATTCTAATTTTACCTGAATCGAAAAAAATCTAAATATTATCTAGGCACCCCAATGTTAAAAGCAAAATTGCTCTGAATATAATCTGTCAGAACAATATACAATGCATTTTTCTACTCTGATTTGGACTATATACACCAACCCAATATGCTCTCTCATATAAAATACAGAAATTCTAAATTTACGATAATCGAAAAAAATCTAAATATTATTTAGGCACCCAATGTTAAAAGCAAAATTGCTCTAAATATAATCTGTCAGAAATAAACTACAATTTCCTTTTCTACTCTGTTATAAAGTATATACACCAACTCAATATGCTCTCTCATGTAAAATACCGAAATTATAAATTTACGAAATTAAAAAAATATCTAGGCCCCCCAAAGTTAAAAGAAAATGGCTCTCAATATAGTCTGTTAGAAAAAATATACAATGCCTTATTCTACTCTGTTTTGCAGTATATACATCAACTCAGTATGCTCTCTCATGTAAAATACAGAAATTTTAAGTTTACGTGAATCGAAAAAATATAAATATTATCTAGGCACCCGAATGTTAAAAGCAAAATTGCTCCTAATATACTCTGTCAGAAAAAATATACAATAACCTATTTTACACTTTTTTGGAGTATATACACCAATTCCATATGTTCTCTCATGTAAAGTACAGAAATTCTATATATAAGTGAATCAAAAAAATCTAAATAATATCTAGGTGCCCCAAAGTTAAAAGAAAATGGCTCTGAATATAGTCGGTTAAAAAAAATATACAATGCCTTGTTCTACTCTGTTTTGGAGTATATACACCAACTCAGTATGCTCTCTCATGTAAAATACCGAATTTTAAATTTTACATAAATCGAAGAAAATCTAAATATTATCTAGGCACTCCAATGTTAAAACAAAATTGCTCTGGATATAATCTGTCAGAGAGAATATACAATGACCTATTCTACTCTGTTTTGGGATATATACACCAACTCCATATGCTATCTCATGTAAAATACAGAAATTCTATATTTAAGCGAATTGAAAAAAATCTAAATATTATCTAGGCACCCCAATATTAAAAGCAAAATTGCTCTGAATATAATCTGCCAGAAAAAATATACAATGCCCTTTTCTACTCTGTTTTGTAGTATATACACCAACTGAATATGCAATCTCATGTAAAATAACAAAATTCTAATTTTACTCGAATCGAAAAAATCTAAATATTATCTAGGCACCCCAATGTAAAAAACAAAATTGCTCTCAATATATTCTGTCAGAGAAAATATACAATGCCCTATTCTATTCTGTTTTTGAGTATATACACCAACTCCATATGCTCTCTCATGTAAAATACAGAAATTCTATATTTAAACGAACCGAAATAATTCTAAATATTATCTAGGCACCCCAATGTTAACAGCAAAACTACTCTGAATAGAATCTGTCAGAAAAAATATACAACGTTGTTTTCTACTCTGTTTTGTAGTATATACACCAACTCAATATGCTCTCTCATATAAAATACCGAAATTCTAAATTAACGTGAATCGAAAAAAATCTAAATTCTATCTAGGCGCCCCAAAGTTAAAAGAAAATGGTTCTAAATATAGTCTGATAGAGAAAATATACAATGCCTTATTCTACTGTGTTTGGAGTATATATACGAACTCAGTATGCTCTCTCATGTAAAATACTGAAACTCCAACTTTAAGTGAAACGAAAAATTATAAATATTATCTAGGCACCCTAATGTTAAAATAAAATTGCTCTAAATATAATCTGTCAGAAAAAAATATACAATCCCATTTTCTACTCTGTTTTGTAGTATATACACCAACTCAATATGCTCTCTCATGTAAAATACAGAAATTCGAATTCCTCCGGAATCGAAAAAATCTAAGTATTATCATGGCACCCCAATATAAAAAGCAAAATTTCTCAGAATATTATCTGTCATAAAAAATATACAATGCCCTATTCTACTCTGTTTTGGCGTATATGCACCAACTTTATATGCTCTCTCATGTTAAATACAGAAATTCTATATTTAAGCGAATCGAAAAAAATCTAAATATTATCTAGGCACGCCAATGTTATAAACAAAATTGCTCTGAATATAAAGTGTCAGAAAAAATATAAAATGTTCTATTCTACTCTGTTTTGGAGTATATACACAAACTCAGTATGCTCTCTCATGTAAAATACAGAAATTCTAATTTTAAATGAATCGAAAAAAGTGAAAATATTAGCTAGGGTCCCCAATGTTAAAAACAAAATTGCTCTGAATGAAATCTGTCAGAAAAAATATACAAGGCCCTTTTCTACACTGTTTTGTAGCATATACACAACTTCCATATGCTCTCTCATGTAAAATACAGAAATTCTAATTTTACGCGAATCGAAAAAAATCTAAATAATAACTAGGCGCCTCAAAGTTAAAAGAAAATGTCTCTGAATATAGTCTGTTAGAAAAAATATACAATGTCTTATTCTACAAAGTTTTGGAGTATATATACCAACTCAATATGCTCTCTCATGTAAAATAAAGAAATTCTAATTCTACCCAAATCGAAATAATCCAAATATTATCTATGCACCCCAATGTTAAAAACAAAATTGCTCTGAATATAATCTGTCAGAAAAAATATACAATGCCCTATTCTAATCTGTTTTAACGTATATACACCAACTCCATATGCTCTCCCATGTAAAATACAGAAATTCTATATTTCAGCGAATCAAAAAACTTCCAAATATTATCTAGGCACACCTATGTTAAAAGCAAAGTAGCTCTGAATATAATCTGTCAGAAAAAATATACAATGCCCTTTTCTACTCGATTTTGTAGTATATACACCAACTCAATATGCTCTGTCATGTAAAATACAGAAATTCTAATTCTACACGAATCGAAAAAACTAAATATTATCTAGGCCCCCCAATGTTAAAAGCGAAATTGCTCTGAATATAATCTGTAAGAGAAAATATACAATGCCCTTTTCTACTCTGTTTTGGAGTATATACACCAACTAAATATGCTCTCTCATGTAAAATAACAAAATTCTAATTTTAGGTGAATCAAAAACAATCAAAATAATATCTAGGCACCCCGAAAGAAAAATAAAATGGCTCTGAATATAGTCTGTTAGAAAAAATATACAATGCCTTATTCTAATCTGTTTTGGAGGATATACACCAACTCAGGATGCTCTCGCATGTAAAATACAGAAATTCTGATTTTACCCAAATCGAAAAAATCTAAATATTATCTAGGCACCCCAGTGTTAAAAAAAAATTGCACGAAATATAATCCGTCAGAAAAAATATACAATGCCCTATTCTACTCTGTTTTGGAGTAAATACACCCACTCCATATGCTCTCATGTAAAATACAGAAATTTTATATTTATGCACAGCGAAAAATATCTAAATATTATCTAGGCAACCCAATGTTAAAAACAAACTTGCTCTGAACATAATCGGTCAGAAAAAATATACAATGCCCTTTTCTACTCTGTTTTGGAGTATATACACCAATTCCACATGCTCTCTCATTTAAAATACAGAAATTCAAATTGTACGCGAATCGAAAAATATATAAATAATATGTAGACGCCCCAAAGTTAAAAGAAATTGACTCTGAATATAGTCGGTCAGAAAAAATATACAATGCCCTATTGTACTCTGTTTTGGAGTATATACACGAACTCCATATGCTCTCTCATGTAACATACAGAAATTCTTTATTTAAGCGAATCGAAGAAAATCTATATATATCTAGACGCCTTAAAGTTAAAAGAAAATGACTCTGAATATACTCTGTTATATAAAATTTACAATGCCTTATTCTAATCTTTTTTGGAGTATATACACCAACTCAGTATGCTCTCTCATGTAAAATACAGAAATACTAATTCTACCAAAATCGAAAAAATCTAAATATTATCTAGGCACTTCAATGTTAAAAACAAAATTTCTCTGAATATAATGTGTCAGAAAAAATATACAATGCCCTATTATACTCTTTTTTGGAGTATATTCACCAACTCCATATGCTCTCTCATGTAAAATACCGAAATTCTAATTTTATGCGAATCCAAAAAAATCTAAATAATAGCTAGGCACCCCAATGTTAAAAGAAAATGGCTCTGAATATTGTCTGTTAGAAAAAATATACAATGCCTTATTCTTCTCTGTTTTGGAGTATATACACCAACTAAGGATGCTCTCTAATGTAAAATAACAAAATTCTAATTTTCCCCGAATCGAAAATAATCTAAATATTACCTAGGCACCCCAGTGTTCAAAAAAATTGCTCTGAATATAATTTGTACGAAAAAATATACAATGCCCTATTCTACTCTGTTTTGCAGTATATACACCAACTCCATATGCTCCCTCATGTAAAATACAAAAATTCTATATTTAAGCGAATCAAAAAAAATCTAAATATTATCTAGGCACCCCAATGTTATAAACAAAATTGCTCTGAATATAATCTTTCAGAAAAAATATACAATGCCCTATTCTACTCTGTTTTGGAGTATATACACCAACTCCATATGCTCTCTCATGTAAAATACAGAAATTCTATATTTAAGCGAATCGAAAAAAATCTAAATATTATCTAGGCACCCCAATGTTAAAAGCAAAATTTCTCTGAATATAATCTGTAAGAAAAAATATACAATGCCCCTTTCTACTCTGTTTTGTAGTATGTACACCAACTCAATATGCTCTCTCTTATAAAATACCGAAATTCTAATTTTACGCGAATCGAAAAAAATCTAAATAATATCTAGGCGCCCGAAAGTTAAAAGAAAATGGTTCTAAATATAGTCTGTAAGAACAAATATAGAATGCCTTATTCTTCTCTGTTTTGGGGTATATACACCAACAGAGTATGCTCTCTCATGTAAAATACTGAAATTCTAAGTTTACGTGAATCAAAAAAAATCTAAATACTATCTAGGCACCCCAATGTTAAAAACAAAATTGCTCTTAATGTAATCTGTCAGAAAAAATATACAATGCCCTATTCTACTCTGTTTTAAAGTATGTACACCAACCCCATATGCTCTCTCATGTAAAATAAAGAAATTCTATTTCTACCCGAATCGCAAAATCTTAATATTATCTAGGCACCCCAATGTTAAAAACAAAATTTCTCTGAATATAATTTGTCAGAGAAAATATACAATGCCCCATTCTACTCTGTTTTGGAGTATATACACCAACTCAATATGCTCTCTCATGTAAAATACCGAAATTCTAATTTTAGGCGAATCAAAACAAATCTAAATAATATCCAGGCACCCCAAAGGTAAAAGAAAATGGCTCTGAATATAGTCTGTTAGAGAAAATATACAATGCCCTATTCTACTCTGTTTTGGAATATATACACCAACTCAGTTTGCTCTCTCATGTAAAATACAGAAATTCTAATTTTCCGTGAATCGAAGAAAATCTAAATATTATTTAGGCACCCCAATGTTAAAAACAAAATTTGTCTGAATAAAATCTGTCAGAAAAAATATACAATCCCCTTTTCTACTTTGTTTTGAAGTATATACATTAACTCAATATGCTCTCTCATGTAAAATACCGAAATTCTAATTTTAGGTGAATCAAAAATAATCTAAATAATATCTAGGCGGCCCAAAGTTAAAAGAAAATGGCTCTGAATATAGTGTGTTAGGAAAAATATACAATGCCTTATTCTACTCTGTTTTGGAGTATATACACCAACTCAGTATGCTCTCTCATGTAAAATACAGAAATTCTAATTGTACGTGAATTGAAAAAAATCTAAATATTATCTAGGCACCCCAATATTAAAAGCGAAATTGCTCAGAATATTATCTGTCAGAAAAAATATACAATGCCCTTTTCTACTCTGTTTCGTAGTATATACACCAACTCAATATGCTCTCTCATGTAAAATACAGAAATTCTAAATTTACCCAAACCAAACAAATCCAAATATTATCTAGGCACTGCAATGTTAAAAGCAAAATTTCTCTGAATATAATCTGTCAGAAAAAATATACAATGCCCTCTTCTATTCTGTTTTGTAGTATAAACACCAACTCAATATGCTCTGTAATGTAAAATACAGAAATTCTAATTTTCCGTGAATCGAAGAAAATCTAAATATTACTTAGGCACCCCAATGTTAAAAACAAAATTGGTCTAAATAAAATCTGTCAGAAAAAATATACAATGCCCTTTTCTACTCTGTTTTGTAGTATATACACCAACTCAATATGCTCACTCAACGTAATATACAAAAATTCAAATTTACACGAATCAACAAAATCTAAACAAATTCTAGACGCACCAAAGATAAAAGAAATTGGCTCTGAATATAGTCTGTTAGAAAAAAAATACATCGCCTTATTCTACTTTTTTTTGAAGTACATACACCAACTCAGTGTGCGCTCTCATGTAAAATACAGAAATTCTAAATTTACGTGAATCAAAAATAATCTAAACATTATCTAGGCACCCCAATGTTAAAAACAAAATTGCTCTGAATATAGTCTGTCAGATAAAATATACAATGCCCTATTCTACTCTGTTTTAAAGTATATACACCAACTTCATATGCATTCTCATGTAAAATACAGAAATTCGATATTTAAGCGAATCGAAAAACATCTAAATATTATCTAGGCACCCGAATGTTAAAGCAAAATTGCTCTGAATATTATGTGTCAGAAAAAATATACAATGCTTTTTTCTACTCTGTTTTGGAGTATATACACCAACTAAATATGCTGTCTCATGTAAAATAACGAAAGTCTAATTTTAGGCGAATCAAAAAAGATCTAAATAATATCTAGGCGCCCCAAAGTTAAAAGAAAATGGCTCTGAATATAGTCTGTTAGAAAAAATATACAATGCCTTATTCTACTCTGTTTTGGAGTATATACAGCAACTCAGAATGTTCTCTCATGTAAAATATAAAATTCTAATTTTACCCGAATCGAAATACTCTAAATATTATCTAGGCAACCCAATGTTAAAAACAAAATTGCTCTGAATATAATCTGTCACAATAATTATAAAATGCCCTATTCTACTCGGTTTTGGAGTATATACAACAACTCAGTATGCTCTCTCATGTGAAATACCGAAATTCTAATTTTAAGTGAATCGATAAACTTCTAAATATTATATAGGCACAGCAATGTTAAAAACAAAATTGCTCTGAATAAAATCTGTCAAAAAAAATGTACAATGCCCTTTTCTACTCTGTTTTGTAGTATATACACCAACTCCATATGCTCTCTCATGTAAAATACAGAAATTATAATTTTCCGCGAATCGAGAAAAATCTAAATATTATCTAGGCACCCCAATGTTAAAATAAAAATTGCTCTGAATATAATATGTCAGAAAAAATATACAATGCACTTTTCTACTCTGTTTTGTAGTATATACACCAACACAGTTTGCTCTGTAATGTAAAATACAGAAATTCTAATTCTACCCGAATCGGAAAAATCTAAATATTATTTAGTCGTCCCAATGTTAAAAACAAAATTGCTCATAATATAATCTGTCAGAAAAAATATACAATGCCCTATTCTTCTATGTTTTGTATTATATATACCATCTCAATATACTCTCTCATGTAAAATACAGAAATTCTATGTTTAAGCGAATCGAAAAATATATAAATATTATCTAGGCACCCCAATGTTAAAAGCAAAATTGCTCTGAATATAATCTGTCATAAAAATTATACCATGCCCTTTTCTACTCTGTTGTGTACTATATACACCAACACAATATGCTCTGTCATGTAAAATACAGAAATACCAATTTTACCCAAATCGAAAAAATCTAAATATTATGAAGGCACGCCAATGTTTAAAACAAAATTGCTCTGAATATAATCTGTCAGAAAAAATATAAAATGCCCTATTCTACTCTGTTTTGGAGTATATACACCAACTCAGTATGCTCTCTCATGTGAAATACCGAAATTCTAATTTTACGTGAATCGAAAATAATCTAAATATTATCTAGGCACTCTAATGTTAAAAACAAAATTGCTCTGAATATAATCTGTCAGAAAAATTATATAAAGCCCTATTCTACTCTGTTCTCGAGTATATACACCAACTCCATATGCTCTCTCATGTAAAATACAGAAATCCTATATTTAAGCGAATCAAAAATAATCTAAATATTATCTAGGCACCTCAATTTTATAAGCAAAATTTCTCTGAATATAATCTGTCAGAAAAAATATACAATGCCCTATTCTACTCTGTTTTGGAGTATATAACGCAACTCAGTATGCTCTCTCATGTAAAATACAGAAATTCAATATTTAAGCGAATCGAAAAAAATTTAAATATTATCTAGGCACCCGAATGTTAAAAGGAAAATTTCCCTGAATATAATCTGTCAGAAAAAATATACAATGCCCTTTTCTACACTGTTTTTAGTATATACACCAATTCAATATGCTCTCTCATGTAAAATACAGAAATTCTAATTTTACCCGAATTGAAAAAATTAAAATATTATGTAGGCACCCCAATGTTTAAAACAAAATTGCTCTGAATATAATCTGTCAGAAAAAATATAAAATGCCCTATTCTACTCTGTTTTGGAGAATATACATCAACTCAATATGCTCTTTCATGTAAAACACAGAAATTCTATATTTGAGAGAATTGAAAGAAATCTAACTATTATCTAGGCACCCCATGATAAAAACAAAATTGCTCTAAATATAATCTGTCAGAGAAAATACACAATGCCATTTTCTACTCTGTTTTGTATTATATAAACCAACTCAATATGCTCTTTAATGTAAAATACAGAAACTCTAATTTTACCCGAATTGAAAGAATCTAAATATTATGTAGGCACGCCAAGGTTAAAAACAAAATTGCTCTTAATATAATCTGTCAGAAAACATATACAATTCTTTATTCTACTCTGTTTTAGAGTATATAGACCAACTCAGTATGCTCTCTCATGTAAAATACCGAAATTCTAATTTTACGTGAATCGAAAAAAAATCTAAATATTATCTACGCACCCCAATGTTAAAAACAATATTGTTCTGAATATAATCCGTCAGAAAAACTATACAATGTTCTATTCTACTCTGTTTTTGAGTATATACACCAATTCCATATGCTTTCTCATGTAAAATACAGAAATTCTACATTTAAGCCAATCGAAAAAAATCTAAATATTATCTAGGCACCTCATTGTTAAAAGAAAAATTTCTCTGAATACAATCTGTCAAAAAAAATATACAATGCCTTATTCTACTCTGTTTTGGAGTATATACACCAACTCCATATGCTCTCTTATGTAAAATACAGAAATTCTATATTTAAAAAAAACAAAATATATCTAAATATTATCTAGGCAACCCAATGTAAATAGCAAAATTTATCTGAATATCATCTGTCATAAAAAATACACAATTGCATTTTCTACTTTGTTTTGTAGTATATACACCAACTCAATATGTTCTCTCATGTAAAATTCCGAAATTTTAATTTTACGCAAATCAAAAAAAATCTAAATAATATTTAGGCGCCCAAAAGTTTAAAGAAAATGGCTGTTAATATAGTCTGTTAGAAAAAATATACAATGCCTTATTCTACTCTGTTTTGGAGTATATACACCAACACAGTATGCTGTCTCATGTAAAATACAGAAATTCTAATTCTACCCAAATCGAAAAAATCTAAATATTATCTAGGCACCCCAATGTTAAAAGCAAAATTTCTCTTAATACAATCTGTCAGAATAAATATAGAATGCCCTTTTCTACTCTGTTTTGGAGTATATACACCAACTCCATATGCTCTTTTATGTAAAATACCGATATTCTAATTTTAGGCGAATCAAAAAAAATCTAAATAATATCTAGGCGCTCCAAAGTTAAAAGAAAATGGCTCTGAATATAATCTGTTAGAAAAAATATACAATGCCTTATTCTACGTTGTTTTGGAGTATATACACGAACTCAGGGTGCTCTCTCATGTAAAATACAGAAATTCTAATTTTACCCGAATCGAAAAAATCTAAATATTATCTAGGCACCTCAATGTTAAAAACACAATTGCTCTGAATATAATCTGTCAGAAAAAATATACAATGCCCTATTCTACCCTGTTTTGGAGTATATACACCAACTCAGTATGCTCTCTCATGTAAAATACAAAAATTCTACGTTTAAATGAATCGAAACAAATCTAAATATTATCTAGGCACTCCAATGTTAAAAGAAAATAGCTCTGAATATAATCTGTCAGAAAAAATATACAATACCCTTTTCTACTCTGTTTTGTAGTATATACACCAATTCCATATGCTCCATTATGTAAAACACAGAAATACTATATTTAAAAGAATCGAAAGAAATCTAAATATTATCTAGGCAACCCAATTTTATAAGCAAAATTGCTCTGAATATAATCTGTCAGAGAAAATACACAATGCCCTTTTCTACTCTGTTTTGTAGTATGTACACCAACTCAATATCCTCTCTCATATAAAATACCGAAATTCTAATTTTACGTGAATCGAAAAGAATCTAAATAATATCTAGGCTCCCCAAGTTAAAAGAAAATGGTTCTGAATATATTCTGTTAGAAAAAATATACAATGCCTTATTCTACTCTGTTCTGGAGTATATAAACCAACTCAGGATGCTCTGTCATATAAAATACAGAAATTCTAATTTTACCCAAATCGAAAAAATTTAAATATTATCTAGGCACCCCAGTGTTAAAAAAAAAATTGCTCGAAATATAATCCGTCAGAAAAAATATACAATGCCCTATTCTACTCTGTTTTGGAGTAAATACACCCACTCCATATACTCTCATGTAAAATACAGAAATTCTATATTTATACGAATCGAAAAATATCTAAATATTATCTAGGCACCCCAATGTTAAAAGAAAACTTGCTCTGAATATAATCGGTCACAAAAATATACAATGCCCTTTTCTACTCTGTTTTGGAGTATATACACCAACTCCATATGCTCTCTCATTTAAAATACAGAAATTCAAATTGTACGCGAATCGAAAAATATATAAATAATATTTAGGCGCCCCATGGTTAAAAGAAATTGGCTCTGAATATAGTTTGTTACAAAAAATATACAATGCCTTATTCTACTCTGTTTCGGAGTACATACACCATCTCAGGGTGCACCCTCCTATAAAATACAGAAATTCTAATTTTACTGGAATCGAAAAAAATCAAAATATTATCTAGGCACCTCAGTGTTAAAAAAAATGCTCTGAATATAATCTGTCAGAAAAAATATACAATGCCCTATTCTACTCTGTTTTGGAGTATATACACCAACTCCACCTGCTCTCTCATGTAAAATAGAGAAATTCGATATTTAAGAGAATCGAAAAAAATCTAAATATTATCTAGTCACCCCAAAGTAGAAAGCAAAATCGCTCTGAATATAATTGGTCAGAAAAAATATACAATGCCCTATTCTACTCTGTTTTGGAGTATATACACCAACTCCATATGCTCTCTCATGTAAAATAGAGAAATTCTATATTTAAGTGAATCGAAAAAAATCTATATATATCTAGATGCCCCAAAGTCAAAAGAAAAACACTCTGAATATAGACTGTAAGATAAAATTTACAATGCCTTATTCTACTCTTTTTAGGAGTATATACACCAACTCAGTATGCTCTCTCATGTAAAATACAGAAATTCTAATTCTACCCGAATTGAAAAAATCTAAATATTATCTAGGCACCCCAATTTTCAAAGAGAAATTGCTCTGAATATAATCTGTCAGAAAAAATATACAATGCCCATTTCTACTCGGTTTTGTAGTATATACACCAACTCAATATGCTCTCTCATGTAAAATACAGAAATTCTAATTTTACGGGAATTGAAAAACATCTAAAAAATATCTAGGTGCTCCAAAGTTAAAAGAAAATATCTGTGAATATAGTCTGTTAGAAAAAATATACAATGCCTTATTCTACTCTGTTTTGGATATATACAGCAACTAAATATGCTCTCTCATGTAAAATACCAAAATTCTAATTTTACCCGAAACAAAAAAATCTAAATATTATCAAGGCACCCCAATGATAAAGGAAAATTGCTCTGAATATAATCTGTCAGAAAAAAAAAACAATGCCCTTTTCTACTCAGTTTTGTAGTATATACACCAACTGAATATGCTCTCTCATGTAAAATAAAGAAATTCTAATTTTACCAGAATCGAAAAATTCTAAATATTATCTAGGCAACCCAATGTTAAAAACAAAATTGCTCTTAATATAATCTGTCAGGAAAAATATACAATGCCCTATTCTACTCTGTTTTGGACTATATACACCAAGTCCATCTACTCTCTCATTTAAAATAGAGAAATTCTAAATTTAAGAAAATTGAAAAATACACAAATATTATCTAGGCACCCCAATGTTAAAAGCAAAATTGCTCTTAATATTATCTATCAGAAATAACATACAATACCCTTTTCTACTCTTTGATCGAGTATATACACCAACTCAATATGCTCTCTCATGTAAAATAACGAAATTCTATTTTACGTGAATCGAAAATAATCTAAATAATATCTAGGCTCCCCAAAGTTAAAATAAAATGGCTCTGAATATATTCTGTTAGAAAAAATGTACAGTGCCTTATTCTACTCTGTTTTAGAGTATATACACCAATTCAGTATGCAATCTCATGTGAAATACTGAAATTCTAATTTTACGTGAATCGAAAAAAATCTAAATATTATCTAGGCACCACAATATTAAAGCAAAATTTGTCTGAATATAATCTGTCAGAAAAAGTATACAATACCCTTTCTACTCTGTTTTGGAGTATATACATTAACTCAGTATGCTCTCTCATGTAAAATACCGAAATTCTAATTTTATGAAAATCGCAAAAAATCTAAATATTATCAAGGCATCCCAATGTTAAAAACAATATTTCTCTGAATATAATCTGTCAGAAAAAATATACAATTCCCTATTCTACTCTGTTTTGGATTATATACACCAACTCCATATGCTCTCTCATGTAAAATACAGAAATTCTATATTAAAGCGAATCGAAATAAATCTAATCATTATCTAGGCACCCCAACGTTAAAAGCAAAATTGCTCTAAATATAATTTGTCATAAAAAATATACAATGCCCTTATCTACTGTGTTTGGGAGTATATACACCAACTCCATATGCTCTCTCATATAAAATACAGAAATTCAATATTTAAGCGAATAAAAAAAAATCTAAATATTATCGAGGCACCCTAATGTTAAAGGAAAATTACTCTGAATATAATCTGTCAGAAAAAATATTCAATGCCCTTTTCTACTCTGTTTTGTAGTATATACACCAACTCAAAATGCTCTCACATGTAAAACACAGAAATTCTAATTTTACCAGAATCGAAAACATCTAAATATTATCTAGGCACCCCAATAATAAAAAAGAAATTACTCTGAATATAATCTGTCAAAAAAATATTAAATGCTTTTTTCTACTTTGTTTAAAAGTATATACACCAACTTAGAATGCACTCTTATTAAAATTCCGAAATTCCAATTTTACGTGAATCGAAAAAATTCTAAATATTATTTAGGCACCCCAATGATGAAAGCAAAACTGCTCTTAATATAATCTGTCCGAAAAAATATACAGTGCTTTATTCTACTCTGTTTTGGAGTATATACAGCAACTCAATATGCTCTCTCATGTAAAATACCGAAATTCTATATTTAAGCGAATCGAATCAAATCGATATATTATCTAGGCAACCCAATATTAAAAGCAAAATTTCTCTGAATATAAACTGTCAGGAAAAATATACAATGCCCTTTTCTACTCTGCTTTGTAGTATATATACAAACTCAATATGCTCTCTCATGTAAAATACCGAAAATCTAATTTTACCCGAATAGAAAAAATCTAAATAGTATCTCCGCACCCCAAGGATAAAAACAAAATTTCCCTTAATATAAGCTGTCAGAAAAAATATACAATACCCTATTCTACTCTGTTTTGGAGTATATAAACCAACTCAGTGTGCTCTCTCATTTAAAACAGCAAAATTCTAATTTTACGTTAATCGAAAAAAATCTAAATATTATCTAGGCATCCCAATGTTAAAAACAAAATTGCTCTTAATATCATCTGTCATAAAAAATATACAATGCCCTTTTCTACTCTATTTGGGAGTATATACACCAACTCCTTATGCTCTTTTATGTAAAATACAGTAATTCTATATTAAAGCGAATCAAAAAATATCTAAATATTATCTAGGCACCCCAATGTTAAAAGCAAAATTGTTCTGAATATAATCTGTCAGAAAAAATGTACAATGCCAATTTCTACCCTTTTTTCGAGTATATACACCAACTCAATATGCTCTCTCATGTAAAATTCTGAAATTCAAATTTTACGCGAATCGAAAAAAATCTAAATAATATCTAGGCGCCCCAAAGTTAAAAGAAAATGGCTCTGAATATATTCTGTTAGAAAAAATATACAGTGCCTTATTCTACACTGCTTTGAAGTATATACACGAATTCCGTATGCTATCTCATGTAAAATACAGAAATTTTATATTTAAGCGAATCGAATAAAATCTATAAATTTTCTAGGCACCCGGATATTAAAAGCAAAATTACCCTGAATATAATATGTCAGAAGAAATATACAATGACCTATTCTATTCTGTTTAAAAGTATATACACCAACTCAGTATGCACTCTCATGTAAAATACCGGAATTCTAATTTTATGTGAATCAAAAAAAATCTAAATATAATCTAGGCACCCCAATGTTAAAAGCAAAATTTCTCTGAATATAATCTGTCAGAAAGAATATACAGTGCCCTATTCTACTCTGTTTTGGAGTATATGCACCAACTCAATATGCTATCTCATGTAAAATACAGAAATTCTATATTTAAGTGAATCGAAAAAATCTATATATTATCTAGGCACCCCAATATGAAAAGCAAAATTGCTCTTATTATAACCTGTTAGAAAAAATATACAATGCCTTATTCTACTCAGTTTTAAAGTATATACACCAACTCAGTGTGCTCTCTCATGTAAAACAGAGAAATTCTAATTTTACCGGAATCGAATAAATTTAAATATAATCTAGGCACCCCAATTTTAAAAACAATATTGCTGTGAATATAATCTGTCAGAGAAAATATACAATGACCTCTTCTACTCTGTTTTGGAGTATGTACACCAACCCAATATGCTCTCTCATGTAAAATACCGAAATTATAATTTTACGCAAATTGAAAAAAATCTCAATAATATCTAGGTGCCCCAAAGTTAAAAGAAAATTTCTCTGAATATAGTCTGTTAGAATAAATATACAATGCCTAATTCTACTCTGTTTTGGAGTATATAAACCAACTCAGTATGCTCTCTCATGTAAAATACCGAAACTCTAAATTTACGTGAATAGAAAACAATCTAAATATTATCTAGGCACCCCAATGTTTAAAGCAAAGTTGCTCTGAATATAATCTGTTAGAAAAAATATACAATGCCCTTTTCTACTCTGTTTTAAAGTATATACACCAACACCATATGCTCTCTCATGTAAAATACAGATATTCCATATTTAAGCGAATAGTAAAAATCTAAATATTATCTGGGCACCCCAATGTTAATAGCAAAATTTCTCTGCATATAATCTGTCAGATAAAATATACAATGCCATTTTCTACTTTGTTTTGTAGTATATACACCATCTGAATATGCTCTCTCATGTAAAATACCGAAATTAAAATTTTACGTGAATCAAAAAAAATCTAAAAAATAACTAGGCGTTCCAAAGTTAAAAGAAAATGGCTCTGAATATAGTATGTGAGAAAAAATATACAATGCCCTATTCTACTTTGTTTTGGACTATATACACACACTCAGTATGCTCTCTCATGTAAAATACCGAAATTCTAATTTTACCCGAATCGAAAAAATCTAAATATTATCAAGGCACCCCAATGTTACAAGCAAAATTGCTCTGAATATAATCTGTCCGAAAAAATATACAATGCATTTTTCTCCTCTGTTTGGTAGTATATACACCAACTCAATATGCTCTCTCATGTAAAATACCGAAATTCTAATTTTACGTGAATTAAAAAAATCTGAATAATAACTAGATGCCCGAAAATTAAAAGAAAATGGCTGTTAATAAAGTCTGTTGGACAAAATATACAATGTTTTATTCTACTCTGTTTTGAAGTATATACACCAACTCAGTATCTTCTCTCATGTAAAATACTGAAATTCTACTTTTACGTGAATAGAAAAAAATCTAAATATTATCTAGGCACCCCAATGTTAAAAGCAAAATTGCTCTGAATATAATCTGTCAGAGAAAATATAAAATGACCTCTTCTACTCTGTATTGTAGTATATACACCAACTCAATATGCTCTCTCATGTAAAATATTAAAATTCTAATTTTACCCATATCGAAAAAATCTAAATATTATTTAGGCGCCCCAAAGTTAAAATAAAATTTTTCTAAATATAGTCTGTTAGAAAAAAAATACAATGCCTAATTCTACTCTGTTTTGGAGTATATACACCAACTCAGTATGCTCTCTCATGTAAAATACCGAAACTCCAAATTTACGTGAATAGAAAAAAATCTAAATATTATCTAGGCACCCCAGTGTTAAAATCAAAGTTGCTCTGAATACAATCTGTCAGAAAAAATATACAATGTTATTTTCTACTCTGTTTTGGAGTATATACATCAACTCAATATGCTCTATTATGTAAAATACAAAAATTCAAATTTTACCCATATCGAAAAAATCTAAATATTATCTAGGCACCCCAATGTTAAAAACAAAATTGCTCTGAATATAATCTGTCAGAAAAAATATACAATGCCTTATTCTACTCAATTTAGGAGTACATACACCAACTCCATATGCTCTCTCATGTAAAATAGAGAAATTCTATATTTAAGCGAATTGAAAAAAATTTAAATATTATCTAGGCACCGCAATGTTAAAAGCAAAATTGCTCTGAAAATAATCTGTCAGAAAAAATATACAATGTTCTTTTCTACTCTGTTTTGTAGTATATACACCAACTCAATATGCTCTCTCATTTAAAATACCAAAATTCTAATTTTACGTGAATCGAAAAAAATCTAAATAATATCTAGGCTCCCGAAAGTTAAAAGAAAATGGCTCTGAATATAGCCTGTTAGAGAAAATATACAATGCCTTATTCTACTCTGTTTTGGAGTATATACACCAACTCAGTAGGCTCTCTCATGTAAAATACCGAAATTAAAATTTTAAGGGAATCGAAAAAAATCTAAATATTATATAGGCACTACAATGTTAAAAGCAAAATTGCTCTGAATATAATCCGTCAGAAAAAAAAGACAATGCCCTTTTGTACTTTGTTTTGGAGTATATACACAAACTCAATATGTTCTGTTATGTAAAATACCGAAATTCAAATTATACGCGAATCAAAATAAATCTAAATAATATCTAGGCGACCCAAAGTTAAAAAAAAATGGCTCTGAATATAGGCTGTAAGGAAAAATATACAAGGCCCTTCTCTACTCTGTATTAAAGTATATACACGAACTCAATATGCTCTCTTTTTTAAAATACAGAAATTTCATATTTTAACGAATCGAAGAAATCTAAATATTATCTAGGCACCCCAATGTTAAAAACAAAATTGCTCTGAATATAATCTGTCAGAAAAAATGTACAATGCCCTCTTCTATTCTGTTTTGTAGTATAAACACCAACTCAATATGCTCTCTCATGTAAAATACAAAAATTCTAATTTTACGTGAATCGAACAAAGTCTAAATAATATCTAGGCTTTCCAAAGTTAAAAGAAAACGGCTGTGAATATAGTCTGTTAGAGAAAATATACAATGCCTTATTCTACTCTGTTTTGGAGTGTATACACCAACTCAGTAGGCTCTCTCATGTAAAATAACGAAATTATAATTTTACGGGAAACCAAAAAAATATAAATATTATATAGGAACCCCAATGTTAACAGCAAAATTTCTCTGAATATAATCTGTCAGAAAAAATATACAATGCCCTTTTCTACTCTGTTTTACAGTATATACACCAACTCAATATGCTCTCTCATGTAAACTACAGAAATTCTAATTTTACCCGAATCGAAAAAATCTAAATATAATCTAGGCACCCCTAAGTTAGAAAAAAAATGGCTCTGAATATAGTCTGCTGTAAAAAATATACAATGCCTTATTCTACTCTATTTTTGAGTATATACACCAACTCATTTTTCTCTCTCAAGTAAAACACAGAAATTCTAATATTACCCGAATAGAAAAAATCTAAATTTTATCTAGGCACCACAATGTTAACAGCAAAATTGCTCTGAATATAGTCTGTCAGAAAAAATATACAATGCTTTTTTGTAATCTGTTTTGGAGTATATACACCAACTCAATATGCACTCTCATGTAAAATACCGAAATTCAAATTTTACGTGAATCGAAAAAAATCTAAATATCATCTAGGCACCCCAATGTTAAAAGAAAAATTGCTCTTAATATAGCCTGTCAAAAAAATATACAATGCCCTTTTCCACTATATTTTGGAGTATATACACCAACTCAATATTCTCTCTCATGTAAAATACCAAAATTCAAATTTTAGGCGAATCAATAAAAATCTTAATAATATCTAGGCGCCACTAAGTTAAAAGAAAATCGCTCTAAATATAGTCTGTTAGAAAAAAATATACAATGACTTATTCTACTCTGTTTTGGAGTATATACACCAACTCAGTATGCTCTCGCACGTGAAATACAGAAATTCGAATTTTACCCGAATCGAAAATATCTAAATATTATCAAGGCACCCCAATGTTAAAAACAAAATTGCTCTGAATATAATGTGTCAGAGAAAATATAAAATGCCCTATTCTATTTTGTTTTGGAGTATATACACGAACTCCATATGCTCTCTCATGTAAAATACAGAAACCCTAATTTTACGTGAATCAAAAAAATTTTAATAAAATCAAGGCGCCAAAAAGTTAAAAGAAAATGGCTCTGAATATAGTCTGTTATAAAAAATATACAATGCCTTATTCTACTCTGTTTTGGAGTATATACACCAACTCACTATGCTCTCTCATGTAAAAGACCGAAATTCAAATTTTACCCGAATGGAAAGAATCTAAATATTATCAAGGAACCCCAATGTTAAAAACAAGATTACTCTGAATATAATCTGTCAAAAACAATATAAAATGCCCTATTCTACTCTGTTTTACAATATATACACCAACTCCATATGCTCTCTCATGTAAAATACAGAAATTCTATATTTAAGCGTATCGAAAAAAATCTAAATATTACCTAGGCACACCAAAGTTAAAAGAAAATGGCTCTGAATATAGTCTGTCAGAAAATATATACAATGCCTTATTCTACTCTGTTTTGGAGTATATACACCAAGTCAGTATGCTCTCTCATGTAAAATACAGAAATTCTACTTTTACCAAAATCTAAAATATCTAAATATTATCTAGGCACCCCAATGTTAAAAACAAAATTGCTCTGAATATAATCTGTCAGAAAAAATATACAATGCTTTAGTCTACTCTTTTTTTAAGTATATACACCAACTCCATATGCTCTCTCATGTAAAATACAGAAATTCTATATTTAAGCCAATCAAAAAAAATAAATATTATCCAGGCACCCCAAGATTAAAAGCAAAATTGCTCTGAATATAATCTGTCAGAAAAAATATACAATGCCATTTTCTACTCTGTTTTGCAGTGTATAGACCAACACAATATGCTCTCTCATGTAAAATACAAAAACTCTAATTTTACCCGAATACAAAAAATCTAAATATTATCTAGGCACCCCAATGTTAAAAGCAAAATTGCTCTGAATATACTGTGTTACAAAAAATATACAATACCTTATTCTACTCTGTTTTGGAGTATATACACCAACTCAGTATGCTCTCTCATATAAATACAAAAATTCTTATTTTACGTCGGTCGAATAAAATTTAAATATTATCTAGGCACCCCAATGTTAAAAACAAAATTTCTCTGAATATAATCTGTCAGAAAAAATATACGATGCCCTATTCAACTCTTTTTTGGAGTATATACACCAACTTTATATGCTCTCTAATGTAAAATAGAAAAATTCTATATTTAAGCGAATCGAAAAAAATCTAAATATTATCTAGGCACCCAAATGATAAAAACAAAATTTCTCTGAGTGTAATCCCTCAGAAAAAATATACAATGCCCTATTCTACTCTGTTTTGAAGTATATGCACCAACTCAATATGCTCTTTCATGTAATATACAGAAATATTATATTTAAGCGAATCGAAAAATATCTAAATATTATCTAGGCACCCCAATGCTAAAAGCAAAATGACTCTGAACATGCTCTGTCAGAAAAAATATACAATGCCCTTTTCTAATCTGTTTTAAAGTATATACACCAACTCAATATGCTCTCTCATGTAAAATACTGAAATTATAATTTTACGTGAATCGAAAAAAATCTAAATATTATCTAGGCACCCCAATGTTAAAAGCAAAATTGCTCTAAATATAGTCTGTCAGAAAGAATATACAATGCACTTTTCTACTCTGTTTTGGAGTATATACACCAACTCAATATATTCTCTCATGTAAAATACCGAAATTCAAATTTTACACGAATCGAAAGAAATCTAAATAATATCTAGGCGCCCCAAAGTTAAAAGAAAATGGCTCTGAATATAGTCTGTTAAAAAAATATACAATGCCTTATTCTACTCTGTTTTGCAGTATATACACAAACTCAGTATGCTCTCTCATGTAAAATACCAAAATTCTAATTTTACGTGAATCGAAAAGAAACTTAATAATATCTAGGCGGCCCAAAGCTAAAAAAAAATGGCTCTGAATATAGTCTGTTATAAGAAATATACAATGCCTTATTCTACTCTGTTTTGGAGTATATACACCAACTCATTATGCTCTCTTATGTAAAATACAAAAATTCTAATTTTACTTAAATCCAAAAAATCTAAATATTATCTAGGCACCCCAATGTTAAAAACAAAATTGCTCTGAATATAATCTTTCAGAGGAAATATACAACGCCCTATTCTACTCTGATTGGAGTATATACACCAACTTAATATGCTCTCTCATGTAAAATACAGAAATTCAAATTTTACCCCAATTGAGAAAATCTAAATATTATCTAGGCACCCCAATGTTAAAAGCAAAGTTGCTCTAAATATAATCTGTCAAAAAAAAGTGTAATGTTGTATTCTTCTTCGTTTTGGAGTATATACACCAACTCAATATGCTCTCTCATGTAAAATACCAAAATTCTAACCTTACGTGATTTGAAAAAATTCTAAATAATATATAGGCGCCCCAAAGTTAAAGGAAAATGGCTCTAAATATAGTCTGTTAGAAAAAATATACAATGCCTTTTTCTACTAGGTTTTGGAGTATATACACCAATTCAATATGCTCTCTCATGTAAAATACTGAAATTCTAATTTTAGGCAAGTCGAAAAAAATCCTAAAAATTTCGAGGTGCCCCAAGTTTAAAATAAAATGGCTCTGAATATAATTTGTTATGAAAAATATACAATGCCTTATTCAACTCTGTTTTGGAGTATATACACCAACTCATTATGCTCTCTCATGTAAAATACCGAAATTCTAATTTTACGTGAATCGAGTAAAATCTAAATATTATCTAGGCACCCCAAAGTTAAAAGAAAATGGCTCTGAATATAGTCTGTTAGAAAAAATATACAATGCCTTTTTCTACTCTCTTTTGGAGTATATACACCAACTCTGTATGCTCTCTCATGTAAAATACCGAAATTCTAAATTTACGAGATTTGAAAAATATCTAAATATTATCTAGGCACCCCAATGCTAAAAGCAAAATTCCTCTCAATATAATCCATTAGAAAAAATATACAATGCCCTTTGCTACTCTGTTTTGGAGTATATACACCAACTCAATATGCTATCTCATGTAAAATACCGAAATTCTAATTTTATGAGAATCGAAAAATATCTAAATAATATCTAGGTTCCCCAAAGTAAAAAGAAAATGGTTCTGAATATAGTGTGTTAGAAAAAATATATAATGCCTTATTCTACTCTTTTTTGGAATATATCCACCAACTCAGTATGCTCTCTCTTGTAAAATACCGAAATTCTAATTTTACGTGAATCGAATAAAATCTAAATATTATCTAGGCACACGAAGGTTAAACACAAAATTGCTCTGAATATAATCTGTTAGATAAGATATACAATGCCCTATTGTACTCTGTATTGGAGTATATACACCAACTCCATATGCTCTGTAATGTAAAATACAGAAATTTTATATTTAAGCGAATCGAAAAAAATCTAAATATTTTCTAGGCACCCCAATGTTAAAAACAAAATTGCTCTGAGTGTAGACTCTAAGAAAAAATATACAATGCTTTATTCTGCTCTGTTTCGGACTATATACACCAACTCCATATGCTCTCTTATGTAAAATACCGAAATTCTATATTTAAGAGAATCGAAAAAAATCTAAATATTATATAGGCAACCCAATGTTAAAAGCAAAATTGCTCTGAATATAATCTGTCATAAAAAATACACAATGCCCTTTTCTACTCTGTTTTGTAGTATATACACCAACTTAATATGCTCTCTCATGTAAAATACAGAAATTCAACATTTACCCGAATTGAAAAAATCTAAATATTATCTAGGCACCCCAATGTTAAAAGCAAAGTTGCTCTAAATATAATCTGTCAGAAAAAATGTGTAATGCCGTATTCTTCTTCGTTTTGGAGTATATACACCAACTCAGTATGCTCTCTCATGTAAAATACCAAAATTCTAATTTTACGTGATTCGAAAAAAATCTAAATAATATATAGGTGCCCCAAAGTTAAAAGAAAATGGCTCTAAATATAGTCTGTTAGAAAAAATATACAATGCCTTTTTCTACTAGGTTTTGGAGTATATACACCAATTCAATATGCTCTCTCATTTCAAATACTGAAATTCTAATTTTAGGCAAATCGAAAAAAATCCTAATAATTTCGAGGCGCCCCAAGCTTAAAATAAAATGGCTCTGAATATAATTTGTTATGAAAAATATACAATGCCTTATTCAACTCTGTTTTGGAGTATATACACCAACTCATTATGCTCTCTCATGTAAAATACCGAAATTCTAATTTTACGTTAATCGAATAAAACCTAAATATTATCTAGGCACCCCAAAGTTAAAAGAAAATGGCTCTGAATATAGTCTGTTAGAAAAAATATACAATGCCTTTTTCTACTCTCTTTTGGAGTATATACACCAACTCTGTATGCTCTCTCATGTAAAATACCGAAATTCTAAATTTACGAGATTCGAAAAATATCTAAATATTATCTAGGCACCCCAATGTTAAAAGCGAAATTGCTCTCAATATAATCCGTTAGAAAAAAATATACAATGCCCTTTGCTACTCTGTTTTGGAGTATATACACCAACTCAACATGCTCTCTCATGTAAAATACCGAAATTCTAATTTTATGAGAATCGAAAAATATCTAAATAATATCTAGGTTCCCCAAAGTAAAAAGAAAATGGCTCTTAATACAGTGTGTTAGAAAAAATATACAATACCTTATTCTACTCTTTTCTGGAATATATCCACCAACTCAGTATGCTCTCTCATGTAAATACCGAAATTCTAATTTTACGTGAATTGAATAAAATCTAAATATTATCTAGGCACCCCAATGTTAAAAACAAAATTTTTCTGAATATAATTTGTCAGAAAAGATATACAATGCCCTATTCTACTCTTTATTGGAGTATATACACCAACTCCATATGCTCTCTCATGTAAAATACAGAAATTCTAATTTTATGTGATTCGAAAAAAATATAAATATTATCTAGGAATCCCAATGTTTAAAGCAACATTTTTCTGAATATAATCTGTCAGAAAATATATACAATGACCTTTTCTACACTGTTTTGGAGTATATACTATAACTCAATATGCTCTCTCATGTAAAATACCAAAATTCTAATTTTATCCGAATCGAAAAAAATCTAACTATTATCTAGGAACCCCAATGTTAAAGCCAAATTGCTCTGAATATAATCTGTCAGAGAAAATATTCAATGCCATTTTCTACTCTGTTTTTTGTATATACACCAACACAATATGCTGTGTCATGTAAAATACTGAAATTCTAATTTTAAGCGAATAGAAGAAAATCTAAATAACATCTAGGTGCCAGAAAGTTAAAGGAAAATGGCTCTGAATATAGTCTGTTAGAAAAAATATATAATGCTTTATTCTACTCTGTTTTGGAGTATATACACTAACTCAGTATTCTCTCTCATGTAAAGTACCGAAATTCTAATTTTACGCTAATCGAAAAAAATCTAAATATTATATAGGCACCACAATGTTAAAAACAAAATTGCTCTGAGTATAATCTGTCAGAAAAAATATACAATGCTTTATTCTACCATGTTTTGGAGTATATACATCAACTCCATATGCTCTGTCATGTAAAATACAGAAATTCTATATTTAAGCAAATCGAAAAAAATTTAAATATTATATAGGCACCCCAATGTTAATAGCAAAATTGCTCTGAATATGGTCTGCCAAAAAAAAAATACAATGCCCTTTTCTACTCTGTTTTGGAGTATGTAAACCAACTCAATATGCTCTCTCATGTAAAATATTGAAATTCTAATTTTACACAAATCGAAAAAAATCTAAATAATATCTAGGCACCCAAAACTTAGAAAAAATGGCTCTGAATATAGTCTGTTGATAAAAAAATTACAATGCCTTATCCTACTCTGTTTCTCAGTATATAAATCAACTCAGTTTGATCTCCCATGTAAAATACCGAAATTCTAATTTTATGTGAATCGAAAAAAGTCTAAATATTATCTAGCAACCCCAATGTTAAAAACAAAACTGCTCTGATTATAATCTGTCAGAAAAAATATACAATGACGTATTCTACTCTATTTTGAAGTATATACACCAACTCAATATGCTCTCTCATGTAAAATACCGAAATTCGAATTTTACCTGAATCGAAAAATATAAATATTATCTAGGAACCCCAATGTTAAAAACAAAATTTCTCTGAATATAATCTGTCAGGAAAAATATACAATGCCCTATTCTACTATGTTTTGGAGTATATACACCATCTCCATATGCTCTCTCATGTAAAATACAGAAATTCTAAACTTAAGTGAATCCTAAAAAAATCTAAATATTATTTAGGCACCCCAATGTTAAAAGTAAAATTGCTCTGAATATAATATGTTAGAAAAAATATACAATGCCATTTTCTACTGTGTTTTGGAATATATACACCAACTAAATATGCTCTCATGTACAATACCGAAATTCTAATTTTACGTGAATCGAAAAAATTCTACATAATATCTAGGAGCCCCAAAGTTAAAAGAAAATGGCTCTGAATATAGTCTTTTAGAAAAAATATACAATGCCTTATTCTACTCAGTTTTCGAGTATATACACCAACTCAGTATGCTCTTTCATGTAAAATAGAGAAATTCTAATTTTACCAGAATTGAAAAAATCTAAATATTATCTAGCCACCCCAATGTTAAAAACAAATTTGCTCTAAATATAATCTGTCATAAAAAATATACAAGGCTCTATTCTACTCTTTTTTGGAGTATATACACCAACTCTATATGCTTTCTCATGTAAAATACAGAAATAATAATTTTACCCAAATCGAAAAATCTAAATAATATCTAGGCACCCAAATGTTAAAAGACAAATTTCTCTTAATATAATCTGTCAGAAAAAATATAAAATGCCCTATTCTACTTTGTTTTGGAGTATATACACCAACTCAAAATGCTCTCTCATGTAAAATGCAGAAATTCTATATATATGCATATCGAAAAAAATCTAAATATTATCTAGGCACCACAATGTTAAAAACAAAATTGCTCTGAGTATAATGTGACAGAAAAAATATACAATGCCCTATTCTACTCTGTTTTCGAGTATATACACCAACTCCATATGCTCTCTCATGTAAAATATAAAAATTCTATATTTAATCGAAACGAAAAAAATCTAAATATTATCTAGGCACCCCAATGTTAAAAGCAAAATTGCTCTGAATATAGTCTGTCAGAAAAAAAAATACAATGCCCTATTCTACTTTGTTTTGTAGTACATAAACCAACTCTATATGCTCTCTTATGTAAAATGCCGAAATTCTAATTTTACGCGAATCGATGAAAATCTAAATAATATCTAGGCTCCCCAAAGTTAGAAAAAAATGGCTCTGAATATAGTCTGTTAAAAAAAATATACAAAGCTTTATTCTACTCGGTTTTGTAGTATATAAACCCACTCAATATGCTCTCTCATGTAAAATACCGAAATTCTAATTTTACGTGAATCGAAAAATATCTAAATATTACCTAGGCACCCGAATGTTAAAACCAATATTGCTCTGATTATAATCTGTCAGAATAAATATTCAATGCTCTTTTATACTCTGTTTTGGGGTATATACACCCACTCAATATGCTCTCTCATGTAAAATACAGAAATTCTAATTTTACCCGTATTGAAATAATCTAAATATTATCTTGGCACCCCAATGTAAAAAACAAAATTGCTCTGAATATAATCTGTCAGAAAAAATATACAATGCTCTATTCAACTTTGTTTTGGAGTATATACACCAACTCAATATGCTCTCTCATGTAAAATACCGAAATTCTAATTATATGTTAATTGAAAAAAATCTACATAATAATTAGGCACCCCAAAGTTATAACAAAAAGGATCTGAATATAGTCTGTTGGATAAAATATAGAATGCCTTATTCTACTTTGTTTTGGAGTATATATACCAGCTCAGTTTTCTCTCTCATGTAAAATACAGAAATTAAAATTTAACGTGAATTGAAAAAAAATCTAAATATTATCTAAACAACGCAATGTTAAACCCAAAATTGCTCTGAATATAATCTGTCAGAAAAAATATACAATGCTTTTTTCTACTGTGTCTTGGAGTATATACACCAACTCAATATGCTCTCTCATGTAAAATACCGAAATTCTAATTTTAAGTGAATCGAATAAAATCTACATAATATTTAGGCACAGCAAAGTTAAAAGAAAATGGCTCTGAATATAGTCTGTTAGAAAAAATATACAATGTTTTATTCTACTCTGTTTTGGATTATATACACCAACACAGTATGCTCTCCCATATAAATACCGAAATTCTAATTTTAAGTGAATCGAAAAAATCTTAATATTATCTAGGCACCCGAATTTTAAAAACAAAATTGCTCTGAATATAATCTGTCAGAAAAAATATACAATGCTCTACTCTACTCTGTTTTGGAGTATATACACCACGTCAATATGCTCTCTCATGTAAAATACAGAAATTGTATATTTAAGCGAATTGAAAACAATCAAATTTTATCTAGGCACCCCAATGTTAAAAGCAAAATTACTCGGAATATACTCTTTCAGAAAAAATATACAATGCCCTTTTCTACTCTATTTTGGAGTATATACACCAACTCCATACGCTCTCTCATGTAAACTACAAAAATTCTTTATTTGAGCGAATCGAAAAAAATCTAAATATTATCTAGGCACCCCAAGGTGAGAAGTAAAATTACTCTGAATATAATCTGTCAGAAAGAATATACAATGCCCTTTTCTACTCTGTTTTGGAGTATATACACCAACTAAATATGCTCTCTCATTTAAAATACCGAAATTCTAATTTAACGCGAATTAAAAAAAATTTAAATATCTAGGGGACAAAAAGTTAAAAGAAAATGGCTCTGAATATAGTCTGTTAAAAAAATATACAATGCTTTATTCCACTCTGTTTTCGAGTATATACAACAGTCAGTATGCTCTCTCATGTAAAATACAGAAATTGTAAGTTTACGTGAATCGAAAAAAATCTAAATAGTATTGAGGCACCCCAATGTTAAAAGAAAAATTGCTCTGAATATGATCTGTCAGAAAAAATATACAATGCCGTATTCTACTCTTTTTTGGAGTATATACACCAACTCCATTTGCTCTCTTATGTAAAATACAGAAATTCTAATTTTACGCGAATTGAAAATAATCTAAATAATGTCTAGGCGCCCCAATGATAAAAAGAAAATTGCTCTGAAGAAAGTATGCTAGAAAAAATATACAATGCCTTATTCTATTCTCTTTTGGAGTATATACACCAACTCAGTGTGCTCTCTCATGTAAAATACCGAAATTCTAATTTTACCCGAATCAAAAAATATAAATAATATCTAGGCACCACAATGTTAAACACAAAATTGCTCTAAATATAATCTCTCAGAAAAAATATACAATGCCTTACTCTACTCTGTTTTGGAGTATATACACCAACTCAGTGTGCTCTCTCATGAAATATACCAAAATTCTAATTTTACGGAAATCAAATAAATCCGAATATTATCTAGGCACCCCAATGTTAAAAAAAAATTGCTCCGAATATAATCTGTCAGAAAAAATATACAATGCCCTATTCTACTCTGTTTTGGAGTATATACACCAACTACATATTCTCTCTCATGTAAAATACAGAAATTCTATAATTAAGCGAATCGAAAAAAATCTATATATTATCTAGGCACCTTAATGTTAAAAGCAAAATTACTCTGAATATAATCTGTCAGAAAAAATATACAACGCCGTTCTCTACTCTGTTTTGGAGTATATACACCAACTCAATGTGCCCTCTCCTGTAAAATACAGAAATTCTATATTTAACCGAATTGAAAAAAATCTAAATATTATCTAGGCACCCCAATGTTAAAAGCAAAATTGCTCTGAGTATAATCGGTGAGAAAAAATATACAATGCCCTTTTGTACTTTGTTTTGGAGTATATACACCAACTCCATATGCTCTCTCATGTAAAATACAGAAATTCAAATTTTACCCGAATCGAAAAAATCTAAATATTATCTAGACACCCTAATGTTAAAAAGAAAATTTCTCTGAATATAATCTGTCAGAAAAAATGTACAATGCCCTATTCTACTCTGTTTTGGAGTATATAAACCAATTAAGTATGCTCTCTTATGTCACATACCGAAATTCTATATTTAAGCGAATCGACAAAAATCTATATATTATCTAGACAACTCAATGTTAAAAGGAAAATTTCTCTGAATATAATCGGTCAGAAGAAATATACAATGCCCTTTTCTACTCCGTTTTGGAGTATATAAACCAACTCCATATTCTCTCTCATGTAAAATACCGAAATTCTTATTTTACGTGAATCGAAAAAATCTAAAAAATATTTAGGCACCGGAAAGGTAAAAGAAAACGGCTCTGAATATAGTCTGTTAAAAAAATATATACATTGCCTTATTCTACTCTGTTTTGGTATATATACAACAACTCAGTGTGCTCTCTCATGTAAAATACCTATATTCAAATTTTACGTGAATCGAAAAATATCTAAATATTATCTAGGCACCAGAATGTTAATAGCAAAATTGCTCTGAATAGAACCTGTCAGAAAATATATACAATACCCATTTCTACTCTGTTTTGAAGTATATACTCCAACTCATTATGCTCTCTCATGCAAAATACCGAAATTCCAATTTTACACAATTCGAAAAATATCTAAATAATATCTAGGTTCTTCTAAGATAAAGAATAATGGCTCTGAATATAGTCTGTTAGAAAAAATAAACAATGCATTATTCTACTCTGTTTTGGAGTATATACACCAGTCAGTATTCTCTCTCATTTAAAATACACAAATTCTAACTTTACGTGAATCGAAAATAATCTCAATAGTATCTAGTCACCCCAATGTTAAAAGCAAAATTGCTCTGAATATAATCTGTTAGAAAAAATATACAATGCTTTTTTCTACTCTGTTTTTGAGTATATACACCAACTCAATATGCCTTCTCATGTACAATACTGAAATTCTAATTTAACGCGAATCGAAAAAAATCTTAATAATATCTAGGCGCCAAAAAGTTAAACGAAAATGGCTCTGAATATAGTCTCTTAGAAAAAATATACAATGCCTTATTCTACTCTGTTTTGCAGTATATACATCAACTCAGTATGCTCTCTCATGTAAAATAAAGAAATTCAAATTTTACCCGAATCAAAAAATCTAAATATTATCTAGGCGCCCATATTGAAAACAAAAGTGCTATGAATATAATCTGTCAGAAAAAATGTAAAATGCCCTATTCTACTCTGTTTTGGAGTATATACACATACTCCATAAGCTCTCTCCTGTAAAATACAGAAATTCTATATTTAAGCGAATCGAAACAAATTTAAATATTATCTAGGCACCCCAATGTTAAAAACAAAATTACTCTGAGTATAATCTATCAGAAAAAATATACAGTGCCCTATTGTACTCTGTTTTGGAGTATATACACCAACTCAGTATGCTCTCTCATGTAAAATACCGAAATTCTAATTTTACCCGTATCGGAAAAATCTAAATATTATATAGGCACCCCAATGTTAAAAACAAAATTGTTCTGAATATAATCTGTCAGAGAAAAAATAAATTGTCCAATTCTACTCTGTTTTTGAATATATAAACCAACTCCATATGCTCGCTCATGTCAAATACAGAAATTGTAAATTTAAGCGCATCAAAAAAATCTAAATATTCTCTTGGCACCCAAATGTTAGAAACAAAATTGCTCTGAGTATAGCCTGTCAGAAAAAATATACAATGCCCTATTGTACTCTGTTTTGGAGTATATACACCATCTCCATATGCTCTCTCATGTAAATTACAGAAATTCTAATTTTACATTAATCAAAAAAAATCTAAATATTATCTAGACACCCCAATGTTAAAAGAAAAATTTCTCTGAATATAATCTGTCAGTAAAAATATACAATGCCCTTTTCTACTCTGTTTCGGAGTATATACACCAACTCAATATGCTCTCTCATGTAAAATACCGAAATTCTAATTTTACGCAAGTCGATAAAAATCTAAATGATATCTATGCGCCCCAAAGTTAAAAAAAATGGCTCTGAATATAGTCTGTTAGAGAAAATAAACAATGCCTTATTCTACTTTCTTTTGGAGTATATACACAAACTCAGTATGCTCTCTCATGTAAAATACCAAAATTCTAATTTTATGTGAATTGAAAAAAATCTAAATATTATCTAGGCACCCCAATGTTAAATACAAAATTGCTCAGAATATAATCTGTCAGAAAAAATATACAAAGCTCTTTTCTTCTCTGTTTTGTAGTATACACACCAACTTAATATGCTCTCTCATGTAAAATACGGAAATTCTAATTTTACACGAATCGAAATAAATCTTAATAATATCTAGGTGCCCCATAGTTAAAAGAAAATGGCTCTGAATATAGTCTGTTAAAGAAAATATACAATGCCTTATTCTACTCTGTTTTGGAGTATATACACCAACTCACTATGTCTCTCATGTAAAATACCAAAACTAAAATTTTACTTGTATCGGAAAAATCTAAATATTATCTTGCCACCCCAATGTTAAAAACAAAATTGCTCTGAATAAAATCTGTTAGAAAAAATATAAAATGCCCAATTCTACTCTGTTTTGGAGTATATACACCAACTCCATATGCACTCTCATGTAAAATACAGAAATTTTATATTTAACCGAATGAAAAAAAATCTAAATATTATCTAGGCACCCCAATGTTAAAAGCAAAAGTTTTCTGAATATAATCTGTCAGAAAAAGTATACAATGCCCTTTTCTACTCTGTTTTGGAGTATATACACCAAATCAATATGCTCTCTCATGTAAAATACCGAAATACTAATTTTAACAAATGGAAAAAATCTAAATAATGTCTAGGCGCCCCAAAGTTAAAAGAAAATGGCTCTGAATATTGTCTGTTAGAAAAAATATACAATGGCTTATTCTACACTGTCTTGGAGTATATACATCAACTAAGTATGCTGTCTCTTGTAATATACCGAAATTCTAATTTTACACGAATCGAAAAAAATCTAAATATAATCTAGGCACCACAATGTTAAAAAAAAAATTGCTCTGAATAAACTCTGTCAGAAAAAATATACAATGCCCTATTGTACTCTGTTTTGGAGTATATTCACCAACTCAATATGCTCTCTCATGTAAAATACAAAAATTCTAATTTTACGTGAATCGAAAAAAACCTAAAAAATATCTAGGCACCCAAGTGTTAAATGAAAACAGCTCTGAATACAGTCTGTTAGAAAAAATATACAATGCCTTTTTCTACTCTGTTTTGTAGTATATACACCAACTCAGTATGCTCTCTCATTAAATATACCGAAATTCTAATTTTACGTAAATAAAAAAAATCTAAATATTATCTAGGCACCCCAATGCTAAAAACAAAATTGCTCTGAATATAATCTGTCAGAAAAAATATACAATGCCCTATTCTACTCTGTTTTGGAGTATATACACCAACCCCACATGTTCGCTCATGTAAAATATAGAAATTCAATATTTAAGCGAATCGAAATAATCTGTATATTATCTAGGTACCCCAATGTTAAAAGCAAAATTGCTCTGAATATAATATGTCAGAAATAATATACAATGCTCTTTTCTACTCGGTTTTGTAGTATATAAACCAACTCAATATGCTCTCTCATGTAAAATACCGAAATTCTAAATCTACGTGAATCGAAAAAAATCTAAATATTATCTAGGCACCCCATTGTTAAAAGCAAAATTTCTCTGAATAAAATCTGTCAGAAAAAATACACAATACTCTTCTCTACTCTGTTTTGGAGTATATACACCAACTCAATATGCTCTGTCATGTAAAATACTGAAACTCTAATTTTACACGTATCGATAAAAATCTAAACAATATCTAGGCACCCCAAAGTTAAAGGAAAATGGCGCTTAATATAGTCTGTGACAAAAAATATACAATGCATTTTTCTACTCTGTTTTGGAGTATATACACCGACTCAGTATGCTCTCTCATGTAAAATACCAAAATTCTAAATTTACGTGAATCAAAAGAAATCTAAATATTATCTAGGCATCCCAATGTTAAAAGAAAAATTGTTCTGAATATAATCTGTCATAAAAAATATAAAATGCCCTATTCTACCCTGTTTTGGTGTATATACACCAACTCAGTATGCTCTCTCATGTAAAATACCGAAATTCTAATTTTACGTTAATTGAAAAAAATCTAAATAATATCTAGGCACACGATAGTTAAAATAAAATGGCTCTGAATATAGTCTGTTAAAAAAAATATAGAATGACTTATTCTACTTTGTTTTGGAGTATATACACAAACTCAGTATGCACTCTCATGTAAAATACCGAAATTTAAATTTTACCTGAATCGAAAAAAATCTAAATATTATCTAGGCACCCCGATGTTTAAACAAAATTTCTCTGAATATAATCTGTCAGAGAAAATATAAAATGCCCTTTTCTACTCTGTTTTGGAGTATATAAACCAAATCCATATGCTCTCTCATGTAAAATACAGAAATTCTATATTTAAGCGAATCGAAAAAAATTTAAATATCATCTAGACACCCCAATGATAAAAACAAAATTGAGCTGAGTATAATATGTCATAAAAAATATACAATACCCTGTTCTACTCTATTTTGGAATATATACACAAACTCAGTATGCTCTCTCATGTAAAATACCGAAATTCTAATTTCACAAGAATTGAAAAACTCTAAATATTATCTAGGCACCAGAATGTTAAAAACAACATTGCACTGAATATAATCCATCAGAAAAAATATACAATGCCCTATTCTACTCTGTTTTGGAGTGTATACACCAACTCAATATGCTCTCTCATGTAAAATACTGAAATTCTAATTTTACGTGAATCGAAAATAATCTTAATGATATCTAGGCAGCCCAATATTAAAAGCAAAATTGCTCTGAATATAATCTGTCCGAAAAAATATACAATGTTTTTTCTACTCTCTTTAGTACTATATACACCAACTCAATATACTCTCTCATGTAAAATACAAAAATTCTAGTTTTACCCGTATCGAAAAATTCTAAATATTATCTAGACACCCCAATGTTAAAAACAAAATTGCTCTAAATATAGTCTGTCAGAGTAAATATAAAATGCCTTCTTCCACTCTGTTTTGGAGTATATACACCAACTCTGTATGCTCTCTCACATAAAATAACAAAATTGTAATTTAACGTGAATCAAAAAAAATCTAAATACTGTCAAGGCACACAAATGTTAAAAGCAAAATTGCTCGGATTATAATCTGTCAGAAAAAATATAAAATATTCTTTTCTACTGTGTTTTGGAGTATATACACCAACTCCATATGCTCTCTCATGTAAAATACCGTAATTCTAAATTTACGTGAATCGAAAAAAATCTAAATAATATCTAGGCCCCCAAAGATAAAAGAAAATGGCTCTGAATATAGTCTGTTAGAAAAAATGTACAATGACCTATTCTACTCTCTTTTGGAGTATATACACCAACTCAGTGTGCTCTCTAATGTAAAATATAGAAATTCTAATTTTACCCGAATCGAAAAAATCCAAATATTATTTAGGCACACCAATGTTCAAAACAAAATTGCTATGAATATAATCTATCAGAAAGCATATACAATGCCCTATTCTACTCTGTTTTGGAGTGTATACACCAACTCCATATGCTCTCTCATGTACAATACAGAAATTCTATATTTAAGCGAATCAAAAAAAATCTAAATATTATCTAGGCACCCCAATGTTAAAAGCAAAATTGCTCTGAATATAATCTGTCAGAACAAATATACAATGCCCAATTCTACTCTGTTTTGCTATACATACACCAACTCAATATGCTCTGTCATGTAAAATACGGAAATTCTAATTTTACGCGTATCGATAAAAATCTAAAAAATATCTAGGCGCCCCAAAGTTAAAAGAAAATGGCTCTGAATATAGTCTGTGACAAAAAATATACAATGCATTTTTCTACTCTGTTTTGGAGTATATACACCGACTCAGTATGCTCTCTCATGTAAAATACAGAAATTCTAAATTCACTTGAATCGAAAAAAATCTGAATATTATGTAGGCACCACAATGTTAAAATCAAAATTTTTCTGAATATAATCTGTCATAAAAAATATACAATGCCCTTTTCTACCCTGTTTTGGAGTATATACACCAACTCAGTATGCTCTCTCATGTAAAATACCGAAATTCTAATTTTACGTGAATCGAAAAAAATCTAAATATTTTCTAGGCACCCCAATGTTAATAGCAAAATTTCTCTGAATATAATATGTCAGAATAAATATACACTGCCCTATTCTACTTTGTTTTGGAGTATATACACCAACTCGACAAGCTCTCTCATGTAAAATATCGAAATTCTATATTTAAGCGAATCAAAAAAAATCTAAATATTATCTAGGCACCGCAATGTAAACAACAAAATTTCTCTGTGTATAATCTGTCAGAAAAAATATACAATGGCCTATTCTACTTTGTTTTGGCGTATATACACCAACTCCATATTCTCTCTCACGTAAAATACAGAAATTCTATATTTCAGCGAATCGAAATAAATCTATATATTATCTAGGCTCCCCAATGTTAAAAGCAAAATTGCTCTGAATACAAACTGTCAGAAAAAATATATAATGCCATTTTTTACTTTGTTTTTTAGTATATACACCAACTCAATATGCTCTCTCATGTAAAATTTAGAAATTCTAATTATACCCGAATTGAAAAAATCTAAATATAATCTAGGCACCTCAATGTTAAAAAAAAAATTACTCTGAATATAATCTGTCAGAAAAAATATACAATGCCCTATTGTACTATTTTAGAGTGTATACACCAACTCAGTATGCTCTCTCATGTGAAATACCGAAATTCTAATTTTACGTGAATCAAAAAAAATCTAAATATTATCTAGGCACCCCAATGTTAAAAACAAATATGCTCTCAATATAATCTGTTAGACAAAATATACAATGCCCTTTTCTACTCTGTTCTGGAGTATATACATTAACTCAGTATGCTCTCTCATGTAAAACACCGAACTTCTAATTTTACGTGAATCGAAAAAAATCTAAATAATATCTAGGCACCCAAACGTTAAAAGCAAAATTGCTCTGAAAATAATCTGTCCGAATAAATACACAATGCCCTATTCTACTCTGTTTTAGAGTATATACACCAACTCAGTATGCTCTCTCATGTAAAATACCGAAATTCTAATTTTACTTGAATCGAGAAAAATCTAAATATTATCTAGGCACACGAATCTATAAAGCAAAATTGCTCTGATTATACTCTGTTAGACAAAATATACAATGCCCTATTCTACTCTGTTTTGGAGTACATAGACCACCTCAATATGCTCTCTCATGTAAAATACCGAAATTCCAATTTTACACGAATCGAAAAAAATCTAAATAATATCTACACGCCCCAAAGTTAAAAGAAAATGGCTCTGAATATAGTCTGTTAAAAAACTATACAATGCCTTATTCTACTCTGTTATGGAGTATATACACAAACTCAGTATGCTCTCTCATGTAGAATACAGAAATTGTAATTTTACATGAATTGAAAAAAATCTAAATATTATGTAGGCACCACAATGTTAAAAACAAAATTCCTCTGAAAATAATCTGTCAATAAAATATACAATGCCCTATTCTACTCTGTTTTGTAGTATATACACTAACTCAGTGTGCTCTCTTGTGTAAAATACAGAAATTCTAATTTTACCTGAACAGAGAAATCTAAATATTATCTAGGCACCCCAAAGTAAAAAACAAAATTTCTCTGAATATAATCTGTCAGAAAAAATATACAATGCCCTATTCTACTTTGTTTTGGTGTATATACACCAACTCAATATGCTCTCTCATGTAAAAAATTAAAATTCTATATTTAAGCGAATTGAAAAATATCTAAATATTATCTAGGCACCCCAATGTTAAAAGCAAAATTGCTCTGAATATAATCTGTCAGAAAAAATATAAAATGCCCTTTTCTACTCTGTTGTGTAGTATATACACCAACACAAAATG
Source organism: Callithrix jacchus (assembly GCF_049354715.1). NCBI lineage: Eukaryota > Metazoa > Chordata > Mammalia > Primates > Cebidae > Callithrix > Callithrix jacchus. Next base: position 159,085,940 of record NC_133508.1, on the reverse strand, counting down.
CTTTCTCATGTAAAATACAGAAATTATAATTTTACACGAATCTGTAAAAATCTAAATAATATCTTGGCGCCACAAAGTTAAAAGAAAATGGCTCTGAATATAGTCTGTTCAGAAATGTATACAATGCCTTATTCAACTCTATTTTGGAGTACATACACCAACTCACTATGCTCTCTCATGTAAAATACCGAAATCCTAATTTTACGTGAATCGAAGAAAATCTAAATATTATCTAGGCACCCCAATGTTAAAAGCAAAATTGCTCTGAATATAATCTCTCAGAAAAAATATACAATGCCCTATTATTCTCTGTTTTGGAGTATACACACCAACTCGACATGCTCTCTCATGTAAAATAACTAAATTCTACATTTAAGCGAATCGAAAAAAATCTAAATATTATTTAGGCACCCCAATGTTAACAACAAAATTGCTTTGAGTATAATCTGTCAGAAAAAATATACAATGCCTTTTTCTACTCTGTTTTAGAGTATATACACCAACTCAATAGGCTCTCTCATGTAAAATACCGAAATTCTATTTTTACGTGAATCGAGAAAAATCTAAATAATATCTAGGCGCCCCAAAGTTAAAAGAAAATGGCTCTAAATATGGTGTGTTAAAGAAAATATACAATGCCCTATTCTACTCTGTTTTCGAGTATATACAACCAACTCAGTATGCTCTCTCATGTAAAATACTGAAATTCTAATTTTACGTGAATCTAAAAAAATCTAAATACTATCTAGTTACTCCAATGTTAAAAACAAAATTTCTCTGAATATAGTCTGTCAGAAAAAATATACAATGCTCTATTCTACTCTGTTTTGGTGTATATACACCAGCTCCATTTTCTCTCATGTAAAATACAGAAATTCTATATTTAAGCGAATCGAAATAAATCTATATATTATCTAGGCACCCCAATGCTAAAAGAAAATTTGCTCTGAATATAAACTGTGAGAAAAAATATACAATGCCCTTTTTTACTTTGTTTTGTAGTATATACACCAAATCAATATGCTCTCTCATGTAAAATTTAGAAATTCTAATTTTACCCGAATTGAAAAAATCTAAGTATTATCTAGGCACCCCAATGTTAAAAACAAAATTACTCTGAATATAATCTGTCAGAAAAAATATACAATGCCCTATTCTACTCTGTTTTAGAGTATATACATCAACTCAATATGCTCTCTAATGTGAAATACCGAAATTCCAATTTCACATGAATCGAAAAAAATCTAAATATTATCTAGGCACCCCAATGATAAAAACAAACTTGCTATCAATATAATCTGTCAGACAAAATATACAATGCCCTTTTCTACTCTTTTTTGAGTATATACACCAACTCAGTATGCTCTCTCATGTAAAATACCAAAATTCTATATTTAAGCGAATCGAAAAAAATCTAAATATTATCTAGGCACTCAAATGTTAAAAGCAAAATTTCTCTGAATATAATCTGTCCGAAAAAATATACAATGCCCTTTTCTACTCTGTTTTGTAGTAAATACACCCACTCAGTATGCTCTCTCATGTAAAATACAGAAATTTTAAATTTACCTGAATCGAAAAAATCTATATATTATATAGGCATTCCAATTTTAAAAACAAAATTGCTCTGAGTATAATCTGTCATAAAAAATATACAATGCCCTATTTTACTCTGTTTTAGAGTAAATACACCAACCGAGTGTGCTCTGTCATGTAAAATACTGAAATTCTAATTTTACGGAAATTGAGAAAAAACTACATATAATCTAGGCACCCGAATGTTAAAAGAAAAATTGCTCTGATTATAGTCTGTCAGACAAAATATACAATGCCCTTTTCTACTCTATTTTGGAGTATATACACCACATCAATATGCTCTCTCATGTAAAATACCGAAATTCTAAATATACGTGAATCGAAAATAATCCAAATAATATCTAGGCGCCCCAAAATTAAAAGAAAATGGCTCTGAATATAGTCTGTTACAAAAAATATACAATGCCTTATTCTACTTTCTTTTAAAGTATATACAGCAACTCAGTGTGCTCTCTCATGAAATATACCGAAATTCTAATTTTACATAAATCAAAAAAAATCCGAATATTATCTAGGCACCCCAATGTTAAAAACAAAATTGCTCTGAATATAATCTGTCAGAAAAAATATACAATGCCCTATTCTACTCTGTTTTGGCGTATATATATTAACTCAATATGCTCTCTCATGTAAAATACAAACATTCTAATTTTACGAGAATCAAAAAAAATCTAAATAATATCTAGGCTCCCCAAAGATAAAGGAAAATGGCGCTGAATATAGTCTGTTAGAGAAAATATACAATGCCTTATTCTACTCGGTTTTGGAGTATATACACCAACTTAGTATGCTCTCTCATATAAAATACCGAAATTCTAATTTTACGTTAATTGAAAAAAATCTAAATATTATCTATGCAACCCAATGTTAAAAGCAAAATTGCTCTGAATATAATCTGTCAGAAAAAATATACAATAACCTTTTCTACTCTGTTTTGGAGTATATACACCAACTCAATATGCTATCTTATGTAAAATACCGAAATTTTAATTTTACGCGAATCGAAAAAAATCTAAGTAATAACTAGGCGCCCCAAAGTTAAAAGAAAATGGCTCTGAATATTGTGCATTAGCAAAAATATACAATGCCTAATTCTACTTTGTTTTGGAGAGTATATACCAACTCTGTATGCTCTCTCATGTAAAATATCGAAATTCTAATTTTACCCGAATCGATAAAAATCTAAATATTATTTAGGCACCCCAATGTTAAAAGCAAAATTGCTTTGAATACAATCTGTCATAAACCAATACAATGCCGTATTCTACTCTGTTTTGGAGTATATACACCAACTCAGTATGCTCTCTCATGTAAAATAGCGAAATTCAAATTTTACATGAATCGAAAAAAATCTAAATACTATCTAGGCAACCGAATGTTAAAAGCAAAATTGCTCTGATTATACTCTGTCAGAAAAAATATACAATGCCCTTTTCTACTTTGTGTTGGAGTATATACACCAACTCAATATGCTCTCTTATGTAAAATACCGAAATTCTAATTTTACGCAAATCAAAAAAAAATCTAAATATCTCAGCGCCCCAAACTTAATATAAAATGGCTCTAAATATAGTCTGTTAAAAAAAATATACAATGACTTTTCTACTCTGTTTTGGAGTATATACACCAACTCAATATGCTCTCTCATGTAAAATACAGAAATTCTTTATTTAAGCGAATCGAAAAAAATCTAAATATTATCTAGGCACCCCAATGTTAACAGCGAAATTGCTCTGAACATAATCAGTCAGAAAAAATATACAATGCCCTTTTCTACTCTGTTGTGTAGTATATACACCAACTCAGTATGCTCTCTCATGTAAAATACAGAAATTCTAACTTTACATTAATCGAAAAAAATCTAAATAGTATCTAGGCACCCCAATGTTAAAAACAAAATTCCCCTAAATATAATCTGTCAGAAAAAATATACAATGCCCTATTCTACTGTTTCTGAGTATATACACCAACTCCATATGCTCTCTCATGTAAAATACAGAAATTCTATATTTAAGCGAATCAAAAAAATCTAAATATTAGCTAGGCACCCCAATGTTAAAAGAAAAATTGCTCTGAATATCATCTGTCAGAAAAAATATACAATGCCTTATTCTACTCTGTTCTTGAGTATATACACCAACTCAATATTCTCTCTCATGTAAAATACCGAAATTTGAATTTTACGTGAATCGAAAAAAATCTAAATAATATCCTGGCGCCCCAAAGTTAAAAGAAAATGGCTCTGAATATAGTCTGTTAAAAAAAATATACAATGCCTTATTCTTCTCTGTTTTGAAGTATATACACAAACTCAGTAAGCTCTCACATGTAAAATACAGAAATTCTAATTTTACCTGAATCGAAATAATCTAAATATTATCTAGGCACCTCAATGTTAAAAACAAAATTGCTCTGAATATAATCTGTCAAAAAAAATATAGAATGCGCTATTCTACTCTGTTTCGAAGTATATAAACTAACTCCATATGCTCTCTCATGTAAAATACAGAAATTCTGTATTTAAGTGAATCGAAAAAAATCTAAATATTATCTAGGCACCACAATGTTAAAAGAAAAATTGCTCTGAATATAATCTGTCAGAAAAAATATACAATGCCCTATTCTACTCTGTTTTGCAGTATATACACCAACTCCATATGCTCTCTCATGTAAAATACAGAAATTCTATATTTAAGCGAATCGAAAAATATCTAAATATTATCTAGGGACCCCAATGTTAAAAACAAAACTGCTCTGAATATAATCTGTCATTAAAAATATACAATGCCCTTTTCTACTTGGTTTTTTAGTCTATACACCAACTCAATATGCTCTCTCATTTAAAATAACAAAATTCTAACTTTTCGCGAATCGAAAAATATCTAAATAATACCTTGCTGCCCCAAAGATAAAAGAAAATGGCTCTTAATATAGTCTGTTAGAAAAAATATACAATGCCTTATTCTACTTTGTTTTGTAGTATATACACCAACTAAGAATGCTCTCTCATGTAAAATAAAGAAATTCTAATTTTACCCGAATCGAAAGAATCTAAATATTATCTAGGCACCCCAATGTTAACAACAATATTGCTCTGAATATAATCTGTCAGAATAAATATACAATGCCCTATTCTACTCTGTGTTGGAGTATATACACCCACTCAGTATACTCTATCATGAAAAATATCGTAATTGTAATTTTACGTGAATTAAAAAATATCTAAATAATATCTAGGCGCCTCAAAGTTAAAAGAAAATGGTTCTGAATATAGTCTGTTAGAAAAAATATAAAATGCCTTATTCTATTTCGTTTGGGAGTATATACACCAACTCAGTGTGCTCTCTCATGTAAAATAAAGAAATTCTAATTTTACCCGAATCGAAAAAATCTAAATATTATCTAGGCACCCAAATGTTAAAAACGAAATTGCTCTGAATATAATCTGTCAGAAAAAATAAACAATACCCTTTTCTACTCTGTTTTGGAGTATATACACCACCTCCATATGCTCGCTCATGTAAAATACAGAAATTCTATATTTAAGCGAATCGATAAAATCTAAATATTATCTAGGCACCCCAATGTTAAAGGCAAAATTGCTCTGAAAATCATCTGTCAGAAAAAATATACAATAGACTATTCTACTCTGTTTTGGAGTATATACACCAACTCAGTATGCTCTCTCATGTAAAATACCATATTTCTAAATTTACGTGAATCGAAAAAATCTAAAGATTATCTAGGCACCCCAATGTTAAAAGCAATATTGCTCTGAATATAATCTGTCATAAAAAATATACAATACCATATTTTACTCTGTTTTGTTTTATAAACAACAACTCTATATGCTCTCTCATGTAAAATGCAGAAATTCTAATTTTACCCGAATCGAAAAAATCTAAATATATTCTAGGCAACCCGATGTTAAAAACAAACCTCGTCTGAATATAATCTATCATATAAAATATACAATGCCCTATTATACTCTGTTTCGGAGTGTATACACCAACTTTCTATGCTCTGTCATGTAAAATACAGAAATTCTATATTTAAGCAAATCCAAAAAAATCTAAATATTATCTAGGCACCCCAATGTTAAAAGCAAAATTGCTCTGAATATAATCTGTCAGAAAAAATATACAATGCCCTTTTCTTTTTTTTTTTTTTTAATTTTTTATTGGATTATAGGTTTTGGGGTACATGAGCAGAGCATGCAAGACAGTTGCGTAGGTACACACATGGCAGTGTGCTTTGCTTTTCTTCTCCCCTTCACCCACATTTGGCATTTCTCCCCAGGCTATCCCTCCCCACCTCTCCCTCCCACTGGCCCTCCCCTTTTCCCCCTAATAGACCCCAGTGTTTAGTACTCCCCTTTCTGTGTCCATGTGTTCTCATTTTTCATCACCCACCTATGAGTGAGAATATGCGGTGTTTCATTTTCTGTTCTTGTGTCAGTTTGCTGAGGATGATGTTTTCCAGATTCATCCATGTCCCTACAAACGACACAAACTCATCATTTCTGATTGCTGCATAATATTCCATGGTGTATATGTGCCACATTTTTCCAATCCAGTCTATCATCAATGGGCATTTGGGCTGATTCCAGGTCTTTGCTATTGTAAACAGTGCTGCAATGAACATTCGTGTACATGTGTCCTTATAGTAGAACGATTTATAGTCTTTTGGATATATACCCAGTAATGGGATTGCTGGGTCAAATGGAATTTCTATTTCTAAGGCCTTGAGGAATCGCCACACTGTCTTCCACAATGGTTGAACTAATTTACACTCCCACCAACAGTGTAAAAGTGTTCCTTTTTCTCCACATCCTCTCCAGCATCTGTTGTCTCCAGATTTTTTAATGATCGCCATTCTAACTGGCGTGAGATGGTATCTCAATGTGGTTTTGATTTGCATCTCTCTGATGACCAGTGACGATGAGCATTTTTTCATATGATTGTTGGCCTCATATATGTCTTCTTTCGTAAAGTATCTGTTCATATCCTTTGCCCACTTTTGAATGGGCTTGTTTGTTTTTTTCCTGTAAATCTGCTTGAGTTGTTTGTAAATTCTGGATATCAGCCCTTTGTCAGATGGGTAGACTGCGAAAATTTTTTCCCATTCTGTTGGTTGCCGATCCACTCTAGTGACTGTTTCTTTTGCCGTGCAGAAGCTGTGGAGTTTGATTAGGTCCCATTTGTCTATTTTGGCTTTTTTTGCCAATGCTCTTGGTGTTTTGTTCATGAAGTCCTTGCCTACTCCTATGTCCTGGATAGTTTTGCCTAGATTTCCTTCTAGGGTTTTTATGGTGCCAGGTCTTATGTTTAAGTCTTTAATCCATCTGGAGTTAATTTTAGTGTAAGGTGTCAGGAAGGGGTCCAGTTTCTGCTTTCTGCACATGGCTAGCCAGTTTTCCCAACACCATTTGTTAAACATGGAATCCTTGCCCCATTGCTTGTTTTTGTCAGGTTTATCAAAGATTGTATAGTTGTATGTATGTTGTGTTGCCTCCGGTGCCTCTGTTTTGTTCCATTGGTCTATATCTCTGTTTTGGTACCAGTACCATGCTGTTTTGATTACTGTAGCCTTGTAGTATAGTTTGAAATCCGGTAGTGTGATGCCCCCCGCTGTGTTCTTTTTGCTTAGAATTGACTTGGCTATGCAAGCTCTCTTTTGGTTCCATATGAAGTTCATGGTGGTTTTTTCCAGTTCTGTGAAGAAAGTCAATGGTAGCTTGATGGGGATAGCATTGATTCTGTAAATTACTTTGGGCAGTATAGCCATTTTCACGATATTAATTCTTCCTAACCATGAACATGGAATGTTTCTCCATCTGTTTGTGTCCTCTCTGATTTCGTTGAGCAGTGGTTTGTAGTTCTCCTTGAAGAGGTCCCTTATGTTCCTTGTGAGTTGTATTCCAAGGTATTTTATTCTTTTTGTAGCAATTGCGAATGGCAGTTCGCTCTTGATTTGGCTTTCTTTAAGTCTGTTATTGGTGTAGACGAATGCTTGTGATTTTTGCACATTGATTTTATATCCTGAGACTTTGCTGAAGTTGTTTATCAGTTTCAGGAGTTTCTGGGCTGAGGCGATGGGGTCTTCTAGGTATACTATCATGTCGTCTGCAAATAGAGACAATTTGGCTTCCACCTTTCCTATTTGAATACCCTTTATTTCTTTTTCTTGCCTGATTGCTCTGGCTAGAACTTCCAGTACTATATTGAATAGGAGTGGTGAGAGAGGGCATCCTTGTCTAGTACCAGATTTCAAAGGGAATGCTTCCAGTTTTTGCCCATTCAGTATGATATTGGCTGTTGGTTTGTCATAAATAGCTTTTATTACTTTGAGATACGTTCCATCGATACCGAGTTTATTGAGGGTTTTTAGCATAAAGGGCTGTTGAATTTTGTCAAATGCCTTCTCTGCGTCAATTGAGATAATCATGTGGTTTTTGTTTTTGGTTCTGTTTATGTGGTGAATTACGTTGATAGACTTGCGTATGTTGAACCAGCCTTGCATCCCTGGGATGAATCCTACTTGATCATGATGAATAAGTTTTTTGATTTGCTGTTGCAATCGGCTTGCCAATATTTTATTGAAGATTTTTGCATCTATGTTCATCATGGATATTGGCCTGAAGTTTTCTTTTCTCGTTGGGTCTCTGCCGGGTTTTGGTATCAGAATGATGTTGGTCTCATAAAATGATTTGGGAAGGATTCCCTCTTTTTGGATTGTTTGAAATAGTTTTAGAAGGAATGGTACCAGCTCCTCCTTGTGTGTCTGGTAGAATTCGGCTGTGAACCCATCTGGACCTGGGCTTTTTTTGTGAGGTAGGCTCTTAATTGCTGCCTCAACTTCAGACCTTGTTATTGGTCTATTCATAGTTTCAGCTTCCTCCTGGTTTAGGCTTGGGAGGACACAGGAGTCCAGGAATTTATCCATTTCTTCCAGGTTTACTAGTTTATGTGCATAGAGTTGTTTGTAATATTCTCTGATGATGGTTTGAATTTCTGTGGAATCTGTGGTGATTTCCCCTTTATCATTTTTTATTGCATCTATTTGGTTGTTCTCTCTTTTCTTTTTAATCAATCTGGCTAGTGGTCTGTCTATTTTGTTGATCTTTTCAAAAAACCAGCTCTTGGATTTATTGATTTTTTGAAGGGTTTTTCGTGTCTCAATCTCCTTCAGCTCAGCTCTGATCTTAGTAATTTCTTGTCTTCTGCTGGGTTTTGAGTTTTTTTGATCTTGCTCCTCTAGCTCTTTCAATTTTGACGATAGGGTGTCAATTTTGGATCACTCCATTCTTCTCATATGGGCACTTATTGCTATATACTTTCCTCTAGAGACTGCTTTAAATGTGTCCCAGAGGTTCTGGCACGTTGTGTCTTCATTCTCATTGGTTTCGAAGAACTTCTTCATTTCTGCCTTCATTTCGTTGTTTACCCAGTCAACATTCAAGAGCCAGTTGTTCAGTTTCCATGAAGCTGTGCGGTTCTGGGTCGGTTTCTGAATTCTGAGTTCTAACTTGATTGCACTATGGTCTGAGAGGCTGTTTGTTATGATTTCAGTTGTTTTGCATTTGTTGAGCAGTGCTTTACTTCCAATTATGTGGTCAATTTTAGAGTAGGTGTGATGTGGTGCTGAGAAGAATGTGTATTCTGTGGATTTGGGGTGGAGAGTTCTGTAAATGTCCACCAGGTTTGCTTGCTCCAGGTCTGAGTTCAAGCCCTGGGTATCCTTGTTGATTTTCTGTCTGGTTGATCTGTCTAGTATTGACAGTGGAGTGTTAAAGTCTCCCACTATTATTGTGTGGGAGTCTAAGTCCTTCTGTAAGTCATTAAGAACTTGCCTTATGTATCTGGGTGCTCCTGTGTTGGGTCCATATATGTTTAGGATTGTTAGCTCTTCTTGTTGTATCGATCCTTTTACCATTATGTAATGGCCTTCTTTGTCTCTTTTGATCTTTGTTGCTTTAAAGTCTATTTTATCAGAGATGAGAATTGCAACTCCTGCTTTTTTTTGCTTTCCATTAGCTTGGTAAATCTTCCTCCATCCCTTTATTTTGAGCCTTTGTGTATCCTTGCATGTGAGATGGGTTTCCTGGATACAGCACACTGATGGGTTTTGGATTTTTATCCAATTTGCCAGTCTGTGTCTTTTGATTGGTGCATTTAGTCCATTTACATTTAGGGTTAATATTGTTATGTGTGAATTTGATACTGCCATTTTGATTCTAAGTGGCTGTTTTGCCTGTTAGTTGTTGTAGATTCTTCATTATGTTGAAGCTCTTTAGCATTCAGTGTGATTTTGGAATGGCTGGTACTGATTGATCCTTTCTATGTGTAGTGCCTCTTTTAGGAGCTCTTGTAAAGCAGGCCTGGTGGTGACAAAATCTCTGAGTACTTGCTTGTTCACAAAGGATTTTATTCTTCCTTCACTTCTGAAGCTCAGTTTGGCTGGATATGAAATTCTGGGTTGAAAGTTCTTTTCTTTAAGAATGTTGAATATTGGCCCCCACTCTCTTCTGGCTTGTAGTGTTTCTGCCGAGAGATCTGCTGTGAGTCTGATGGGCTTCCCTTTGTGGGTGATCCGACCTTTCTCTCTGGCTGCCCTTAGTATTCTCTCCTTTATTTCAACCCTGTTGAATCTGACGATTATGTGCCTTGGGGTTGCTCTTCTTGCAGAATATCTTTGTGGTGTTCTCTGTATTTCCTGCAATTGAGTGTTGGCTTGTCTTGCTAGGTGGGGGAAATTTTGCTGGATGATGTCCTGAAGAGTATTTTCCAGCTGGGATTCATTCTCTTCGTCCCCTTCTGGTACACCTATCAAACGTAGGTTAGGTCTTTTCACATAGTCCCACATTTCTTGGAGACTTTGTTCATTCCTTTTTGCGCTTTTTTCTCTGATCTTGGTTTCTCGTTTTATTTCATTGAGTTGGTCTTCGACTTCAGATATTCTTTCTTCTGCTTGGTCAATTCGGCTATTGAAACTTGCGTTTGCTTCGCGAAGTTCTCGTATTGTGTTTTTCAGCTCCTTTAATTCATTCATATTCCTCTCTAAGGTATCCATTCTTGTTATCATTTCCTCGAATCTTTTTTCAAATCTTTTTTCAAGGTTCTTAGTTTCTTTGCATTGATTTAATACATGATCTTTTAGCTCACAAAAGTTTCTCATTATCCATCTTCTGAAGTCTAATTCCGTCATTTCGTCACAGTCATTCTCCGTCCAGCTTTGTTCCCTTGCTGGTGAGGAGTCTTGGTCCTTTCTAGGAGGCGATGTGTTCTGGTTTCGGGTGTTTTCCTCCTTTTTGCGCCGGTTTCTTCCCATCTTTGTGGATTTGTCCGCTGGTCGTCTGCGTAGTTGCTGACTTTTCGTTTGGGTCTCTGAGTGGACACCCAGAATGTTGATGATGAAGTATTTCTGTTGCTTGGTTTTCCTTCTACCAGTCTAGCCCCTTCGCTGTACGACTGTTGAGGTCCGCTCCAGACCCTGCTTGTCTGGGGTGCACCTCTAGTAGCCGTGGCACAGCGAGGGATGCTACCAGTTTCTTTTTTTGCTCTCTTTGTCCCAGAATGATGCCTGCCTAATGACAGTCTTTTGGATATAGAGGGGTCAGGGAGCTGCTTGAGGAGACAGTTTGTACTTTATAGGGGTTTAATTGCTGAGCTGTGCACTCTGTTGTTCATTCAGGGCTGTTAGGCTGCTATGTTTGATTCTGCTGCAACACAGCTCATTAAACAACCCTTTTTTTTTTCTCAAATGCTCTGTGTTGAGGGGTTTGGGCTTTATTTTTGGATGTCCGATCAGGTGTCCTGCCCAGCTCGAAGGCAGACTAGCCACTGTTTGGCTGCCGAGGCTCCGCCCTGCTGTTGTGTGATTCGCGCTGTTCCTGCCGGCTCTGCTGTTGTCTCCGCCACGCCCTGCGGCGGAGTCTCTTCGTTGTAGCGTGTTGCCTCAGCAACGGCAGGCTGCGTCAGCAGTGGGCGTGTATCTCAGTAGGGACGTGTTGCCTCGGCAACGGCTGGCTGCGTCAGCAGTGGGCGTGTATCTCAGTTGGGGCGGGTTGCCTAGGCAACGGCTGGCTGCGTCAGCAGTGGGCGTGTATCTCAGTTGGGGCAGGTTGCCTTCGTAGTGGTGGACGCCCCTCCCCCACAGAGCGTCTCGGACCGTCTGCCCGGGATAGTTTGAAATCGCGGTTTTGTTCGTCCCACTGGGTATCCCAAGCGATTTGTCCCTGCAATCCCCTGGGCTGGGCTACTGTGCAAGTCTCGTTCAGTCTCAAGTCCAGCCCTCTCAAGTCTCAGGTTGCCGGTTCAACAAGGCACCCGGACAAGCGCGCCCTGTGGGGATTGCTGGGTAGGGCTGGCCGCCGCCGCCCCGGCTGCCGGCTTCGCCAGGCAGACCTACTGCCTGGTGTCCCGTGTCTTTTTATACTTGGGAGTTTCCCCGTTCTGTGGGCAACAAAGATCAGTCTGGAAATGCAGCACTGACTCACCGTTTGCGAATTCAACGCGGGCTCCAATCCTGGGTTGTTCTCACAGCGCCATCTTGAGTCCCCTCTACAATGCCCTTTTCTACTTTGTTTTGTAGTATATAAACCAACTCAGTAAGCTCTCTCATGTAAAATACAGAAATCCTAATTTAACCCGAATTGAAAAAATCTAAATATTATCTAGTCACCAGAATGTTAAAAACAAAATTGCTCTGAATATAATCTGTCAGAAAAAATATACAATGCTTTATTCTACTCTGTTTGGGAGTGTATACACCAACTCAATATGCTCTGTCATGTAAAATACCGAAATTCAAATTTTACACTAATCGAAAATATCTAAATATTATCTAGGCACCCCAATGTTAAATACAAAATTGCTCTGAATATACTCTGTTAGAGCAAATATACAATGCCCTATTCTACTCGGTTTTGGAGTATATACACCAACTCCATATGTTCTCTCATGTAACATACAGATATTCTATATCTAAGCGAATCGAAAAAAATCTAAATAATATCTGGGCATCCCAAAGTTAAAAGAAAATGGCTCTGAATATAGTCCGTTAGGAAAAATATCCAATGCCTAATTCTATTCTGTTTTGGAGTATATACACCAACTCAGTACGCTCTTCAGGTAAAATATCAAAATTGAAATTTTACATGAATCAAAAATGATCTAAATATTATCTAGGCACCCAATGTTAAAACAAAGTTTCTCTGTTTTGGAGTATATACACCAACTCCATATGCTCTCTCATGTAAAATACAGAAATTCTATATTCAAGCGAATCGAAAAATATCTAAATATTATCTAGGCTCACCAATGTTAAAAGCAAAATTGCTCTGAATATAATCTGTCAGAAAAAATATACAAGGCTTTTTTCTACTCTGTTTTGTAGTATATACACAAACTCAATATGCTCTCTCATGTAAAATATCGAAATTCTAATTTTACATGAATCGATAAAAATCTAAATGATATCTAGGCGCCCCAAAGTTAAAAGAAAATGGCTCTAAATATAGTCTTTTATAAAAAAATATACAATGCCTTATTCTACTTTGTTTTGGAGTATATACACCAAATCACTATGCTCTCTAGTTTAGAATACCGAAATTCTAATTTTACGTGAATCGAAAAATATCTAAACATTATCTAGGCACCCAATGTTAAAAGCAAAATTTCTCTGAATATAGTCAGTCAAAAAAAATATACAATGCCCTATTCTACGGTGTTTTGGAGTATATACACCAACTCAATATGCTCTCTCGTGTAAAATACAGAAATTCTATATTTAAGCGAATCGAAAACAATCTATATATCATCTAGGCACACCAATGTTAACAACAAAATTGCTCTGAGTATAATCTGTCAGAAAAAATATACAATGCCCTATTCTACTCTGCTTTGGAGTATATACACCAACTCTGTATGTTCTCTCATGTAAACTACAGAAATTCTATATTTAAGCGAATCGAAAATAATCTAAATATTATCTAGGCACCCCAATGTTAATAGTAAAATTCCTCTGAATATAGTCTTTCAGAAAAAATATACAATGCCCTTTTCTACTCTTTTTTTAGTATATACACCAACACAATATGCTCTCTCATGTAAAATACAGAAATTACAATTTTACATGAATCGATAAAAATCTAAATAATATATAGACTCCCCAAAGTTAAAAGTAAATGGCTCTGAATATAGTGTGTTAAAGAAAATATACAATGCCTTTTTCTACTCTGTTTTCGAATATATACACCAACTCAGTATGCTCTCTCTTGTGAAATACCGAAATTCTAATTTTACGTGAATCGAAAATATTCTAAATAATATCTAGGCGCTTCAAAGTTAAAAGAAAATGGCTCTGAATATAGTGTGTTAGAGAAAATATACAATGCCTCATTCTACTCTGTTTTCGAATATATACACCAACTCAGTATGCTCTCTCATGTAAAATACCGAAATTCTAAATTGACATGAATCTAAAAAAATTTAAATATTATCTAGGCACCCCAATGTTAAAAACAATATTGCTCTGAATATAATCTGTCTGAAAAAATATAAAATGCCCTATTCTACTCTGTTTTGGAGTATATACACCAACTCAACATGCTCTCTCATGTTAAGTACAGAAATTCTATATTTAAGCGAATCGAAAAAAATCTAAATATTATCTAGGCACCACAATGTTAAAAGCAAAATTTCTCTGAATATAATCTGTCAGAAAAAATATACAATTCCCTTTTCTACTTTGTTTTGTAGTATATACACCAACTCAGTATGCTCTCTCATGTAAAATACAGAAATTCTTATTTTACCCAAATCAAAAAAAAGTCTAAATAATATCTAGGCGCCCTAAAGTTAATAGAAAATGTCTATAAATATAGTCTGTTGGAAAAAATATACAATGCCTTATTCTACTCTGTTTTGCAGTATATACACCAACTCAGTATGTTCTCTCATGTAAAATACCGAAATTCAAATTTTACGTGAATCGAAAAAATCTAAATATTATCTAGGCACCCCAATGTTAAAAACAAAATTTCTCTGAATATAATCTGTTAGAAAAAATATACAATGCCCTATTCTACTCTGTTTTGGAGTATGTACACCAACTCAATATGTTCTCTCATGTAAAATAACGAAACTCTCATTTTACGCGAATCGAAAAAAATCTGAATAATATCTAGGCGCCTCAACGTTAATACAAAATGGCTCTGAATATAGTCTGTTACAAAAAATATACAATGCCCAATTCTACTCTGTTTTGAGTGTATACACCAACTCAGTATGCACTCTCAAGTTAAATACAAAAATTATAAATTTACCCAAATCGAAAAAAATGTAAATATTATCTAGGCACCCCAGTGTTAAAAGCAAAATTGCTCTGAATATAATCTGTCAGAAAAAATATACAATTTCGTTTTCTACTCAGTTTTGGAGTATATACACAAACTCCATATGCTCTCTCATGTAAAATACAGAAATTCTATATTTAAGGGAATCGAAAATAATCTAAACGTTTTCTAGGCACCCCAATGTTAAAAGAAAAATTGCTCTGAATATAATCTGTCAGAAAAAATATATAATGCACTATTGTACTTGGTTTTGAAGTATATATTCCAACTCAGTATGATCTCTCAAGTAAAATACCGAAATTCAAATTTTAGGTGAATCGAAAAAAATCTAAATATTATATATGCACCCCAATGTTAATAGCAAAATTGCTTTAAATGTAATCTGTCAGACAAATATAAAATGCCCTTCTCTACTTTGTTTTGTAGTATATACACCAACTCAATATGCTCTCTCATGTTAAATATTGGAATTCTAATTTTATGAGAATCGAAAAAAATTTATATAATACCTAGGCGCCCCAGAGTTAAAAG
This sequence comes from Callithrix jacchus, assembly GCF_049354715.1. Classification (NCBI taxonomy): domain Eukaryota; kingdom Metazoa; phylum Chordata; class Mammalia; order Primates; family Cebidae; genus Callithrix; species Callithrix jacchus. The sequence continues at coordinate 159,070,456 of NC_133508.1, read as the reverse complement.
AAAATGGCTTTGAATATAGTCTCTTAGAAAAAATATACAATGCCTTATTCTACTCTGTTTTGGAGTATATACACCAAATCAGGATGCTCTCTCATGTAAAATACAGAAATTCTAATTTTACGTGAATCAAAAAAATCTAAATAGTATCTAGGCACCCCAATGTTAAAAACAAAATTGCTCTGAATATAATCAGTCAGAAAAAATATACAATGTATTATTCTACTCTGTTTTGGAGTATATACACCAACTCCATATGATCTCTCATGTAAAATACAGAAATTCTATATTTAAGCAAATCGTAAAATATCTAAATAATATCTAGGCAACTCAATGTTAAAAGCAAAATTTCTCTGAATATAATCTTTCAGAAAAAATATACAATTCCCTTTTCTACTTTGTTTTGTAGTATATACACCAACTCAATATGCTCTCATGTAAAAAACCGAATTGATAATTTTATGAGAATCGAAAAAAAATCTAAATAATATCTAGGCGCCCCAAAGTTAATAGAAAATGTCTATGAATATAGTTTGTTGGAAAAAATATACAATGCCTTATTCTACTCTGTTTTGTAGTATATACACCAAGTCAGTATGCTCTCATGTAAAAAACCGAATTTCTAATTTTATGAGAATCGAAAAAAAATCTAAATATTATCTAGGCACCCCAATGTCAAAAACAAAATTTCTCTGAATATAATCTGTCATAAAAAATATACAATTCCCTATTCTACTCAGTTTTTGAGTACATGCACCAACTCTACCTTCTATCTCACGTAAAATAAAGTAATTCTATATTTAATCGAATCGAAAATAATTTAAATATTATCTCAGCACCCCAATGTTAAAAGCAAAATTTCTCTGAATATAATTTGCAAGAAAAAATATACAATGCTTTTTTCTACTCTGTTTTGTGGTGTATACACCAAATCAATATGCTCTCTCATGTAAAATACCGAAATTATAATTTTACGTGAATGAAAATAAATCTAAATATTATCTAGGCGCCCCAAAGTAAAAAGATAATGGCTCTGAATATAGTCTGTTAGAAAAAATATACAATGCCTTATTCTACTCTGTTTTGGAGAATATACACCAACTCTGTATGCTCTATCATGTAAAATACAGAAATTCAATTTTACCGAAATCGAAAAAATCTAAATATTATTTAGTCAAGCCAATGTTATAAACAAAATTGCTCTGAATATAATCTGTCAGAAAAAAATATAAAATGCCCTATTCTACTCTGTTTTGCAGTATATACACCGTCTCCATATGCTCTTTCATCTAAAATACAGAAATTCTATATTTAAGCGAATCGAAAAATATCTTAATATTATCTAGGCACCCCAATGTTAAAAGCAAAATTGCTCTGAATATAATCTGTCAGAAAAAATATACAATGCCCTTTTCTACTTTGTTTTGAAGTATATACACCAACTCCATATGCTCTCTCAAGTAAAATACAGAAATTCTATTTTTAAGCGAATCGAAAAATATCTAAATATTATCTAGGCACCCCAATGTTTAAAGCAAAATTGCTCTGAATATAATCTGTCAGAGAAAATACACAATGCCATTTTCTACTTTGTTTTGTATTATATATACCAACTCAGTATGCTCTCTCATGTAAAATACAGAAATTGTATATTTAAGCGAATCGAAAAAAATTTAAATATTATCTAGGCACCCGAATGTTAAAAGCAAAATTCCTCTGAATATAATCTGTCATAAAAAATATACAATGCAATTATCTACTTTGTTTTTAATATATGCACCAACTCAATATTCTCTCTCATGTAAAATACAGAAATTCAAATTTTACCCGATTCGAAATAATCAAAATATTATGTAGACACCCCAATGTTAAAAACAAAATTGCTCTGAATATAATGTGTCAGAAAAAATATACAATGCCCTATTCTATTCTGTTTTGGAGTATATACTCCAACTCCATATGCTCTCTCGTGTAAAATACAGAAATTCTATATTTAAGCGAAACGAAAATATCTAAATATTATCTAGGCACGCCAATGTTATAAAAAAAATTGCTCGGAATATAATTTGTGAGAAAAAATATATAATGCCCTTTTCTACTCTGTTTTGGAGTATATACACCAACTTCATATGCTCTCTCATGTAAAATATAGAAATTCTATAATAAAGCGAATCGAAAATAAATCTAAATATTATCTAGGCACCCCAATGTTAAAAGCAAAATTTCTCTGAATATAATCTCTCAGAAAAAATATACAATTCCGTTTTCTACTTTGTTTTGTAGTATATAAACCAACTCAGTATGCCCTCTCATATAAAATACCGAATTTATAATTTTACGCGAATCAAAAAAAAATGTAAATAATATCTAGGCGCCCCAAAGTTAATAGAAAATGTCTATGAATATAGTCAGTTGGAAAAAATATACAATGCCTTATTCTACTCTGTTTTGGAATATATACACCAACTCAGTATGCTATCTCATGTAAAATACCGAAATTCAAATTTTACGTGAATCGAAAAAATCTAAATATTATCTAGGCAGCCCAATGTTAAAAACAATATTTCTCTGAATATAGTCTGTCAGAAAAAATATACAATGCCCTATTCTACTCTGTTTTTGAGTATGTTCACCAACTCAATAAGTTCTCTCATGTAAAATACCGAAATTCTTATTTACGCAAATCGAAAAAAATCTGAATAATATCTAGGCGCCTCAAACTTAATAGAAAATGGCTCTGAATATAGTCTGTTAGAAAAAATATACAATGCCCTATTCTACTTTGTTTTGGAGTATATACACCAACTCAGTGTGCACTCTCAAGTTAATACAAAAATTCTAAATTTACCCGAATTGAAAAAAATCTAAATATTATCTAGGCACCCCAATGTTAAAAGCAAAATTGCTCTGAATATAATCTGTCAGAAAAAATACACAAATTCTTTTTCTACTCAGTTTTGGAGTATATACACAAACTCCATAAGCTCTCTCATGTAAAATACAGAAATTCGAATTTTACACGAATCAAAAATATCTGAATATTATCTAGGTACCCAAATGTAAAAAAGAAAATTGCTCTTAATATAATCTGTCAGAAAAAATACACAATGCCCTATTCTACTCTGTTTTGGAGTATATACACCAATTCCATATGCTCCCTCAGGTAAAATGCAGAAATTCTATATTTAAGCAAATCGAAAAAAATCTAAAAATTATCTATGCAACCAACGTTAAGAGCAAAATTTCTCTGAATATAGTCTCTCAGAAAAAATATACAATGCCCTTTTCTACTCCCTTTTGGAGTATATACACCAACTCAATACGCTCTCTCATGTAAAATACCGAAATTCTAGTTTTAGGCATATCGAAAAAAATCTACATAATATCTACGCGCACCAAAGATAAAAGACAATGGCTATGACTATAGTTTGTTTAATAAAATATACAATGCCTTATTCTACTCTGTTTTGGAGTATACACACCAACTCAGTATGCTCTCTCATGTAAAATATCGAAATTCTAAATTTACGTGAATCGAAAATAATCTAAATAATATCTAGGCACCCCAATGTTAAAAGCAAAATTGCTCTGAATAAAATCTATCAGGATAAATATACAATGCCCATTTCTACTGTGTTTTTGAGTATATACACCAACTAAATATGCTCTCTCATGAAAAATACAGAAATAGTAATTTTATGCGAATCGAAAAAAATCTAAATAATATCTAGGGGCCTCAAAGTTAAAAGAAAATGGCTCTGAATATAGTCTGTTAGAAAAATATCCAATGCCTTATTATACTCTGTTTTGGAGTATATACACCAACTCAGTATGCTCTCTCATGTAAAATAAAGAAATTCTAAATTAACCAGAATCAAAAAAATCTAAATATTATCTAGGCACCCCAATGTTAAAAACAAAATTGCTCTGAATATAATCTGTCAGAAAAAATATACAATGCCGTATTCTATTCTGTTTTGGAGTATATAAACCAATTCAATATGCTCTCTCATGTAAAATACCGAAATTCTAATTTTACGTGAATCGAAAAAATCTAAATATTATCTAGGCATGCCAGTTTTAAAAAAAAAATTTCTCTGAATATGATCTGTTAGAAAAAATATACAATGCCTTATTCTACTCTGTTTTTGAGTATATACACCAACTATACCTTCTATCTCATGTAAAATAAAGTAATTCTATATTTAATCGAATCGAAAATAATTTCAATATTATCTAGACACCCCAATGTTAAAAGCAAAACTGCTCTGAATATAATTTGTAAGAAAAAATATACAATGCTCTTTTCTACTCTGTTTTGGGGTGTATACACCAAATCAATATGCTCTCTCATGTAAAATACCAAAATTCTAATTTTACGTGAATCGAAATAAATCTAAATATTATCTAGGCACCCGAATGTTAAAAGCAAAATTGCTCTGAATATAATCTGTAAGAATAAATATACAATGCCCTTTTCTACTCTTTTTTGTAGTATATACACCAACTCAATTTCCTCTCTCATGTACAATACAGTAATTCTAATTTTACCAAAATCGAAAAATCTAAATATTATCGAGGCACACCAATGTTAAAAACAAAATTGCTCTGAATATAATCTGTCGAAAAAATATATAATGACCTATTCTACTCGGTTATGGAATATATACACCAACTCAGTATGCTCTCTCATGTAAACCGAAATTCTAATTTTACTTGAATCGAAAAAAACCTAAATATTATCTATGCACACTAATGTTAAAAACAAAGTTGCTCTTAATATAATCTGTGAGAGAAAATACACAATGACCTATTCTAATCTGTTTTAAAGTATATACAACATCTCAATATGCTCCTTTATGTAAAATACAGAAATTCTACATTTAAGCGAATCTAATAAAATCTAAATATTATCTAGGCACCCCAATGTTAAAAGCAAAATGGCTCTGAATATAATCTGTCAGACAAAATATACAATGCCCTTTTCTACTCTGTTTTGTAGTATATACACCAACTCCATAAGCTCTCTCATGTAAAATACAGAAATTCTAATTTTACGCGAATCGGAAAAGAGCTAAATAATATCTAGGCTCCCCAACGTTAAAACAAAATGGCTCTGAATATAGTCTGTTAGAAAAAATATACAATGTTATATTCTACTCTGTTTTGGAGTATATACACCAACTCAGGATGCTCTCTTATATAAAATACAGAAATTCTAATATTATGTGAATTAAAAAAATCAAAATATTATCTATGCACCCCAATGTTGAAAACAAAATTGCTCTGAATATAATCTGTCAGTAAAAATATACAATGCCCTATTCTAATCTCTTTTAAACCATATACACCAAGTCCATATGCTCTCTCCTGTAAAATACAGAAATTCTATATTTAAGTGAATCGAAAAATATCTAAATATTATCTAGGCACACCAATGTTAAAAGCAAAATTGCACTGATTATAATCTATCAAAAAAATATACAATGCCATTTTCTACTCAGTTTTGTTGTATATACAGCAACTAAATATGCTTTGTCATGTAAAATACAGAAATTCTAATTCTACACGAATTGAAAAAATCTAAATATTATCTAGGCACCCCAATGTTAAAAGCAAAATTGCACTGAATATAGTCTGTAAGAGAAAATATGCAATGCTTTTTTCTACTCTGTTTTGCAGTATATACACCAACTCAATATGCTCACTCATGTAAAATACTGAAATTCTAATTTTAGGCGAATCAAAAAAAATCAAAATGATATCTAGGCACCCCAGTGTTAAATAAAAAATTGCTCTGAATATAATCCGTCATAAAAAATATACAATGCCCTATTCTACTCTGTTTTGGAGTATATACACCAACTCCATATGCTGTCCCATGTAAAATACAGAAATTCTGTATTTAAGCGAATCGAAAAAAATCTAAATATTATCTAGCCACCGCATTGTTAAAAACAAAATCTATCTGTATATAATCTGTCAGAAAAAATATACAATGCCCTATTCTACTCTGTTTTGGAGTATATACACCAACTCAATATGCTCTCTCATGTAAAATACAGAAATTCTCTATTTATGCGGATCAAAAAAAATCTAAATATTATCTAGGCACCCCAAGGATGAAGGAAAACTTGCTCTCAATATAATCTGTCAGAAAAAATATACAATGCCCTTTCCTACTCTGTTTGGGAGTATATACACCAACTCCATATGCTCTCTCATGTAAAATACAGAAATTCTAATTTTACGTGAATTGAAAAATATCTAAATAATATCTAGGCGCCCCAATGTTAAACAAAATTGGCTATGAAAATGGTCTGTTAGAAAAAATATGAAATGCCTTATTCTACTCTGTTTTGGAGTATATACACCAACTCAGTATGCTCTCTTATGTAAAATACAGCAATTCTAATTTTACGTAAATCAAAAAAAATCTAAATATTATCTACGAACCCCAATGTTAAAAACAAAATTGCTCTGAATATAATCTGTCAGAAAAAATATACAATGCCCTATTCTAATCTGTTTTAAAGTATATACACCAACTGCATATGCTCTCTCATATAAAATACAGAAATTATAATTTTACGCGAATCGAAAAAAATCTAAAAAATATCTAGGCACCTTAAAGTTAAAAGAAAATGGCTGTGAATATAGTCTGTTAGAGGAAATATACAATGCCTTATTCTACTCTGTTTCGGAGTATATACACCATCTCAGGGTGCACTCTCATGTAAAATAGAGAAATTCTTATTTTACTGGAATCGTAAAAATCTAAATATTTTCTAGGCACCTCAGTGCTAAAAAAAAATTGCTCTGAATATAATCTGTCAGAAAAAATATACAATGCCTTATTCTACTCTGTTTTGGAGTATATACACCAACTCAGGATTCTCTCTCATGTAAAATACAGAAATTCTAATTTTACCCAAATCGTAAGAATCTAAATATTATAAGGCACGCCAATGTTAAATACAAAATTGCTCTAAATATTGTCTGTCACAAAAAATATACAATGCCCTATTCTACTCTGTTTTACAGTATATACAACAACTCCATATGCTCTAGCATGTAAAATACAGAAATTCCATATTTTAGCAAATCGAAAAAAATCTATATATCATCTAGGCACCCGAATGTTAAAATCAAAATTCCTCTGAATATAATGTGTCATAAAAAATAAACAATGCTTTATTCTACTCTGTTTTGGAGTATGTACACCAACTCAGTATGCTCTCTCATATAAAATACAGAAATTCTAATTATACGTGAATTGAAAAAATCTAATATTATCTAGGCACCCAAATGTTAAAAGAAAAATTGCTCTGAATATAATCTGTCAGAAAAAATATACAATGTCCAATTCTACTCTGATTTGTAGTATATACACCAGCTCCATATGCTCTCTCATGTAAAATACAGAAATACTAATTTTATGTGAATCGAAAAAAATCTAAATAATATCTAGGCACCACAAAGTTAAAAGAAAATGGCTCTTAATATAGTCTGTTAGAGAAAATATACACTTCCTTATTCTACTATGTTTTGAAGTATATACACCAACTCAGTATGCTCTCTTATGTAAAATACAGAAATTCTAATTTTACCGGAATCGAAAAAATCTAAATATTATTTAGTCAACCCAATGTTAAAAACAAAATAGCTCTGAATATAATCTGTCAGAAAGAATATAGAATGCCCTATTCTACTCTGTTTTGGAGTATATACACCGACTCCATATGCTCTCTCATCTAAAATACAGAAATTCTATATTTAAGCAAATCTAAAAATATCTAAATATTATCTAGGCACCCGAATGTTAAAAGCATAATTGCTCTGAATATAGTCTGTTAGAAAAAATACACAATGCCATTTTCTACTCTGTTTTTTAGTATATACACCAACTCAATATGCTCTGATATGTAAAATACAGAAATTCTAACTTTGTCCGAATCGAAATAATATAAATATTATGTAGGCACGTCAATGTTAAAATCAAAATTCCTGTGAATATAATCTTTCAGAAAAAATATACAATGCCCTATTCTACTCTGTTTTGGAGTATATACACCAACTCAGCATGCTCTCTCATGTAAAATACCGAAATTCTAAATTTACCCGAATCGAAAATTCAAAATATCATGTAGGCAACCCAATGTTACAAACAAAATTGCTCTGAATATAATCTGTCACAAAAAATATTCAATTTCCTATTCTACTCTGTTTTGGAGTATATAGAGCAACTCGATATGCTCTCTCATGTAAAATACCGAAATTCCAAATTTACACGAATCGAAAATAATCTAAATAATATCTAGGCGCCCCAAAGTTCAAAGAAAATGGCTCTGAATATAGTCTGTTAGAAAAAATATACAATGCCTTATTCTACTCTGTTTTGGAGTATATAAACCATCTCAGGATGCTCTCTTATGTAAAATACAGAAATTCTAATTTTACCCGAAACTGAAACATCTAAATATTATCTAGGCGACACAATGTTAAAAACAAAATTGCTGTGAATAGAATCTGTCAAAAAAAAATATACAATGCCCTATTATACTCTGTTTTGGAGTATATACACCAACTCCATATGCTCTCTTATGTAAAATACAGAAATTCTATATTTAAGCGAATTGAACAAAATCTAAATATTATCTAGGCACCTCAATGTTAAACACGAAATTGCTCTGAATACAATCTGTGAGAAAAAATATACAATACACTACTCTACTCTGTTTTGGAGTATACACACCAACTCAATATGCGCTCTCATGTAAAATACAGAAATTATATATTTAAGCGAATCGAAAAATATCTAAATATTATCTGGGCACCTTAATGTTAAAAGAAAAATTGGTCTAAATATAATCTGTCAGAGAAAATACACAATGCCATTTTCTACTCTGTTTTGTTTATATACACCAACTAAATATGCTCTTTCATGTAAAATACAGTAACTCTAATTTTACCCGAATCGAAAAAATCTAAATATTATGTAGGCACGCCAATGTTAAAAACCAAATTGCTCTGAATATAATGTGTCAGAAAAAATATACAATGCCCTATTCTACTTTGTTTTGGAGTATATACACCAACTCAGTATGCTCTCTCATGTTATATACCGAAATTCTCATTTTACGTGAATCGAAAAAAATCTAGATATTTTCTAGGCACCCCAACGTTAAAAACAAAATTGCTCTGAATATAATCTGTCAGAAAACTTTTACAATGCCCTATTCTACTCTTTTTTGGAGTATATACACCAACTTCATATGCTCTCTCATGTAAAATAAGAAATTCTATATTTAAGCGAATCGAAAAAAATCTAAATATTATCTAGGCATCTCAATGTTAAAAGCGAAATTTCTGTGAATATAATCTGTCAGAAAAAATATACAATGCCCTATTCGACTCTGTTTTGGAGTATATACACCAACTCAGTGTGCTCTCTCAAGTAAAATACAGAAATTCAAATTTTACGCAAATCGAAAAAAATCTAAATAAAATCTAGACTCCCCAAAGATAAAAGAAAATGGCTCTGAATATAGTCTGTTACAAAAAGAAATACATGGCCTTATTCCACTCTTTTTTGAAGTACATACACCACCTGAGTGTGCTCTCTCATGTAAAATACAGAAATTCTAATTTTACGTGAATCAAAAATAATCTAAATATTATCTAGGCACCCCAATGTTAAAAACAAAATTGCTCTGAATATAATCTGTCAGATAAAATATACAATGCCCTATTCTACTCTGTTTTAAAGTATATACACAAACTCCATATGCACACTCATCTAAAATACAGAAATTCGATATTTAAGCGAATCGAAAAAAATCTAAATATTATCTAGGAACACCAATGTTAAAGCAAAATTGCTCTGAATATAATCTGTCAGAAAAATTATACAATGCCCTTTTCTACTCTGTTTTGGAGTATATATACCAACTCAATATGCTGTCTCATGTAAAATACCGAAAGTCTAATTTTAGGTGAATCAAAAAGATCTAAATAATATCTAGGCGCTCCAAAGTTAAAAGAAAATGGCTCTGAATATAGTCTGTTACAAAAAATATACAATGCCTTATTGTAGTCTGTTTTGGAGTATATACAGCAACTCAGGTTGTTCCCTCATATAAAATACAGAAATTCTAATTTTATTCGAATCGAAAAATTCTAAATATTATCTAGGCACCTCCATGTTAAAAACAAAATCACTCTGAATATAATCTGTCAGAAAAAATATACAATGCCCTATTCTACTTTGTTTTCGAGCATATACAACAACTCCATATGCTCTCTCATGTAAAATACAGAAATTCAATATTTATGCGAATCGAAAAAAATCTAAATATTATCTACGCACCCCAATGTTAAAAGCAAACTTGCTCTGAATATAATATGTCAGAAAAAAACATACAATGCCCTTTTCTACTCTGTTTTGGAGTATATACACCAACTCCATATGCTCTCTCATGTAAAATACAGAAATTCTAATTTTACACGAATTGAAAAATATCTAAATAATACCGCATATTCTCACTCATAGGTGGGTGATGAAAAATGAGAACACATGGACACAGAAAGGGGAGTACTAAACACTGGGGTCTATTGGGGAAAAAAGGGGAGGGCCAGTGAGAGAGGGAGGTGGGGAGGGATAGCCTGGGGAGAAAAGCCAAATGTGGGTGAAGGGGAGAAGAAAACAAAGCACACTGCCATGTGTGTACCTACGCAACTGTCTTGCATGCTCTGCTCAATGTACCCCAAAACCTATAATCCAATAAAAAATTAAAAAAAAAAATAATAATAATAATATCTAGTCGCCCCAAATTTAAAAGAGATTGGCTCTGAATATAGTCTGTTAGCAAAAATATACAGTGACTTATTCTACTCTGTTTTGGAGTATATACACCAACTCAGTATGCTCTCTTATGTAAAATACAGCAATTCTAATTTTACGTGAATCAAAAAAATTCTAAATATTATCTAAGCACTCCAATGTTAAAAACAAAATTGCTCTGAATATAGTCTGTCAGAAAAAATATACAATGCCCTATTCTAATCTGTTTTAAAGTTTATACACCAACTCCATATGCTCTCTCATGTAAAATACAGAAATTATATATTTAAGCGAATCGAAGAAAATCTAAATATTATCCAGGCACCCCAATTTTAAAGCGAAATTGCTCTGAATATAATCTGTCAGAAAAAATATACAATGCCCATTTCTACTCGGTTTTGTAGTATATACACGAACTCAATATGCTCTCTCATGTAAAATACAGAAATTCTAATTATATGCGAATCGAAAAAAATCTAAAAAATATCTACGTGCCCCAAAGTTGAAAAAAATGGCTGTGAATATAGTCTGTTAGAAAAAATATACAATGCCTTATTCTACTGTGTTTCGGAGTATATACACCATCTCAGGGTGCACTGTCACGTAAAATACAGAAATTCTAATTTTACATGAATCGAAAAAATCTAAATATTATCTAGGCACCCCAATGTTAAAAACAAAATTGCTCTGAATATAATTTGTCAGAGAAAATAAACAATGCCCTATTATACTTTGTTTTTGAGTATATACACCAACTCAGTATGCTCTGTCATGTAAAATACAGAAATTCTATATTTACATGAATCGAAAAAAGTCTAAATATTATGTAGGCACCCCAATGTTAAAAGCAAAACTGCTCTGAATATAATCTGTCAGAAAATATATACAATGCCCGATTCTACTCTGTTTTGGAGTATATACACAAACTCCTTATGCTCTATCATGTAAAATACCGAAATTCTAATTTTACCCGAATCGAAAAAATCAAAACATTATGTAGGCACACCAATGTTAAAAACAAAATTGCTATGAATATTATCTGTCAGAAAAAATATACAATGCCCTATTCTACTCTGTTTTGGAGTATATACACCAACTCCATATGCTCTCTCATGTAAAATACAGAAATTCCATATTTAAGCAAATCGAAAAAAAGCTGTATATTATCTAGCCACCCGAAAGTTAAAATCAAAATTTTTCTGAATATAATTTGTCATAAAAAATAAACAATGCCCTATTCTACTCTGTTTTGGACTATATACACCAACTCAGTATGCTCTTTCATGTAAAATATCGAAATTCTAAATTTACGTTAATCGAAAAAAATCTAAATATTATCTAGGCACCCCAATGTTAAAAGCAAAATTGCTCTGAATATAATCTGTCATAAAAATTATACTATGCCCTTTTCTACACTGTATTGGATTTTATACACCAACTCAATATGCTTTCTCATGTAAAATACTTACATTCGAATATATCGTGAATTGAAAAAAATCTAAATAATATCTAGGCGCCCCAACGTTAAAAGAAAATGGCTCTGAATATAGTCTGTTAGAAAAATATAGAATGACTTATTCTACTCTGTTTTGGAGTATATTCACCAACTCAGTATGCTCTTTCATGTAAAATACAGAAATTGTAAGTTAACCGGAATCAAAAAAATCTAAATATTATCTAGGCATTCCAATGTTAAAAACCAAATTCCTCTGAATATAATCTGTCAGAAAAAATATACACTGCCCTTTTCTACTCTGTTTTGTAGTATATAAACCAACTCCATATGCTCTCTTATCAAATACAGAAATTCTATATTTAAGCGAATCAAATAATATCTGATTATAATCTGTCAGAAAAAACATACAATATTCTAGTCTGTTTGGAGCATATACACCAAATCCATATGCTCTCACATGTAAAATACAGAAATTCTATATTTAACCGAATCGAAAATAATCTAAATATTATTAAGCACCCCAATGTTAAAAACAAAATCGCTCTGAATATAACCTGTCAAAATAATATACAATGCCCTCTTCCACTCTGTTTTGGAGTATACACACCAACTCCATATGCTCTCTAATGTAAAATACTAAAATTCTAATTTTACGTGAATCGACAAGAATCTAAATAATATCTAGGCACCTTAAAGTTAAAAGAAAATGGCTGTGAATATAGTCTGTTAGAGAAAATATACAATGCCTTATTCTACTCTGTTTCAAAGTATATACACCATCTCAGGGTGCACTCTCATGTAAAATAGAGAAATTCATATTTTACTGGAATCGAAAAAATCTAAATATTATCTAGGCACCTCAGTGTTAATAAAAATTGCTCTGAATATAATCTGTCAGAAGAAATATACAATGCCTTATTCTACTCTGTTTTGGAGTATATACACCAACTCCATATGCTCTCTCATGTAAAATACAGAAATTCTATATTTAAGCGAATTGAAAAAAATCTAAATATTATGTAGGCACCCCAAAGTTAAAAGAAAAATTTCTCTTAAGGTAATGCGTTCGAAAAAATATAGAATGCCCTTTTCTACTCTGTTTTGGAGTATATACACCAACTCAATATGCTCTCATGTAAAATACAGAAATTCTAATTTTCCGCGAATCGAAAACTATGTAAATAATACCTAGGCGCCTAAAAGTTCAACGAAAACGGCTCTGAATATAGTCTGTTAGAAAAAATATAAAATGCCTTATTGTACTCTGTTTTGGAGTACATACATTAACTTAGTATGCTCTCTCATGTAAAATACAGAAATTCTAATTTTACATGTATCGAATAAAATCCAAATATTACCTAGGCACCCACATGTTAAAAGCAAAATTGCTCTGAATATAATCTGTCAGAAGAAATATACAATGCACTTTTCTACTTTGTATTGTAGTATATACACCAACCCAATATGCTCTCTCATGTTAAATACAGAAATTCTAATTTTACCCGAATCGAAAAATTCTAAATATTATGTAGGCAAACCAATGTTCAACGCAAAATTGCTCTGAATACAATCTCTCAGTAAAAATATACAATGTTCTTTTCTACTCTGTTTTGTAGTATAAACACCAACACAATATGCTCTGTCATGTAAAATACAGAAATTCGAATTCCACCAGATACGAAAAAATCTAAATATTATCTAGGCACCATAATGTTAAAAGCAATATTGCTCTGAATATAATCTGTCAGAAAAAATATACAATGTCCTATTCTACTCTGTTATAAAGTATATACACCAACTCCATATTCTCTCTCATGTAAAATACAGAAATTCTAATTCTAGCCGAATTGAAATAATGTAAATAATATCTAGGCACCCCAATGTTAAAAACAAAATTGTTCTGAATATAAACTGGCAGAAAAAATATACAATGCCCTATTCTACTCTGTTTTGGAGTATGTATACCAACTCAGTATGCTCTGTCATGTAAAATACAGAAATTCTAAATTTACGTGAATCGAAAAAAATCTAAATATTATCTACGCACCCCAATGTTAAAAGCAAAATTGCTCTGAATATAATGTGTCAGAAAAAATATACAATGCCCGATTCTACTCTGTTTTAGAGTATATACACCAACTCCATATGCTCTCTCATGTAAAATACCAAAATTCTAATTTTACGTGAATCGAAAAAAATCTAAATAATATCTAGGTGCCTCAAAGTTCAAAGAAAATGACTCTGAATATAGTCTGTTAGAAATAATATACAATGCCTTATTCTACTCTGTTTAGGAGTATATACACCAACTCAGGATGCTCTCTCATGTAAAATAGAGAAATTCTAATTTTACCTGAATCGAAAAAATCTAAATATTATCTAGGCAACCCAATGTTAAAAGGAGCATTGCTCTGAATATAATCAGTCAGAAAAAGTATACAATGCCCCATTCTACTCTGTTTTGGAGTATATACACCAACTCAATATGCTCTCTCATGTAAAATACAGAAATTCTATATTTAAGCGTATTGAAAAAAATCTAAATATTATCTAGGCACCCCTTGTTAAAAATAAAATTGCTCTCAATATAATCTGTCAGAAAAAATATACAATGCCCTATTCTACTCTGTTTTGGAGTATATACAGAATTCCATATGCTCTCTCATGTAAAATGAAGAAATTCTATATTTAAGCAAATCGAAAAAAATCTAAATATTATCTAGGCAACCAATGTTAAAAGCAAAATTGCTCTGAATATAATCTGTCAGAAAAAATATACAATGCCCTTTTCTACTCTATTTTGGAGTATATACACCAACTCAATATGCTGTCTCATGTAAAATACTGAAAGTCTAATTTTAGGCGAATCAAAAAAGATCTAAATAATATCTAGGAGCCCCAAAGTTAAAAGAAAATGGCTCTGAATATAGTCTGTTAGAAAAAATATACAATGCCTTCTTCTACTCTGTGTTGGAGTATATACACCAACTCAGTATGCTCTCTCATGTAAAATACAGAAATTTTAAATTTATGTGAATCGAAAAAAATCTAAATATTATCTAGGCACCCCACTGTTAAAGCAAAATTGCTCCGAATATAATCTGTCAGAACAAATATACAATGCCCTATTCGACTCTGTTTTGGAGTATATAAACCAACTCCATATGCTCTGTCATGTAAAATACAGAAATTCTATATTTAAGCGAATCGAAAGAAATCGAAATATTATCTAGGCACCCCAATGTTAAAAGCAAAATTGCTCTGAATATAGTCTGTCCGAAAAAATATACAATGCCCTTTCCTACTGTGTTTTGGTGTATATACACCAACTCAGTATGCTCTCTCATGTAAAATACCAAAATTCTAATTTTACACGAATCAAAAAAAATTTATATAATATCTAGGCGCCCCAAAGGTAAAAGAAAATGGCTATAAATATAGTCTGTTAGAAAAAATATACAATGCCTTATTCTGTTTTGTTTTGGAGTATATACACTAACTCAGTATCCTCTCTCATGTAAAATATAGAAATTCAAATTTTACCCGAATTGAAAAAATCTAAATATTATCTCAGCACCCCAATGCTAAAAACAAAATTGCTCTGAATATAATCTGTCAGAAAAAATATACAATGCCGTATTCTACTTTTTTTGGAGTATATACACCAAATACATATGCTCTCTCATTTAAAATACAGAGATTCTAATTTTACCCGAATCAAAAAAATCTAAATATATCTAGGCACCCCAAAGTTAAAAACAAAATTGCTCTAAATATAATCTGTCAGAAAAAATATACAATGCCCTATTCTACTATTTTTTGCAATGTATACACCAACTCCATATGCTCTCTCATATAAAGTAAAGAAATTTTAATTTTACTCCAATTGAAAAAATCTAAATATTGTCTAGGCACCCCAATGTTAAAAACCAAAATGCTCTGAATATAATCTGTCACAAAAAACATACAATGCCTTATTCTACTCTGTTTTGGAGTATATACACCAACTCAGTATGCTCTCTCTTTTAAAATACCGAAATTCTAAATTTACGTGAATAGAAAAAAATATAAATACTATCTAGGCGCCACAAAGTTAAAAGAAAATAGCTCTGAATATAGTCTGTCAGAGAAAATATACAATGCCCTATTCTACTCTGTTTTGGAGTTTATACACCACCTCAGTATGCTCTCTCATGTAAAATACAGAAATTCTATATTTAAGCGAATCGAAAAAAATCTAAATAATATCTAGGTGCCCCAAAGTTAAAAGAAAATGTCTCTGAATATAGCCTGTTAGAAAAAAGATACAATGCCCTATTCTCTGTTTTGTAGTATATACAACAACTCAACTCAATATGCTCTCTCATGTAAAATAGAGAAATATTAATTTTACCCGAATCGAAAAAATCTAAATATTATCTAGGGTTCCCAATGTTGAAAACAAGATTGCTCTTAATATATTCTGTCAGAGAAATTATACAATGCCCTATTCTCTGTTTTGTAGTATATACACCAACTCAACTCAATATGCTCTCTTTTGTGAAATACAGAAATTATAATATTACCCGAATTAATAAAATCTAAATACTATCTAGGCACCTCAAAGTTAAAAACATAATTGCTCTGAATATACTCTGTCAGAAAAAATATACAATGCCCTATTCTACTCTGTTTTGGAGTATATAAACCAACTCCATATGCTCTCTCATGTAAAATACAGAAAATGTATATTTAAGAGAATCGAAAAAAATCTAAATATTATCTAGGCAGTCCAATGTTAAAAACAAAATTGCTCAGAATATAATCTGTCAGAAATAATATAGAATGCCCTGTTCTTCTCTGTTTTGGAGTATATACACCAACTCCATATTCTCTCTCATGTAAAATCCAGAAATTGTATATTTAAGCAAATCGAAAAATATCTAAAGATAATCTAGGCCCCCCAATGTTTAAAGAAAAATTGCTCTGAATATAATTTCTCAGAATAAATATACAATGCCTTATTCTACTCTGTTTTGGAGTATATACACTAACTCCACATGCTGTCTCATGTAAAATACAGAAATTCTATATTTAAGCGAATCGAAAAAAATCTAAATATTATCTAGGAACCCCAAAGTTGCAAGCAAAATCGCTCTGAATATAATCGGTCAGAAAAAATATACAATACCCTATTGTACTCTGCTTTGGAGTATATAAATTAACTCAATATGCTCTCTCATGTAAAATACAGAAATTCTATATTAAAGCGAATCGAAAAAAATCTATATATATCTAGACGCCCGAAAGTTAAAAGAAAATGGCTCTGAATATAGTCTGTTAGATAAAATTTACAATGCCTTATTCTACTCTTTATTGGAGTAATACACCAACTCAGTATGCTCTATCATGTAAAATACAGAAATTATAATTCTACTCAATTCCAAAAAAATCTAAATATTATCTATTCACCCCAATGTTAAAAACAAAATTGCTCTGAATATAATCTGTCAAAAAATATATACAATGTCCTATTCTACTCTTTTTTGGAGTATATACACCATCTCCATATGCTCTCTCATGTAAAATACCGAAATTCTAATTTTACGCGAATCGAAAATAATCTAAATAATATCTAGGCGCCCCAAAGTTAAAACAAAATGGCTCTGAATATAGTCTGTTAGAAAAAATATACAATGCCTTATTCTACTCTGTGTTGGAGTATATACACCAACTCAGTATGCTCTCTCATGTAAAATACAGAAATTCTAATTTTACGTTAATCGAAAAAAATCTAAATATTATCTAGGCAACCCAATGTTAAAAACAAAATTGCTCTTAATATAATCTGTCACAATAAATATACAATGCCCTATTCTACTCAGTTTTGGAGTACATACACCAACTCAGTATGCTCTCTCAGTTAAAATACAGAAATTCTATATTTAAGCAAATCGAAAAAAATCTCAATATAATCTAGGCACCCCAATGTTAAAATCAAAATTGCTCTGAATATAATCTGTCAGAAAAAATATACAATGCTCTTTTCTACTCTGTTTTGTAGTGTATACACCAACTCAATATGCTCTGTCATGTAAAATACAGAAAATCGAATTCTACCCGAATCAAAAGAATCAAAATATTATCTAGGCACCCCAATGTTAAAAGCAAAATTGGTCTGAATATAATCTGTCAGAAAAAATATACAATGCCCTTTACTACTCTGTTTTGGAGTATATACACCAACTCAACATGCTCTCTCATGTAAAACACTGAAATTCTAATTTAGGTGAATCAAAAAAAAATCTAAATAATATCTAGGCTCCCCAAAGTTAAAAGAAAATGGCTCTGAATATAGTCTGGTAAAAAAAATACACAATGCCTTTTTCTACTCTGTTTTGGAGTATATACGCCAACTCAGGATTCTCTCTCATTTAAAATACCGAAATTCTAATTTTACCACAATCGAAAATAATCTAAATATTATCTAGGCACTCCAGTGTTAAAAAAAATTGCACTAAATATAATTTGTCAGAAAAAATATACTATGCCTTATTCTACTCTGTTTTCGAGTATATACACCAACTCCATATGCTCTCTCATGTAAAATACAGAAATTCTATATTTAAGCGAATCGAAAAAAATCTAAATATTATCTAGGCACCCCAATGTTAAAAGCAAAATTGCTCTGAGAATAATCTGTCAGAAAAAATATACAATGCCCTTTTATACTCTGTTTTGTAGTATATACACCAACGCAATATGCTCTCTCTTATAAAATACCGAAATTCTAATTTTACGCGAATCGAAAAAAATCTAAATAATATCTAGGCGCCCCAAAGTTAAAAGAAAATGGTTCTAAATATAGTCTGTAAGAAAAAATATAGAATGCCTTATTCTTCTCTGTTTTGGGGTATATACAACAACACGGTATGCTCTTTCATGTAAAATACTGAAATTCTAATTTTACGTAAATCAAAAATAATCTAAATATTATCTAGGCACCCCAATGTTAAAGCAAAATTGCTCTGAATATAATCTGTCAGAAAAAATATACAATGCCCTATTCTAATTTGTTTTAAACTATGTACACCAACTACATATGCTCTCTCATGTAAAATATAGAAATTCTAATTCTACCCGAATCACAAGAATCTAAGTATTATCTAGGCACCCCAAAGTTAAAAGCAAAATTGCTCCGAATAAAATCGGTCAGAAAAAGTATACAATACCCTATTGTACTCTGTTTTGGAGTATATAAACCAACTTAATATGCTCTCTCATGTAAAATACAGAAATTCTATATTAAAGCGAATCGAAAAAAATCTATATATATCTAGACGCCCCAAAGTTAAAAGAAAATGGCTCTGAATATAGTCTGTTAGATAAAATTTACAATGTTTTATTCTACTCTTTTTTGGAGTATATACACCAACTCAGTATGCTCTCTCAGGTAAAATACAGAAATTCTAATTCTACCCAATTCGAAAAAATCTAAATATTATCTAGGCACCCCAATGTTAAAAACAAAATTTCTCTGAATATAATCTGTCAGAAAAAATATTCAATGCCCTTTTCTACTCTGTTTTGGAGTATATACACCAACTCCATATGCTCTCTCATGTAAAATACAGAAATTCTATATTTAAGCAAATCGAAAAAAATCTAAATATAATCTAGGCACCCCAATGTTAAAATCAAAATTGCTCTGAATATAATCTGTCAGAAAAAATAAACAATGCTCTTTTCTACTCTATTTTGTAGTGTATACACCAACTCAATATGCTCTCTCATGTAAAATACAGAAATTCTACTTTTATTTGAACCGAAAAAATCCTAATATTATCTAGGCACACCGATGTTAAAAGCAAAATTGCTCTGAATATCATCTGTCAGAATAAATATACAATCCCCTCTT
The DNA here is from genome assembly GCF_049354715.1 of Callithrix jacchus. Taxonomy (NCBI): domain Eukaryota; kingdom Metazoa; phylum Chordata; class Mammalia; order Primates; family Cebidae; genus Callithrix; species Callithrix jacchus. The sequence goes on along the minus strand of NC_133508.1, from coordinate 159,050,263 downwards.
CTATTCTGTTTTGTAGTATAAACACCAACTCAAAATGCTCTGTCATGTAAAATACAGAAAATCGAATTCTACCCAAATCAAAAGAATCTAAATATTATCTAGGCACCCCAATGTTAAAAGCAAAATTGCTCTGAATATAATCTGTCAGAAAAAATATACAATGCCCTTTTCTACTCTGTTTTGGAGTATATACACCAACTCAACATGCTCTCTCATGTTAAATACGGAAATTCTAATTTAGGTGAATCAAAAAAAAATCTAAATAATATCTAGGCTCCCCAAAGTTAAAAGAAAATGGCTCTGAATATAGACTGTTAAAAAAATACACAATGCCTTATTCTACTCTGTTTTGGAGTATATACACCAACTCAGGATTCTCTCTCATTTATAATACCGAAATTCTAATTTTACCACAATCGAAAAGAATCTAAATATTATCTAGGCACCACAGTGTTAAAAAAAAAATTGCACTAAATATAATTTCTCAGAAAAAATATACAATGCCCTATTCTACTCTGTTTTGGAGTATATACACCAACTCCATATGCTCTCTCATGTAAAATACAGAAATTCAATATTAAAGCGAATTGAAAATATCTAAATATTATCTAGGCACCCCAATGTTAAAAGCAAAATTGCTCTGAATATTATCTGTCAGAAAAAATATACAATGCCCTATTATACTCTGTTTTGTAGTATATACACCAACTCAATATGCTCTCTCTTCTAAAATAACGAAATTCTAATTTTATGCGAATCGAAAAAAATCTAAATAATATCTAAGCGCCCCAAAGTTAAAAGAAAATGGTTCTAAATATAGTCTGTAAGAAAAAATATAGAATTCCTTATTCTTCTCTGTTTTGGGGTATATACAACAACACGGTATGCTCTCTCATGGAAAATTCTGAAATTCTAATTTTACGTAAATCAAAAAACATCTAAATATTATCTAGGCACACCAGTGTTAAAAGCAAAAATGCTCTGAATATAATCTGTCAGAAAAAACATACAATGCCCTATTCTACTTTGTTTTAAAGTATGTACACCAACTCCATATGCTCTATCATGTAAAATATAGAAATTCTAATTCTTCCCGAATCGCAAAAATCTAAATATTATCTAGGCACCCCAATGTTAAAAACAAAATTGCTCTGAATATAATCTGTCAGAGAAAATATACAATGCCCTATTCTACTCTGTTTTGGAATATATACACCAACTCAATATGCTCTCTCATGTAAAATACCGAAATTCTAATTTTAGGCGAAACAAAAAAAATCTAAATAATATCTAGGCACCCCAAAGTTAAAGGAAAATGGCTCCGAATATAGTCTGTTATAAAAAATATACAATGCCCTATTCTACTTTGTTTTGCAGTATATACACCGACTCCACATGCTCTCTCATCTAAAATACAGAAATTCTATAATTAAGCGAATCGAAAAATATCTAAATCTTATCTAGGCACCCCAATGTTAAAAGCAAAATTGCTCTGAATATAATCTGTCAGAGAAAATACACAATGCCTTTTTCTACTCTGTTTTGTAGTATATACACCAACTCAATATGCTCTGATATGTAAAATACAGAAATTCTAATTTTATCCGAATCGAAATAATCTAAATATTATGTAGGCACGTCAATGTTAAAAACAAAATTGCTCTGAATATAATCTTTCAGAAAAAATATACAATGCCCTATTCTACTTGGTTTTGGAGTATATACACCAACTCATTCTGCTGTCTCATGTAAAATACAGAAATTCTAAATTTACCTGAATCGAAATAATCAAAATATAATGTAGGCAACCCAATGTTACAAACAAAATTGCTCTGAATATAATCTGTCAGAAAAAATATTCAATTCCCTTTTCTACTCTGTTTTGGAGTATATACACCAATTCAGTATGCTCTCTCATGTAAAATACCGAAATTCTAATTTTACGTGAATTGAAAAAAATCTAAATATTATCTAGGCACTTCAATGTTAAAAACAAAATTGCTCTGAATATAATATGTCAGAAAAAATATACAATGCCCTATTCTACTCTGTTTTGGAGTATATATAGCAACTCCATATTCTCTCTTATGTAAAATACCGAAATTCCAAATTTACGCGAATCGAAAAAAATCTAAATAATATCTAGGCACCCTAAAGTTCAAAGAAAATGGCTCTGAATATAGTCTGTTAGAAAAAATATACAATGAATTATATTACTCTGTTTTGGGCTATACCAACTCAGTATGCTCTCTCATGTAAAATAAAGAAAATTATAATTTCACACGAATCGAAAAAAATCTAAATAATATCTAGGCGCCCCAAAGATAAAAAAAATGGCTCTGAATATAGTCTGTTAGAGAAAATATACAATGTCTTATTCTACTTTCTTTTGGAATATATATACCAACTCAGTATGCTCTATCATGTAAAATACAGAAATTCTAATTTTATCCAAATCGAAAAAATCTAAATATTATCTAGGCACTTCAATGATAAAAACAAAATTTCTCTGAATATAATCTGTCAGAGATAATATACAATGCCCTATTCTACTCTGTTTTGGTGTATATACACCAACTCCATATGCTCTCTCATGTCAAATAGAGAAACTCTATATTTAAGCGAATCGAAAAAAGATCTAAATATTATCTAGGCACCCCAATGTTAAAAGCAAAATTGCTCTAAATATAATCTGTCAGAAAAAATGTACAATGCCCTTTTCTACTCTGTTTAGGAGTATATACACCAACTCAATATACTCTCACATGTAAAATACAGAAATTGTAATTTTACGTGAATCGAAAAAAATCTAAATAATATCTAGGCGCCCCAAAGTTAAAACAAAATGGCTCTGAATATAGTCTGTTAGAAAATCTACAAGGCCTTATTCTACTCTGTTTTGGAGTATATACAACAACTCAGTATGCTCTCTCAGGTAAAATACCAAAATTCTAATTTTACGTGAATAAAAAATACTAAATACTATCTAGGCACCCGAATGTTAAAAGCAAAATTGCTCTGAATATAATCTGTCAGAGAAAATATACAATGCCCTATTCTACTCTGTTTTAAGGTATATACAGAAACTCCATATGCTCTGTCATGTAAAATACCGAAATTCCAATTTTGCGCGAATCGAAAATAATCTAAATAATATCTAGGCGCCCCAAAGTTAAAAGAAATTGGCTCTCAATATAGTCTGTTAGAAAAAATATACAATGCCTTATTCTACTCTGTTTTGGAGTATATACACCATCTCAGGATGCTCTCTCATGTAAAATACAGAAATTCTAATTTTACCTGAATCGAAAAAATCTAAATATATTTTGGGATCCCCAATGTTAATAACAAAGTTTCTCTGAATGTAAAGTGTCAGAAAAAATATACAATGCCCTATTCTACTGTTTTTCAGTATATACACCAACTCTACCTGCTCTCTCATGTAATATATAGAAATTCTATATTTAAGCGAATCGAAAAAAATCTAAATATTATCTAGGCACCCCAATGTTAAAAGCAAAATTGCTCTGAATATGACCAGTCAGAAAAAATATAGAATGCCTATTTCTACTCTGTTTTGGAATATATACACCAAATCAATATACTCTCTCATGTAAAATACAAAAATTCTAATTTTACGTGAATCGAAAAAAATCTAAATAATATCTAGGCGCCCCAAAGTTAAAAGAAAATGGCTCTGAATATAGTCTGTTACAGAAAATATACAATGTTTGATTCTACTCTGTTTTGGAGTATATACACCGACACAATATGCTGTCTCATGTAAAATACCGAATTTCTAATTTTACGTGAATCGAAAAAAATCTAAATATTATCTAGGCACCCCAGTGATAAAAGCAAAATTTCTCTGAATATAATCTGTCAGAAACAATACTCAATGACTTATTCTACTCTGTTTTGGAGTATATACACCAACTCAGTATGCTTTCTCATGTAAAACACAGAAATTATAATTTTACTTGAATCGAAAAAATCTAAATATAACCCAGGCACCCCAATGTAGAAAACTAAATTGCTCTGAATGTAATCTGTCAAAAAAATGTACAATACCCTATTCTTCTTTGTTTTGGAGTATACACCAACTGCATATGCTCTCTCATGTAAAATACAGAAATTCTATATTTAAGCGACTCGAAAAAATTCTAAATATTATCTAGGCACCCCTATGTAAAAAACAAAATTGCTCTGAATATAATCTATCAGAAAAAATATACAATGCCCTTTTCTACTCTGTTTTGTAGTATATACACCAACTCAATATGCTCTCTCATGTAAAATAACGAAATTCTAATTTTACGTGAATCGAAAAAAATCTAAATATTATCTAGGCACCCCAATGTTAAAAGCAAAATTGCTCTGAATATAATCTGTCAGAAAAAGTATACAATGCCTTTTTCTACCCAGTTTTGGAGTATATACACCAACTCACTATGCTCTTTCATATAAAATACGGAAATTCAAATTATACGCGAATCGAAAAAACCTAAATAAAATCTAGGCGCCCCAAAGTTAAAAGAAAATGGCTCTCAATATAGTGTGTTAGAAAAAATATACAATGCCTTATTCTACTTTGTTTTGGAGTATATAAACCAATTCAGTGTGCTGTCTCATGTAAAATAACGTAATTCTAATTTTACCCGAATCCAAAAAATATGAATATTTTCTAGGCACCTTAATGTTAAAAACAAAATTGCTCTGAATATAATATGTCAGAGAAAATATACAATGCCCTATTCTACTCTGTTTTGCAGTATATACACAAACTCAGTATGCTCTCTCATGTAAAATACAAAAATTCTAATTTTACCTGAATTGAATAAATCTAAATAATATAGGCACCCCAATATTAAAAGAAAAATTGCTCTGAATATCATTTGTCATAAAAAATATACAATGCGCTTTTCTACTCGGTTTCGCAATATATACACCAACTCAATATGCTCTCTCATGTAAAATACCGAAAATTCTAACTTTACGCGAATCGAAAAAAATCTAAATATCTAGATGCCCCAAAGTTAAATGAAAATGGCTCTGAATATAGTCTGTTAGAAGAAATATACACTGCCTTATTCTACAATGTTTTAGATTATATACAAAAACTCAATATGCTTTATCATGTAAAATACAGAAATTCTAATTTTACCCGAATTAAAAAAATCTAAATATTATCTAGGCACCCCAATGTTGAAAACAATATTTCTCTGAATACAATCTGTCAGAAAAAATATACAATGCCCTATTCTACTCTGTTTTGGAGTATATACAACAACTCCATTTGCTCTCTCATGTAAAATACAAAAACTGCATATTTAAGCGAAACAAAAAAAATCTAAATATTATCTATGCACCCCAATGTTAAAAGCAAGATTGCTCTGAATATAATCTGTCAGAAAAAATATACAATGCCCTTTGCTACTTTGTTTTGTAGTATATACACCAACTCAATATTCTCTCTCATGTAAAATAAGGAAATTCTAAATTTACGTGAATTGAAAAAAATCTAAATATTATCTAAAAACCCCAATGTTAAAAGCAAAATTGCTCTGAATATCATCTGTCATAAAAAATATACAATGCCCTTTTCTACTCTGTTTATGAATATATACACCAACTCAATATGCTCTCTAATGTAAAATACCAAAAATTCTAAATTTACGCGAATCGAAAAAAATCTAAATAATATCTAGGTGCCCCAAAGTGAAATGAAAATGGCTCTGAATATAGTCTTTTAAAACAAATATACAATGCCTTATTCTACTATGTTTTAGATTATATACAAAAACTCAGTATGCTCTATCATGTAAAATACAGAAATTCTAATTTTATCCGAATCGAAAAAATCTAAATATTGTCTAGGTACCCCAATGTTAAATACAAAATTGCTCTGAATACAATCTGTAAGAAAAAATATACAATGCCATATTCTACTCTGTTTTGGGGTATATACAAAAACTCTACCTGCTCTCCCATGTAAAATACAGAAATTCTATATTTAAGCGAATCGAAAAAAATCTAAATATTATCAAGGCACCCCAATGTTAAAAGCAAAATTGCTCTTAACATAATCTGTCAGAAAAAAAATACAATGCCCTTTTCCATTCTGTTTTGGACTATATACACCAAATCAATATGCTCTCTCATATAAAATACAAAAATTCTAATTTTACGCGAATCGAATAAAATCTAAATAATATCTAGGCGCCTCAAGATTAAAAAAATGGCTCTGAATATACTCTGTTAGAAAAAATATACAATGCCTTTTTTTACTCTGTTTTGGAGTATATACACCAACTCAGTATGCTCTCTCATGTAAAGTATCGAAATTCTAAATTTACCAGATTCGCAAAAATCTAAATATTATCTAGGCACCCCAATGTTAAAAGCAAAATGGGTCTGAATATAATCTGTCAGAAATAATATACAATGCTTTTTTCTACTCTGTTTTGAAGTATATACACCAACTAAATATTCTCTCATGTAAAATACCAAAATTCTAATTTAGCGCGAATCGAATAAAATCTAAATAATATCTAGTAGCCCCAAAGTTAAAAGAAAATGGCTCTGAATACAGTCTGTTAGAAAAAATATACAATGCCTTATTCTACTCTATTTTGGATTATATAGTATGCTCTCTAATGTAAAATACAGTAATTCTAATTTGACGTGAATCGAAAAAAATATAAATATTATCTAGGCACCGTAATGTTAAAAGCAAAATTGTTATGAATAAAATCTGTCAGAGAAAATATACAATGCCCATTTCTACTCTGTTTTCGAGTATATACACCAAGTCAATATGCTCTCTCATGAAAAATACCGAAATTCCAATTATACGTGAATCAAAAAAAATCTAAATAATATCTAGGCACTCCAATGTTAAAACAGTATTGCTCATAATATAATCTCTCAGAAAAAATATACAATGCCCTTTTCGACTCTGTTTACGAGTATGTACACCAACTCCATACGCTCTCTCATGTAAAATACAGAAATTCTATATTTAAGCGAATCGAAAAAAATCTAAATATTATCTATGCACAGGAATCTAAAAAGCTGAATTGCTCTGAATATAATCTGTAAGAAAAATTATACAATGCCTTATCCTACTCTGTTTTGAAGTATGTACACCAACTCAATATGCACTCTCATGTGAAATACAGAAATTCTATATTTAAGCAAATCAAAAAAAATCTAAATATTATCTAGGCACCCCAATCTTAAAAACAGAATTGCTCTGAATATAATCTGTCAGAAAAAATATACTATGCCCTATTCTACTGTGTTTTGAAGTATATACACCAACTCCATATGCTCTCTCATGTAAAATACAGAAATTCTATATTTAAGCAAATCGAAATAAATCTAAATATTATCTAGGCACCGCAATGTTAAAAACAAAATTGCTCTAATTTTAATCTGTCAGAAAAAATATACAATGCCCTATTCTACCCTGTTTTGGAGTAAATACACCAACTTAATATGCTCTCTCATGTAAAATTCAGAAAGTCTATATTTACGCGAATGGAAAAATAACCTAAATATTATCTAGGCACACCAATGTTAAAAGCAAAATTGCTCTGAATATAGTCTGTCAGAAAATATATACAATGCTTTTTTCTACTCTGTTTTGGAGTATATACACCAACTCAATATGCTCACTCATGTAAAATACCGAAATTCTAATTTTACACGAATCGAAAAAAATCTAAATATTATCTAGGCACCTCAATATTTAAAAAAAATTGCTCTGAATATAACCTGTCAGAGAAAATATACAATGCCCTATTCTACTCTGTTTTGGATTATATACACCAACTCCATATGTTCTCTAATGTAAAATACAGACATTCTATATTTTAGCAAATCGAAAAAAATCTAAATATTATCTAGGCACACCAATGTTAAAAGCAAAATTGCTCTGAATATAATCTGTCAGAAAAAAACGCCCTTTTCTACTCTGTTTTGCAGTATATACTCCAACTCAATATGCTCTCTCATGTAAAATACCTAAATTCTAATTCTATGCGAATCGAAAAACATCTAAATAATATCTAGGTGCCCCAAGGTTAAAAGAAAATGGCTCTGAATATAGTCTGTTAGATAAAATATACAATGCCTTATTCTTCTCTGTTTTAGAGTATATACACCAACTCAGTGTGCTCTCTCATGTAAAGTATCGAAATTATTAATTTACCCGAATCGAAAAAATCTAAATATTATCTAGGCACCCCAATGTTAAAAGCAAAATTGCTCTGAATATAATCTGTCAGACAAAATATACAATGCCCTTTTCTACTCTGTTTTGGAGTATATACACCAACTCAATATGCTCTCTCATGTAAAATATCGAAATTCGAATTTTACGTGAATCGAAAAAAGTCTAAATAATATCTAGGCGCCCCAAGATTTAAAAAAATGGCTCTGAATATACTCTGTTAGAAAAAATATACAATGCCTTATTCTACTCTGTTTTGGAGTATATACACCAACTCAGTATGCTCTCTCATGTAAAGTATCGAAATTCTAAATTTACCAGATTCACAAAAATCTAAATATTATCTAGACACCCCAATGTTAAAAGCAAAATGGGTCTGAATATAAGCTGTCAGAAATTATATACAATGCATTTTTCTACTCTGTTTTGAAGTATATACGCCAACTAACTATTTTCTCTCATGTACAATACCAAAATTCTAATTTAGCGTGAATCGAATAAAATCTAAATAATATCTAGTTGCCCCAAAGTTAAAAGAAAATGGATCTGAATACAGTCTGTTAGAAAAAATATATAATGACTTATTCTACTCTGTTTTGGAGTATATACACCAACCCCATATGCTCTTTCATGTAAAATAAGAAATTCAATATTTAAGCGAATTGAAAAAAATCTAAATATTATCGTGGCACCCCAATGTTAAAAGAAAAATTGCACTGAATATAATCTTTCAGAAAAAATATACAATGCCCTATTCTACTCTGTTTTGGAGTACATACCCCAACTCAATATGCTCTCATGTAAAATATCGAAATTGTAATTTTACGTGAATCGAAAAAAATCTAAATAATATCTAGGCCGCCTAAAGTTAAAAGAAAATGGCTCTGAATATAGTCTGTTAGAAAAAATATACAATGCCTTATTCTACTCTGTTTTCGAGTATATATACCAACTCAGTATGCTCTCTCATGTAAAATACAGAAAGTCTAAATTTATGTGAATCGAAAAAAATCTAAATATTATCGTGGCACCCCAATGTTAAAAGAAAAATTGCACTGAATATAATCTTTCAGAAAAAATATACAATGCCCTATTCTACTCTGTTTTGGAGTATATACACCAAGTCAATATGCTCTCTCAGGTAAATTACAAAAATTCTATATTTAAGTGAATCAAAAAAAATCTAAATATTTTCTAGGCATCCGAATGTAAAAAGCATAATTGCTCTTAATGTACTCTGTCAGAAAAAATATACAATGCCCTTTTCTACTGTGTTTTGTAGTATATAAACCAACTCAATATGCTCTCTCATGTAAAATACACAAATTCTAATTTTAGGTGAATCGAAAAAATCTAAATATTATCTAGAGAACCAATGTTAAAAACAAAATCGCTCTGAATATAATCTGTCAGAAAAAATATACAATGACCTATTCTACTCTGTTTCGAAGTATATACAGCAACTCAGTATGCTCTCTCATGTAAAATACAGAAATTCTAATTTTAAGCGAATCGAAACAAATCAAAATATTATCTAGGCACCCCAATGTTGAAAGCAATATTACTCTGAATATACTCTGCCAGAAAAAAATATACAATACCCTTTTTTACTCTGTTTTGGAGTATATACACCAAGTCAATATGCTCTCCCATGTAAAACACAGAAATTCTAATTATACCCGAATCAATAAAATCTAAATATTATCTAGGCACCCCAATGTTAAAAACAAAATTTCTCTCAATATAATCTGTCATAAAAAATATAGAATGCCCTATTCTATTCTGTTTTTGAGTTTATACACCAACTAAGAATGCTCTCTCATGTAAAATATGGAAATTTAAAATTTACGTGAATCGAAAAAATTCTGAAACTTATCTAGGCACCCAATGTTAAAAGCAAAAATTGCTCTGAATATAATATGTCAAAAAAAATATACAATGCCCTTTTCTACTCTGTTTTGAAGTATATATACCAACTCAATATGCTCTCTTATGTAAAATACGGAAATTATAATATTATGCAAATCAAAAAAAATCTAAACATTATCTAGGCACACCAATTTTAAAAACAAAATTGCTCTGAATATAATCTGTCAGAAAAAATATATAATGCCCTATTCTACTCTGTTTTGTAGTATATACACCAACTCAATATGCTCTCTTATGTAAAATATTGAAATTCTAATTTTACACGAATCGAAAAAAATTTGAATAAAATGTAGTCTCCTCAAAGTTAAAAGAAAATGGCTCTGAATATAGTCTGTCAGACAAATTATACAATGCCTTATTCTACTCTGTTTTACAGTATATACACCAACTCAGTATGCTCTCTCATGTAAAACACAGACATTCTAATTTTACATGAATCAAAATAGATCTTAATATTATCTAGGCACCCCAATGTTAAAAACAAAATTGCTATGAATATAATCTGTCAGAAATAATATACAATGCCCTGTTCTACTCTGTTTTGGCGTATATACACCAACTCAATATGCTCTGTCAGGTAAAATAAAGAATTTCTAAATTTAAGCGAAAAAAAAAATCTAAATATTGTCTAGGCACCCCAATGTAAAAAACACAATTTCTCTGAATGTAGTCTGTCAGACGAAATATACAATACCCTATTCTACTCTATTTTGGAGTATATCCACCAACTCAGTATGCTCTCTCATGTAAAATAACGAAATTCTAAATATACGTGAATTGAAAAAAATCTAAATATTATCTAGGCACCCCAATGATAAAAGCAAAATTGCTCTGAATAAAATCTGTCAGAAAAAATATATAATGCCCTTTTCTACTCTGTTGTGGAGTATATAAACCAACTCAATATGCTCTCTCATGTAAAATGCCGAAATTCTTATTTTACATGAATCGAAAAATATCTAAATAATATCTAGGCTGTTTCAAGTTAAAAGAAAATGGCTCTGAATATATTCTGTTAGAAAAAATATACAATGCTTTATTCTACTCTGTTTTGGAGTATATACACCAACTCAGTATGCTATCTCATTTAAAATACCGAAATTCTAATTTTACGTGAATCAAAAAAAATATAAATATTATCTAGGCACCTGAATGTTAAAAGCAAAATTGCTCTGAATATAATCCATCAAAAAAATATGCAATGCCCTTTTCTACTCTGTTTTAAAGTATATACACCAACTCAATATGCTGTCTCATGTAACATACCGAAATTCTAATTTTACGTAAATCGAAAAATATCTAAATAATATCTAGGCGCCCCAAAGTTAAAAGAAAATGGCTCTGAATATAGTCTGTTAGAAAAAATATACAATGCCTTATTCTACTCAGTTTCGGAGTATATACACCAACTCAGTATGCTCTCTCATGTAAAATACCAAAATTCTAATTTTACCAGAATCAAAAAAATCTAAATATTATCTTAGGCACCCCAATGTTAAAAACAAAATTTTTCTAAATATAATCTGTCATAAAAAATATACAATGCCTTATTCTAATCTGTATTGGAGTATATACACAAACTCATTTTGCTCTCTCATGTAAAATATAGAAATTTTATATTTAAGCGAATTGAAAAAAATCTAAGTATTATTTAGGCACCACAATGTTAAAAGGAAAATTGCTGTTAATATAATCTGTCATAAAAAATATACAATGCCCTATTCTACTCTTTTTTGGAGTATATACACAAACTCAGTATGCTCTCTTATGTAAAATACCGAAATTTTAATTTTACCCGTATCGAAAAATCTAAATATTATCTTAGGCACCCCAATGTTAAAAACAAAATTCCTCTGAATATAATCTGTCAGAAAAAATATACAATGCCCTATTCTACTCTGTTTTGGAGTATATACACCAACTCAGTATGCTCTCTCAGTTAAAATACCGAAATTCTAATTTGATGCGAATCGAAAAAAATCTAAATAGTGTCTAGGCGCCCCAAAGTTACAAGAAAATGGATCTGAATCTAGTGTTTTATAAAAAATATACAATGCCTTGTTCTACTCTGTTTTGGAGTATATACACCAACTCAGTATGCTATCTTATGTAAAATACCGAAACTCTAATTTCACGTGAATCGAAAAAAATCTATATATTATCTAGGCACAGCAATGTTAAAAAAAAAACTGCTATGAATATAATCTCTAAGAAATAATATACAATGCGTATTCTATTCATTTTTGGAGTATATACACCAACATAATAGGCTCTCTCATGTAAAATACAGAAATTCTATATTTAAGCGAATCAAAAAAAATATAAATATTATCTAGGCACTCCAATGTTAAAAGCAAAATTGCTCTTAATATAATATGTCATAAAAAATATACAATGCCCTATTCTACTCTGTTTTGGAGTATATACACCAACTCAGTATGCTGTCTCGTAAAATACAGAAATTCTAATTTTACGTGAATTGATAAAAATCTAAATAATATCTAGGGGCCCCAAAGTTAAAAGAAAATAGCTCTGAATATAATCTGTTAGAGAAAATATACAATGCCTTATTCTACTCTGTTTTGGAGTATATACACCAACTCAGTATGCTCTCTCATGTAAAACACCGAAATTCTAATTTTAAGTGAATCGAAAAAAATCTAAATATTATCTAGGCACCCCAATGTTAAAAGCATAATTTCTCAGAATATAATCAGTCAGAAAAATATACTATGCCCTTTCTACTCTGTTTTGGAGTATATACACCAATTCAATATGCTCTCTCATGTAAAATAACGAAATTCTAATTTTACGCAAATCGAAAAAAATCTAAATAATATCTAGGCGCCCCAAAGTTAAAAGAAAATGGCTCTGAATATACTCTGTTAGAAAAAATATACACTGCCTTATTCTACTCTGTTTTGGAGTTTATACAGCAACTGAGTATGCTCTCACATGTAAAATACAGAACTTCTAATTTTACGTGAATAGAAAGAAATCTAAATATTATCTAGGCACCCCAATGTTAAAAGCAAAATTGCTCTGAATATAATCTGTCAGAGAAAATGTACAATGCCCTTTTCTACTCATTTTTTTAATATATACACCAAATCAATATGCTCTCTCATGTAAAATACCGAAATTCTAATTTCACACGAATCGAAAAAGATCTAAATAATATCTAGGTGCCCCAAAGTTAAAGGAAAGTGACTCTGAATATAGTCTGTTAGAAAAAATATGCAATGCCTTATTCTACTCTGTTTTGGAGTATATACACAAACTCAGTATGCTCTCACATGTGAAACACCGAAATTCTAATTTTACGTTAATCCAACAAATCTACATATTATCTAGGCACCCCAATGTTAAAAGCAAAATTTTTCTGAAAATAAAGTGTCAGAAAAAATATAGAATGCCATTTTCTACTCTGTTTTTGAGTATATACACCAACTCAATATTCTTTTTCATATAAAATACCGAAATTCTAATTTTACGCGAATTGAAAAAAAACTAAACAATATCTAGGCGCCCCAAAGTTAAAAGTAAATGGCTCTGAATACAGTCTGTTAGAAAAAATATACAATGCCCTATTCTACTCTGTTTTGGGGTATATAGACTAACTCCATATTCTCTCTTTTGTAAAATACAGAAATTCTATATTGAAGCAAATCGAAAAAAATCTAAATATTATCTAGGCATCCCAATGTTAAAAACAAAACTGCTCATAATATAATCTGTCATAAAAAAATATACAATGCCCTATTCTACTCTGTTTTGGAGTATATACACCAACTCAGTATGCTCTCTTATGTAAAATACAGAAATTCTATATTTAAGCGAATCGAAAAAAATCTAAATATTATCTAGGCACCCCAATGTTAAAAGCAAAATTGCTCTGAAAATAATCTGTCAGAAAATATATACAATGCCCTTTTCTACACTGTTTTGGAGTATATACACCAACTCAATATTCTCTTTCAAGTAAAATACCGAAATTCTAATTTTACATGAACCGAAAATAATCTATATAATATGCAGGTGCCCCAAAGTTATAAGTAAATGGCTCTGAATATAGTATGTTAGAAAAAATATACAATGCCTTATTCTACTTTCTTTTGGAGTATATACAACAACTCAGTATGCTCTCTCATGTAAAATACAGAAATTCCAATTTTACGTCAATCGAAAAAAATCTAAATATTATATAGGCATCGCAATGATAAAAACAAAATTGCTCCGAATATAATCGGTCAGAAAAAATATACAATGCCCTATTCTACTCTGTTTTGGAGTATATACACCAACTCAGTATGCTCTCTCATGTAAAATACAGAAATTCTAAATTTACGTGAATCGAAAGAAATTTAAATATTATCTAGGCACCCCAATGTTAAAAGCAAAATTTCTCTGAATATAATCTGTCAGAAAAAATATACAATGCCCTTTACTACTCTGTTTTGTAGTATATATAACAACTCAATATGCTCTCTTATGTAAAATACCGAAATTCTAATTTTACACAAATTGAAAAAATTTAAATAATATCTAGGTGCCCCAAAATTAAAAGAAAATTGCTCTGAATATTGTCTGTTAGATAAAATATAAAATGCCTTATTCTACTCTGTTTTTGAGTATATACATCAACTCAGTATGCTCTCTCACGTAAATTAAAGAAATAATAAATTTACGTGAATCGAAAAAAATCTAAATATTATCTAGGCACCCCAATAATAAAAACAAAATTGTTCTGAATTTAATGTGTCAGAAAAACTATACAATGCCCTATTCTACTTTGTTTTGGAGTATATACACCAACTCAGTATGCCCTCTCATGTAAAATACCGAAATTCTAATTTTACGTGAATCTAAAAGATCTAAGTATTATCTAAGCACCCCAATATTAAAAACAAAATTGCTCTGAATATAATCTATCAGAAAATATATACAATGCCGTCTTCTACTTTGTATCGGAGTATATACATCAACTCCATATGCTCTCTCATGTAAAATACAGAAATTCTATATTTAAGCAAATCGAATAAAATCTAAGTATTATCTAGGCACCCCAATGTTAAAAGCAAAATTGCTCTGAATATAATCTGTCAGAAAAAAACTACAATGCCCTTTTCTACTCTGTTTTGGAGTATATACACCAACTAAATATGCTCTCTTATGTAAAATACCGAAATTCTAATTTTACACGAATCGAAAAATATCTAAATAATATCTAGGCGACCCAAAGTTAAAAGAAAATGACTCTGAATATAGTCTGTCAGAAAATATATACAATGCCTTATTCTACTCTGTTTCGGACTATATACACCAACTCAGTATGCTCTCTCATGTAAAATATAGATACTCTAATTTTACCCGAATCGAAAAAATCTAAATATAATCTAGGCACTTCAATGTTAAAAACAACATTGGTCTGAATATAATCTGTCAGAGAAAATATACAATGGCCTATTCTATTCTGTTTTGGAGTATATACACCAACTCCTTATACTCTCTCACGTAAAATACCGAAATTCTATATTTAAGCGAATCGAAAAAAATCTAAGTATTATCTAGGCACACCAATGTTAAAAACAAAATTACTCTGAATATAACCTGTCAGAACAAATATACAATGCCCTTTTCTACTCTGATTTGGAGTTTATACAGCAACTCAATAGGCTCTCTCATGTACAATACCGAAATTTTAATTTTGGGCGAATCGAAAAAAATCTAAATAATATCTAGGCGGCACAAAGTTAAAAAAAAGTCTCTGAATATATTGTTAGAAAAAATATACAATGCCTTATTCTACTCTGTCTTGGAGTATAAACACCAACTCAGCTTGCTCTCTCATTTAAAATACCGAAATTCTAATTTTACCCGAATCGAAAATTCTACATATTATCTGGGCACCCCAATGTTAAAAACAAAATTGCTCTTAATATAATCTGACAGAAAAAATATACAATGCTTTACTCTACTCTCTTTTGGACTATATACAACAACTCCATATGCTCTCTCATGTAAAATACAGAAATTCGGTATTTAAGCGAATTGAAAAAAATCTAAATAATATCTAGACACACCAATGTTAAAAGCAAAATCGCTCTGCATATAATCTGTCAGAAAAGATATACAATGCCCTATTCTACTCTGTTTTGGAGGATATACACCAACTCCATATGCTCTCTCATGTTAAATACAGAAATTCTATATTTAAGCAAATCAAAAAAAATCTAAATATTAAATAGGCACACCCATGTTAAAAACAAAATTGCTCTGAATATAATCTGTCAGAACAAATATACAATGCCCTTTTCTACTCTGATTTGGAGTATATACACCAACTCAATAGGCTCTCTCATGTATAATACCGAAATTCTAATTTTAGGCTAATTGAAAAAAATCTAAATAATATCTAGGCGCCACAAAGTTAAAAAAAAGTCTCTGAATATATTCTGTTAGAAAAAATGTACAATGCCTTATTCTACTCTGTTTTGGAGTATATACACTAACTCAGCATGCTCTCTCATGTAAAATACCGAAATTGTAATTTTACCCTAATCGAAACAATCTACATATTATCTAGGCACCCCAATGGTAAAAACAAAATTGCTCTGAATATAATCTGACAGAAAAAATATACAATGCCCTACTCTACTCTGTTTTGGAGTATATACACCAACTCCATATGCTCTCTCATGTAAAATACAGAAGTTCTGTATTTAAGCGAATTGAAAAAAATCTAAATATTTTCTAGGCACCCCAATGTTAACAACAAAATTATTCTGAATATAATCTGTCAGAAAAAATGTACCATGCCCTATTCTACTCTGCTTTGGAGTATATACACCAACTCCATATGCTCTCTCATGTAAAATACAGAAATTCTATATTTAAGCGAATCAAAAAAAATCTAAATATTATCTAAGCACACCCATGTTAAAAGTAAAATTGCTCTGAATATAATCTGTCAGAAAAAATTATACAATGCCTTATTCTACTCTTTTTTGTAGTATATACACCAACTTAGTATGCTCTCTAAAGTAAAATACCGAAATTCTAATTATACAAGAATCGAAAAAAATCTAAATAATATCTAGGCGCTCCAAAGTTAAAAGAAAATGGTTCTCAAAATAGTCTGTTAGAAAAAATATACAATACCTTATTCTACTCTGTTTTGGAGTATATACACCAACTTAGTATGCTCTCTCATGTAAAATACTGAAATCCTAAATTTACGTAAATCGAAAAAAATCTAAATATTATCTAGGCAGCCCAATGTTAAAAGCAAAATTTCTCTGAAAATAATCTGTCATAAAAAATATACAATGCCCTTTTCTACTCTGTTTTGTGGTATATACACCAACTCCATATTCTGTCTCATGTAAAATACAGAAATTCTAATTTTACCAACATCGAATAAATCTAAATACTATTTGGGCACCCCAATGTTAAAAACAAAATTGCTCTGAATATAATCTGTCAGAGAAAATATACAATGCCATATTCTATGCTGTTTTGGAGTATATACACCACCTCCATTAGCTCTCTCATGTAAAATACAGAAATTCTATATTTAAGCAAATGGAAAAAAATCTAAATATTATCTACGCATCCAAATGTTGAAAGGAAAATTGTACTGAATATAATCTGTCAGAAAAAATAAACAATGCCCTTTTCTACTCTGTTATGTATTATATACACCAACTCAATATGCTCTCTCATGTAAAATACTGAAATTCTAATTTTTCTCGAATTGAAAAAAATTTAAATAATATCTAGGCGCCCCAAAGTTCAAAAAAAGACTCTGAATGTAGTCTGATAGAAAAAATATACAATGCCTTATTCTACTCTGTTTTTAAGTATACACACCAATTCAGTATGCTCTCTCATGTAAAATATAGAAATTCTAATTTTATGTGAATCGAAAAAAATCTAAATATTATCTAGGCACCCCAATGATAAAATAAAATTGCGATGAATATAATCTGTCAGAAAAAATATATAATGCCCTATTCTACTCTGTTTTGTGTTATATACACCAGCTCAATATGCTCTCTCATGTAAAATACCAAAATTCTAATTTTACGCGAGTCGAAAAAAATCTAATTAATAGCTAGGCTACCCAAAGTTAAAAGAAAATGGCTCTCAATATAGTCTGTTTGAAAAGATATACAATGTCTTATTCTACACTGTTTTGGAGTATATACAACAACTCTGTATGCTATCTCATGTTAAATACCGAAATTCTAATTTTACGTGAATCGAAAAAAATCTAAATATTATCTAGGCACCCCAATGTTAAAAACAAAATTGCTCTGAATATAGTCTGTCAGAAAATATATACAATGCCGTATTCTACGCTATTTTGGAGTATATATTCAAACGCCATAAGCTCTCTCATGTAATATACAAAAATTCTATATTTAAGAGAATCGAAAAAAATCTAAATACTATCTAGGCACCCCAATGTTAAAAGCAAAATTGCTCTGAATATAATCTGTCAGAAAAAGTAAACAATGCCCTTTTCTACTCGGTTTTGTAGTATATACACCAACTCTATATGCTCTCTCATATAAAATACCGAAATTCTAATTTTACACGTATCGAAAAAAATATAAATAATATCTAGGCGCCCCAAAGTTACAAGAAAATTTCTCTGAATATAGTCTGTTACAGAAAATATACAATGTTTTATTCTACTCTGTTTTGGAGTATATACACCAAATCAATATGCTCTCTCATGTAAAATACAGAAATTTTAATTTTACCTGAATCGAAAAAATCTAAATATTATCTAGGCACCCCAATGTTAAAAACAAAATTGCGATGATTATAATCTGTCAGAAAAAATAAACAATTCTCAATTCTACTCTGTTTTGGAGTATATACACCAACTCCACATGCTCTCTAATGTAAAATACAGAAACTCGAAATTTAAGAAAATCGAAAAAAATCTAAATATTATCTAGGCACCCCAATGTTAAAAGCAAAATTGCTCTGAATATAGTCTGTAAGAAAAAATATACAATGCCCTTTTCTACTCCGTTGTGTAGTATATACAACAACTCAGTACACTCTCTCATGTAAAATACCGAAATTCTAATTTTACGTGAATCAAAAAATGTCGAAATATTATCTAGGCACCCGAATGTTAAAAGCAGAATTGCTCTGAATATAATCAGACAGAAAGAATATACAATGCCCTTTTCTACTTTGTTTTGGAGTATATACACTAACTCAATATGCTCTCTCACCTAAAATACCGAAATTCTAATTGTACGAGAATGGAAAAAAATCTAAATAATATCTAGGCGCCCAAAAGTTAAAAGAAAATGGCTCTGAATATAGTCTGTTACAAAAAATATACAACGCTTTATTCTACTCTGTTCTGGAGTATATACACCAACTCAATATGCTCTCTCATGTAAATTACTGAAATTCTAATTTTACTTGAATCGATAAAAATCTAAATATTATCTAGGCACCCAAATGCTAAAAGTAAAATTGCTCTGAATATAATCTGTCAGAAAAAATATACAATGCCCTTTTCTACTCTGGGTTGGAGTATATACACCAACTCAATATACTCTCTCATGTAAAATTACAAAATACTAATTTTAGGCAAATCGAAAAAAATCTAAATAATATCTAGGCGCCTCAAAGTTAAAAGAAATTGGCTCTGAATATATTCTCTTAGAAAAAATATACAATGCCTTATTCTACTCTGTTTTGGAGTATATTCACCAACTCACTATGCTCTCTCTTGTAAAATACAAAAATTCTAATTTTACCCGAATTGAAAAAATCTAAATATTATCTAGGCACCCCAATGTTAAAAACAAAATTGCTCTGAATATAATCTGTCAGAAAATATATACAATGCCGCATTCTACGCTTTTTTGGAGTATATATTCCAACTCCATAAGCTCTCTCATGTAATATACAGAAATTCTATATTTAAGCGAATCGAAAAAAATCTAAATATTATCTAGGCACCTTAATGTTAAAAGCAAAATTGCTCTTAATATAATCTGTCAGAAAAAATAAACAATGCCATTTTCTACTTTGTTTTGTAGTATATACACCAACTCTATATGCTGTCTCATGTAAAATACAGAAATTCTAATTTAACGTGAATCGAAAAAAATCTAAATAATATCTAGGCGCCCCAAAGTTAAAAGAAAATGGCTCTGAATATAGTCTGTTAGAAAAAATATACAATGCCTTATTCTACTCTGTTTTGGAGTATATACACCTACTCAGTATGCTCTCTCACGTAAAATACAGAAATTTTAATTTTACCCGAATCTGAAAAATCTAAATATTATCTAGGCACCCCAATTTTATTTTTATTTTTTTTTTTAAATTTTTATTGGATTATAGGTTTTGGGGTACATGAGCAGAGCATGCAAGACAGTTGCGTAGGTACACACATGGCAGTGTGCTTTGCTTTTCTTCTCCCCTTCACCCACATTTGGCATTTCTCCCCAGGCTATCCCTCCCCACCTCCCCCTCCCACTGGCCCTCCCCTTTTCCCCCCAATAGACCCCAGTTTTTAGTACTCCCCTTTCTCTGTCCATGTGTTCTCATTTTTCATCACCCACCTATGAGGCACCCCAATTTTAAAAACAAAATTGCTATGATTATAATCTGTCAGAAAAAATAAACAATTCTCAATTCTACTCTGTTTTGGAGTATATACACCAACTCCTTATGCTCTCTTATGTAAAATACAGAAATTCAAAATTTAAGGAAATCGAAAAAAATCTTAATATTATCTAGGCACCCCAATGTTAAAAGCAAAATTGCTCTGAATATAGTCTGTCAGAAAAAATATACAATGCCCTTTTCTACTCCATTTTGTAATATATACAACAACTCAATATGCTCTCATGTAAAATACCGAAATTCTAGTTTTACTTGAATCGAAAAAAATCTAAGTATTATCTTGGCACACAAATGCTAACAGTAAAATTGTTCTGAATATAATCTGTCACAAAAAATATACAAGGCCCTTTTCTACTCTGTTTTGTAGTATATACAGCAACTCAATATGGTCTCTCATGTAAAATACAGAAATTCTAATTTTACCCGAATAGAAAAAATCTAAATATTATCTAGGCACCCCAATGTTAAAAACAAAATTTCTCTGAATATAATCTGTCAGAAAAAATATACAATGCCTTATTCTACTCTGTTTTGGAGTATATACACGAACTCAGTATGCTCTCACATGTAAAATACAGAAATTCTAATTTTTCCCGAATCGAAAAAATCTAAATATTATCTAGGCACACCAATGATAAAGAAAAATTTCTCTGAATGTACTCTGTCAGAAAAAATATACAATGCCCTATTCTACTCTGTTTTGGAGTACATACACCAACTCAGTATGCTCTCTCATGTAAAATACCGAAATTTTAAATTTACGTGAATCAAAAACAATCTAAATATTATCTAGGCACCCCAAAGTTAAAAGCAAAATTTCTCTGAATGTAATCTTTCAGAAAAAAACTACAATGCCCTATTTTATTTTTTTGGTGTATATACACCAACTCAATATTCTCTGACATGTATAATAGTGAAATTCCAATTTTACGTGAATCGAAAAAAATCTAAATAATATCTAGGCGCTTCAAAGTTAAAAGAAAATGGCTCTGAATATAGTCTGTTAGAAAAAATAAACAATGCCTTATTCTACTCTTTCTTAAAATATATACAAAAACTCAGTATGCTCTCTCAGGTTAAATACCGAAATTCTAAATTTACATCAATCAAAAAAAAATCTAAATATTTTCTAGGCACCCCAATGTTAAAACTAAAATTGCTCTGAATATAATCTGTCAGAGAAAATATACAATGCCGTATTCTACGCTATTTTGGAATATATACACCAACTCTGAATGCTCTCTCATTTAAAATACCGAAATTCTAATTGTACGTGAATCAAAAAAAAATCTAAATAATATCTAGAAGCTTAAAAGTTAAAAGAAAATGGCTGTGAATACAGTCTCTTAGAAACAATATAGAATGCCTTATTCTACTCTGTTTTGGAGTATATACACCAACTCCATATGCTCTCTTATGTAAAATACAGAAATTCTATATTTAAGCGAATCGAAAAAAATCTAAATAATATCTAGGTGCTTAAAAGTTACAAAAAATGGCTCTGAATATAGTCTGTTAGAAAAAATATACAATGTCTTATTCTACTCTGTTTTGGAGCATATACACCCACTCAGAATGCTCTCTCATGTAAAATACCGAAATTCTAATTTCACGTGAATCGAAAGAATTCTAAATAATATCTAGGCGCCACAAAGTTAAAAGAAAATGTCTTTGAATATAGTATATTACAAAAAATATACAATGCCTTATTGTACTCTGTTGTGGAGTATATACACAAACACCATATGCTCTCTCATATAAAATACAGAAATTCTATATTTAAGCGAATCGAAAAAAATTTAAATATTACCTAGGCAGCCCAATGTTAAAAACAAAATTGCTCTGAATTTAGTCTGACAGAAAAAATATACAATGTTCTTTTCTACTCCGTTTTGTAGTATATAAAACAACCCAATATGCTCTGTCATGTAAAATACGGAAATTCTAATTTTACGTAAATTGAAAGAAATGGAAATATTATCTAGGCACCCGAATGTTAAAAGCAAAATTGCTCTGAACATAATCTGTCAGAAAACATATACAATGCCTAATTCTACTCTGTTTTGTAGTATATACACCAACTCAGTATGCTCTCTCATGTAAAATACAGAAATTCTAATTTTACGCGAATCGAAAAAAATCTAAATATTATTTAGGCACCCCAATGTTAAAAACAAAATTGCTCTGAATAAAATCTGTCAGAAATAACATACAATGCCCTTTTCTACTCTGTTTTGTAGTATATACACCAACTAAATATGCTCACTCACGTAAAATACAGAAATTCAAATTTACACGAATCGAAAAAAATCTAAACAAATTCTAGACGCACCAAAGATGAAAGAAAATGTCTCTGAATATAGTCTGTTAGAAAAAAAATACATCGCCTTATTCTACTCTTTTTTGAAGTACATACACCAACTCAGTGTGCTCTCTCATGTAAAATAGAGAAATTCTAATTTTACATGAATCAAAAATAATCTAAATATTATCTAGGCACCCCAATGTTAAAAACAAAATTGCTCTGAATATAATCTGTCACATAAAATTTACAATGCCCTATTCTACTCTGTTTTAAAGTATATACACCAACTTCATATGCACTCTCATGTAAAATACAGAAATTCGATATTTAAGCGAATCGAAAAAAATCTAAACATTATCTAGGCACCCGAATGTTAAAGCAAAATTGCTCTGAATATAATCTGTCAGAAAAAATATACAATGCCCTTTTCTACTCTGTTTTGGAGTATATACACCAACTCAATATGCTGTCTCATGTAAAATACCGAAAGTCTAATTTTAGGCAAATCAAAAAAGATCTAAATAATATCTAGGTGCCCCAAAGTTAAAAGAAAATGTCTCTGAATATAGTCTGTTAGAAAAAATATACAATGCCTTATTCTACTCTGTTTTGGAGTATATACAGCAACTCAGGATGTTCTCTCATGTAAATTATAAAATTCTAATTTTACCCGAATCGAAAAATCTAAATATTATCTAGGCAACCCAATGTTAAAAGCAGCGTTGCTCTGAATATAATCAGAAAGAAAAAGTATACAATGCCCCATTGTACTCTGTTTTGGAGTATATACACCAACTCAATATGCTCTCTCATTTAAAATACAGAAATTCTATATTTAAGCTTATTGAAAAAAATCTAAATATTATTTAGGCACCCCTTGTTAAAAAGAAAATTGCTCTGAATATAATCTGTCAGAAAAAATATACAATACCCTATTCTACTCTGTTTTGAAGTATATACACCAACTCCATATGCTCTCTCATGTAAAATACAGAAATTCTAAATTTAAGCGAATCATAAAATATCTAAATATTATCTAGGCACCCCAATGTTAAAAGCAAAAGTGCTCTGAATATAATCTGTCAGAGAAAATACACAATGCCATTTTCTACTCTGTGTTGGACTATATACACCAACTCCATACGCTCTCTCATGTAAAATACAGAAATTCTATATTTAAGCGAATCGAATAAAATCTAAATATTACCTATGCACCCCAATGTTAAAAGCAAATTTTCTCTGAATACAATCTGTCAGAAAAAATATAAGATGCCCTTTTATACTCTGTTTTGTAGTACATACACAAACTCAGTATGCTCTCTCATGTAAAATACAGAAATTCTAATTTTACCCGAATCGAAAAAATCTAAATATTATCTAGGAACACTAATGTTAAAAACAAAATTTCTCTGAATATAATCTTTCTGAAATAATATACAATGCCCTATTCTACTCTGTTTTGGAATATATACACCAAATCAGTATGCTCTCTCATGTAAAATACAGAAATTTTAATTTTACACGAATCAAAAATATCTAAATATTATCTAATTACCCCAATGTTAAAAAGAAAATTGCTCTGAATATAATCTGTCAGAACAAATACACAATGCCCTATTCTACTCTGTTTTGGAGTATATACACCAATTCCATATGCTCTCTCATATAAAATGAAGAATTTCTATATTTAAGCAAATCGAAAAAAATCTAAATATTATCTAGGCAACCAATGTTAAAAGCAAAATTGCTCTGAATATAATCTGTCAGAAAACATATACAATGCCATATTCTACTCTGTTTTGGAGTATATACACCAACTCAGTATGCTCTCTCATGTAAAATACCGAAATTCTAATTTTACGTGAATTGAAAAATATCTAAATATTATCTAGGCACCCCAATGTTAAAAGCAAAATTGCTCTGAATATAATCTGTCTTAAAAATTATACAATGCCCTTATCTACACTGTACTGGAGTATATACACCAACTCCATATGCTCTCTCATGTAAAATAGAGAAATTCTAAATTTAAGTGAATCGAAAATAATCTAAATATTATCTAGGCACCCCAATGTTAAAAAGAAATGGCTCTGAATATAATCTGCCAGAAGAAAAATACAATGCCCTATTCTATTCTGTTTTCGAGTATATACACCAACTCAATATGCTGGCTCATGTAAAATACAGAAATTATAATTTTAGCGGAATTGAAATAATCTAAATATAATCTAGGCACCCCAATTTTAAAAACAATATTGCTTTGAATATAATCTGTCAAAATAAATACACAATGCCATTTTCTACTCTGTTTTGTAGTATATACACCAACTAAATATGCTCTGATATGTAAAATAGAGAAATTCTAATTTTATTTGAATCGAAATAATCTAAATATTATGTAGGCACGTCAATGTTAAAAACAAAATTTCTCTGAATATAATCTTTTAGAAAAAATACACAATGCCCTATTCTCCTCTGTTTTGGAGTATGTACACCAACTCAGTATGCTCTCTCATGTAAACTACCGAAATTCAAGTTTTACCCGCATCGAATAAATCAAAATATTATGTAGGCAACCCAGTGTTACAAACAAAATTGCTCTGAATATAATCTGTCAGAAAAAATATTCAATTCCTTATTCTACTCTGTTTTGGAGTATATACACCAACTAAGTATGCTCTCTCATGTAAAATACCGAAATTCTAATTTTACGTGAATCGAAAAAAATCTAAATATTATCTAGGCACTTCAATGTTAAAAACAAAATTGCTCTGAATATAATCTGTCAGAAAAAATATACAATGCCCTATTCTACTCTGTTTTGGAGTATATACATCAACTCCATATGCTCTCTCATGTAAAATACCGAAATTCTAATTTTACGTGAATCGAAAAAAATCTAAATATTATCTAGGCACTTCAATGTTAAAACAAAATTGCGCTGAATATAATCTGTCAGAAAAAATATACAATGTTCTATTCTACTCTGTTGTTAAGTATATACACCAACTCAGTATGCTCTCTCATGTAAAATACTGAAATTCTAATTTTACGTGAATCGAAAAAAATCTAAATAATATCTAGGTGCCCCAAAGTTAAAATAAAATGGCTCTCAATCTAGTCTGTTAAAGAAAATATAAAATGCCCTTTTCTACTCTCTTTTGGAGTTTATACACCAACTCCATATGCTCTTCCATGTAAAATACAGAAATTCTAATTTTATGCGAATCGAAAAAAATCTAAATGATATCTAGGCGCCCCAAAGTTAATAGAAAATGGCTATGAATATACTCTGTTAGGAAAAATATACAATGCCTTATTCTACTGTGTTTTAGAGTATATACCTTAACTCAGTATGCTCTCTCATGTAAAATACCGAAATTCTCATTTTAAGTGAATCAAAAACATCTAAATATTATCTAGGCAACCCAATATTAAAAACAAAATTGCTCTGAATATAATCTGTCAGAAAAAATATACAGTGCCCTATTCTACTCTGTTTTGGAGTATATACACCAACTCCATATGCTCTCTTATGTAAAATAAAGAAATTCTATATTTAAGCGAATCCAAGATAATCTAAATATTACCTAGACACCCCAATGTTAAAAACAAAATTGCTCTGAATATAATCTGTTAGAAAAAATATAAAATGACCTTTTCTACTCTGTTTTGGAGTATATATACCAACTCAATATGCTCTCTCATGTAAAATACAGAAATTTTAATTTTACGAAAAGCAAAAATAATCTAAATAATATCTAGGCGCCCCAAAGATAAAGGAATATGTCTCTGAATACAGTCTGTTAGAAAAAATATACAATGCCTTATTCTACCCTGTTTTGGAGTATATACACCAACTGAGTATGCTCTCTCATATAAAATACCAAAATTTTAATTTTACGTGAATCAAAAAAATCTAAATATTATATAGGCACCCCAATGTTATAAGCAAGATTGTGCTGACTATAATCTGTCAGAAAAAATATACAATGCCCTTTTCTACTCTGTTTTGGAGTATATACACCAACTCAATATGCTCTCTTCTGTAAAATACCGAAATTCTAATTTTACGCGAATCGAAAAAAATCCAAATAATATCTAGGTGCCGCAAAGTTCAAAGAAAATGGCTCTGAATATAGTCTGTTAGAGTAAATATACAATGCCTTATTCTACTCTGTTTTGCAGTATATACATCAACTCAATATGCTCTCTCATGTAAAATACCGAAATTCTAATTTTACCTGAATCGAAAAATATCTAAATATTCTCTAGGCACCCCAATGTTAAAAGCAAAATTGCTCAAAATATAATCTGTCATAAAAAATATACAATGCCCTTTTCTACTTTGTTTTGTAGTATATACACCCCATTAATATGCACTCTCAAGTAAAATACAGAAATTATATATTTAAGCTGATCGAAAAAAATCTAAATATTATCTAGGCACCCCAATGTTAATAACAAAATTTCTCTGAATATAATCTGAGAGAAAAACTATACAATGCCCTATTCTACTCTGTTTTGGAGTATATACACCAACTCAATATGCTCTCTCATGTAAAATACCGAAATTCTAATTTTACGTGAATCGAAAATAATCTAAATATTATCTTGGCACCCGAATGTTAAAAGCAAAATTTCTCTGAATATAGTCTGTTAGAAAAAATATACAATGCCTTATTCTACTCTGTGTTGGAGTATATACACCAACTCAGTATGCTCTCTCATGTAAAATACAGAAGTTCTAATTTTACGTGAATACAAAAAAAACTAAATATTATCTAGGCACCTCAATGTTAGAAACAAAATTTCTCAGAATATAATCTTTCAGAAAAAATATACAGTGCCCTATTGTACTCTGTTTTGGAGTATATACACCAACTCCATATGCTTTCTCATGTAAAATACAGAAATTCTATATTTATGCAAATTGAGAAAAAATCTAAATATTATCTATGCACCCCAATATTAAAAGCAAAATTGCTCTGAATATAATATGCCAGAAAAAATATACAACGCCCTTTTCTACTCTGTTTTGTAGTATATACACCAACTGAATATGCTCTCTCACGTAAAATACCAAAATTCTAATTTTACCCGAATCGAAAAAAATCTAAATATTATCTAGGCACCCCAATGTAAAAAAAAATTGCTCTCAATATATTCTGTCAGAGAAAATATACAATGCCCTATTCTACTCTGTTTTGGAGTATATACACCAACTCCATATGCTCTCTCATGTAAAATACAGAAATTCTATATTTAAGCGAATCGAAAAAAATCTAAGAATTATCTAGGCAACCCAAAATTAAAAGGAAAATTGCTCTCAGTATAATCTGTCTGAAAAAATATACAATGCCCTATTTTACTCTGATTTGCAGTATATACACCAACTCAATATGCTCTCTCTTGTAAAATAAGGAAATTCTAATCTTACCCGAAACGAAAAAATCTAAATATTATCTAGGAAACCCAATATTAAAAACAAAATTGCGCTGAATATAATCTGTCAGAAAAAATATACAATGCCCTTAACTACTCTGTTGTTCAGTATATACACCAACTCAGTATGCTCTCTCATGTAAAATACCGAAATTCTAATTTTACGTGAATCGAAAAAAATCTAAATAATATCTAGGCGCCCCAAAGTTAAAAGAAAATGGCTCTCAATATAGTCTGTTAGAAAAAATATACAATGCCTTATTGTACTCTGTTTTGCAGTATATACATCAACTCAGTATGCTCTCTCATGTAAAATACAGAAATTTAAATTTTACGTGAATCGAAAAATCTAAATATTATCTAGGCACCCCAATGTTAACAGCAAAATTGCTCGTAATATAATCTGTCAGAAAAAATATACAATGTTCTTTTCTACTCTGTTTTGGAGTATATACACCAACTCAATATGCTCTCTCATGTAAAATACAGAAATTCTAATTTTACACTAATCGAAAAAATCTAAATAATATCTAGGCACCCCACAGTTAAAAAAAATGGCTCTGAATGTAGTGTGTTAATAAAAATATACAATGCCTTATTCTACTTTGTTTTGGAGTATATACACCAACTAAAAATACTCTATCATGTAGAATACCGAAATTCAAATTTTACATGAATTGAAAAATTCTAAATATTATCTAGGCACCCGAATGACAAAAGCAAAATTGCGCTGAATATAATCTGTCAGAAAAGATATACACTGCCCTTTTCAACTCTTTTTTGGAGTATATACACCAACTCAATAAGCTCTTTCATGTCATATACCGAAATTCTAATTTTACCAGAATCGAAAAAAATCTAAATAATATGTAGGCGCCCCAAAGTTAAAAGAAAATAGCTCTGAATATAGTCTGTCAGAAAAAATATACAAAGCCTTATTCTACCCTGTTTTGGAGTATATACACCAACTCAGTATGCTCTCTCATGTAAAATACTGAAATTCTAATTTTACGTGAATCGAATATAATCCAAATATAATCTAGGGACCCCAATGTTAAAAACATAATTGCTATGAATGTAATCTGTCATAAAAAATATACAATGCCCTATTCTACTGTGTTTTAAAGTATATACACCAACTCCATATGCTTTCTCAGGTAAAATAAAGAAATTCCATATTTAAGTAAAACGAAAAAATCTAAATATTATCTAGGTACCACAATGTTAAAAGCAAAATTACTCTGAATATAATCTGTCAGAAAAAATATACAATGCCATTTTCTACTCTGTTTTGGAGTATATACACCGACTCAATATGCTCTCTCATGTAAAATACAAAAATTATAATTTTAGCCGAGTCGAAAAATCTAAATATTATCTAGGCACCCGAATATTAAAAACAAAATTGCTTTGAATATTATCTTTCAGAAAAAATATACAATGCCCTATTCTACTTTGTTTTGGAGTATATACACCAACTCAGTATGCTCTCTCATGTAAAATACCGAAATTCTCATTTTACGTGAATCGAAGAAAATCTAAATATTATCTAGGCACTCCAATGTTAAAAAAAAATTGCTCTCTGTCAGACAAAATATACAATGTCCTATTCTACTCTGTTTTAAAGTATATACACGAACTCATTATTATCTCTCATGTAAAATACTGAAATTCTAATTTTACGCAAATCAAAAAAAACCTAAATAATATCAAGGCGCCCCAAAGTTAAAAGAAAATGGCGCTGAATATAGTCTGTTAAAAAAATGATACAATGCCTTATTCTACTCTGTTTTGGAGTATATACACCAAATCAGTATGCTCTCTCATGTAAAATACCGAAATTCTAATTTTACGTGAATCGAAAAAAATCTAAATATTATCAAGGCACCCGAATGTTGAAAGCAAAATTGCTCTAATTAGAATCTGTCAATAAAATATACAATGTTCTTTTCTACTCTGTTTTGGAGTATATACACCAACTCAATATGCTCTTCCAATACCGAAATTCTAATCTTACGTGAATCAAAATAATCTAAATATTATCTATGCACCGGAATGTTAAAAGCAAAATTGATCTGAATATAATCTGTCGGAAAAAATATACAATGCCTTATTCTACTGTTTTCGAGTATATACACCAACTCAGTATGCTCTCTCATATAAAATACACAAATTCTAATTTTACGTGAATCGAAAAAAATCTAAATATTATCTAGGTACACCAATGTTAAAAAGAAAATTGCTCTAAATATAATCTGTCAGAAAAAATATACAAAGGCCTATTCTACTCGGTTTTGGAGCATATTCACCAACTCCATATACTCTCCTATGTAAAATACAGAAATTCTATATTTAAGTGAATCGAAAAGAATCTAAATATTATCTAGGCACCCCAATGTTAAAAGAAAAATTGCTGTGAATATAATCTGTCAGAAAAAATATACAATGAACTTTTCTACTCTGTTTTGGAGTATGTACACCAACTCAATATGCTCTCTCATGTAAAATACTGAAATTATAATCTTATGTACATCAAAAAAAATCTAAATAATATCTAGGCACCCAAAAGTTAAAAGAGAATGTTTCTGAATATAGTCTTTCAGAAAAAATATATAATGCCTATTTCTACTCTGTTTTGGAGTATATACACCATCTCACTATGCTCTCTCATGTTAAATACCGAAATTCTAATTTACGCGAATCGAAAAACATCTAAATAATATCTAGGCGCCCCAAAGTTAAAAGAAAATGGCTCTGAATATAGTCTGTTAGAGAAAATGTACATTGCCTTATTCTACTCTGTTTTGGAGTATATAAAAAAACTCAATATGCTCTCTCATGTAAAATACAGAAATTCTAATTTTACCCAAATCGAAAGAATCTAAATATTATCTAGGCGCTTCAGTGTTAAAAACAAAATTTCTCTGAATATAATGTGTCATAAAAAATATACAATGCCCTATTCTACTTCGTTTTGAAGCATATAAACCAAATTCCATATGCTCTCTCATGTAAAATACAGAAATTCTATATTTAAGCAAATCGAATAAAATCCAAACATTACCTAGGCAACCCAATGTTAAAAACAAGGTTGCTCTGAATATCATTTGTCAGAACAAATATACAATGCCCTATTCTACTCTGTTTTGGAGTATATACACCAACTCCATATGCTCTCTCATGTAAAATACAGAAATTTCATATTTAAGTGAATCGAAGAAAATCTAAATATTATCTAGGGACCCCAATGTTAAAAGCAAAATTGCTCTGAATATCATCTCTCAGAAAAAATATACAATGCCCCTTTCTACTCTGTTTTGGAGTATATACACCAACTCCATATGCTCTCTCATGTAAAATAAAGAAATTCTAATTTTACGTGAATCGAAAAAAATCTAAATAATATCTAGGCTCCCCACAGTTAAAAGAAAATGACTGTGAATATAGTCTGTCATAAAAAATATACAATGCGTTATTCTACTTCGTTTTGGAGTATATACACCAACTCAGTATGCTCTATCATGTAAAATACCCAAATTCAAATTTTACGTGAATCGAAAAAATTTTAATATTATCTAGGCACCAAAATGTTAAAAACATAATTGCTCTGAATATAATCTGTCAGAAAATATATACAATGCCCTTTTCTACTGTGTTTTGTAGTATATACACGAACTGAATATGCTCTCTCATGTAAAATAACAAAATTCTAATTTTACGCGACTCAAAGAAAATCTAAATAATATCTAGTCGCCCCAAAGTTAAAAGACAATAGCTCTGAATGTAGTTTGTTATAATAATTATACAATGACTTATTCAACTCTGTTTTGGAGTATATACACAAACTCTGTATGCTCTCTCATGTAAAATACCGAAATTCTAATTTTACGCGAATCAAAAAAAATCTAAATAATATCTAGGAGCCCCAAAGGTAAAAGAAAATGTCTCTGAATATAGTCTGTTAGAAACAATATACAATGCCTTATTCTACGATTTTTTGTAGTATATACACCAACTCAGTATGCTCTCTCATATAAAATACAGAAATTATAATTTTAACCGAATCGACAATATCTACATATTATCTAGGCACCCCAATTCTAAAAACAAAATTGCTTTGAATATAATCTGTCAGAAAAAATATACAATGCCGTATTCTACTTTTCTTTGGAGTATATACACCAACTCCATATGCTCTCTCATTTAAAATACAGAAATTCTAATTTTACCCGAATCGAAAAAATCTAAATATTATCTAGGCACCCCAATGTTAAAAACAAAATTGCTCTGAATATAATCTGTCATAAAGAATATACAATGCCCTATTCTACTATTTTTTGGAATGTATACACCAACTCCATTTGCTCTCTCATGTAAAATACAGAAATTCTAATTTTACCCGAATCGAAAAAATATAAATATTATCTAAGCTCCCCAATGTTTAAAGCAAAATTGCTCTTAATATAATCTGTGAGAAAAAATATACAATGCCCTTTTCTACTCTCTTTTTTAGTATATACACGAACTGAATATGCTCTCTCATGTAAAATAACTAAATTCTAATTTTACATGAATCGAAATAAATCTAAATAATATACAGTCACACCATAGTTAAAAGAAAATGCCTCTGAATATAGTCTGTTAGAAAACATATACAATGCCTTATTCTACTCTGTTTTGGACTATATATATCAACTCAGTATGCTCTCTCATGTAAAATACAGAAATTCTAAATTTACCCGAATCGAAAAAATCGAAATATTATCTATGCACCCCAATGTTAAACGCAAAATTGCTCTGAATATAATCTGTCAGAAAAAATATACAAGGCTTTTTTCGACTCTGTTTTGTAGTATAAACACCAACTCAATATGCTCTGTCATGTAAAATACAGAAATTCGAATTCCACCGGAATCGAAAAAACCTAAATACTATATAGGCACCCCAATGTTAAAAGGAAAATTGCTCTGAATATAATCTGTCCGAAAAAATATTCAATGTTCTTTTCTACTCTGTTTTGCAGTATAAACACCAACTCAATATGCTCTGTCATGTAAAATACAGAAATTATAATTCTACCACAATCGAAAAAATCTAAATATTATCTAGGCACCCCAATGTTAAAAGCAAAATTGCTGTGAATATAATCTGTCATAATAAATACACAATGCCCTTTTTTACTCTGCTTTGGAGTATATAAACCACCTCAATATGCTCTCTCATGTAAAATACCAAAATTCTAATTTTAGGCAAATCAAAAAAAATCTAAATAATATCTATGCGCCCCAAAGTTAAAAGAAAATGGCTCTGAATATAGTCTGTAAGAAAAAATATACAATGACTTATTCTACTGTGTTTTGAAGTATATACACCAACTCAGGATGCTCTCTCATGTAAAATACAGTAATTCTAATTTTAACCGAATCGAAAAAATCTAAATATTATCTAGGCACATTAATGTTAAAAACAAAATTGCTCTGAATATAATCTGTCAGAAAAAATATACAATGCCCTATTCTACTCTGTTTTGGAGTATATACACCAACTCCATATGCTCTCTCAAGTAAAATAGAGAAATTTTATATTTAAGCGAATCGAAAAAAATTTAAATATTATCTAGGCACCCCAATGTTAAAAGAGAAATTGCTCTGAATATAATCTGTCAGAAAAAGTACACAATGCCCTTTACTTCTGTTTTTGGTAGTATATACACCAACTCCATATGCTCTCTCATGTAAAATACAGAAATTCTATATATAAGCGAATCGAAAAAAATCTAAAAATTATCTAGGCACCCCAATGTTAAAAGAAGAATTGCTCTGAATATAGTCTGTCAGAAAAAATATACAGTGCCCTTTTCTACTCTGTTTTGTAGTATATACATCAACTCAATATGCTCTCTCATGAAAAATACCGAAATTCTAATTTTACGCGAATCGAAAAAAATCTAAATAATATCTGGGCGCCCCAAAGTTAAAAGAAAATGACTCTGAATATAGTCTGTTAGAAAAAATATGAAATGTTTTATTCTACTCTGTTTTGTACTATATACACCAACTCAATATGCTCTCTCAAGTAAAATACAGAAATTCTAATTTTACCCAAATCGAATAATTCTAAATATTATCTAGGCACCCCAATGTTAAACGAAAAATTGCTCTGAATACAATCTGTCAGTAAAAATATACAATGTTCTTTTCTACTCTGTTTTGTAGTATAAACACCAACACAATATGCTCTGTCATGTAAAATACAGAAATTTGAATTTCACCAGAAACGAAAAAATCTTAATATTATCTAGGCACCTTAATCTTAAAAGCAAAATGGCTCTGAATATAACCTGTTAGAAAAAATATACAATGCCTTATTCTGCTCTGTTTTGGAGTATATACACCAAATCAGTACGCTCTCTCACGTAAAATACAGAAATTCTAATTTTACCCGAATTGAAAAAATCTACATATTATCTAGGCACCTCAATGTTAAAAACAAATTGCTCTGAATATAATCTGTCAGGAAAAATATACAATGCCTTATTCTACATTTTTTTGGAGTATATACACCAACTCCATATGCTCTCTCATGTAAAATACAGAAATTATAATTCTACCCTAATCGAAAAAATATAAATATTGTCTAGGCCCCTGAAAGTTAAAAACAAAATTGCTCTGAATATAATCAGTCCGAAAAAATATACAATGCCCTATTCTACTCTGTTGTGGCGTATATACACCAACTCCATACGATCTCTCCTGTAAAATAGAGAAATTCTATATTTAAAAGAAGCGAAAAAATCTAAATATTATAAAGGCACCCCAATGTTAAAATCAAAATGGCTCTGAATATAGTCTGTCAGAAAAAATATAAATGCCCTTTTCTACTCTGTTTAGTAGTACATACACCAACTCAATATTCTCTCTCATGTAAAATACAGAAATTTAAATTTTACCCGAATCAAAAAAATCTAAACACTATGTAGGCACCCGAATGTTAAAAGCAAAATTGCTCTGAATATAATCTGTCAGAAAAAATATAGAATGCCCTATTCTACTCTGTTTTGGAGTATATACAGCAACTCTATATGCTCTCTCATGTAAAATACAGAAATTCTAATTTTACACGAATCGAAAAAAATCTAAATAATATCTAGGCGCCCCGAAGTTCAAAGAGAATGGCTCTGAATATAGTCTGTTAGAGAAAATATACATTGCCTTATTCTACTCTGTTTTGGAGGACATACACAAACTCAGTATGCTCTCTCATGTAAAATACAGAAATTTTATATTTAGGCGAATCGAAAAAAATCTAAATATTATCTAGGCACCCGAGTGTTAAAAGCAAATTTGCTCTGAATATAATCTGTCATAAAAAATATACAATGCCCTTTTCTACTCTGTTTTCTAGTACATACACCATCTCAATATGCTCTCTCATATAAAATACAGAAATTTTAATTTTACCGGATTCGGCAAAATCTAAATAATATGTAGGCACCCCAATGTAAAAAACAAAATTTTTCTGAATATTATCTATCAGAAAAAATATACAATGCCTTATTCTACTCTGATTTGGAGTATATACACCAACTCAGTATGCTCTCTCATGTAAAATACCGAAATTCTAACTTTATGCGAATCTAAAAAAATCTAAATAATATCTAGGTGCCCCAAAAATAAAATAAAATGGCTCTGAATATAGTCTGTAAGACAAAATATACAATGCCTTATTCTACTTTGTTTTGGAGTATAAACACCAACTCAGTATGCTCTCTCATGTAAAATACAGAAATTCTATATTTAAGAGAATCGAAAAAATATCTAAATATTATCTAGGCACCTCTATGTTAAAAGCAAAATTTCTCTAATATATAATCTGTCAGAAAAAATATACAATGCCCTATTCTACTATGTTTTGGAGTATATACACCAAGTCAGTATGCTCTCTCAAGTAAAATACAGAAATTCCCTATTTAAGCGAATCGAAAAATTTTAAACATTATCTAGGCACCCGAATGTTAAAAGCAAAATTGCTCTGAATATAATCTGTCAGAAAAAATATACAATGCCCTTTTCTATGCTGTTTTTATTATATACACCAATTCAATATGCTCTCTCATTTAAAATACAGAAATTCTAATTTTACCCGAATCGAAAAAATAAAAATATTATGTAGGCTCCTTAATGTTAAAAACAAAATTGCTCTGAATATAATCTGTCAGAAAAAATATAAAATGCCGTATTATACTCTGTTTTGGAGAATATAAACCAACTTCATATGCTCTCTCATGTAAAGACAGAAATTTCATATTTAAGCGAATCGAAAAAAATCTAAATATTATCTAGGCACCACAATGTTAAAAGAAAAATTGCTCTGAATATAATCTGACAGAAAAAGTATACAATTCCTTTCTCTACTCTCTTTTTAGTATATACACCAACTCAATATGCTCTCTCTTGTAAAATACAGAGATTCTAATTTTGCCCAAATCGAAAAAATCTAAATAATATGTAGGCACGCCAATGTGAAAAGCAAAACTGCTCTTAATATAGTCTGTCAGAAAAAATATACAATGCCCTATTCTACTCTGTTTTAAAGTATATACACAAACGCAGTATGCTTTCTAATGTAAAATACCGAAATTCAAATTTTACGCGAATCGAAATAAATCTAAATAATATCTAGGCACCCCAAAGTTAAAAGAAAATGGCGCCTAATGTAGTCTATTAGAAAAAATATACAATGCCTTATTCTACTCTGTTTTGGAGTATATACACCAAATCAGTATGCTCTCTTATGTAAAATACCGAAATTTTAATTTTACATGAATCGAAAAAATTCTAAGTATTATCAAGGCACCCGAATGTTAAAAGCAAAATTGCTCTGATTAGAATCTGCCAAAAAAAATACAATGCCATATCTACTCTGTTTTGGAGTATATAAACCAACTCAATATGCTCTCTCATGTAAAATACCGAAATTCTAATCTTACGTGAATCAAAAAAACCTAAATATTATCTATGCACCCGAATGTTAAAAGCAAAATTGCTCTGAATATAATATGTCAGTAAAAATATACAATGCCTTATTCTACTGTTTTGGAGTATATACACCAACTCAGTATGCTCCCTCATGTAAAATACCCAAATTCTAAATTTACGTGAATCGAAAAAAATCTAAATATTATCTAGGCACCCCAATGTTAAACATAAAATTGCTCTAAATATAATCTGTCAGAGAAAATATACAAAGGCCTATTCTACTCGGTTTTGGAGCATATACACCAACTCCTTATACTCTCTCATGTAAAATACAGAAATTCTATATTTAAGCGAATCGAAAAAATCTGAGTATTATCTATGCAACCCAATGTCAAAAGCAAAATAGCTCTGAATATAATCGGTCAGAAAAATATACAATGCCCTATTCTACTTAGTTTTAGAGTATATAAACCAACTCCATATGCTCTCTCATGTAAAATACCGAAATTCTAATTTCACGTGAATTGACAAAAATCTAAATAATATCTAGGCGCCCCAAAGTTAAAAGAAAATTGCTCTGAATATAGTCTGTTAGAAAAAATGTACAATGCCATATTCTACAAGCCCTGATGGAAAAGGACTCATCAGTAACGGAACAAGCCCTGATGGAAAAGGACTGTGTTCCATTATCTGAAGTAGGCTTTAAAAGGTGGATGATAAGAAACTTCTGGGAGTTAAAGGAACTTGTTCTAACCCAATGTAAAGAAACTAAGAACTTGGAAAAAAGGTTCGATGAAATGTTGAAAAGAATAGACAATATAGAGAGGAATACAAATGAACTTATTGAGTTGAAAAATACAACACGAGAACTTAGTGAAATTTGTACAAGCTTAAACAGCCGAATGGATCAAGCAGAAGAAAGGGTATCAGAGGTCGAAGATCAACTTAATGAAACAAAACAACAAGACAAGAATAGAGAAAAAAGGATAAAAAGGAATGAGCAAAGTCTCCAAGAAATATGGGACTATGTGAAAAGACCTAATATACGCTTGATTGGTGTACCTGAATGTGACGGAGAGAATGAATTCAAGCTAGAAAATACTCTCCAGGACATTATCCAGGAAAATTTTCCTAATTTAGCAAAGCAGGACACTATTCAACCCCAGGCAATACACAGAACACCACAAAGATATTCCTCAAGTAGACCAACCCCAAGGCACATAATCGTTAGATTCACCAAGATCGAAATGAAGGAGAAAATATTAAGGGCAGCCAGAGAGAAAGATCAAGTTACCCATAAAGGTAAGCCTGTTAGGCTTACAGCAGATCTCTCAACAGAAACCCTACAAGCTAGAAGAGAGTGGGGGCCAATATTCAATATACTTAATCAACAGAACTTTCATCCCAGAATATCATATCCTGCGAATTTAAGCTTTACATTTGAAGGAAAAATAAAATCTTTCAGGAACAAGCAAGTACTCAGAGATTTTATTACTACCAGGCCTGCTCTACAAGAACTTCTAAAAGAAGCATTATACGCAGAAAGGAACAACCAGTATGACCCTTTCTAAAAATACACCAAAAAGTAAAGAGCATTAACATAAAGAAGAATTTTTATAAACGAAAGGACAAAATAGCCAGTTAATATCAAATGGCAGCAACCCTAAATTTAAATTGACCAAATCTCCCAATTAAAAGATACAGACAAAATCTAACGGTATATCCAAAGATATACATAGACTCAAAATAAAGGGTTGGAAAAAAAAAATGTACCAACCAAATGGAGAGCAAAAATAAATAAATAAAAAGCAGGAGTTGCAATTTTCACATTTGACAAAATAGATTTCAAAGCTACAAGGATACAAGGGTAAAAGGATTAATGTAATAATAAGAGATCTTAACACCCAGATACATAAGACCCATAATGAGATTTAGATTCAACAAGACAGAAAATTGATAACGATATCCGGGACTGGAACTAAGATCCAGAACAAATAAACTCAATAGAGCTCTCCATTTTAAACACACAAAATATACATTATCCACAAAATCTAACGATATGTCTAAAGATATACAAAGACTCAAAACAAGGGGATGGAAAAAAAAAACTTACCAACCAAATGAAGAGCAAAAATAAATAAATAAAAAGCAGGAGTTGCAATTCTCACATTTAATAAAATAGATTTCAAAGCTACAAGGATGCAAGGGTAAAAGGATTAATGCAACAATAAGAGATCTTAACACCCAGATACATAAGACACATAAAGAGATTTAGAGTCAACGAGACAACAAATTGATAACGATATCCAGGACTTGAACTCAGAGCCAGAACAAATAAACACAATAGAGGTCTCCATTTTAAACACATAAAATATGCATTAACCACTTTAAACACTCAAAATATTGATCGGCCATTACTGAAACCCATTTTAGGAATGAAGTCATATTCCTTTTTCCCTCTTTTTCTTTTTTTTCCCTTCTTAAAAAAAAAATGTACAATGCCTTATTGTACTCTGTTGTGGAGTATATACACCAACTCAGTATGCTCTATCATGTAAAATACCGAAATTCTAATTTTCCATGAATTGAAAAGATCTAAATAATATCTAGTCACCCCAATGTTAAAAACAAAATTCCTTTGAATATACTCTGTCAGAAAAAATATTCAATGCTCTATTCTACTTAGTTTTGGAGCATATACACCAACTACATATGCTCTCTCATGGAAAATTAAAAAATTCTATATTTAGGGGAATCAAAAAAAATCTAAATATTATCTAGGCACCCAAATGTTAAAAGCAAAATTGCTCTGAATATAATCTCTCAGAAAAAATATACAATGCCTTTTTCTACTCTGTTTCGGAGTATATACACCAACTCTATAGTATCTCTCATGTAAAATATTTAATTCTGATTTTACCCGATTCGAATAAAATCTAAATAATATCTAGGCGCCCCAATGTTTAAAGAAAATGGCTCTGAATATAGTCTGTTAGAAAAAACATACAATGCCCTATTCTACTCTGTTTTGGAGTATATACACCAACTAAGTGTGCTTTCTCATGTAAAATACCGAAATTCTAATTTTACAAGAATCGAAAAAAATCAAAATATTATCAGGGCACCCCGTGTTAAAAGCAAAATTTCTCTGAATATAATCTGTCAGAGAAAATATACAATGCCCTATTCTACTCTTTTTTGGAGTATATACACCAACTCCATATGCTCTCTCATGTAAAATACAGAAATTCTATATTTAAGAGAATCGAAAAAATTGAAATATTATCTTGGCACACCAATGATAAAAACAAAATTGCTCTGAATATAATCTGTCAGAAAAAATATAAAATGCCCTATTCTACTCTGTTTTGGAATATATACTCAAACTCCATATGCTCTCTCAGGTAAAATACAGAAATTCTATATTTAAGCAAATCAAATAAAACCTAAATATTATTTAGGCACCCCAATGTTAAATGCAAAATTGCTCTGAATATATTCTGTCATAAAAAATATACAATGCCCTTTTCTACTCTGTTTTGGAGTATATACATTAACTCAATATGCTCTCTCATGTAAAATACAGAAATTGTAATTTTACACGAGTCAAAAATATCTAAATATTATCTAGGAACCCGAATGTTAAAAACAAAATTGCTCTGAATATAATGTGTCAGAAAAAATATACAATGCCCTATTCTACTTACTTTTGGAGTATACACACCATCAAAATATGCTCTCTCATGTAAAATACAGTAATTCTATATTTAAGCGAATCAAAAAAAATCTAAGTATTATCTAGGCACACCACTGTTGCAAGCGAAATTGCTCTGAAAATAATCTGTCAAAAAACTATACAATGCCGTTTTCGACTCTGTTTTGTAGAATATACACCAAGTCCATATGCTCTCTCATGTAAAATACCGAAATTGTAATTTTACGCAAATCGAAAAAAATATAAATAATATCTAGTCGCCGCAAAATTAAAGGAAAATGGCTCTGAATATAGTCTGTTAGAAAATATATACAATGCCTTATTCTACCCTGTTTTGGAGTATATACACCAACTCCATATGCTCTCTCATGTAAAGTACAGAAATTCTAATTTTACGTGAATCGAAAAAAATCTAAATATTATCTAGGCACCCCTATGTTAAAACCAAAATTGCTCTCCATATAATCTGTCAGAAAAAAACACAATGCCCTGTTCTACTCTGTTTTGTAGTGTATACAGCAACTCAATATGTTCTCTCATTTAAAACACGGAAATTCTAATTTTATGCCAATCACAAAAAATCTAAATAATATCTAGGCGTCCCAAAGTTAAAAGGAAATAGCTCTGAATATAGTCTGTAAGAAAAAATATACAATGCCCTATTCTACTCTGTTTTGGAGTATATACACCAACTCCATATGCTCTCTCATGTAAAATACAGAAATACTATCTTTAAGCGAATCGAAAAAAAATCTAAATATTATCTAGGCACCCCAATGTTAAAAGCAAAGTGGCCCTGAATATATTCTGTTAGAAAAAACATACAATGCCTTATTCTACTCTGTTTTGGAGTATATACACCAACTCACTATGCTCTCTCATGCAAAATACCGTAATTTTAATTTTAAGTGAATCAAAAAAAATCTAAATATAATCGCAGCACCCCAATGATAAAAACAAAATTGCTCTGAATAGAATCTGTCAGAAAAAATATACAATGCCCTATGCTACTATTTTTTGGAATGTATACACCAACTCCATATGCTCTCTCATGTAAAATAAAGAAATTCTAATTTTACTCGTATTGAAAAAATCTAAATATTGTCTAGGCAACCCAATGTTAAAAACCAAAATGCTCTGAATATAATCTGTCACAAAAAATATACAATGCCTTATTCTACTCTGTTTTGGAGTATATACACCAACTCAGTATGCTCTCTCTTGTAAAATACCAAAATTCTATATTTACGTGAATCGAAAAAAATCCAAATACTATTTAGGCGCCCCAAAGTTAAAAGAAAATAGCTCTGAATATAGTCTGTCATAAAAAATATACAATGCCTTATTCTACTCTGTTTTGGGGTATATACACCAACTCAGTATGCTCTCTCATGTAAAATACAGAAATTCTATATTTAAGCGAATCGAAAAAAATCTAAATAATATCTAGGGGCCCCAAAGTTAAGAGAAAATGGATCTGAATATAGTCAGTTAGAAAAAATATAAAATGTCCTATTCTCTGTTTTGTAGTATATACACCAACTCAACTCAATATGCACTCTCATGTAAAATACAGAAATTCTAATTTTACCCGAATCGAAAAAATCTAAATATTATTTAGGCTTCCCAATGTTAAAAACAAGATTGCTCTTAATATATTCTGTCAGAGAAAATATACAATGCCCTTTTCTACTCTCTTTTTTAGTACATACACGAACTGAATATGCTCTCTCATGTAAAATAACAAAATTCTAATTTTACACGAATCGAAATAAATCTACATAATATCAAGGTGCACCAAAGTTAAAAGAAAATGCCTCTGAATATAGTCTGTTAGAAAACATATACAATGCCTTATTCTACTCTGTTTTGGAGTATATATATCAACTCAGTATGCTCTCTCATGTAAAATACGGAATTCTAATTTTACCCGAATCTAAAAAATCTAAATATTATCTAGGCTCTCCAACGTAAAAAAAAATTGCTCTGAATATAATCTGTGAGAAAAAATATACAATGCCCTTTTCTACTCCCTTTTGTACTATATACACCAACTCAATTCGCTCTCTCATGTAAAATACAGAAATTCTAATTTTACACGAATCAAAAATAATCTAAATAATATCTAGGCCACCCAAAGTTAAAAAAAAAAGTCTCTCAATATAGTCTGTTAGAAAAATTATACAATGCCTTATTCTACTCTGTTTTGGAGTATACACACCAACTCAGCATGCTCTCTCATGTAAAATACCGAAATTCTAATTTTACGGGAATCGAAA
The DNA here is from genome assembly GCF_049354715.1 of Callithrix jacchus. Taxonomy (NCBI): domain Eukaryota; kingdom Metazoa; phylum Chordata; class Mammalia; order Primates; family Cebidae; genus Callithrix; species Callithrix jacchus. The sequence continues at coordinate 159,006,705 of NC_133508.1, read as the reverse complement.
AAAATGTAAATAATATCTTGGTGCCCCAAATTTAAAAGAAAATGGCTCTGTATATAGTCTGTTAGAAAACATATACAATGCCTTATTCTACTTTGTTTTGGAGTATATACACTAACTCAGTATCCTCTCTCATGTAAAATAGAGAAATTCTAATTTTACCCAAATCGAAAAAACTTAAATATTATCTAGGCACCTCAATGTTAAAAACAAAATTGCTCTGAGTATATTCTGTCAGAAAAAATTTGCAATGCGCTACTCTCTGTTTTATAGTATATACACAATTTCAACTCAATATGCTCTCTTAGGTAAAATACAAAAATTCTAATTTTACCAGAATCCAAAATATCTAAATATTATCTGGGCCCCCCAGTGTTAAAAACAAAATTGCTCTGAATATATTCTCTTAGAAAAAATATACAAGGCACTATTCAACTTTGTTTTGGAGTATATAAACCAACTCAGTATGCTCTCTCATGTAAAATACCGAAATTCTAATTTTACGTCAATCGAAAAATATTTAAATATTATCTAGGCACTCCAATGTTAAAAGCAAAATTGCTCTGAATATATTCTCTCAGAAAAAATATACAATGCACTTTTCTACTCTGTTTTGGAGTTTATACACCAACTCAATATGCTCTCTCATGTAAAATACCGAAATTCCAATTTACGAGAATGGAAAAATATCTAAATATCTAAGCGCCCGAAAGTTAAAAGAAAATGGCTCTAAATATAGTCTGTTAGGAAAACATACAATGCCTAATTCTACTCCGTTTTGGAGTATATACACCAACTCAGTATGCTCTCTCATGTAAAATACAGAAATTCGAAATTTTCCCGAATCAAAAAAATCTAAATATTATCAAGGCCCCCAATGTTAAAAAAAAAATTGCTCTGAATATAATCTGTCAAAAAAATATACAATGCCTTTTTCTACTCTGTTTTGAAGTATATAAACCAACTATATATGCTCTCTCATGTAAAATACAGAAATTCTAATTTTACGCGAAAAAAAAAATCTAAATAATATTTAGGCTCCTCAAAGTTAAAAGAAAATGGCTCTGAATATAGTCTGTTAGAAAAAATATACAATGCCTTATTTTACTCTATTTTGGAGTATATACACCAACCCAGTATACTCTCTCATGTAAAATATCGAAATTATAATTTTACCCGAATCGAAAATATCTAAATATTATCCAGACACCCAAATGTTAAAATCAAAATTGCTCTGAATATAATGTCAGAAAAAATATACAATGCCCTATTCTACTCTGTTTTGGAGTATATACACCAACTGCATATGCTCTCTCATGTAAAACACAGAAATTCTATATTTAAGCGAATCTAAAAAAATCTAAATATAATCTAGGCACCCAAATGTTAAAAGCAAAATTGCTCTGAATATAATCTGTCAGAGAAAATATACAATGCCCTTTACTACTCTGTATTGCAGTATATACACCAAATCAATATGCGCTCTCGTGTAAAATACAGAAATTTTAATTTTACCCGAATCGAAAAAATCTAAATATTATCAAGGTACCCCAATGTTAAAAGCAAAGTTGCTCTGAATATAATCTGTCAGAAAAAATACACAATGTTCTATTCTACTCTGTGTTGGAGTATATACACCAACTCCATTTCTCTCTCATGTAAAATACAGAAATTTTTTATTTAAGCGAATCAAAAAATATCTAAATAATATCTAGGCACCGCAAATTTAAAAGAAAATGTCTCTGAATATAGTCTGTTAGAAAAAATATACAATGCCTTATTCTACTATGTTTTGGAGTATATACACCTACTCCGTATGCTCTCTCTTGTAAAATACAGAAATTCTAATTTTACCCGAATCGAAAAAATCTAAATAATCTCTAGGCACCCCAATGTTAAAAACAAAATTTCTCTGAATATAAACTGTCAGAAAAAGCTTACAATGCCCTATTCTACTCTGTTTTTCAGTATATACACCAACTCTACCTGCTCTCTCCTGTAAAATACGGAAATTCTAATTTTACCCGAATCGAAAAAATCCAAATATTATTTAGGCACTTCAATGTTAAAAGAAAAATTGCTCTGAATATAATCAGTCAGAAAAAATATAGAATGCCCTTTTCTACTCTGTTTTGGAGTATATACACCAACTCCATATGCTCTCTCATGTAAAATACAGAAATTTTTTATTTAAGTGAATCCAAAAATATCTAAATAATATCTAGGCACCCCAAACTTAAAAGAAAATGTCTCTGAATATAGTCTGTTAGAATAAATATACAATGCCTTATTCTACTATGTTTTGGAGTATATACACCAACTAAGTATGCTCTCTCGTGTCAAATAGAGAAATTCTAATTTTACCCGAATCGAAAAAATCTAAATATTATCTAGGCACCCCAATGTTAAAAACAAAATTGCTCAGAATATAAACTGTCAGAAAAAGTTTACAATACCCTATTCTACTCTGTTTTTCAGTATATACACTAACTCAGCATACTCTCTCATGTAAAATATCGAAATTCTAATCTTACACGAATCGAAAAAATCTAAATATTTTCTACGCACCCCAATGTTAAAAATCTAAATTGCTCTGAATATAATGTCAGAAAAAATATACAATGCCCTATTCTACTCTGTTTTGGAGTATATACACCAACTGCATATGCTCTCTTATGTAAAACACAGAAATTCCATATTTAAGCAAATCGAAAAAAATCTAAATATTATCTAGGCACCCCAATATTGAAAGCAAAATTGCTCTGAAAATAATCTGTCAAAAAATATACAATTCTCTATTCTCCTCTGTTTTGTAGTATATACACCAAATCGATATGTGCTCTTATGTAAAATACCGAAATTCTAAATTTACGTGAATCGAAAAAAATCTAAATATTATCTAGGCACGCCAACGTTAAAAGCAAAATTTCTCTGAAAATAATCTGTCACAAAAAATACACAATGCCCTTTTCTACTCTGTTTTGGAGTATATAAACAAACTCAGTTTGCTCTCTCATGTAAAATACAGAAATTGTAATTTTAGATGAATCGAAAAATAACTAAATATTATCTGGGTACCCCAATAATAAAAGCAAAATTGCTCTGAATATAATCTGTCAGAAAAAATATACAATGCGCTTTTCTGCACTGTTTTGGAGTATATACACCAACTCCATATGCTCTCTCATATAAAATACAGAAATTCTATATTTGAGTGAATCGAAAAAAATTTAAATATTATCTAGGAACCCCAATGTTAAAAACAAAATAGCTCTGAATATATTCTGTCAGAAAATATATACAATCCCGTATTGTACTTTGTTTTGGAGTATATACATAAACTCCATATGCTCTCTCAGGTAAAATGCAAAAATTCTATATTTAAGCAAATCGAAAAAAATCTAAATATTATCTAGGCATCCCAATGTTAAAAACAAAATTGCTCTGAATATAATCTGTCAAATATACAATCCCGTATTCTACTCTCTTTTGGACTATATAAACGAACTCCATATTCTCTCTCATGTAAAATACAGAAATTCTATATTTAAACGAATCGAATGAAATCTAAATATAATCTAGGCACCCGAATGTTAAAAGCAAAATTGCTCTGAATATAATTGTCAGAAAAAATACACAATGCCCTTTTCTACTCTGTTTTGAAGTATATACACCAAATCAATACGCTCTCTCATGTAAAATACCGAAATTCTAATTTTACACGAATTGATAAAAATCTAAATAATATCTATGCGCCTGAAGGATAAAACAAAATGGCTCTGAATATAGTCTGTTAGAAAAAATATACAATGCCTTATTCTACTCTGTTTTGGAGTATATAAACCAACTTAGTATGCGCTCCCGTGTAAAATACAGAAATTCTAATTTTACCAGAATCGAAAAAATCTAAATATTATTTAGGCACCCCAATGTTAATAACAAAATTTCTCTGAATATAAAGTGTCAGAAAAAATATACAATGCCCTATTCTACTCTGTTTTGGAGTATATACACCAACTGCATATGCTCTCTTAGGTAAAACACAGAAATTCTATATTTAAGCGAATCTAAAAAAATCTAAATATAATCTAGGCACCCAAATGCTAAAAGAAAAATTGCTCTGAATATAATCTGTCAGAGAAAATATACAATGCCCTTTACTACTCTGTTTTGCAGTATATACACCAAATCAATATGCGCTCTCGTGTAAAATACAGAAATTCTAATTTTACCCAAATCGAAAAAATATAAATATTATTTAGGCACCCCAATATTAAAAGCAAAATTGCTCTGAATATAATCAGTCAGAAAAAATATAGAATGCCCTTTTCTACTTTGTTTTGGAGTATATACACCAACTCCATATGCTCTCTCATGTGAAATACAGAAATTTTTTATTTAAGCGAATCCAAAAATATCTAAATAATATCTAGGCACCCCAAACTTAAAAGAAAATGTCTCTGAATATAGTCTGTTAGAAAAAATATACAATGCCTTATTCTACTATGTTTTGGAGTATATACACCAACTAAGTATGCTCTCTCATGTAAAATAGAGAAATTCTAATTTTACCCGAATCGAAAAAATCTAAATATTATCTAGGCACCCCAATGTTAAAAACAAAATTGCTCAGAATATAAACTGTCAGAAAAAGTTTACAATACCCTATTCTACTCTGTTTTTCAGTATATACACTAACTCAGTATACTCTCTCATGTAAAATATCGAAATTCTAATCTTACACGAATCAAAAAAATCTAAATATTATCTATGCACCCCAATGTTAAAATCCAAATTGCTTTGAATATAATGTCATAAAAAATATACAATGCCCTATTCTACTCTGTTTTGGAGTATATACACCAACTCCATATGCTCTCTCATGTAAAATACAGAAAGTCTATATTTAAGCGAATCGAAAAAAATCTAAATATTATCTAGGCACCCCAACGATAAAAACAAAATTGCTCTGAAAATAATCTGTCAGAAAAAATATACAATGCCCTTATCTATTCTGTTTTGTAGTATATACAGCAACTCAATATGATCTCTCATGTAAAATACAGAAATTCTCATTTTACCCGAAAGAAAAAATCTAAATATTATCTTGGAACCCCAATGATAATAACAAAATTCCTCAGAATATAAACGGTCATAAAAAATATACAATGCCCTATTCTACTCTGTTTTGGAGTATATACACCAACTCAGTATGCTCTCTTGTGGAAAATACCGAAATTCTAATTTTATGTGAATCGAAAAAAATCTAAATAATATCTAGGCACCCCAAAGTTAAAAGGAAATGGCTCTGAATATAGTCTGTTAGAAAAAATACACAATACCTTATTCTACTCTGTTTTTGAGTATATACACCAACTCAGTTTGCTCTCTCATGTAAAATACAGACATTCGTGTAAAATACAGAAATTCTAATTTTACCCAAATCGAAAGAATCTAAATATTATCTAGTCACCCCAATGTTAAAAACAAAATTGCTCTTAATATAACCTGTCAGACAAAATATACAGTGCCCTATTCTACTCTGTTTTGGAGTATATACACCAACTCCATATGCTCTCTCATGTAAAATACAGACATTCTATATTTAAGTGAATCGAAAAAAATGTAAATATTATCTAGGCACCCAAATATTATAAGCAAAATTGCTCTATATATAATCTGTCAGAGAAAATATAAAATGCCTTATTCTACTCCATTTTGGAGTATGTACACCAACTCAATATACTCTCTCATGTAAAATACCGAAATTCTAATTTTATGTGAATCGAAAAACATCTAAATAATATCTAGGCGCCCCAAAGCTAAAAGAAAATGGCTCTGAATATAGTCTGTTAGAGAAAATATACAATGCCCTTTTCTACTCTCTTTTGGAGTTTATACACCAACTCAGTATGCTCTCTCGTGTAAAATACCGAAATGCTAATTTTACGAGAATCAAAAAAAATCTAAATATTATGTAGGCACCCCAATGTTAAACCAAAATTGCTCTGAATATAATCTGTCAGAAAAATATACAATGCCCTATTCTACTCTGTTTTGTAGTATAGACACCAACTTCATATGCTCTTTCCTGTAAAATACAGAAATTCTATATTTATGCGAATCAAAAAAAATCTAAATATAATCTAGGGTCCCCAATTTTAATAGCAAAATTGCTCTGAATATAATCTGTCAGAAACAATATACAATGCCTTATTGTACTCTGTTTTGGAGTATATACACCAACTCAGTGTTCTCTCTCACGTAAAATACCAAAATTCTATTTTTACGTGAATCGAAAAAAATCTAAATGTTATCTATGCATTCCAATGTTAAAAGAAAATGGCTCTGATTATAGTGTGTTTGAAAAAATAAACAATGCCTTATTCTACTCTGTTTTGGAGTATATACACCAAGTCAGTATGCTCTCTCATGTAAAATAGAGAAATTCTAATTTTACCCGAATCGAAAAAACCTAAATATTATCTAGGCACCCCAATGTTACAAACAAAAATGCTCTGAATATAATCTGTCAGTAAAAATATACAATGCCCTTTTCTACTCTGTTTTTAAGTATATAACCAACTTAATATGCTCTCACATGTAAAATACAGAAATTCTATAGTTAAGCAAATCGAAATAATCTAAATATTATCTAGGCACACCAATGTTAAAAACAAAATTGCTCTGAATATAGTCTGTCAGAAAAAATATACAATACCCTATTCTATTTTGTTTTGGAGTATATACACCAACCCAATATGCTCTCTCATGTAAAATTCAGAAATTCTATATTTAATCGAATCGAAAAAAATCGAAATATTATCTAGGCACCCCAATGTTAAAAGAAAAATTGCTCTGAATATAATCTCTCAGAAAAAATATTCAATGCCTTTTTCTATTTTGTTTTGTAGTATATAAACCAACTCAATGTGCTCTTTCATGTAAAATATGGAAATTATAATTATACGTGAATCGAAAAAAATCTAAATATTATTTAGGCACCCCAATGTTAAAAACAAAATTTCTCTGAATATAATCTGTCAGAAAAAATATACAATGCCCTACTCTACTCTTTTTAGGAGTATATACACCAACTCAATATGCTCTCTTATGTAAAATACCTAAGTTGTAATTTTACGCGAATCAAAAAAAATTTAAATAGTATCTAGGCGCCCCAAAGTTAAAAGAAATTGGCTCTGACTACAGTATGTTATAAAAAATATACAATGCCTTATTCTACTATGTTTTGGAGTATATACACCAACTGAGTGGGCTCTCTCATGTAAAATAGAGAAATTCTAATTTTATCCGAATTGAAAAAATCTAAATATTATCTAGGCACCCCAATGCTAAAAACAAAATTGCTCTGAATGTAATTTGTCCGAAAAAATATACAATGCCCTATTCTACTCTTTTTTGGGGTATATACACCAACTCCATATGCTCTCTCATGTAAAACACAGGAATTCTATATTTAAGTGAATCGAAAAATATCTAAATATTATCTTGGCACCCTAATGTTAAAATCTAAATTGCTCTGAATATTTACTGTCAGAAAAAATATACAATACCCTATTCAACTATTTTTTGGAGCATATAAACCAAGTCCATATGCTCTCTCATGTAAAATACTGAAATTCTATATTTAAGCGAATCGAAAAAAATCTAAATATTATCTCGTCACCCCAATGTTAAAGCAAAATTTCTCTGAATTTAATCTGTCAGAAAAAATATACAATACCCTTTTCCACTTTGTTTTGGAGTATATACACCAACTCAATATGCTCTGTCTTGTAAAATACCAAAATTCTAATTTTACACGAATCGAGAAAAATCTAAATAATATCTAGGCGACCCAACGTTAAAAGAAAATGGCTCTGAATATAATCTGTTATAAAAAATATACAATGCCTTATTCTACTTTGTTTTGGAGTATATACATCAACTCAGTATGCTCTCTCATGTAAAATAATGAAACTCAAATTTTACCCGAATCGAAAAACTCTAAATAATATATAGGTGCCGCAAAGTTTAAAGAAAATGGCTCTAAATATACTCTGTTAGAGAAAAGATACAATGCCTTATTCTACTTTGTTTTGGAGTATATACACCAACTCACTATGCTCTCTCATGTAAAATACCGAAATTCTAATTTTACCCGAATCGAAAAAATCTAAATATTATCTAGGCACCCCAATGTTTGAAACAAAATAGCTCTGAATATAGTCTGTCAGAAAAAATATACAATGCCCTATTCTACTCTGTGTTGGTGTATATACACCAACTTCATATGCTCTCAAATAAAAAATACATAAATTCGATATTTAAGCGAATCGAAAACAATCTAAATATTATCTAGGAATCACTATGTTAAAAGCAAAATTGCTCTGAATATAATCTGTCAGAAAAAATATACAATGCCCTTTTCCATTCTGTTTTGGTGTATATTCACCAAATCAATATGCTCTCTAATTGTAAATACATAAATTCTGTATTTAAGCGAATCGAAAAATATCTAAATACTATCTAGGCATCCCTATGTTAATAGCAAAATTTCACTGAATATAATCTGTCAGAAGAAATATACACTGCCGTTTTCTACTCTGTTTTGGAATATATACAACAACTCAATAGGCTCTCTCATGTAAAATACGAAAATACAAATTTTACGTGAATAAAAAAATCTAAATATTATCTAGGTACACCAATGTTAAAAAGAAATTTGCTCTGAATATAGTCATAAAAAATATACAATGCCCTTTTCTACTATGTTTTGGAGTATATACACAAACTCAGTATGCTCTCTCATGTAAAATACAGAAATTCCAATTTTACGTGAATCGAAAATAATCTAAATATTATCTAGGCACCCCAATGTTAAAAACAAAATTGCTCTGAATATAATCTGTCAGAAGAAATATACAATGCCCTATTCTACTCGGTTTAGGAGTATATACACCAACTCAGTATGCTCTCTCTTGTGAAATACGGAAATTCTCATTTTACGTGAATCGAAAAAAATTCAAATATTATCTAGGCACCCCAATGTTAAAAGCAAAATTGCTCTAGATATCATTTGTCAGAAAAAATATACAATGCCCTTTTCTACTCTGTTTTGGTGTATATACACCAACTCAATATGCTCTCTCGTGGAAAATACGGAAATTATAATTTCACGCTAATAAAAAAAAATCTAAATAATATCTAGGCGCCCCAAAGTTAAACGAAAATGCCTCTGAATATAGTCTGTTAGAAAAAATATAAAATGCCTTATTCTACTTTGTTTTGGAGTCTATACACCCACTAAGTATTCTCTCTGTTGTAAAATACCGAAATTCTAATTTTACATGAATCGAAAAAAATCTAAATAATATCTAGACACCCCAATGTTCAAAACAAAATTGCTCTGAATATAGTATGTCATAAAAAATAACAATGCCCTATTCTACTCTGTTTTGGAATATATGCACCAACTCCATATGCTCTCTCATGTAAAATACAGAAATTCTATATTTAAGCGAATCGAAAAAAATCTAAATATTATCTAGGCACCCCAATATTATAAGGAAAATTGCTCTGTATATAATCTGTCAGAGAAAATATACAATGCCCTTTTCTACTCTGTTTTGGAGTATATACACCAACTCAATATGCTCTCTCATGTAAAATACGGAAATTCTAATCTAGGCGCCCCAAAGTTAAAAGGAAATGGCTCTGAATGTAGTCTGTTAGAAAAATATACAATACCTTATTCTACTCTGTTTTAGAGTATATACACCAACTCAGTTTGCTCTCTCATGTAAAATAGAGAAATTCTAATTTTACCCAAATCGAAAGGATCTAAATATAATCTAGGCACCCCAATGTTATAAACAAAATTGCTCTGAACATAATCTGTCAGACAAAATGTACAATACCAAATTCTACTCTTTTTTGGAGTATATACACACACTCCATATGCTCTCTGTTGTAAAATACAGACATTCTATATTTAAACGAATCGAAAAAAATCTAAATATTATCTAGGCACCCCAATGTTAAAAGCAAAATTGCTCTGAATATAATATGTCAGAAAAAATATACAATGCCTTATTCTACTCTGTTTTGAAATATATACACCAACTCAATATTCTCTCCCATGTAAAATACCGAAATTCTAATTTTACGAGAATCCAAAAAAATCTAAATAATATTTAGGAGCCCCAAAGCTGAAAGAAAATAGCTCTGAATGTAGTCTGTTAGAGAAAATATACAATGCCCTATTTTACTATCTTTTGGAGTTTATACACAAACTCAGTATGCTCTCTCGTTTAAAATACCGAAATTCTAATTTTACGTGAATCTAAAAAAATCTAAATATTATCTAGGCACCCCAATGTTAAAAGCAAAATTTCTCTGAATATAAACTCTCAGAAAAAATATACAATGTTTTTTTCTACTCTGTTTTGGAGTATATACACCAAGTCAATATGCTCTTTAATGTAAAATAAAAAAATTCTAATTATACGCGAATCGAAAAAAATCTAAATAATATCTAGGCGCCCCAAAGTTAAAAGAAAATGGCTCTGAATATAGTCTGTTAAAAAAATATACAATGCCTTATTCTACTCTGTTTTGGAGTATATACACCAACACAGTATGCTCTCTCAAGTAAAATACCGAAATTCTATATTTAAGCAAATCGGAAAAAATCTAAATATTATCTAGGCGTCGTAATATTACAAGCAAAATTGCTCTGAATATAATCTGTCACAAAAAATATACAATGCCCTTTTCTACTCTCTTTTGTAGGATATACACCAACTCAATATGCTCTTTCATGCAAAATACAAAAACTCTATTTTACCTGAATCGAAAATATCTAAATATTATCAAGGCACCCCAATGTTAAAAACAAAATTAGTCTGAATATAATCTTTCAGAGAAAATGTACAATGACCTATTCTACTCTGTTTTGGAGTATATACACCAACTCAATATGCTCTCTCATATAAAATACCGAAATTCTAATTTTACGTGAATCGAAAAAAATCTAAATGTTATCTAGGCAACCTAATGTTAAAAACAAAATTGCTCTGAATAGAATCTGTCAGAAAAAATATACAATGCCCTATTCTACTCTTTTATGGAGTATATACACCAACTCCATATCCTCTCTCATGTAAAATACAGAAATTGTAATTTTACCCGAATCAAAAAAAATCTAAATATTATCTAGGCAACCTAATGTTAAAAACAAAATTGCTCTGAATAAAATCTGTCAGAAAAAATATACAATGCCCTATTCTACTCTGTTTAGGAGTATATACACCAACTTAGTATGCTTTCTCATGTAAAATACCGAAATTCTAATTTTACGTGAATCGAAAAAAATCTTAATATTATCTTGGCACCTGAATGTTAATAGAAAAATTGCTCTTAATACAATGTGTCAGAAAAAATATACAATTCCCTTCTCCACTTTCTTTTGGAGTATATACAGCAACTCAATATGCTCTGTCATGTAAAATACCGAAATTATAATTTTACGCGAATCCACAAAAATCTAAATAATATCTATGCGCCCCAAAGATAAAAGAAAATGGCTCTGAATATAGTCTGTTATAAAAAATATACAAAGCCTTATTTTACTCTGTTTTGGAGTATATACACCAACTCAGTATGCTCTCTCATATAAAATACCGAAATTCTAATTTTACGTGAATCGAAAAAAATCTAAATGTTATCTAGGCACCCCAATGTTAAAAGCAAAATGGCTCTGAATATTATCTGTTAGAAAAAATATACAATGCCTTTTCTTACTCTTTTTAGGAGTATCTACACCAACTCAATATGCTCTCTCACGTAAAATACCTAAATTCTAATTTTACGCGAATTGAAAAAAATCAAAAGAATATCTAGGCGCCCCAAAGTTAAAAGAAAATGGCTCTGAATATAGACTTTTAGAAAAAATATACAATGCCTTATTCTACTCTGTTTTGGATTATATACACCAAATCAGTATGCTCTCTCATGTAAAATAACGAAATTCAAATTTTACCCGAATCGAAAAACTCTAAATAATATATAGGGGCCCCAAAGTTTAAAGAAAACGGCTGTGAATATAATCTGTTAGAAAAAATATACAATGCCTTATTCTACTCTGTTTCGGAGTATGTACACCAACTCAATATGCTCTATCATGTAAAATAAAGAAATTCTAATCTTACCCGAATCGAAAAAACCTAAATATTATATAGGCACTCCAATGTTAAAAACAAAATTGCTCTGAATATAATCTATCACAAAAAATATACAATGCCCTTTTCTACTCTGTTTTGTAGGATATACACCAACTCAATATGCTCTTTCATGCAAAATACAAAAATTCCATTTTACACGAATCGAAAACATCTAAATATTATCAAGGCACCCCAATGTTAAAAACAAAATTAGTCTGAATATAATCTTTCAGAAAAAATATACATTGACCTATTCTACTCTGTTTTGGAGTATATACACCAACTCAGTATGCTCTCTCATGTAAAATACAGAAATTCTATTTTTACCCGAATTGAAAAAATATAAATATTATCTAGGTACCCCAATGTTAAAAACAAAATTGCTCTGAATATAATCTGTCAGAATAAATATACAATGCCCTATTCTACTCTTTTTTGGAGTATATACACCAACTCCAAATCCTCTCTCATGTAAAATACAGAAATTCTAATTTTACCCGAATCGAAAAAATCTAATTATCTAGGCAACCCAATGTTAAAAACAAAATTGCTCTGAATAGAATCTGTCAGAAAAAATATACAATGCCCTATTCTACTCTGTTTAGGAGTATATACACCAACTTAGTATGCTTTCTCATGTAAAATACCGAAATTCTAATTTTACGTGAATCGAAAAAAATTTAAATATTATGTAGGCACCGGAATGTTAAAAGCAAAATTGCTCTCAATACGATGTGTCAGAAAAAATATACAATTCCCTTCTCCACTTTCTTTTGGAGTATATACAGCAACTCAATATGCTCTGTCATGTAAAATACCGAAATTATAATTTTACGCGAATCGACAAAAATCTAAATAATATCTATGCGCCCCAAAGATAAAAGAAAATGGCTCTGAATATAGTCTGTTATAAAAAAATATACAAAGCCTTATTGGACTCTGTATTGGAGTATATACACCAACTCAGTATGCTCTCTCATATAAAATACCGAAATTCTAATTTTACGTGAATCGAAAAAAATCTAAATGTTATCTAGGCACCCCAATGTTAAAAGCAAAATGGCGCTGAATATTATCTGTCAGAAAAAATATACAATGCCTTTTTCTACTCTTTTTAGGAGTATCTACACCAACTCAATATGCTCTCTCACGTAAAATACCTAAATTCTAATTTTACACGAGTTGAAAAAAATTTAAATAATATCTAGGCGCCCCAAAGTTAAAAGAAAATTGTTCTGAATATAATCTGTTAGAAAAAATATACAATGCCTTATTCTACTCTGTTTTGGAGTATATACACCAACTCAGTATGCTCTCTCATGTAATATACCGAAATTGTAATTTGACCCAAATCTAAAAAATCTAAATATTATCTAAGTAATTTAATGTTAAAAACAAAATTGCTCTGAATATAATCTGTCATAAAAAATATGCAATGCTGTATTCTACTCTCTTTTGGAGTATATACACCAACTCCATATGCTTTCTCATGTAAAATACAAAAATTCTGTATTTAAGTGAATCGAAAAAAATTTAAATATTATCTAGGCACCCCAATGTTAAAAGCAAAACTGCTCTGAATATAATCTGCCAGAAAAAATATACAATGCCCTATTCTACTCTGTTTTGGAATATATACACCAACTAAGTATGCTCTCTCATGTAAAATACCGAAATTCTAATTGTACGTGAATCGAAAATAATCTAAATAATATCACGGCATCCCTAAGATAAAACAAAATGGCTCTGAATATATTCTGTTAGAAAAAATATACAATACCTTATTCTACTCTGTTTTGGAGTATATACACCAACTCATTATGCTCTCTCATGTAAAATACAGAAATTCTAAATTTACGTGAATCGAACAAAATCTAAATATTATCTAGGCACTCCAATGTTTAAAGCAAAATTTCTCTGAATATAATCTGTAAGCCAAAATATACAATGCCCTTTTGTACTCTGTTGTGGAGTATATACACCAAGTCTATATGCTCTCTCATGTAAAATACCGAAATTCTAATTTTACGTGAATCGAAAAATATCTAAATAATATCTAGGCGCCCCAAAGATAAAAGAAATTGGCTCTGAATATATTCTGTTTGAAAAAATATACAATGCCCTATTCTACTCTGTTATGGAGTATATACAGCAACTCAGGGGTCTCTCCCATGTAAAATAACGAAATTCAAATTTTACGTGAATCGAAAATAATCTAAATAATATCACGGCGTCCCTAAGATAAAAGAAAATGGCTCTGAATATATTCTGTTATAAAAAATATACAATGACTTATTCTACTCTGTTTTGGACTATATACACAAACTCAGTATGCTCTCTCATGTAAAATACCGAAATTCTAATTTTACATGAATCGAAAAAATCTAAATATTCTCTAGGCACCCCAATGTCAAAAACAAAATTGCTCTGAATATAATCTGTCATAAAAAATATACAATGCGCTTTTTTACTCTGTTTTATAATATATACACCAACTACGTATGCTCTCTCTTGTAAAATACAGAAATTCTAATTTTATGTGAATCGAAAAAAATCTAAATATTATCTAGGCATCCCAATGTTAAAAGCAAAATTGCTCTGAATATAATTTTTCAGAAAAAATATACAATGCCCATTTCTACTCTGGTTTGGAGTATATACACCAACTCAATATGCTCTCTCATGTAAAATACCGAAATTCAAATTTTACGCGAATCGAAAATAATCTGATTAGTATCGTGGCGCTTTAAAGTTAAAGAAAACGTCTCTGAATATAGTCTGTTATAAAAAAAATACAATGCCTTATTCTACTCTGTTTTATATACATACACCAACTAAATATGCTCACTCATGTAAAATACCGAAATTCTAATTTTAGCCAATCAAAAATATCTAAATATTATCTAGGCACCCAAATGTTAAAAACAAAATTGCTCTGAATATAATCTGTCAGAAAAAATATACAATGCCCTTTCCTACTCTGTTTAAAACTATATACACCAACTCAGTATGCACTCTCATGTATAATACCGAAATTCTAATTTTGCGTGAATCGAAAAAAATCTAAATATTATCTAGGCACTCCAATGTTAAAAGCAAAATGGCTCTGAATATAATCTGTCAGAAAAAATATACAGTGCTCTTTTATACTCTGTTTTGGAGTATATACACCAACTCCATATGCTATCGCATTTAAAATAGAGAAATTCTATATTTAAGTGAATCGAATAAAATCTATATATTATCTAGGCACCCCAATATTAAAAGCAAACTTGCTCTGAATATAACCTGACAGAAAAAGTATACAATGCCCTTTTCTACTTCGTTTTGTAGTATATACACCACCTCATTATGCTCTCTCATGTAAAATACCGAAATTCTAATATTACCCGTATCGAAAAAAATCTAAATAATATCTAGTGGCCCCAAACTTAAAAGAAAATGACTCTGAATATAGTCTGTTAAAAAAAATATACAATGCCTTATTCTACTCTGTTTTGGGGTATATACACCAACTCAATAGGCTCTCTCATGTAAAGTACCGAAATTCTAATTCTACGTGAATCGGTAAAAAATCTTAATAATATCTAGGCACCCCAAAGTTATAAGAAAATGGCTCTGAAAATAGTCTGTCATCAAAAATATACAATGCTTTTTTCTACTCTGTTTTGGAGTACATACACCGACTTTATATGCTCTCTAATGTAAAATATAGAAATTCTGTATTTAAGCGAATCGAAAGAAATCTAAATATTATATAGGCACCCTAATGTTAAAAGGAAAATTGCTCGGAATATAATGTCTCAGAAAAAATATAAAATGCCATTTTCTACTCTTTTTTGGGGTATATACACCAAGTCAATATGCTCTCTCATGTAAAATACAGAAATTCTAATACTACACAAATCGAAAAAAATCTAAATAATATCTAGTTGCCCCAAAGTTCAAAGAAAATGGCTCTGAATATACTCTGTTAGAAAAAATATACAATGCCTTATTCTACTCTGTTTTGGAGTATATACATTATCTCAATAGGCTCTCTCATATAAAATACCAAAATTCTAATTATACGCGAATCGAAATAAAATTAAATAATATCTAGGCGCTCTAATGTTAAAAGAAAATGGCTCTGAATATAGTCTGTTAGAAAAAGTACACAATGCCTTCTTCTACTCTGTTTTGGAGTATATACACCAACTCAGTATGCTCTCTCATGTAAAATACCGAAATTCTAATTTTACGTGAATCAAAAAAAATCTAAATATTATCAAGGTACCCCAATGTTAAAAACAAAATTGCTCTGAATATAAACTGTCAGAAAAAATATTCAATGCCCTATTCTACTCTGTTTTGGAGTATATACACCAACTCAGTATGTTCTCTCATGTAAAATACAGAAATTCTATATTTTAGCCAATCGAAAAAAATCTAAATATTATCTAGGTACCCCAAGGTTAAAAGCAAACTTTCTCTGATTATAATCTGTAAGAAAAAATATACAATTCCCATTTCTACTCTGTTTTGTACTATATACACCAGCTCAATATGCTCTCTCATGTAAAATACAGAAATTCTAATTTTACACGAATCGGAGAAAATCTAAATATTTTCTAGGCACCCCAATGTTAAAAGCAAAATTCCTCTGAATATAATCTGTCAGACAAAATATACAATGACCTTTTGTACTCTGTTTTGTAATATATACACCAAATCAGTATGCTCTCTCATGTAAAATAGCAAGATTCTAATTTTACACGAATCAAAAGAAATCTAAATAATATCTAGGCACCCCAAAGTTAATAGAAAATGGCTTTGAATATACTCTGTTAGAAAAAATACACAATGCCTTATGCTACTCTGTTTTGGAGTATATACACCAACTCAGTATGCTCTGTCATGTAAAATACAGAAATTCTATTTTTACATGAATCGAAAAAAATCTAAATATTATCTAGGCACCCCAATGTTAAAAGAAAAATTGCTCCGAATATAATCTGTCAAAAAAAATATACAATGCCGTTTCTACTCTGTTTTGTAGTATATACACCAACTCAATATGCTCTCTCATGTAAAATACAAGAATTCTAATTCTACCCGTATCGAAAAAATCTAAATATTATTTAGGCACCCCAATGTTAAAAGCAACATTGCTCTGAATATAATCAGTCAGAAAAAATATACAATGCCTTATTCTACTCTGTTTAGAAGTACATACACCAACTCCATATTCTCTCTCATGTAAAATAGAGAAATTTTATATTTAAGAGAATTGAAAAAAAATATAAATATTATGTAGGCACCCCAATGTTAATAACAAAATTTCTCTGAATATAATCTGTCAGAAAAATTATACAATGCCCTATTTTACTCTGTTTTGGATTATATACACCAACTAAATATGCTCTCTTATGTAAAATACAGAAATTCTATATTGAAGCGAATCGAAAAATTCTAAATAATATCTGGGCACCCCAATGTTAAAATCAAAATTTCTCTGAATATAATCTGTCAGAAAAAATATACAATGCCCTTTTCATCTCTGTTTTGTAGTATATACACCCACTCAATATGCTCTCTCATTGAAAATACAAAAATTCTAATTTTACCCGAATCGAAAAAATCTAAATGCTATCTAGGCACCGCAATGTTAAAAACAAAATTGCTCTGAATATAATCTGTCAGAAAAAATATACAATGCCCTTTTCTACTCCTTTTTGGAGTATATACCTCAACTCAATATGCTCTCTCATGTAAAATACAGAAATTCTAATTTTACGTGAATCGAAAAAAATCTAAATATTATTTAGGCACCCCAATATTAAAAAAAATATATCTCTGAATATTGTCTGTCAGAAAAAATATACATTGCCCTATTGAACCCTGTTTTGAATTATATACAACAACTCCATATGCTCTCTCATGTATAATACAGAAATTCTATATTTAAGCGAATTGAAAAAATTGTAAATAGTATCTAGTCACCCCAATGTTATAAGGAAAATTGCCCTGAATATAATCTGTCAGAAATAATATACAATGCCCTTTTCTACTCTTTTTTGTACTATATACACCAACTCAATATGCTCTCTCAGGTAAAATATAGATATTCTAATTTTACGTGAATCGAATAAAATCTAAATAATATCTAGGCATTCCAAAGTTAAAAGAAAATGGCACTGAATATACTCTGTTAGAAACTCTATACAATGCCTTATTGTACTCTCTTTTGAAGATATACACCAACTCACTATGCTCTGTCATGTAAAATACCAAAATTCTACATTTACGTGAATAGAAAAAAATCTAAATATTATCTAGGCACCCCAATGATAAAAACAGAATTTCTCTGAATATAATCTGTCAGAAAAAATATACAATGCCCTATTCTACTCTCTTTTGGAGTATATAAACCAACTCAGTATTCTCCCTCATGTAAAATACCGAAATTCTAATTTTACAGGAATCGAAGAAAATGTAAATATTATCTAGGCACCCCAATGTTAAAAACAATATTGCACTGAATATAATCTGTCAGGAAAAATATACAATGCCATATTCTACTTTGTTTTCGATTATATACATCAACTCCATATGCTCTCTCATGTAAAATACAGAAATTCTAAATTTAAGCTAATCGAAAATTATCTAAATATTATCTAGGCACCCCAATGTTAAAAGCAAAATTGCTCTGAATATAATCTGTCAGAAAAAATATACAATGCTCTATTCTACTCTCTTTTGGAGTATATACACTAACTCAGTATGCTCTTTCATGTAAAATACCTAAATCCAAATTTTACGTGAATCGAAAAAAATATAAATATTATCTAGACAACCCAATGTTAAAAACAAAATTGCTGTGAATATATTCTGTCAGAAAAACTATAAAATGCTCTTTTCTACTCTGTTTTGGAGTATATACACCAATTCCAAATGCTCTCTCAGGTAAAATACAGAAATTCTATATTTAAGCGAATTGAAATGAATCTAAATATTATTTAGGCACCCCAATGTTAAAAGCAAAATTGCTCTGAATATAATCTGTCAGAAAAAAATATACAATGACCTTTTCTACTTTGTTTTGTAGTATAAACAGAAACTCAATATGCTCTCTCATGTAAAATACAGAAATTCTAATTTTACCCAAATCCAAAAAATCTAAATATTATCTAGGCATTCCAATGTTAAAAACAAAATCGCTCTGAATATAGTCTTTCAGAAAAAATATACAATCCCCTTTTCTACATTGTTTTGGAGTATATACACCAACTCCATATGCTCTCTCATGTAAAATACAGAAATTCTATATTTATGCGAATCAAAAAAATCTACGTATTATCTACGCACCCCAATGTAAAAAACAAAATTGCTCTAAATATAATCTGTCAGAGATAATATACAATACCCTATTCTACTCTGTTTTGGAGTATATACACCAACTCAGTATGCTCTCTCATGTAAAATACCGAAATTCTAAATTTACGTGAATCGAAAAAAACTAAATATTATCAAGACACCCCAATGTTATAGGAAAACTGCTCTGAATATAATCTGTCAAAATAAATATACAATACACTTTCTACTTTGTTTTCGAGTATATACACCTACTCAATATGCTCTCTTCTGTAAAATACCGAAATTCTAATTTTACGTGAATCGGTAAAAAATCTTAATATCTAGGTGCCCCAAAGTTAAAAGAAAATGGCTCTGAATTTAGTGTGTTAGAAAAAATATACAATGCCTTATTCTATTCTGTTTTGGAGTATATACACCAATTCAATATGCTCTCTCATGTAAAATTTGGAAATTCATATTTTACGTGAATCGAAAAAATCTAAATATAATCTCGGCACCACAATGTTAAAAAAAATTGCTCTGAATATAATCTGTCAGAAAAAATATAAAATGCCACTTTCTATTCTGTTTTGGAGTATATACACCAACTCCATATGCTCTCGTATGTAAAATACAGAAATTCTATATTCAAGCGAAATGAAAAAAATCTAAATATTATCTAGGCTCCCCAATGTTAAAAGCAAAATTGCTCTGAATATAATCTGTCAGAAAAAATACAAAATGCTCTTTTCTACCCTGTTTTGTAGTATGTACACGAACTCAATATGCTCTCATGTAAAATAACAAAATTCTAAATTTATGCGAATCGAAAATAAACTAAATAATATCTATGTGCCACAAAGTTAAATAAAATGGCTCTAAATATAGTCTGTTAGAGAAAATATACAATGCCCTATTATAGTTTGTTATGGAGTACATACACCAACTTTATATGCTCTCTCAAGTAAAATACAGAAATTCTATATTTAGCGAATTGAAAAAAATCTAAATATTATCTAGGCATCCCAATGTTAAAAGCAAAATTGCTCCGAATATAATCTGTCAGAAAATATATACAAAGCCCTTTTCTACTCTGTTTTTTAGTATATAAAGCAACTCAATATGCTCTCTCATGTAAAATAACGAAATTCTAATTTTACACCAATCAAAAAAAATCTAAATAATGTCTAGGCGCCCCAAAGTTAAAAGAAAATAGCTCTGAATAAAGACTGTCAGAAAAAATATACAATGCCCTATTCTACTCTGTTTTGGAGTATAAACACCAACTCCATATGGTCTCTCATGTAAAATACAGAAATACTATATGTAAGTGAATCGAAAAAAATCTAAATATTATCTAGGCATCCCAATGTTAAAAGCAAAGTGGCCCTGAATATAATCTGTTAGAAAAAATATACAATGCCTGATTCTACTCTGTTTTGGAGTATATACACAAACTCAGTATGCTCTCCCATGTAAAATACAGAAATTAAAATGTTACCCGAATTGATAAAATCTAAATACTATCTAGGCACCCCAATGTTAAAAACAAAATTGCTCTGAATATACTCTGTCAGAAAAAATATACAATGCCCTATTCTACTATGTTTTGGAGTATATAAACCAACTCCATATACTCTCTCATGTAAAACACAGAAAATCTATATTTAATCGAATCGAAAAAAATATAAATATTTTCTAGGCAGTCCAATGTTAAAAACTAAATTGCTCAGCATATAATCTGTCAGAAAAAATATACAATTCCACATTGTACTCTGTTTTGGAGTATATACACCAACTCCATATGCTCTCTCATGTAAAATACAAAATATTATATTTAAGCGAATCGAAATAAAGGTAAGTATTATCTAGGCTCCCCAATGTTAAAAGCAAAACTACTCTGAATATAAGCTGTCAGAAAAAATATAGAGTACCGTTTGCTACTCTGTTTTGGACTTTATTCACCAACTAAATATGATCTCTCTTGTAAAATACTGAAATTCTAATTTTACCCAAATCAAAAAAAATCTAAATAATATGTGGGCGCCACAAAGTTTAAACAAAAGGGCTCTGAATATAGTCTGTTAGAAAAAAAATACAATGCCTTATTCTACTCTGTTTTGGAGTATATACACCAACAGGGTATGCTCTCTTATGTAAAATACAGAAATTCTAATTTTACCCGATTCAGAAAAATCTAAATATTATCTAGGCACCCCAATGTTAAAAACAAAATTGCTCTGAATATAATCTGTCAGGAAAAATATACAATGCCTTATTCTACTCTGTTTTCAAGTATATACACCAACTCAATATGCTCTCTCATGCCAAATACAGAAATTCTATTTTTAAGCGAATAGAAAAAAATCTAAATATTATTTAGGCACCCCAATGTTAACAACAAAATTGCGCTGAATATAATCTGTCAGAAAAAATATACAATGCCCTATTCTACTCTCTTTTGGAGTATATACACCAACTAAATATGCTCTCTCATGTAAAATACAGAAATTCTATATTTAAGCATATTGACAAAAATCTAAATATCATCTAGGCACCCCAATGTTAAAAAAAATATTGCTCTGAATATAATCTGTCATAAAAAAAAACAACGCCCTTTTCTACACTGTTTTGGAGTATATACACCAACTCAATATGCTCTCTCATGTAAAATAACGAAATTCTAATTTTACACAAATAGAAAAAAATCTAAATAATATCTGGGCACCCCAAAGTTAAAAGAAAATGCCTCTGACTATAGTCTGTTAGAAAAAATAAACAATGCCTTATTCTACTATGTTTTGGAGTACATACACCAACTCAGTATGCTGTCTCATGTAAAATACAGAAATTCTAATTTTACGTGAATCGAAAAAAATCTAAATATTATCTAGCACCGCAATGTTAAAAGTAAAATTGCTGTGAATATAATCTGTCAGAAAAAATATACAATGCCCTTTTCTACTCTGTTTTGGAGTATATATACCAACTCAATATGCTCTCTCATGTAAAATACCGAAATTCAAATTTTCCGCGAATCGAAAAAAATCTAAATAATATCTATCCGTTCCAAAGTTAAAAGAAAATGGCTCTGAATATAGTCTGTTAGAAAAAATATAGAATGCTTTATTCTACACTGATTTGGAGTATATACACCAACTCAGTATGCTCTCTCATGTAAAATACAGAAATTCTAATTTTACGTGAATCGAAAAAAATCTAAATATTATCTAGGCACCCCAATGTTAAAAACAAAACTGCTCTGAATATAATCTGTTAGAAATAATATAGAATGACCTGTTCTTCTCTGTTTTGGAGTAAATACAACAACTCAATATGCTCTCTCATGTAAAATACAGAAATACTATATTTAAGCGAATTGAAAAAAATCGAAATATTATCTAGGCAACCCAATGTTAAAAGCAAAATTGCTCTGAATATAGTCTGTCAAAAAAATATACAATGCCCTTTTCTACTGTGTTTTGGTGTATATACACCAACTGAGTATGCTCTCTCATGTAAAATACCAAAATTCTAATTTTACGCGAATTGAAAAAATTCTAAATAATATCTAGGTGCCCCAAAGTTAAAAGAAAATGGCTCTGAATATAGTCTGTTAGAAAAAAAATACAATGCCTTATTCTACTCTGTTTTGGAGTATATACACAAACTCAGTATGCTCTCTCATGTAAAATACAGAAATTATAATATTACCCGAATTGATAAAATCTAAATACTATCTAGGCACACCAATGTTAAAAACAAAATTGCTCTTAATATACTCTTTCAGAAAAAATATACAATACCCTATTCTACTCTGTTTTGGAGTATATAAACCTACTCCATATGCTCTCTCATGTAAAATACACAAAATCTATATTTAAGCGAATCAAAAAAAATCTAAATATTATCTAGGCAGTCCAATGTTAAAAACGAAATTGCTCAGAATATAATCTGTCAGAAAAAATATATAATTCCCTATTGTACTCTGTTTTGAAGTATATACACCAACTCCATATGCTCTCTCGTGTAAAATACCGAAATTCTAATTTTACGCGAATCGAAAAAAATCTAAATAATATCTGGGCATCACAAAGTTAAAAGAAAATGGCTCTGAATATAGTCTGTTACAAAAAATATCCAATGCCTTATTCTATTCTGCTTTGGAGTATATACACCAACTCAGTATGCTCTCTCAGGTAAAATATACAAATTCTAATTTTACGTGAATCGAAAAAAATCTAAATATTATCTAGGCACCCAATGTTAAAAACAAAATTGCTCTGAAATAATCTGTCAGTATAAATGTACAATGCCTTATTCTACTCTGTTTTGGAGTATATACACCAACTCAGTATGCTCTCTCATGTAAAATACAGAAATTCTAATTTTACCCGAATTGAAAAAATTTAAATATTATCTAGTCCCCGAATTTTAAAAACAATATTGCTCTGAATATAATCCGTCGGAACAAACATACAATGCCCTATTCTATGCTGTTTTCGAGAATATACACCAACT
Organism: Callithrix jacchus; assembly: GCF_049354715.1. Lineage (NCBI taxonomy): Eukaryota > Metazoa > Chordata > Mammalia > Primates > Cebidae > Callithrix > Callithrix jacchus. Next base: position 158,982,628 of record NC_133508.1, on the reverse strand, counting down.
CAGTATGCTCTCTATGTAAAATACCGAAATTATAATTTTTCTGCATCGAGAAATAACTAAATATTATCTGGGCACCCCAATGTTAAAAGTAAAATTGGTGTGAATATAATCTGCCAGAATAAATATACAATGCCCTATTCTACACTATTTTGGAGTATATACAACAACTCAGTATGCTCTCACATGTAAAATACAGAAATTCTAATTTTACACGAATCGAAAAGAATCTAAATATTATCTAGGCACCCCAATGTTAAAATCAAAATTGCTCTGAATATAATCTGTCAGAAAAAATATACAATGCCTTATTCTACACTGTTTTGGAGTATATAAACCAACTCCGTATGCTTTCTCATGTAAAATTAAGAAATTCTAATTTTACCTGAATCGAAAAACTCTAAATATTATCTAGGAACCGCAATGTTAAAAACAAAATTGCTCTGAATATAATCTGTCAGAAAAAATATAGAATGCCCTATTCTCTGTTATGTAGTATATACTCCAACTCAACTCAATATGCTCTCTCATGTAAAATACTGAAAATCTAATTTTACTCTAATTGAAAAAATCTAGATATCATCTAGGCCCCCCAATGTTAAAAACAAAATTGCTCTGAATATATTGCGTCAGAAAAAATATAAAATGCCCTATTCTACTCTGTTTTGGAGTAGATATACCAACTCAGTGTGCTCTCTCATGTAAAATACAGAAATTCTAATTTTACCCGAAATGAAAAAATCAAAATATTATCTATGCACCCCAATGCTAAAAACAAAATTGATCTGAATATAATCTGTCATAAAAAATATACAATGCCCTATTCTACTCTTTTTTGGAGTATATACACCAACTCAATATGCTCTCTCACGTAAATTACAGAAATTCTATATTTATGCGAATCGAAAATAACCTAAATAATATCTAGGCACCCCAATGTTAAAAACAAAATTTCTCTGAATATAATCTGTCAGAAAAATTGTACAATGCCCTATTCTACTCTGTTTTGGAGTATATACACCAACTCCATATGCTCTCTCATGTAAAATACAGAAAATCCAATTTTACCCGAATTGAAAAAAATCTAAATAATATCTATGCGCCCCAAAGTTAAAAGAAAATGGCTCTGACTATACTCTGTTAGAATAAATAAACAATGCCTTATTCTACTTTGTTTTGGAGTAAATACACCAACTCAGTATGCTCTCTCATGTAAAATACTGAAATTCTAATTTTACGTGAATCGAAAAAAATCTAAATATTATCTAGGCACCCCAATGTTAAAACCAAAATTGCTCTCAATATAATCTGTCAGAAAAAATACACAATGCCCTTTTCTACTCTGTTTTGTAGTATATACAGCAAGTCAATATGCTCTCTCCTGTAAAATACTGAAATTCTAATTTTACGCCAATCGAAAAAAATCTAAATAATATTTAGGTGCCCCAAAGTTAAAGAAAAATAGCTCTGAATATAGTCTGTTAGAAAAAATATACGATGCCCTATTCTACTCTGTTTTGGATTATATACACCAACACCATATGCTCTCTCAGGTAAAATAGAGAAATACTATATTTAACCAAATCAAAACAAACCTAAATATTATCTAGGCTCCCCAACGTTAAAAGCAAAGTGGCTCTGAATATAGTCTGCTAGAAAAAATATACAATGCCCTTTTCTACTATCTTTTATACTATATACACCAACTCAATATTCTCTCACATGTAAAATAAAGAAATTCTAATTTTACACAAATCGAAAAAATCTAAATATTACCTAGGCACCCCAATGTTAAAAGCAGAATTGCTCTAAATATAACCTGTCAAAAAAAATATACAATGCTTTATTCTGCCCTGTTTTGGAGTATATACACCAACTCAGTATGCTCTCTCATGTAAAATAAAAAATTCTAATTTTACGTGAATCGAAAAAAATCTAAATATTATCTAGGCAACCCAATGTTAAAAGCAAAATTGCTCTGAATATAATCTGTCCGAAAAAATATACAATGCCCTTTTCTACTTGGTTTTGGAGTATATACACCAACTCAATATGCTCTCTCATGCAAAATACCGAAACTCTAATTTTACGCGAATCGAAAAAAATCTAAATAATATCTATGCACTCCAAAGTTAAAAGAAAATGGCTCTGAATATAGTCTGTTAGAAAAAATATACAATACCTTATTCTACTCCGTTTTGGAGTATATACACCAACTCACTATGCTCTCTCATGTAAAATAGAGAAATTCTAATTTTATGTAAATCGAAAAAATCTCAATATTATCTAGGCACCCCAAAGATAAAAACAAAATTGCTCTGAATATAATCTGTCAGAAATAATATACAATGCTCTGTTCTTCTCTGTTTTGGAGTATATACACCAACTCAATATGCTCTCTCATGTAAAATACAGAAAATCTAATTTTACCCAAATCAAAAAAATCTAAATATTATCTAGGCCCTCCAATGTTAAAAGCAAAATTGCTCTGAATATAATCTGTGATAAAAAATATACAATGCCCTTTTCTACTCTCTTTTGTAGTATATACACCAACTGAATATGCTCTCTCATGTAAAATAACAAAATTCTATTTTTACACGATTCGAAAAAAATCTAAATAATATCTAAGCGCACTAAAGTTAAACGAAAATGCCTCTGAATATAGTCTGTCAGAAAAAATATACAATGACTTCTTCTACTCTGTTTTGGAGTATATACACCAACTCAGTATGCTCTCTCATGTAAAATATAAAAATTCTAATTTTACCCATATCGAAAAAATCTAAATATTATCTAGGCTCCCCATGTTAAAAACAAAATTGCTCTGAATATAATATGTCAGAAAATATATACAATGCCCTATTCTACTCTGTTTTGGAGTATATACACCAACTCAATATGCTCTCTCATGTAAAATACCGAAAATAAAATTTTACAAAAATAGAAAAAAATTTAAATAATATCTAGGCGCCCCAAAGTTAAAAGAAAAAGGCTCTGAATATAGTTTGTTAAAAGAAATATACAATGCCTTATTCTACTATGTTTTGGAGTATATACACCAACCCAGTTTGCTCTCTCGTGTGAAATACAGAATTTCTAATTGTACCCGAATCGAAAAAATCTAAATATTATCTAGGCACACCAATGTTAAAAGAAAAATTGCTCTGAATATACTCAGTCAGAAAAAATATACAATGCCCTTTGTACTCTCTTTTGGAGTATGTAAACAAACTCAATATGCTCTCTCATGTTAAATACACGAATTCTAATTTTACGCGAATCAAAAACAATCTAAATAATATCTAGGTGCTCCAAAGTAAAAAGAAAATGCCTCTGAATATAGTCTGTTAGAAAAAATATACAATGCCTTATTCTACTCTGTTTTGGAGTAAATACACCAACTCAGTATGCTCTCTCATGTAAAATACCGCAATTCTAATTTTACGTGAATCGAAAAAAATCTAAATAGTATCTAGGCACCCCAATGTTAAAGCAAAGTTGCTGTGAATATAATCTGTCAGAAATAATATACAATGCCCTTTTCTACTTTGTTTTGTAGTATATACACCAACTCAACCTGCTCTCTCATGTAAAATACCGAAATTCTGTATTTCAGCGAATCAAAAAAAATCTAAATATTATCTAGGGACCCCAATGTTAATAGCAAAATTGCTCTGAATATAATCTGTCAGAAAAAATATTCAATGCCCTTTTCTAATGTTTATTGGAATATATATACCAACTCAATAAGCTCTCTCATGTAAAATACCCAAATTCTAATTTTACGCGAATCGAAAAAAATCTAAATAATATCTAGGCATCGCAGAGTTAAAAGAAAATGGGTCTGAATATAGTCTGTTAAAAAAAAATATACCATGTCTTATTCTACTCTGTTTTGGAGTAAATACACCAACTCATTATGTTCTCTCATGTAAAATACAGAAATCCTAATTTTACCAGAATCGAAAAAATCTAAATATTATCTAGGAACCCCAATGTTAAAAACAAAATTGCTCTGAATATAAACTGTCAGAAAAAATATACAATGCCCTATTCTACTCTATTTTTGAGAATATACGCCAACTCGACCTGCTCTCTCATGTAAAATAGAGAAGTTCTATATTTCACCGAATCAAAAAAAATCTAAATATTATCTAGGAAGCCCAATGTTAATAGCAAAATTTCTCTGAATATAATCTGTCAGAGAAAATATACAATGCCGTTTTCTACTATGTTTTGGAGTATATACACCAAATCAATATGCTCTCTCATGTAAAATAACGAACTTCTAACTTTACGTGAATCGAAAAAAATCTAAATATTATCTAGGCACCCCAGTGTTAAAAGCAAATTTGCTCTGAATATAATCTGTAAGAAAAAGTAAACAATGCCCTTTTCTACTCTGTTTTGTACTATATACACCAACTCAATATGTTCTCTCATGTAAAATACAGAAATTCTAATTTTAACCGAATCGAAAAAATCTAAATATTATCTAGGCACCCCAATGTTAAAAACAAAATTGCTCTGAATATAATCTGTCAGAAAAAATATACCATGCCCTATTCTACTCTGTTTTCGAGTATATACACAAACTCAGTATGCTCTCTCATGTAAAATACCGAAATTCTTATATTACGTGAATCGAAAAAATTCTAAATAATATCTAGGCGCCCCAAAGTTAAAAGAAAATGTCTCTGAATATAGCCGGTTAGAAAAAATATACAATGCCTTAATCTACTCTCTTTTGGAGTATATACACCAACTCAGTATGCTCTCTCATATAAAATACAGAAATTATGATTTCACCTGAATCAAAAAAAATCTAAATATTATCAAGGAACCCAGTGTTAAAAGCAAAATTACTCTAAATAAAATCTGTCAGAAAAAATATACAATGTCCTATTCTACTCTTTTTTGGAGTATATGAACCACCTGAATATGCTCTCTCATGTAAAATACAGAAATTCTATATTTAAGCGAATCCAAAAAAATCTAAATATTATCTAGGCACCCCAATGTTAATAGAGAAATTGCTCTGAATATAGTCTGTCAGAAGAAATATACAATGCTTTTTTCTACTCTGTTTTCGAGTGTATACACCAACTGCATATGCTCTCTCATGTATAATACAGAAATTCTATATTAAAGCGAATCGAAAAAAATCTAAATATTATCTAGAAACCCCAATGTTAAAAGCAAAATTGCTCTGAATATAATCTGTCAGAAAAAATATAAAATGTTTATTTCGACTCTGTTTTGTAGTATATACACCAAATTAATATGGTCTCTCATGTAAAATACCGAAATTCTAATTTTATGCAAATCAAAAAAAATCTAAATAGTATCTAGGACCCCAGAGTTAAAAGAAAACGGCTCTGAATATTGTTTGTTAGAGAAAATATGCAATACCTTATTCTACTCTGTTTTGGAGGAAATACACGAACTCAGTGTGCTCTCTCAAGTAAAATACACAAATTCTAATTTTACCAGAATCGAAAAAATCTAAATAATATCTAGGTGCCCCAAAGTTAAAAGAAAATGGCTATGAATATAGTGTGTTAGAGAAAATATACAATGCCTTATTCTACTCTGTTTTGGAGTATATACACCAACTCAGTATGGTCTCTCATGTAAAATACAGAAATTCTAATTTTACCCGATTCAAAAAAATCTAAATATTATCTAGGCACCCCAATGTTAAAAACAAAATTGCTCTGCATATGATCTATCAGAAAAAATATACAATGCCCTATTATACTCTTTTTAGAGTATATACACCAACTCCATATACTCTCTCATGTGAAATACAGAAATTCTAATTTAACCAGAATCGAAAATATCTAAATATTATCTAGGCAACCCAATGTTAAAAACAAAATTGCTCTGAAGATAATCTGTAAAAAAAAAAAATACAATTCCCTATTCTACTGTGTTTTCGAGTATATAAACCAACTCAGTATGCTTTCTCATGTAAAATACCGAAATTCTAATTTTACGTTAATCGAAAAAAATCTAAATATTATCTAGGCACCCCAATGTTAAAAGCAAAGTTGCTGTAAATGTAATCTGTCATAAAAAATATACAATGCCCTTTTCTACTCTGTTTTGGAGTATATACACCAACTCCATAAGCTCTCTCATGTAAAATACAGAAATTTTATATTTAAGCGAATTGAATAGATCTAAATATTATCTAGGCACCCCAATGTAAAAAACAAAATTGTGCTGAATATAATCTGTCATAAAAAATATACAATGCCCTATTCTACTTTCTTTTGAAGTACATACACCAACTCCATATGCTCTGTCATTTAAAATACAGAAATTCTATATATAAGCGAATCGAAAAAAATCTAAATATTATCTAGGCACACCAATGTTAATAGAAAAATTGCTATGAATATAGTCTGTCTCACAAAATATAAAAGGCCCTTGTCTATTCTGTTTTGGAGTATATACACCAAATCAATATGCTCTCTCATGTAAAATACCGAAATTCTAATTTTACACAAATCGAAAAAAATCTAAATAATATCTAGGCGCCCCAATGTTAAAAGAAAATTGCTCTGAATATAGTCTGTTAAAAATAATATACAATGCCTTATTCTACTCTGTTTTGGAGTATATACGCCAATTCAATATGCTCTCTCATGTAAAATACCGAAATTCTAATTTTCCGTGAATCGAAAAAAATCTAAATACTATCTAGGCACCCCAATGTAAAAGCAAAATTTCTCTGAATATAATCTGTCAGAAAGAATATACAATGCCCTTTTCTACTACGATTTGGAGTATATACCCCAACTCCATATGCTCTCTCATGTAAAATACAGAAATTCAATATTTAAGCCAATCGAAAAAAATATAAATATTATCTATGCACCCCAATGTTCAAAACAAAATTTCTCTGAATATTATCTGTCAGAAAAAATATACAATGCCCTATTCTACTCTGTTTTGGAGTATATACACCAACTTTATATGCTCTCTCATGTAAAATACAGAAATTGTATACATAAGCGAATCGAAAAAAGTCTAAATATTATCTAGGAACCCCGATGATAAAAGCAAAATTACCCTCAATATAATCTGTCAGAAAAAATATGCAATGCCCTTTTCTACTACGTTTTGGAGTAAATACACCAACGCCGTATGCTCTCTCATGTAAAATACAGAAATTCTAATTTTACCAGAATTGAAAAAATCTAAATATTATCTAGGCACCCCAATGTTAAAAACAAAATTGCTTTGAATATAATCTGTCAGAAAAAATATACAATGCCCTATTTTAGTCTGTTTGGGAGTATATACACCAACTCAATATGCTCTCTCATGTAAATTTAAAAAATTCTATATTTAAGGGAGTCGAAAAAATCTAAATATAATCTAGGAACCCCAATTATAAAAACAAAATTGCTCTGAATATAATTTGTCAGAAAAAATATACAATGCTTTTTTCTACTCTGTTTTGGAGTATATACACCAACTCAATATGCTCTCTCATTTAAAATACAGGAATTCTATATTTAAGCAAATCAAAATCAATCTCAATATTATGTAGGCACCCCAATGTTAAAAGCAAAATTGCTATGAATATAGTCTGTCTGAAGAAATATGAAATGCTCTTTTCTACTGTGTTTTGGAGTATATACACCAACTCAATATGATCTCTCATGTAAAATACCGAAATTCTAATTTTACACGAATCAAAATACATCTAAATAATATCTAGGCGCCTCAATGTTAAAAGAAAATTGCTCTGAATATAGTCTGTTAGACAAAATATACAATGCCTTATTCTACTCTGCTTTGGAGTATATACACCACCTCAATATGCTCTCTCATGTAAAATATCGAAATTCTAATTTTATGCGAATCGAAAAAAATCTAAATAATATCTAGGTGCCCCAATGTTAAAAGAAAATGGCTCTTAATATAGTCTTTTAGAGAAAATATACAATGCTTTATTCTATTCTGTTTTGGAGTATATACACCAACTAAGTAAGCTCCCTCATGTAAAATACTGAAATTCTAATTTTTCCCGAATCAAAAGAAATCTCAATATTATCTAGGCACGCCAATGTTAAAAACAAAATTGCTCTGAATATAATCTGTCCGAAAAAATATACAATGCACTATTCTACTCTGTTTTGGAGTATATACACCAACTCCATATGCTCTCTCATTTAAAATACAGGAATTCTATATTAAAGCAAATGGAAAAAAATCTAAATATTATCTATGCACCCCAATGTTAAAAGGAATATTGGTATAAATATAGTCTGTCTGACGAAATATAAAATGCCCTTGTCTACTCTGTTTTGGAGTGTATACACCAACTCCATATGCTCTCTCATTTAAAATACAGAAATTCCATATTTATTTAAATCGAAAAAAATCTAAATATAATCTAGGCACCCCAAAGTTAAAAGCAAAATTGCTCTTAATATAATCTGTCAGAAAAAATATACAATGCCCTTTTCTACTCTGCTTTGGAGTATATACACCAAATCAATATATTCTCTCATGTAAAATACCGAAATTCTAATTTTATGCGAATCAAAAAAAATCTAAATAATATCTAGGTGCCCCAAAGTTAAACGAAAATGGGTATGAATATAGTCTGTTAGAAAAAATATACAATACCTTATTCTACTCTGTTTTGGAGTAAATACAACAACTCCGTATGCTCTCTCATGTAAAATATAGAAATTTAATTTTACCAGAATCGAAAATATCTAAATATTATCTAGGCACACCAATGTTAAAAACAAATTGCTCTGAATATAATTTGTCAGAAAAAATATACAATGCCATTTTCTACTTTGTTTTCGAGTATATACACCAACTCAATATGCTCTCTCATGTAAAATACCGAAACTCTAATTTTACGCGAATCGAAATAAATCTAAATAATATATAGGCACCACAAAGTAAAATGAAAATGTCTATGAATACAGTCAGTTAGAAAAAATATAGAATGCTTTATTCTACTCTATTTTGGAGTATATACACCAACTCCATATGCACTTTCATGTAAAATACAGAAATTCTATATTTAAGCGAATCGAAAAAATCTAAATATTATCTAGACACCCCAATGTTAAAAACAAAATTGCTCTGAATATAATTTGTCAGAAAAAAATATACAATGCCATTTTCTACTCTGTTTTGGAGTATATACACCAACTCAATATGCTCACTCATGTGAAATACCGAAATTCAAAATTTAAGAAAATCGAAAAAATTTAAATATTATCTAGGCACCCAAATGTTAAAAACAAAATTGCTCTGAATATAATCTCTTAGAAAAAATATACAATGCCCTATTCTACTCTTATTTGGAGTATATACACCAACTCCATATGCTCTCTCATGCAAAATACAGAAATTCTAATTTTACCCGAATTGAAAAAATCTAAATATTATCTAGGCACCACAATGTTAAAAACAAAACTTGTCTGAATATAATCTCTCAGATAAAATATACAATGCCCTATTCTACTCTGTTTTGGAGTATATACACCAACTCCATCTGCTCTCTCATGTAAAATACAGAAATTCTATAAGTAAGGGAATCGAAAAAATTCTAAATATTATCTAGGCTCCCCAAAGGTAAAAGAAAATGTCTCTGAATATAGTCTGTTAGAAAAAATATACAATGGGTTATTCTACTCTGATTTAAAGTATATACACCAACTCTGTATGCTCTCTCATGTAAAATACCGAAATTCTAATTGTACACAAATCGACAAAAATCTAAATAATATCCAAGCGCACCAAAGTTAAAAGAAAGTGGCTCTGAATACAGTCTGTTAGAAAAAATATACAATGCCTTATTCTACTCTGTTTTGGAGTATATACACCAACTCAGTATGCTCTCTCATATAAAATAACGAAATTCTAATTTTACATGAATCGAAAAAAATCTAAATGTTATCTAGGCACCCCAATGTTAAAATCAAAATTGCTCTGAATATAATCTATCAGAAAAAATATACAATGTCCTTTCCTACTCTGTTTTGGAGTATATACACCAACTCAAAATGCTGTCTCATGTAAAATATCGAAATTCTAATTTCACCCGAATCGAAAAAATCTAAATATTATCTTGACACCCCAATGTTAAAAACAAAATTGCTCTGAATATAATCTGTCAGAAAAATTATACAATGCCTTTTTCTACTTGGTTTTGGAGTATATGCACCAACTCAATATGCTCTTTCATTTAAAATACAGAAGTTCTAATTATACGCGAATCGAAAAAAATCTAAATATTATCTAGGCGCCCCAAAATTAATAGAAAATGGCTCTTAATATAGACTGTTAGAAAAAATATACAATGCCTTATATTACTTTGTTTTGGAGTATATAGACCAACTCAGTATGCTCGCTCATGTAAAATACCGAAATTCTAATTTTACGCAAATCGAAAAAAATCTGAATAATATCTAGGCGCCCCAAAGTTAAAAGAAAATGGCTCTGAATATAGTCTGTTAGAGAAAATATACAATGTCTTATTCTACTTTGTTTTGCAGTATATACACCAACTCAGTATGCTCTATTATGTAAAATACAGAAATTCTAATTTTACCCAATCGAAAAAATATAAATATTATCTAGGTAACGTAATGTTAAAAACAAAATTGCTCTGAATATAATCTGTCAGAAAAAATATACAATGCTTTATTCTACTCTTTTTTGGAGTATATACATCAACTCCATAAGCTCTCTCATGTAAAATACAGAAATTCTATATTTAAGAGAATCGAAAAAACCTAAATATTACCTAGGCACCCTAATGTTAAAAACAAAATTGCTCTGAATATTATCTGTCAGAAAAAATATACAATGCCCTATTCTACTCAATTTTCGAGTATATACTCCAGCTCCATATGCTGTCTCATGTAAAATGAAGAAATTCTAATTTTAGCAGAATCGATAAAATCTAAATATTATCTAGGCACCCCAATATAAAAAAAAATTGCTCTGAATAGAATCTGTCAGAAAAAATACACAATGCCCTATTCTACCCTGTTTTGGAAAATATACACCAACTCAGTATGCTCTCTCATGTAAAATACCGAAATTCTAATTTTACGTGAATCGAAAAAAATCTAAATATTATCTAGGAACCGGAATGTTAAAAGCAAAATTGCTCTTAATACAGTGTGTCAGAAACAAGATACAATGCCCTTCTCCAATTATTTTTGGAGGATATACAGCAACTCAATATGCTCTGTCATTTAAAATACCAAAATTCTAATTTTAAGCGAATCGACAAAAATCTAAATAATATCTAGGCGCCCCAAGTTAAAAGAAAACGGCTCTTAATATAGTCTGTTAGAAAAAATATACAATGCCTTATTCTATTCTTTTTTGGAGTATATACACCAACTCAGTATGCTCTCTCATATAAAATACCGAATTTCTAATTTTACATGAATCGATAAAAATCTAAATGTTATCTAGGGACCCCAATGTTAAAAGCAAAATTTCTCTGAATATAATCTGTCAGAAAAAATATACAATGCCCTATTCTACTCTGTTTTGGAGTATCTACACCAACTCAATATGCTCTCTCATGTAAAATATCGAAATTCTAATTTTACGCCAACCGAAAAAAATCTAACGAATATCTAGGCGCCCCAAAGTTAAAAGAAATTTGCTCTGAATATAGCCTGTCAGAAAAAATATACAATGCCATTAACTACTTAGTTTTGGAGTATCTACACCAACTCAATATGCTCTCTCATGTAAAATATCGAAATTCTAATTTTACCCAAATCAAAAAAATCTAAATATTATTTAGGCACCACAGTGTTAGAAACAAAATTGCTCTGAATATAGTCTGTCATAAAAAATATACAATGCCCTATTCTACTCTGTTTTGGAGTATATACCCCAACTTCATATGCTCTCAAATAAAAAAAACATAAATTCTATATTTAAGCGAATTGAAAATAATCTAAATATTATCTAGGCATCCCTATGTTTAAAGCAAAATTGCTCTGAATATAATCTGTCAGAAAAAAAATACAATGCCATTTTCTATTCTGTTTTAAAGTATATTCACAAACTCAATATGCTCTCTCATGTAAAATACCGAAATTCTAATTTTACCCGAATCGAAAACATCTAAATATAATCTAGGCACCCCTATGTGAAAAACAAAATTTTGTTGAATATAATCTATCAGAAAAAATATAGAATGCCCTATTCTACTCTGTTTTGGAGTATATACACCAACTCCATATGCTCTCTCATGTAAAATACAGAAATTCTATATTTAAGTGAATCGAAAGAAATCTAAATATTATCTAGGCATCCCAATGTTAAAAGCAAAATTGCTCTGAATATAATCTGTCAGAAGAAATATACAATGCCCTATTCTACACTGTTTTGGAGTATATGCACCAACTCAATATGCTCTCTCATGTAAAATACAAAAATTCTGTATTTAAGCGAATGGAAAAAAATCTAAAAATTGTCTAGGCACCCCAATGTTAAAAGTAAAATTGCTCTGAATATAATCTGTCAGAAAAAATATACAATGCACTATTCTACTCTGTTTTGGAGTACATAAACCATCTCCATATGTTCTCTCATGTAAAATACAGACATTCTATATTTAAGCGAATCGAAAAAAATCTACATAATATCTAGGCAACCCCATGTTAAAAGCAAAATTACTCCGAATATATTCTGTAAGAAAAAATATACAATGCCCTTTTCTACTCTGTTATGGAGTATATACACCAACTCACTATGCTCGCTCATGTAAAATATAGAAATTCTAATTTTACCGGAATCGAAAAAATCTAAATATTATCTAGGCACCCCAATGTTAAAAACAAAATTGATATGAATATAATGTGTCAGAAAAAATATACAATGCCCTAGTGTAAGCTTTTTTGGAGTATATACACCAACTCCACGTGCTCTCTCATGTAAAATACAGAAATTCTATATTTAAGCGAAGTGAAAGAAATTTAATATCATATAGGCACCCCAATGTTAAAAGCAATACTGCTCTGAATATAATCTGTCATAAAAAATATACAATGCCCCTTTCAACTCTCTTTTAAAATATATACAACAACTCAATATGCTCTCTCATGTAAAATACCGAATTTCTAATTTTATGCAAATCCAAAAAAATCTAAATAATATCTAGGCTCTCCAAAGTTAAAAGAAAATGGCTCTGAATATTGTCTGTTAAAAAAATATACAATGCCTTATTCTACTTTGTTTTGGAGTATATACAAAAACTCAGAATGCTCTCTCATGTAAAATACAGAAATTATAATTTTACCCGAATCGAAAAAATCTAAATATTATCTAGGCACCACAATGTTAAAAACAAAATTGCTCTGAGTATAATCTGTCAGAAGAAATATACAATGCCCTATTCTACTTTTTTCTGGAATATATACACCAACTCAATATGCTCTCTCATGTAAAATACAGAAATTCTATATTTAAGCAAATTGAAAAAAATCTAAATATTATCTAGGCACCCCAATGTTAAAAGCAAAATTGTTCTGAATATAATCTGTAAGACAAAATAAACAATGCCCTATTCTACTCTGTTTTGGAGTACATAAACCAACTCAATATGCTCTCTCATGTAAAATATCGAAATTCTAATTTTACGCGAATCGAAAAAAATATAAATAATATCTATGTGCCCCAAAGTTAAAAGAAAATGACGCTGACTATAGTCTGTTAGAAAAAATAAACAATGCCTTATTCTACTCTGTTTTGGAGTACATACACCAACTCAGTATGCTCTCTCACGTAAAATACCGAAATTCTAATTTTACGCAAATCGAAAAAAATCTAAATAATATCTATGCGCCCCAAAGTTAAAAAAAAATGACTCTGACTATAGTCTGTTAGAAAAAGTAAACAATGCCTTATTCTACTCTGTTTTGGAGTACATACACCAACTCGGTATGCTCTCTCATGTAAAATATTGAAATTCTAATTTTATGTGAATCCAAAAAAATCTAAATATTATCTAGGCACCCGAATGTTAAAACCAAAATTTCTCTCAATATAATCTGTAAGGAAAAATACAGAATGCCCTTTTGTACTCTGTTTTTTAGTATATACAGCAACTCAATATGCTCTCTCATGTAAAATACCGAAATTCTAATTTTACGCCAATCAAAAAAAATCTAAATAATATCTAGGCGCCCCAAAGTTAAAAGAAAATAGCTCTGAATATAGACTGTCAGAAAAAATATACGATGCCCTATTCTACTCTGTTTTGGAGTATATACACCAACTCCATATGCTCTCTCATGTAAAATACAGAAATACTATATGTAAGCGAATCGAAAGAAATCTAAATATTATCTAGGCACCCCAATGTTAAAAGCAAAGTGGCCCTGAATATAATCTGTTAGAAAAAATATACAATGCCTTATTCTACTCTGTTTTGGAGTATATACACAAACTCAGTATGCTCTCTCATGTAAAATACAGAAATTAAAATGTTACCCGAATTGATAAAATCTAAATACTATCTAGGCACCCCAATGTTAAAAACAAAATTGCTCTGAATATACTCTGTCATAAAAAATATACAATGCCCTATTCTACCCTGTTTTGGAGTATATAAACCAACTCCATATGCTCTCTCATGTAAAACACAGAAAATCTATATTTAATCGAATCGAAAAAAATCTAAATGTTATCTAGGCAGTCCAATGTTAAAAACAAAATTGCTCAGCATATAATCTGTCAGAAAAAATATACAATTCCATATTGTACTCTGTTTTGGAGTATATATACCAACTCCATATGCTCTCTCATGTAAAATACAAAATTTTATATTTAAGCGAATCGAAATAAAGGTAAATATTATCTAGGCTCCCCAATGTTAAAAGCAAAACTACTCTGAATATGAGCTGTCAGAAAAAATATAGAGTACGGTTTTCTACTTTGTTTTAGAGTATATTCACCAACTAAATATGCTCTCTCATGTAAAATACTGAAATTCTAATTTTACCCAAATCAAAAACAATCTAAATAATATGTAGGTGCCACAAAGTTTAAAGAAAAGGGCTCTGAATATAGTCTGTTAGAAAAAAAATACAATGCCTTATTCTACTCTGTTTTGGAGTATATACACCAACAGTGTATGCTCTCTTATGTAAAATACAGAAATTCTAATTTTACCCGATTCAAAAAAATCTAAATATTATCTAGGCACCACAATGTTGAAAACAAAATTTCTCTGAATATAATGTCAGTAAACATATACAATGCCTTATTCTACTCTGTTTGCGAGTATATACACCAACTCAATATGCTCTCTCATGTTAAATACAGAAATTCTATTTTTAAGCGAATAGAAAAAAATCTAAATATTATTTAGGCACCCCAATGTTAACAACAAAATTGCTCTGAATATAATCTGTCAGAAAAAATATACAATGCCCTATTCTACACTCTTTTGGAGAATATACACCAACTAAATATGCTCTCTCATGTAAAATACAGAAATTCTATATTTAAGCATATTGACAAAAATCTAAATATCATCTAGGCACCCCAATGTTAAAAACAAAATTGCTCTGAATATACTCTGTCAGAAAAAATAAACAACGCCCTTTTCTACTCTGTTTTGGAGTATATACACCAACTCATTATGCTCTCTCATGTAAAATAACGAAATTCTAATTTTACGCAAATCGAAAAAAATATAAATAATATCTGGGCACCCCAAAGTTAAAAGAAAAAGGCTCTGACTATAGTCTGTTAGAAAAAATAAACAATGCCTTATTCTACTTTGTTTTGGAGTACATACACCAACTCCATGTGCTCTCTCATGTAAAATACAAAAATTCTGTATTTAAGCGAATGGAGAAAAATCTAAAAATTATCTAGGCACGCCAATGTTAAAAGCAAAATTGCTCTGAATATAATCTGTCAGAAAAAATATACAATGCCTTGTTCTACTCTGTTTTGGAGTGTATACACCAAATCAGTATGCTGTCTCATATAAAATACAGAAATTCTAATTTTACCCCAATCGAAAAAATCTAAATATTATCTAGGCACCCCAACGTTTAAAATAAAATTTCTCTTAATATAATCTGTCAGAAAAAATATACAATGCCTTTTTCTACTTTGTATTGGAGTATATACACCAACTCAAAATGCTCTGTCATGTAAAATACCGAAATTCTAATTTTACGTGAATCGAAAAAAATCTAAATAATATCTAGGCGCCCTAAAGTTAAAAGAAAATGGCTCTGAATATAGTGTGTTAGAAAAAATATACAATGCCTTATTCTACTCTCTCTTAAAGTATATAAACAAACTCAGTGTGCTCACTCATGTGAAATACCGAAATTTTAAATTTAACAAAATCGAAAACATTTAAATATTATCTAGGCACCCAAATGTTAAAAACAAAATTGCTCTGAATATAACCTCTCAGAGAAAATATACAATGCCCTATTCTACTCTTTTTTGGAGTATATACACCAACTCCATATGCTCTCTTATGCAAAATACAGAAATTCTAATTTTACCCGAATTGAAAAAATGTAAATATTATCTAGGCACCCCAATGTTAAAAAGAAAATTGCTCTGAATATAATCTGTCAGAAAAAATATACAATGCCTTATTAAACTCTGTTTTAAAGTATATACACGAACTCAGTATGCTCTCTCATTGAAAATACAGAAATTCTAATTTTAAGTGAATCGAAAAAAATCTAAATATTATCTAGGCACCCCAATGTTAAAAAGCAAAATTGCTCTGAATATAATTTGTCAGAAAAAATATACAATGCTCTTTTCTACTCTGTTTTGTATTATATACACCAACTCAATATGCTCTCTCATATAAAATACGATAATTCTAATTTTACACGAATCAAAAAACATCTAAATAATATCTAGGCACCCAAAAGGTAAAAGAAAATGGCTCTGAATATAGTCTGTGAGAGAAAATATACAATGCCTTATTCTACTCTGTTTTGGAGTATATACACCATCTCAGTATGCCCTCTCATTTAAAATACAGAAATTTTAAATTTACGTGAATCGAAAAAAATCTAAATATTATGTAGCACCTTAATGTTAAAATCAAAATTTCTCTGAATATAATCTGTCACAAAAAATATACAATGCCCTTTTCTACTTTGTTTTGTAGTATATACATCAACTCAATATGCTCTCTCACGTAAAATACCGAAATTCTAATTTTACCCGAATCAAAAAAAATCTAAATAATATCTAGGCGCTCCAAAGGTAAAAGAACATGGCTCTGAATATATTCTGTTAAAATAAAATATAAAATGCCTATTCTACTCTGTTTAGTAGTCTATACACCAACTTAGTATGCTCTCTCATGTAAAATACAGAAATTCTAATTTTACATGAATCGAAAAAAATCTAAATATTATCTAGGCTCCCCAATGTTTAAAAAAAATGCCCTGAATATAATATTTCAGAAAAAATATACAATGCTTTTTAATACTCTTTTTTGGAGTATATACATTAACTCAATATGCTCTTTCATGTAAAATACCGAAATTCTAATTTTACGTGAATCGAAAAAAATCTAAATAATAACCAGGCGACCCAAAGTTAAAAGAAAATGGCTCTGAATATAGTCTGTTAGAACAAATATACAATGCCGTATTCTACTCTGTTTTGGAGTATATACACCAACTCAGTATGCTCTCTCATGTAAAATACAGAAATTCTAATTTTACCCGAATTGAAAAAATCTAAATATTATCTAGGCTGTCAAATGTTAAAAACAAAATTGCTCTGAATATAATCTGTCAGACAAAATATACAATGCCCTATTCTCTGTTATATAGTATATACTCCAACTCAACTCAATATGCTCTCTCATGTAAAATACATAAATTCTAATTTTACCCGAATTGACAAAATCTAAATATTATCTAGGCACACCAATGTTAAAAACAAAATTGCTATGAATATAATCTCTCAGAAAAAATATACAATGCCTTATTCTACTCTGTTATGAAGTATATACACCAACTACATATGCTCTCTTATGTAAAATACAGCAATTCTATATTTAAGCAAATCAAAAAAATCTGAATATTATCTAGGCACACCAATGTTGAAAGCAAAAATGCTCCGAAAATAATCTGTCAAAAATACAAAATTCTCTATTGTACTCTGTTTTGTACTATATACACCAACTCGATATGCGCGCTCTTGTAAAATACCGAAATTCTAAATTTACAAGAATCAAAAAAAATCTAAATATTATCTAGGCACCCCAATGTTAAAAGCAAAATTGCTCTGAATATAATCTGTCACAAAAAATATACAATGCCCTTTTCTACTCTGTTTTGGAGTATATACACCAACTCCATATGCTCTCTCATGTAAAATACAGAAATTCTATATTTAAGCGCTTGGAAAAATATCTAAATATTATCTAGGCATCCCAACGATAAAAGCAAAATTGCTCTGAATAAAATCTGTCAGAAAAAATATACAATGCCCTTTTCTATTCTGTTTTGTAGTATATACACCAACTCAATATGCTCTCTCATGTAAAATAGAGAAATTCTAATTTTACCCGAATCGAAAAAATCTAAATATTATCTAGGCACCCCAATGATAAAAACAAAATTCCTCGGAATATAAACTGTCATAAAAAATATACAATGCCCTATTCTACTCTGTTATGGAGTATATACACCAACTCAGTATGCTCTCTTATGGAAAACACCGAAGTTCTAAATTTACGAGAATCGAAAAAAATCTAAATATTATCTTGGCACCCCAACGTTAAAAGCAAAATGGCTCTGAATATAATCTGTTGGAACAAATATACAATGCCTTATTCTACTATGGTTTGGAGTATACACACCAACTCAGTATGCTCTCTCATGTAAAATACAGAAATTCTAATTTTACGTGAATCGAAATAAAACTAAATATTATCTAGGCACCACAATGTTAAAAGCAAAATTGCTATAAATATAATCTGTCAGAAAAAATATACAATGCCCTTTTCTGCCCTGTTTTAGAGTATATACACCAACTCAATATGCTCTCTCATGTAAAATACCGAAATTCTAATGTTACGCGAATCGAAAAAAATCTAAATAATATATAGGCGCCCCAATGTTAAAAGAAAATGGCTCTGAATATAGTCGGTTAGAACAAATACACAATGCCTTATTCTACTATGTTTTGGTGTATATAAACGAACTCACTATGCTGTCTAGTGTAAAATGCAGAAATTCAAATTTTACCCGAATCGAAAAAATCAAAATATTATCTAGGCAACTCAATGTTAAAAACAAAATGGCTCTGAATATAATCTGTCATAAAAAACATACAATGCCCTGTTCTACTCTGATTTGCAGTATATAAACCAACTCAATATGCTCTCTCATGTAAAATAACAAAATTATAATTTTATGCGAATCGAAAAAATCTAAATAATATCTAGGCACCCCATGTTAAAAGAAAAATTCCTCTGAATATAAACTGTCAGAAAAAATATACAATGCCCTATTCTACTCTATTTTGGAGTATATACACAAACTCAACCTGCTCTCTCATGTAAAATACAGAAATACTATACTTACACGAATCGAAAAAAATCTAAATATTATCTAGGCACCCCAATGTTAAAAACAAAATTGCTCTGAATATAATCTCTCAGAAAAAATTTACAATGCCCTTTTCTACTCTGTTTTGGAGTATATACACCAACGTTATATGCTCTCTCATGTAAAATACAGAAATTCTATATGTAAGCGAATCGAAAAAAATTTAATATTATATATGCACCCCAATGTTCAAAACAAAATTGGTCTGAATACTATCTGTCAGAAAAAATATACAATGCCCTATTCTACTTTGTTTTGGGGTATATACACCAACACTATAAATTCTATATTTAAGCGAATCAAAAAAAATCTAAATATTATCTAGGCACCCCAATGTTAAAAACAAAATTGCTCTGAACATAATCTGACTGACAAAATATACAATGTACTTGTCTACTCTGTTTTGGAGTGTATACACAAACTCAATATGCTCTCTCATGTAAAATACCGAAATTTTTATTTTATGCGAATCGAAATAAATCTAAATAATATCTAGGCACCCCAATGATAAAAACAAAATTTCTCTGAATATAATCTGTCAGAAAAAATATACAATGCCATATTCTACTCTGTTTTGGGGTATAAAATACAACTCCATATGCTCTCTCATATAAAATACAGAAATTCTATATTTGAGTGAATCAAAAAAATCTAAATATTATCTAGGCACCCTAATGTTAAAACCAAAATTGCTCTGAATAAAATCTGTAAGAAAAAATATACAATGCCCTATTCTACTCTATTTTGTAATATATACACCAACTCAATATGCTCTCTTATGTAAAATACAGAAATTCTTACTTTAGCAGAATCGAAAAAATCTAAATATTATCTAGGCACCCCAATGTTAAAAACAAAATGGCTATGAATATAATCTGTCAGAAAAAATATACAATGCCCTATTCTACTCTGTTTTGGAGTATGTACACCAACTCAATTTACTCTCCCATGTAAAATACCAAAATTCTAATTTTACGCAAATCGAAAAAAATCTGAATAATATCAAGGCGCCAAAAAGTTAAAAGAAAATGGGTCTGAATAAAGTCTGTTAGAAAAAATATACAATGCCTTATTCTACTCTGTTATGGAGTATATACACCAGTTCAGTATGCACTCTCATGTAAAATACAAAAATTCTATATTTAAGTGAATCGAAAAAAATCTAAATATTATCTAGGCACCCCAATGTTAAAAGCAAAATTGCTCTGAATATAGTCTGTCAGAAAAAATATACAATGTCATTTTCTACTCTGTTTTTTAGTATATATATAAACTCAATATGCTCTCTCATGTAAAATACAAAAATTCTATATTTAAGTGAATCAAAAAAAAATCTAAATATTATCTAGGCCCCCATATGTGAAAAACAAAATTGCGTTGAATATAATCTGTCAGAAAAAATATAGAATGCCCTATTCTACTCTGTTTTGGAGTATATACACCCACTCCATATGCTCTCTCATGTAAAATACAGAAATTCTATATTTAAGCGCATCGAAAAAAATCTAAATATTATCTACGCACCCCAATGTCAAAAGCAAAATTTCTCTGAATACAATCTGTCAGAAAAAATATACAATGCCCTATTCTACTCTTTTTTGGAGTACATACACCAACTCCATTTGCTATCTTATAGAAAATACATAAATTCTATATTTAAGCGAATCGAAAAAAATCTAAATATTATCTAGGCACCCCAATGAAAAAAGCAAAATTTCTCTGAATATAATCTGTCAGAAAAAATGTACAATGCCCTTTTCCACTCTGTTTTGGAGTACATACACCAACTCAGTATGCTCTCTCATGTAAAATACCAAAATTTTAATTTTACGTGAATTGAAAATAATCTAAACATTATCTAGGCACCCCAATGTAAAAAGCAAAATTTCTCTGAATATAATCTGTCAAAAAAAATATACAATGCCATATTCTACTCTGTATTGGAGTATATAAACCAACTCAATATGCTCTCTAAGGTATAATACCGAAATTATAATTTTAGCTTAATCGAAAAAAATCTAAATAATATCTAGGCACCCCAAAGTTAAAAGAAAATGGTTCTGAATATATTTTGTTAGGAAAAATATACAATGCCTTATTCTACTATGTTTTCGAGTATATACACCAACTCAGTATGCTCTCTCATGTAAAATACAGAAATTCTAATTTTACCCAAATCATAAAAATCTCAGTATTATCTAGGCACCCCAATGTTAAAATCAAAATTGCTCTGAATATAAACTGTCAGAAAAATACACAATGCCCTCTTCTACTCTTTTTTGGAGTATATACACCTACTCCATGTGCTCTCTCATGTAAAATACAGAAATTCTATATTTAAGCAAATCGAAAAAATCTAAATATGATCTAGGCACCCCAATGTTAAAAGAAAAATTTCTCTGAATATAATCTGTCAGAAAAAATATACAATGCCCTTTTCCATTCTGTATTGGAGTATATACACCAACTCAATATGCTCTGTCATGTAAAATACCGAAATTCTAATTTTATGTGAATCAAAAAAAATCTAAATATTATCTACGCACCCCAGTGTTAAAACCAAAATTGCTCTGAATATAATCTGTCAAAAAATATATACAATGCTTTATTCTACTGTGTTTTGTGGTATATACACGAACTCAGTATGCTCTCTTATGTAAAATAACAAAGTTCTAGTTTTTCGTGTATCGAATAAAATCTAAATATTATGTAGGCACCACAATGTTAAAAGCAAAATTGCTATGAATATAATCTGTCATAAAAAATATACAATGCCCTTTTCTACTCTGTTTTAGAGTATATACACCAACTCAATATGCTCTCTAATGTAAAATACCGAAATTCTAATGTTACATGACTCGAAAAAAATCTAAATAATATATAGGCGCGCTAATGTTAAAAGAAAATGGCTATGAATATAGTCTGTTAGAAAAAATATACAATGACTTATTCTACTATGTTTTGGTGTATATAAACCAACTCACTATGCTGTCTAGTGTAAAATACAGAAATTCTAATTTTACCCGAATCGAAAAAATCTAAATATTATCTAGGCACCCCAATGTTGAAAGAAAAATTGCTCTGAATATTATCTGTCTGAAAAAATATACAATGCTCTTCACTACTCTATTTCAAAGTATATACACCAACTCAATATGCTCTGTCATGTAAAATACCGAAATTCTAATGTTACGCGAATCGAGAAAAATCTAAATAATATCTAGGCACCCCAAAGTTAACAGAAAATGGCACTGAATATAGTCTGTTAGAATAAATATACAATGCCTTATTCTACTATGTTTTGCAGTATATACACGAACTCAATATGCTCTCTCGGGTAAAATAAAGAAATTATAATTTTACCTGAATCGACAAAATCTAAATATAATCTAGGAACCCCAATATTAAAAACAAAATTGCTCTGAATATATAGTGTCAAAAATATTATACAATGCCCTATTCTTCTCTGTTTTGGAGTATATACACCAACTCAATATGCTCTCACATGTAAAATACAGAAATTCTAATTTTACCCGAATCGAAAAAATCTAAATATTATCTAGGCACCCCAATGTTAAAAACAAAATTGCTCTGAATATAGTCTGTCAGAAAAAATATACAATGCCTTATTCTACTCTGTTTTGGAGTATATACACCAACTCCATATGCTCTCTCATGTAAAATACAGAAATTCTAAATTTAAGCGAATCGAAAAATATCTAAATATTATCTAGGCACCCCAATGTTAACAGCAAAATTGCTCTGAATATAGTCTTTCAGAAAAAAATATACTATGCCCTTTTGTATTCAGTTTTGGATTATATACACCAACCCAATAGGCTCTCTCATGTAGAATACCGAAATTCTAAATTTACACAAATCGAAAAAAATCTAAATATTATCTAGGCACCCAATGTTAAAAGCAAAATTGCTCTGAATATAATCTGTCAGAAAAAATATACAATTCCCTTTTCTACTCTGTTTTAAAGTATATACACCAACTCAATATGCTCTCTATGTAAAATACCGAAATTATAAATTTACACAAATTAAAAAATTTCTAAATATTATCTAGGCACCTGAATGTTAACAGCAAAATTGCTCTGAATGTAATCAGTCAAAAAAATATACAATGCCTTTTTCTACTCTGTTTTGGAGTATATACACCAACTCAATATGCTCTCCCATGTAAAATACAGAAATTCATATTTTACACAAACCGAAAAATCTAAATATTATCTAGGCATTCCAATGTTAAAAGCAAAATTGCTCTGAATATAATCTGTAAGAAAAAATAAACAATGCTTTTTTCTTTTTTTTTTTTTCTTTTTTTCCCAGAAAGTCATCAGGCTTTCTTTTTTTTTTTTTTTTTTTTTTTTTTTTTGGGGAAAAAAAGAAAAAGAGGGAAAAAGGAATATTACTTCATTCCTAAAATGGGTTTCAATAATGGCCGATCAATATTTTGAGTGTTTAAAGTGGTTAGTGCATATTTTATGTGTTTAAAATGGAGACCTCTATTGTGTTTATTTGTTCTGGCTCTGAGTTACAATGTTTTTTCTACTCGGTTTTGGAGTATATTCACCAACTCAATATGCTCTCTCATGTAAAATACCGAAATTCTAAATTTCCGCGAATCGAAAAAAATCTAAATATTTTGTAGGCCCCCCAATGTTAAAAGCAAAATTGCTCTGAATAAAATCTTTCAGAGAAAATATACAATGCCCTTTTCTATTCTGTTTTGGAGAATATAAACCAACCCAATATGCTCTCTCATGTAAAATACCAAAATTCTAAATTCACGTGAATCAAAAATAATCTAAATATTATCGAGGCACCCAATGTAAAGAGCAAAATTGCTCTGAATATAATCTGTCAGAAATAATACACAATGCCCTTTCCTACTCTGTTATTAAGTATATACACCAACTCAATATGCTCTCTCATGTAAAATACAGAAATTATAAATTGATGAAAATTAAAAACTTCTAAATATTATCTAGGCACCCCAATGTTAAAAGCAAAATTGTTCTGAATATAATCTGTCAGAAAAAATATACAATGCCTTTTTCTACTCTGTTTTCCAATATATGCACCAACTCAATATGCTCTCTTATGTAAAATACAGAAGGTCAAATTTTACACGAACCGAAAAAACTAAATATTATTTACGCATTTCAATGATAAAAGAAAAATTTCTCTGAATATAATCTGTCAGAAAAAATATACAATGATTTCTCTACTCTGTTTTGGAGTATATACACTAACAGAATATGCTCTCTCATGTAAAATACCGAAATTCTAAATTTACGCGGATCGAAAAAATCTGAATATTATCTAGGCACCACAATGTAAAAACCAAAATTTCTCGGAACAATATCTGTCAGAGAAAATATACATTGCTCCTTTCTACTCTGTTTTGGAGTATATAAAACAACTCAATATGCTCTCCCATGCAAAGTACCGAAATTCTAATTTTACACGAACAGAAATAAATCTAAATATTATCTAGGCATACCAATGTTAAAAGAAAAATTGCTCTGAATATAATCTGTCAGAAAAAATATACAGTGCTTTTTTGTACTCTCTTTTGGTGCATATTCACTAAGCCAAAATGCTCTCTCATGTAAAATATTGAAATTCCAAATTTACGCGAATCGAAAAAAATCTAAATATTATCTAGGCACCCGAATGATAAAATAAAATAGCTCTGAATATAATCAGTCAGAAAAAATATACAATCCCCTTTTCTACTTTGTTTTGGAGTATATACACCAACTCAATATGCTCTCTCATGTAAAATACCGAAATTGTAAATTTACGCGACTCGAATGAAATCTAAATATTATTGAGGTACCACAATGTTAAAACCAAAATTTCTATGAATATAATCTGTCAGAAATGATATACAATGCCCTATTCTACTCTGTTTTGATGTATATACACAAACTCAATATGTTCTCCCATGTAAAATACCGAAATTCGAATTTTACGGGAATCGACAAAAATCTAAATATTATCTAGGCACCCCAATGTTAAAGGAGAATGGCTCTGAATATAATCTGTCATAAAAAATATACAATGCTTTTTTCTACTCTGTTTTGGAGTATATACACCAACTCAATATGCTCTCTCATGTAAAATACCAAAATTCAAATTTTAAATGAACAACAAAAAGTCTAAATATTATCTAGGCATTCCAATGTTAAAAGCAAAATTGTTCTGAATATAATCTGTCAAAAATAATATACAATGCCCTTTCCTACCCTGTTATAAAGTATATACACCAGCTCAATATGCTCTCTCATGTAAAATACGGAAATTCTAATTTTACGTGAATAGAAAAAAATCTAAATATTATCTAGGCACCCCAATGTTAAAAGCAAAATTGCTCGGAATATAATTTGTCAGAAAAAATATACAATGCCCTTTTGTACTCTGATTTTTAATATATACACCAATTCAATATGCTCTCATGTAAAATACAGAAATTCTAATGTTAAGTGAATTGAAAAAATCTAAATAATATCTAGGAGCCCCAAAGTTAAAGAAAATGGCTCTGAATATAGTCGGTAAGAAAAAATATACAATGCCTTATTCTACTCTGTTTTGGAGTATATATACAACCCAGTATGCTCTCATATGTAAAATACCGAAATTCAAATTTTACGCGAATCTAAAAAAATCTAAATTATATCTAGGCGCCCCAACGTTAAAAAAAAATGGTTTTGAATATAGTCTGTTAGAAAAAATATACAATGCCTTATTCTACTCTGTTTTGGAGTATATACACTAACTCAGTATGCTCTCTCATGTAAAACACAGAAATTCTAATTTTACCCGAGTCGAAAAAATCTAAATATTATCTAAACACCCCAATGTTAAAAAAAAATTTCTCTGAATTTAATCTGTCAGAAAAAATATACAATGACCTATTCTACTCTTTTTTGGAGAATATACACAAACTCCATATGCTCTCTCATGTAAAATACAAAAATTATATATTTAAGATTATTGAAAAAATTCTAAATAATATGTAGGCGCCCCAAAGTTCAAAAAAAATGCCTCTGAATATAGTCTGTTAGAAAAAATATACAATGCCTTATTCTACTCTGTTTTGGAGTATATACACCAACTCAGTATGCTCTCTCATGTAAAATACCGAAATTCTAATTTTACGTGAATCGAAAAAAATCTAAATATTATCTTGGCACCCCAATGTTAAAATCAAAATTGCTCTGAATATAATCTCTCAGAAAAAATATACAATGCCACATTCTACTCTGTTTTGGACTATATAAACCAACTCCATATGCTCTCTCATGTAAAATACAGAAATTATATATTTAAGCGAATCAAAAAAAATCTAAATATTATCTAGGCAACCCAATGTTAAAAGCAAAATTGCTCTGAATATAATCTGTCATAAAAAATATACAATGCCCTTTTCCACTATGTTTTGTAGTATATAAACCAACTCAATATGCCCTCTCATGTAAAATACCGAAATCCTAAATTTACACGAATCAAAAATATATAAATAATATCTACGCGCCCCAAAGTTAAATGAAAAGAGCTCTGAATATAGTCTGTTAGGGAAAATATACAATGCGTTATTCTACTCTGTTTTCGATTATATACACCAAGTCAGTATGCTCTCTCATGTAAAATACCGAAATTCTAATTTTCCACAAATCGAAAAAAATCTAAATAATATCTACGCGCCACAAAGTTAAAAGAAAATGGCTCTGTATACAGTCTGTTAGAAAAAATATACAATGCCTTATTCTACTCTGTTTTGGAGTTTATACACCAACTCAGTATGCTCTCTCATGTAAAATACCAAAATTCTAGTTTTACGTGAATCAAAAAAACTGAATATAATATAGGCACACCAACGTTAAAAGAAAAATTGCTGTGAATATAATCTGTCAGAACAAATATACAATGCCATTTTCTACTCCGTTTTGGAGTATATACAGCAACTCAATATACTCTCTCATGTAAAATGCCGAAATTCTAATTATACACGATTCGACAAAAATCTATATATTATCTAGGCACCCAAATGTTAAAAACAAAATTGCTCTGAATATAATCTGTCATAAAAAATATACAATGCCTTATTCTACTCTGTTTTGGAGTATATACACCAACTCCATATGCTCTCTCATGTAAAATACAGATATTCTATATTTAAGCAAATCGAAAAAAATCTAAATATTATCTAGGAACCCCAATGTTAAATGCAAAATTGCTCTGAATATAATCTGTCAAAAAAAATATACAGTGCCGTTTTCTACTATGTTTTGTAGTATATACATCAACTCAATATGCTCTCTCATGTAAAATAGCGAAATTCTAATTTTACGTGAACCGAAAAAAATCTAAATAATATCAAGGCGCCCCAAAGATAAAAGAAAATGGCTCTGAATATAGTCGGTTAAAAAAAATATACAATGCCTTATTCTACACTGTTTGGTAGTATATACCCAACTCAGTATGCCCTCTCATGTAAAATACCGAAATTCTAATTTTATGTGAATCAAAAAAATCTAAATAATACCTTGGTGCCCCAAAGTTAAAAGAAAATGGCTCTAAATATAGTCTGTTAGAAAAAATATACAATGCCTTATTTTACTCTTGTTAGGAGTATATTCGACAACTCAGTATGCTCTCTCATGTAAAATACAGAAATTCTAATTTTACCCGAATCAAAAAAATCGAAATTTTTTCTAGGCACACCAATGTCAAAAACAAAATTACTCTGAATATAATCTGTCAGAGAAAATATACAATGCCCTACTCTACTCTGTTTTGGAGTATATACACCAACTCCATATGCTCTCTCTTGTAAAATACAGAAATTCTATATATAAGCGAATCGAAAAAAATCTAAATATTATCTAGGCACCCCAATGTTATAAACAAAATTGCTCTGAGTATAACCTTTCAGAAAAAATATACAATGCTCTTTTTACTCTGTTTTGGAGTATATACACCAACTCAATATGCTCTCTCATGTAAAATGCCGAAATTCTAATTCTACACGAATCGAAAAAAATCTAAATAAGATCTAGGCGCCCCAAAGTTAAAAGAAAATGGCTCTGAATATACTCTGTTAGACAAAATATACAATGCCTTATTCTACTCTATTTTGGAGTATATACACCAACTCAGTATGCTCTCTCATGTAAAATACAGAAATTCTAATTTTACCCGAATCGAAAAAAATCTAAATATTATCTAGCCAACAAAATGTTAAAAAAAAATTGCTCTGAATATAATCTGTCAGAAAAAATATACGGTGCCCTCTTCTCCTTTGCTTTGGAGTATATACACCAAATCAATATACTCTCTCATGTAAAATAGAGAAATTCTATATTTAAGCGAACCAACAAAAATCTAAATAATATTTAGGCACCCCAATGTTAAAATCAAAATTGCTCTGAATATGATCAGTCAGAAAATACATACAATGCCTTATTGTACTCTGTTCTGTTGTATATACACCACCTCAGTGTGCCCTATCATGTAAAATACAGAATTTCTATATTTAAGCGAATCTAAAAAATCGAAATATTATTTAGGCACCCCAATGTTAAAAGAAAAATTGCTTTGAATATCATCTGTCAGAAAAAATATAAAATGCATTATTCTACTCTGTTTTGCAGTATATACACCAACTCAGTGTGCTCTCTCATGTAAAATACCGAAATTCTAATCTTACGCAAATCAAAAAGAATCTAAATAATATCTAAGCGCCACAAAGTTAAAAGAAAATGGCTCTGAATATAGTCTGTTAGAAAATATATACAATGCCTTATTCTACTCTGTTTTAGAGTATATACACCAACTCAGTATGCTCTCTGATGTAAAATACATAAATTCTAATTTTACCCGAATTGAAAAAATCTAAATATTATCTAGGCACTTCAATGTTAAAAGGAAAATTGCTCTAGATATAATCAGTCAGAAAAAATATAAAATGCCCTATTCTACTCTGTTATGGGGTATATACACCAACTCCATATGCTCTCTCATGTAAAACACAGAAATTCTATATTTAAGTGAATCAAAAAAAATCTAAATATTATCTAGGCACCCCAATGTTAAAAACAAAATAGCTCTGAATATAATCTGTCATAAAAAATATACAATGCCCTATTCTACTCTCTTATGGAATATATACACCAACTCAGTATGCTCTCTCATGTAAAATACAGAAATTCTAAATTTACGTGAATCGAAAAAAATCTAAATATTATCCTGGCACCCCAATGTTAAAAATAAAATTGCGCTGAATATCATCTGTCAGAAAAAATATACAATTCCCCATTCTTCTTTATTTTGGAGTATATAAACCAACTCAATATGCTCTCTCAGGTAAAATGCAAAAATTATTTATTTAAGCGGTTCGAAAAAAATCTAAATATTATCTAGGCACCCCAATTTTAAAAGCAAAATTGCTCTGAATATAATTTGTCAGAAAAAATATACAATGCCTTATTCTACTCTGTTTTGGAGTATATACACCAACTCAGTATACTCTCTCATGTAAAATACAGAAATTCTAATTTTACCCGAATCGAAAAATCTAAATATTATCTAGGCACCCCAATGTTAAAAACAAAATTGCTCTGAATATAATCTGCCATAAAAAATATACAATGCCCTATTCTACTCTGTTTTGGAGTATATACACCAACTCAATATGCTCTCTAATGTAAAATAGAGAAATTCTATATTTAAGCGAATCATAAAAAATCTAAATATTATCTAGGCTCCCCAATGTTCAAACCAAAATTCCTCTGAATATAATCTGTCAGAAAAAATATACAATACCCTATTCTACTTTGTTTTGGAGTATATACGCCAACTCCATATGCTCTCTCATGTAAAATACAGAAATTCTATATTTAAGTGAATCGAAAAAAATCTAAATATTATCTAGGTACCCCAATGTTAAAAGCAAAATTGCTCTGAATATGGTCTGTCAGAAAAAATATACAATACCCTTTTCTGCTCTGTTTTGTAGTATATGCACCAACTCAATATGCTCTCTAATATAAAATACCGAAATTCTAAATTTACGCGACTTGAAAGAAATCTAAATATTATTGAGGTACCACAATGTGAAAACCAAAATTTCTCATAATATAATCTGTCAGAAATAATATACAATGCCCTATTCTACTCTGTGTTGAACTATATACACAAACTCAATATGTTCTCTCAAGTAAAATACCGAAATTCGAATTATACGGGAATCGACAAAAATCTAAATATTATCTAGGCACCCCAATGTTAAAGGAGAATGGCTCTGAATACAATTTGTCAGAAAAAATATACAATGCTTTTTTCTACTCTGTTTTGGAATATATACACCAACACAATATGCTCTCTCATGTAAAATACCAAAATTCAAATTTTAAATGAACCGCAAAAAGTCTAAATATTATCTAGGCATTCCAATGTTAAAAGCAAAATTGTTCTGAATATAATCTGTCAGAAATAATATACAATGCCCTTAGCTTCCCTGTTATAAAGTATATACACCAGCTCAATATCCTCTCTCATGTAAAATACGGATGTTCTAATTTTACGTGAATCGAAAAAAATCTAATTATCTAGGCACACCAATGTTAAAAGCAAAATTGCTCTGAATATAATCTGTCAGAAAAAACATACAATGCTTTTTGGACTCTGATTTTTAATATATACACCAACTCAATATGCTCTCATGTAAAATACAGAAATGCTAATTTTACGTGAATTGAAAAAAATCTAAATGATATCTAGGCGCCCCAAACTTAAAAGAAAATGGCTCTGAATACAGTCGGTAAGAAAAAATATACAATGCCTTATTCTACTCTGTTTTGGAGTATATACACAACACGGTATGCTCTCATATGTAAAATACAGAAATTCTAATTTTACGCGAATCTAAAAAAATCTAAATTATATCTAGGCGGCCTAATGTTAAAAGAAAATGGCTCTGAATATAGTCTGTTAAAAAATATATACAATGCCTTATTCTACTGTGTTTTAAAGTATATACACCAACTCCCTATGCTCTCTCATGATAAAAACAGAAATTCTATATTTAAGCGAACTGAAAAAATTCTAAATAACATCTAGGCGCTGCAAAGTTCAAAAAAATGGCTCTGAATATAATCTGTTAAAAAAAATATACAATGCCTTATTCTACTCTGTTTTGGAGTATAGACCAACTCAGTTTGCTCTCTCATGTAAAATACCGAAATTCAAATTTTACGTGAATCAAAAAAAATCTATTATTATCCTGGCACCCCAATGTTACAATCAAAATTGCACTGAATATAATCTCTCAGAAAAGATATACAATGCCCCATTCTACTCTGTTTTGGAGTATATACACCAACTCCATTTGCTCTCTCTTGTAAAATACAGAAATTCTAAATTTACGCGAATTGAAAAAAATCTAAATTTTATCTAGGAGCCCCAATGTTAAAAAAAAAATTGCTCTGAATATAGTCTGTCAGAAAAAATATACAATTCCCTTTTCTACTATGTTTTGTAGAATATAAACCGACTCAATATGCTCTCTCATCTAAAATACCGAAATTCTAATTTTACCTGTATTGAAAAATATATAAATAATATCTATGTGCCCCAAAGTTAAATGAATATGGCTCTGAATATAGTCCGTTAGAAGAAATATAAAATGCCTTATTCTACTCTGTTTTGGATTATATACACCAAGTCAGTATACTCTCTCATGTAAAATACCGAAATTCTAATTTTACGAAAATTGAAAAAAATCTAAATAATATCTAGGAGCCCCAAACTTAAAAGAAAATGGCTCTGTATACAGTCTGTTAGAAAAAATATACAATGCCTTATTCTACTGTTTTGCTGTACATACACCAACTCAGTATGCTCTCAGATGTGAAATACAGAAATTCTAATTTTACGTGAATCGATAAAAATCTAAATATTTTCTAGGCACCCCAATGTTAAATACAAAATTGCTCTGAATATAATCTGTCAGAAAAAATATACAATGCCTTATTCTACTCTGTTTTGGAGTATATACACCAACTCCATATGCTCTCTCATGTAAAATACAGAAATTCTATATTTAAGCAAATCGAAAAAAATCTAAATATTATCTAGGAACCCCAATGTTAAAAGCAAAATTGCTCTAAATATAATCTGTCAAGAAAAATATACAATACCCTTTTCTACTATGTTTTGTAGTATATACATCAACTCAATATGCTCTCTCATGTAAAATACCGAAATTCTAATTTTACGTAAATCGAAAAAACTCTAAATAATATCAAGGCGCCCCAAAGTTAAAATAAAATGGCTCTGAATATAGTCTGTTAAAAAAAATATACAATGCCTTATTCTACTCTGTTTGGTAGTATATACACAGCTCAGTATGCTCTCTCATGTAAAACACAGAAATTCTAATTTTATGTGAATCAAAAAAATCTAAATAATACCTTGGTGCCAAAAAGTTAAAAGAAAATGGCTCTGAATATAGTCTGTTAGAAAAAATATACAATGCCTTATTCTACTTTCTTTAGGAGTATACACCAACTCAGTATACTCTCTCATGTAAAATAAAGAAAATCTATATTTAAGCGAATCGAAAAAAATCTAAATATTATTTAGGCACCCCAATGTTAAAATCAAAATTGCTCTGAATATAATCTGTCAGAAAATATATACAATGCCTTATTGTACTCTGTTTTGTAGTATATACACCACATCACTGTGCCCTATCATGTAAAATACAGAAATTTTATATTTAAGTGAATCGAAAAAATCGAAATATTATTTAGGCACCCCAATGTGAAAAACAATATTTCACTGAATATAGTGTGTCAGAAAAAGTATACAATGCCCTATTCTACTCTGTTTTGGAGTATATACACCAACTCCATATGCTCTCTCAGGTAAAATGCAGAAATTCTATATTTAAGCGATTTGAAAAAATTCTAAATATTATCTAGGCACTTCAATGTTAAAAGCAAAATTGATCTGAATATAATTTGTCAGAAAAAATATACAATGCTTTTTTCAACTCTGTTTTGGAGGATATACACCAACTCAATATGCTCTCTCATGTAAAATGCCGAAATTCTAATTTTACACAAATCGAAAAAAATCTAAATAATATCTAGACACCCCAAAGTTTAAAGAAAATGGCTCTGAATATACTCTGTTAGACAAAATATACAATGCCTTATTCTACTCTGTTTTGGAGTATATACACCAACTCAGTATGCTCTCTCATGTAAAATACCGAAATTCTAATTTTATGTGAATTGAAAAAATCTAAATATTATCTAGGCCTTCCAATGTTAAGAGCAAAATTGCTCTGAATATAATCTGTCAGAAAAAATATACAATGCCTTTTTCTACTCTGTTTTTCAGTATATACACCAACTCAATATGCTCTCTCCTGTAAAATACAGAAATTCTAACATTACGCAAATCACAAAAATTCTAAATAATATCTAGGCGCCCCAAAGTTAAAAGAAAATGGCTATGAATATAATCCGTTAGAAAAAATATACAATGCCTTATTCTACTTTGTTTTGGAGTATATACACCAACTCAGTATGCTGTCTCATGTAAAATACCGAAATTGTAATTTCCGTGAATCAAAAAAAAATCTAAATATTATCTAGGCACCCCAGTGTTCAAAGAAAAATTTCTCTGAATATAATCTGTCAGAGAAAATATACAATGCCCTTTTCTACTCTGTTTTGGAGTATATACATGAACTCAATATGCTCTCTCATGTAAAATACCAAAATTATAATTATACGTGAATTGAAAAAAATCTAAATAATATCTAGCACCCCAATGTTAAAAGAAAATGGCCCTGAATATAGTCTGTTAGAAAAAATATACAATCATTTATTCTACTTTGTTTTGGAATATATAAAACAACTCAGTATGCTCTCTCATGTAAAATACCGAAATTCTAATTTTACGTGAATCGAAAAAAATCTAAATATTTTCTAGGCACTCCAATGATAAAAGCAAAATAGCTCTGAATATAATCTGTCAGAAAAAATATACAATGTCCTTTTCTACTCTGTTTTAGAGTATATACACCAACTCAATATGCTCTCACGTAAAATACCGAAATTCTAATTTATGCGAATCGGAAAAAATCTAATTAATATCTAGGTGCCCTAAATTTAAAAGAAAATGGCTCTGAATATAGTCTGTCAGAGAAAATATACAATTCCCTGTTCTACTCTGTTTTGGAGTATACACACAAACTCCATATTCTCTCCCATGTAAAATACAGAAATTCTATATTTAAGCGAATCGAAAAAAATCTAAATAATATCTAGGCACCGCAAAAATAAAAGAAACTGGCTCTGAATATAGTTTGTTAGAGAAAATATACAATGCCTTATTCTACTTTGTTTTTGAGTATATACACCAACTCAGTATGCTCTCTCATGTAGAATAACGAAATTCTAATTTTACGCGAATTGAAAAAATCTAAATAATATCTAGGCGCCCCAACATTAAAAGAAAATGCCTCTGAATATAGTCTGTTAGAAAAAATATACAATGCCTCATTCTACTTTGTTATAAAGTATATACACCAACTCAGTATGCTTTCTTATGTAAAATACAGAAATTCTAATTTTACGTGAATTAACCAAAATCTAAATATTGTCTACGAACCTTAATGTTAAAAACAAAATTACTCTGAATATAATCTGTCATTAAAATGTAAAGTGCCCTATTCTACTCTGTTTTTGAGTATATACACCAACTCCATCTGCTCTCTCATGTGAAATACAGAAATTCTATATTTAAGCGAATTGAAAAAAATCTAAATAGTATCGAGGCACCCCAATGTGAAAAGCAAAATTGCTCAGAATATAATCTGTCAAAAAAATATACATTGCCTTTTTCTACTCTCTTTTGTAGTATATACACCAACTAAAAATGCTCTCTTATGTAAAATACAGAAATTCTAATTTTACCCGAATTGAAAAAATCTAAATATTATCTAGGCACCCCAATGTTAAAAACAAAATTGCTCTGAATATAATCTGTCAGTAACATTACAGAATCCCCTATTCTACTCTATCTTGGAGTATATACAACAACTCAGTATGCTCTCTCATGTAAAATACAGAAAATAAAATTTTACCCGAATCGAAAAAAATCTAAATATTATCTAGGAAGCCCAATGTTAAAAACAAAATTCCTCTGAATATAATCTGTCAGAAAAAATATACAATGCCCTATATTACTCTGTTTTGGAGTATATACACCAACTCGATATGCTCTCTCATGTAAAATACAAAAATTCTGTATTTAATTGAATCGAAAAAAATATAAATATTATCTAGACACCCCAATGTTAAAAACAAAATTACTCTGAATATAATCTGTCAGAAAATATATACAATGCCCTATTCTACCCTTTTTTGGAGTATATACACCAACTCCATATGCTCTCTCATGTAAAATACAGAAATTCTATATTTAAGTGAACCGAAAAAAATCTTAATATTATCTAGGCATCCCCATGTTAAAAACAAAATTGCTCTGAATATAATCTGTCATAAAAAATATACAATGCCCTTTTTTACTCTGTTTTGGAGTATATACACCAACTGCATATGCTCTCTCATGTAAAATACCGAAATTATAATTATACGCGAATCGAAAAAAATTTAAATATCTAGGCGCCCCGAAGTTAAAAGAAAATGGCTCTGAATATAGTGTATTGGAAAACATATACAATGCCTTATTCTACTCTGTTTTGGAGTATATACACCAACTAAGTATACTCTCTCATGTAAAATACAGTAATTCAAATTTTAAGCGAATTGAAAAAATCTAAATATTATCTAACCCCCCAATGTTAAAAACAAAATTGCTCTGAATATAATCTGTTATTAAAAATATACAATGCCCTATTCTACTCTATCTTCGAGTA
Source organism: Callithrix jacchus (assembly GCF_049354715.1). Lineage (NCBI taxonomy): Eukaryota > Metazoa > Chordata > Mammalia > Primates > Cebidae > Callithrix > Callithrix jacchus. The sequence continues at coordinate 158,946,013 of NC_133508.1, read as the reverse complement.
TATACACCAACTCTATGTGCTCTCTCTTGTAAAATACCGAAATTTTAATTTTATGCGAATCAAGAATCGAAAAAAGTCTAATTAATATCTAGGCGCCCCAAAGTTAAAAGAAAATGTCTCTGAATATAGTCTGTTAGAAAAAATATACAATGCCTCATTCTACTCTGTTTTGGAGTATATACACCAACTGAATATGCTCTCTCATGTAAAATATCGAAATTCTCATTTTACGCGAATCAAAAAAAATCTAAATAATACCTAGGCGTTTCAAAGTTAAAAGAAAATGGCTCTGAATATAGTCTGTTAGAAGAAATCTACAATGCCTTATTCTACTCTGTTTTGTAATAGATACACCAACAAAATATGCTCTCTCATGTAAAATACAGAAATTCTAATTTTACCAGAATCAAAAAAGCAAAATTTATCTAGGCACCCCAATGTTGAAAACAAAATTGCTCTGAATCTAATCTGTCAGAAATAATATACAGCCCTATTCTACTCGGTCTTGGAGTATATACACCAACTCAGTATTCTCTCTCATGTAAAATACCGAAATTCTAATTTTACATGAATCGAAAATAATCTAAATATTATCTGCGCAGACCACTGTTAAAAGCAAAATTGCTCTGAATATAATCTGTCCGAAAAAATATACAATGCCCTTTTCTACTAAGTTTTGGAGTATATACACCAACTCAATATGCTCTCTCTTTTAAAATACCGAAATCCTAATCTTACCTGAATCAAAAGAAATCTAAATATTATATAGGCACCGCAATGTTAAAAGAAAATGGCTCTAAAGATAATCTGTCAGAAAAAATATAAAACGCCATTTTCTACTCTGTTTTGGAGTATATATATATATATACCATCTCAATATGCTCCTCGGGTAAAATGCGGAAATTCTAAATTTGCGATAATCGAATAAAATCTAAATATTATCTAATCACCCCAATGTTAAAAACAAAATTGTTCTGAATATAATCTGTCAGAAAAAGTATACAATATTGTATTCTACTCTGTTTTGGAGTATATACACCAACTCAATATGCTCTCCCTTGTAAAATACGGAAATTCTCAATTAACGCAAATCGAATAAAATCTAATTATTACCTAGGCACCCCAATGTTAAAAGCAAAATTGCTCTGAATATAATCTGTCATAAAAAATATACAATGCCCTTTTCTACTCTGTTTTGGAGTATATACACCAAATCTATATGCTCTCTCATGTAAAATACCGAAATTCTAAATATACGCGAATCGAAAGAAATCTAAATATTATCTAGGCACCCCAATTTAAAAAGCAAAATTTCTCTCAATATAATCTGTCAGAAAAAATATACAATGTCCTTTTTTACTCTGTTTCGCAGTATATACACCAACTAAATATGCTCTTTCATGTAAAATACCGAAATTCTAAATATATGCTAATCGAATAAAATATAAATAATATCTAGCCATCCCAATGTTCATAGAAAAACTGCTCAGAAAATAATATGTCAGAAAAAATATACAATACCCTTTTCTAATTTGTTTTGGAGTATACACGTCAACTCAATATGCTCTCTCATGTAAAATACAGAAATTCTGATTTTACGTAAATGGAAAGAAATCTAAATATTATCTAGGTCCCCCAAGGTAAAAAGTAAAATTTCTCTGAATATAATCTGTCAGAAAAAGTATGCAATGCCCTTTTCTACTCGGTTTTGGAGTATATACACCAACTCAATATGCTCTCTCATGTAAAAGACCAAAATTCTAAATTTATGCGAATTGAAAAAAATCTAAATATTATCTAGGCATCCCAATCTTAAAACCAAAATTTATCTGAATATAATCTGTCAGAAAAAATATACAATGTCATTTTCTACTCTGTTTTGAAGTATATACACCAACTCAATATGCTCTCTCACGTAAAATACCGAAATTTTAATTTTACGCGAATCGAAGAAATCTAAATATAATATAGGCACACCAAGGTAAAAAGCAAATTTTTTCTGAAAATATTCTGTCAGCAAAAATATCCAATGCCGTTTTCTACTCTGTTTTGGAGTATATATATATACCAACTCAATATGCTCTCTCATGTAAAATAGAGAAATTCAAAATTTACAAAATTCGAATATAATCTAAATATTTTCTAAGCACCCCAATGTTAGTAGCATATTGCTTTGAATATAATCTGTCAGAAAAATATACAATGCCCCTTTCTACTCTGTTTGGAAGTATATACACCAACTCAAAATGCTCTCTCATGTCAAATACAGAAATTCTAAATATACACTAATTGAATAAAATGTAAATATTATCTAGGCACCCCAATGTTAAAAACAAAATTGCTCTGAATATAATCTGTCAGAAAAAATATATAATATCCTATTCTACTCTGTTTTGGAGTATATACGCCAACTCAGTGTGCTCTCTCTTGTAAAATACCGAAATTCTCATTTTACGTGAATCGAAGAAAATCTAAATATTACCCTAGCACCCAAATGTTAAAAACAAAATTGCTCTGAATATAATCTGTCAAAAAAAATATACAATATCCTATTCCACTCTGTTTTGTAGTATATAAACCAACTCCATATGCTCTCTCATGTAAAATACAAAAATTCTATATTTAAGAGAATAGAAAAAATTCTAAATATTATTTAGGCACCACAATGTTAAAAAAAAATTGCTCTGAATATAGTCTGGCAGAAAAAATATACAATGCCCTATTCTACTCTGTTTTGGAGTATATACACCAACTTCATATGTTCTCTCACGTAAAATACAAAAATTCTGTATTTAAGCGAATTTAAAAAAATCTAAATATTATCTAGGCACCCCAATGTTAAAAGCAAAATTGCTCTCAATATAATCTTTCAGAAAAAATATACAATGCCCTTTTATACTCTGTTTTGTACTACATACGCGAACTCCATATGATCTCTCATGTAAAATACCGAAATTCAAATTTTAGGTGAATCGAAAAAAATCTAAATAATACCTAGGCGCCCCAAAATTAAAAGAAAATGGCTCTGAATATAGTCTGTTAGATAAAATATACAATGCCTTATTCTACTCTCTTTTGGAATATATACACCAAATCAGTATGCTCTCTCATGTAAAATACCGAAATTCAAATTTTACGTGAATCGAAAAAATCTAAATATTATCTAGGCACCCCAATGTGAAAAACAATATTTCACTGAATATAGTGTGTCAGAAAAAATATACAATGCCCTATTCTACTCTGTTTTGGAGTATGTACACCAACTCAATAAGTTCTCTCATGTAAAATACCGAAATTCTTATTTTACGCGAATCGAAAAAAATCTGAATAATATCTAGGCGCCTCAAACTTAATAGAAAATGGCTCTGAATATAGTCTGTTAGAAATAATATACAATGCCCTATTCTACTTTGTTTTGGAGTACATACACCAACTCAGTATGCACTCTCAAGTTAATACAAAAATTCTAAATTTACCCGAATCGAAAAAAATCTAAATATTATCTAGGCACCACAATGTTAAGAGCAAAATTGCTCTGAATATAATCTGTCAGAAAAAATATACAAATTATTTTTCTACTCAATTTTGGAGTATATACACCAACTCCATATGCTCTCTCATGTAAAATACAGAAATTCTATATTTAAACTTATCGAAAAAAATCTAAACGTTATCTAGGCACCCCAATCTTAAAAGCAAAATTGCTCTGAATATAACCTGTCAGAGAAAATATACAATGCTTTTTTCTACTCTGTGTTGTAGAATATACACCAACTGAATATGCTCTCTCATGTGAAATACACAACTTCTAATTTTACCCGAATCGAAAAAATCAAAATATTATCTAGGCACCCCAATGCTAAAAACAAAATTGCTCTGAATATAATCTCTCAGAAAAAATATATAATGCACTACTGTACTCTGTTTTGAAGTATATACAGCAACTCAGTATGCTCTCTCACGTGAAATACCGAAATTCAAATTTTACGTGAATCGAAAAAAATCTAAATATTATATATGCACCCCAATGTTAGAAACAAAATTTCTCTGGATATAATCTGGCAGAAAAAATATACAATGTCCTATTCTACTCTGTTTTTGAGTATATACACCAACTCTACCTTCTATCTCATGTAAAATAAAGTAATTCTATATTTAATCGAATCGAAAATAATTTAAATATTATCTAGGCACCCCAATGTTAAAAGCAAAATTGCTCTGAATACAATTTGTAAGAAAAAATATACAATGCCCTTTTCTATTCCGTTTTGGGGTGTATACACCAAATCAATATGCTCTCTCATGTAAAATACCGAAATTCTAATTTTACGTGAATCGAAATAAATCTAAATATTATATAGACGGCCCAAAGTAAAAAGATAATGGCTCTGAATATAGTCTGTTAGAAAAAATATACAATGCCTGATTCGACTATGTTTTGGACTATATACACCAACACAATATGCTCTCTCGTGTAAAATAAAGAAATTCTAATTTTACCCGAATCGAAAAAATCTAAATGTTATCTAGGCACCCCAATGTTAAAAGCAAAACTTCTCTGAATATAATCTGTCAGAAAAAAATACAATGCCCTATTCTACTGTGTATTGGAGTATATACACCAACTCAGTATTCTCTCTCATGTAAAATACCGAAATTGTAATTTTACGCGAATCGAAAAAAATCTAAATAATATCTAGGTGCCCCAAACTTAAAAGAAAATGGCTCTGAATATAGTATGTTAGAGAAAATATACAATGCCCTATTCTACTGTTTTGGAGTATATAGAGCAACTCAGTATGCTCTCTCATATAAAATACCGAAACTCTAATTTCACGTGAATCGAAAAAAATCTAAGTATTATCTAGGCACCCTAATGTTAAAAGCAAAATTGCTCTGAATATAATCTGTCAGAAAAAATATTCAATGCCCGATTCTACTCTGTTTTGGAGTATATACACCATCTCCATATGCTCTCTCAAATAAAATACAGAAATTCTATATTTAAGCGAATCGAAAAATATCTAAATATTATCTAGGCACCCCAATGTTAAGAGCAAAATTGCTCTGAATATAATCTGTCAGAGAAAATACACAATGCCATTTTCTACTCTGTTTTGTATTATATATACCAACTCAGTATGCTCTCTCATGTAAAATACAGAAATTCTATATTTAAGCGAATCGAAAAAAATTTAAATATTATCTAGGCACCCGAATGTTAAAAGCAAAATTCCTCTGAATATAATTTGTCAGAAAAAATATACAATGCCCTTTTCTACTCTGTTTTTAATATATGCACCAACTCAATATTCTCTCTCATGTAAAATACAGAAATTCTAATTTTACCCAATTCGAAATAATCAAAATATTATGTAGGCAACCCAATGTTAAAAACAAAATTGCTCTGAATATAATCTGTCAGAAAAAATATACAATGCTTTTTTCTACTCTGTTTTTAATATATGCACCAACTCAATATGCTCTCTCATGTAAAATACAGAAATTCTATATTTAAGCGAAACGAAAATAATCTAAATATTATCTAGGCACGCCAATGTTATAAAAAAAATTGCTCGGAATATAATCTGTGATAAAAAAATATACAATGCCCTATTCTACTCTGTTTTGGAGTATATACACAAACTCCATATGCTCTCTCATGTAAAATACAAAAATTCTATATTTAAGCGAATCGAAAAAATATCTAAATATTATCTAGGCACCCCAATGTTAAAAGAAAAATTTCTCTGAATATAATCTGTCAGAAAAAATATACAATTCCCTTTTCTAATTTGTTTTGTAGTATATACACCAACTCAGTATACTCTCTCATGTAAAATACCGAATTTCTAATTTTACGTGAATCAAAAAAAAATGTAAATAATATCTAGGCGCCCCTAAGTTAATAGAAAATTTCCATGAATATAGTCTGTTGGAAAAAATATACCATGCCTTATTTTCTCTGTTTTGGAATATATACACCAACTCAGTATGCTCTCTCCTGTAAAATAATGAAATTCAAATTTTACGTGAATCGAAAAAATCTAAATATTATCTAGGCACCCCAATGTCAAAAACAATATTTCTCTGAATATAATCTGTCAGAATAAATATACATTGCCCTATTCTACTCTGTTTTGGAGTATGTACACCAACTCAATAAGTTCTCTCATGTAAAATCCCGAAATTCTCATTTTACGTGAATTGAAAAAAATGTGAAGAATATCTAGGCACCTCAAATTTAATAGAAAATGGCTCTGAATATAGTCTGTTAGAAAAAATATACAATGCCCTATTCTACTTTGTTTTGGAGTATATACACCAACTCCATATGCACTCTCAAGTTACATACAAAAATCCTAAATTTACCCAAATCGAAAAAAATCTAAATATTATCTAGGCACCCCAATGTTAAAAGCAAAATTGCTCAGAATATAATCTGTCAGAAAAAATATACAATTTTTTTTTCTACTCAGTTTTGGAGTATATACATCAACTCCATATGCTCTCTCATGTAAAATACAGAAATTCTATATTAAAGCGAATCGAAAAAAATCTAAACGTTATCTAGGCACCCCAATCTTAAAAGCAAAATTGCTCTGAATATAATCTGTCAGAGAAAATATATAATGCTTTCTTCTACTCTGTTTTGTAGAATATACACCAACTCAATATGCTCTCTCATGTAAAATACACAACTTCTAATTTAACCCGAAACGAAAAAATCAAAATATAACCTAGACACCCCAATGTTAAAAACAAAATTGCTCTGAATATAATCTGTCAGAAAAAATATATAATGCACTATTGTACTCTGTTTTGAAGTATATACAGCAACTCAGTATGCTCTCTCTTACGTAAAATACCGAAATTCAAATTTTACGTGAATCGAAAATAATCTAAATATTATATATGCAACCCAATGTTAAAAACAAAATTTCTCTGAATGTAATCTGGAAGAAAAAATATACAATGCCCTATACTACTCTGTTTTTGAGTATATACACCAAGTCTACCTTCTATCTTATGTAAAATAAAGTAATTCTATATTTAATTGAATCGAAAATAATTTAAATATTATCTAGGCACCCCAATGTTAAAATAAAATTTCTCTGAATATAATTTGTAAGAAAAAATATACAATTTTCTTTTCTACTCTGTTTTGGGGTGTATACACCAAATCAATATGCTCTCTCATGTAAAATACCGAAATTCTAATTTTACACGAATCGAAATAAATCTAAATATTATCTTGGCGCCCCAAAGTAAAAAGATAATGGCTCTGAATATAGTCTGTTAGAAAAAATATACAATGCCTTATTCTACTCTGTTTTGGAGTATATACACCAACTCCATATGCTCTCTCATGTAAAATACAGAAATTCTATATTTAAGCGAATCGAAAAAAATCTAAATATTATCTATGCACCCCAATGTTAAAAGCAAAATTGCTCTTAGTATAATCTGTCAGAAAAAATATACAATGCCTTTTTCTACTCTGTTTTGGAGTATATACACCAACTCAATATCCTCTCTTGTAAAATATCGAAATTCTAATTTTACACGAATCGAAGAAAATCTAAATAATATCTAGACGCCCCAAATTTAATAGAAAATGGCTCTGAATATAGTCTATTAGAAAAAATATACAATGCCTTATTCTACTATGTTTTGGAGTATATACACCAACTCAGTATGCTCTTTCATGTAAAATACAGAAATTCTGTATTTATGTGAATTGAAAAAAATCTATATATTATCTAGGCACACCAAAGTTAAAAGATAATGGCTCTGAATATAGTCTGTTAGAAAAAATATACAATGTCTTATTCTACTCTGTTTTGGAGTATATACACCAACTCAGTATGCTCTCTCGTGTAAAATACAGAAATTTTAATTTTACCCAAATTGAAAAAAACCAAATATTATCTAGACACCCCAATTTTTAAAACAAAATTGCTCTGAATATAATATCTCAGAGAAAATATACAATGCCCTATTCTACACTGTTTTGGAGTATATACACCAACTCCATATGCTCTCTCATGTACAATACAGAAATTGTATATTTAAGACATTCCGAAAAAATCTAAACATTATCTAGGCACCCCAATGTTAAAAGCAAAATTGCGCTGAATATAATCTGTCAGAAAAAATATACAATACCGTATTCTACTCTGTTTTGGAGTATATACAATAACTAAGTGTGCTCTCTCATGTAAAATACAGAAATTCTAATTTTACCCGAATTGAAAAAAGGTAAATATTATCTAGGCACCCCAATGTTAAAAACAAAATTGCTCTGAATATAATCTGTCAGAAAAAATATACAAAACCCTATTCTACACTGTTTTAGAGTATATACACCAACTCAGTATGCTCTCTCAAGTAAAATACCGAAATTCAATGTTACGTGAATCGAAATAAATCTAAATATTATCTAGGCAGCCCAATGTTAAAAGCAAAATTGCTCTGAATATTATCTGTCAGAAAAAATATACAATGCCCTTTTCTACTCTATTTTGCAGTATATACCCCAACTCAATATGCTCTCTCATGTAAAATACCGAAATTCAAATTTTACCCGAATCGAAAAAATCTAAGTATAATCTAGGCTCCCCAATGTAAAAAGCAAAATTGCTCTGAATATACAATGTCGGAAAGAATATACAACGCCCTTTTCTACTCTGTTTTGGAGTATATACACCAACTCCATATGCTCTCTAATGTAAAATATCGAAATTCTAATTTTATGCGAATCGAAAAAAATCTAATTAATATCTAGGCACCACAAAGTTAAAAGAAAATGACTCTGAATATAGTCTGTTAGAAAAAATATACAATGCCTTATTCTACTCTGTTTTGGAGTATATACACTAACTCAGTATGCTCTCTCATGTAAAATACAGAAATTCTAATTTTACCCGAAATGGAAAAACCAAAATATTATCTAGGCACCTCCATTTTTAAAACAAAATTGCTCTGAATATAATGTCTCAGAGAAAATATACAATGCCCTATTCTACACTGTTTTGGAGTACATACACCAACTCCATATGCTCTCTAATGTAAAATACTGAAATTCAAATTTTACGTGAATCGAAAAAAGTTTAAATAATATCTAGGCACCACAAAGTTAAAAGAAAATGACTCTGAATATAGTCTGTTAGAAAAAATATACAATGCCTTATTCTACTCTGTTTTGGAGTATATACACTAACTCACTATGCTCTCTCATGTAAAATACAGAAATTCTAATTTTACCCGAATCAAAAGTATGTAAATATTATCTAGGCACCCCAATGTTAAAAGCAAAATTGCTCTGAATATAATCTGTCAGAAAAAATATACAACGCCCTTCTCTACTCTGTTTTGGAGTATATACACCAACTGAATATGCTCTTTCATGTAAAATGCCTAAATTCTAAATTTACGAGAATCGAAAAAAATCTAAATAATATCTAGGCGCCCCAAAGTTAAATGAAAATGGCTCTGAACATAGTCTGTTAGACAAAATATACAATGCCTTATTCTACTTTGTTTTGGAGTATATACAACAACACAGTATGCTCTCTCATGTAAAATACCGAAATTCTATACTTAAGCGAATCGAAAAAAATCTAAATATTATATAGGCACCCCAATATTAAAAACAAAATTGCTCTTAATATAATCTGTCAGAAAAAATATTCAATGCCCTATTCTACTCTGTTTCGTAGTATATACACCAACTCCATATGCTCTCTTATGTAAAATAAAGATATTCTATATTTAAGCGAATCCAAATAAATCTAAATATTATCTAGGCACCCCAATGTTAAAAGCAAAATTGCTCCGAATATAATGTGTCAGAAAAAATATACAATGTCCTTTTCTGCTCTATTTTGTAGTATATACCCCAACTCAATATGCTCTCTCATGTAAAATACCGAAATTGTAATTTTACGTGAATCGAAAAAAATCTAAATAATATCTAGTCCGCCCAAAGTTAAAAGAAAATGGCTCTGAATATAGTCTGTTAGAAAAAATATACAATGCCTTATTCTACTCTGTTTTCGAGTATATACACCAACTCAGTATGCTCTCTCATATAAAATACAGAAAGTCTAATTTTATGTGAATCGAAAAAAATCTAAATATTACCGTGGCACCCCAATGTTAAAAGCAAAATTGCTCTGAATATAATCTTTCAGAGAAAATATTCAATGCCCTTTTCTACTCTGTTTTGGAGCATATACACCAGCTCAATATGCTCTCTCAGGTAAATTACAGAAATTCTATATTTAAGCGAATCGAAAAAAATCTAAATATTCTCTAGGCACCCCAATGTAAAAAGCATAATTTCTCTTAATATACTCTGTCAGAAAAAATATACAATGCCCTTTTCTACTCTGTTTTGTAGTATATAAACCAACTCAATATGCTCTCTCATGTAAAATACACAAATTCTAATTTTACCTGAATCGAAAAAATCTAAATATTATCTAGACAACCAGTGTTAAAAACAAAATCGCTCTGAATATAATCTGTCAGAAAAAATATACAATGACCTATTCTACTCTGTTTCGAAGTATATACAGCAACTCAGTATGCTCTCTCATGTAAAATACAGAAATTCTAATTTTAAGTGAATCGAAACAAATCGAAATATTATCTAGGCACCCCTATGTTGAAAGCAATATTGCTCTGAACATACTGTCAGAAAAAATATACAATGCCCTTTTCTACTCTGTTTTGGAGTATATACACCAAGTCAATATTCTCTCCCATGTAAAACACAGAAATTCTAATTTTACCGGAATCAATAAAATCTAAATATTATCTAGGCACCCCAATGTTAAAAACAAAATTGCTATGAATATAATCTGTCAGAAATAATATACAATGCCCTGTTCTACTCTGTTTTGGCGTATATACACCAACTCAATATGCTTAGTCATGTAAAATAAAGAATTTCTAAATTTAAGCGAATAAAAAAAATCTAAATATTATCTAGGCACCCCAATGTTAAAAGCAAAATTGCTCTGAATAAAATCTGTCAGAAAAAATATATAATGCCCTTTTCTACTCTGTTGTGGAGTATATAAACCAACTCAATATGCTCTCTCATGTAAAATGCCGAAATTCTAATTTTACGTGAATCGAAAAAAATCTAAATAATATCTAGGCGCCCCAAAGTTAAAAGAAAATGGCTCTGAATATAGTCTGTTAGAAAAAATACACAATGCCTTATTCTACTCTGTTTTGGAGTAAATACACAAACTCAGTATGCTCTCTCATTTAAAATACCGAAATTCTAATTTTACATGAATCAAAAATTATCTAAATATTATCTAGGCACCTGAATGTTAAAAGCAAAATTGCTCTGAATATAATCAGTCAAAAAAATATGCAATGCCCTTTTCTACACTTTTTTGGATTATATACACCAACTCAATATGCTGTCTCATGTAACATTCCGAAATTCTAATTTTACGTGAATCGAAAAAAATCTAAATAATATCTAGGCGCCCCAAAGTTAAAAGAAAATGGCTCTGAATATAGTCTGTTAGAAAAAATATACAATGCCTTAGTCTACTCAGTTTTGGAGTATATACACCAACTCAGTATGCTCTCTCATTTAAAATACCTAAATTCTAATTTTACCCGAATCAAAAAAATCTAAATATTATCTTAGGCACCCCAATGTTAAAAACAAAATTTTTCTAAATATAATCTGTCATAAAAAATATACAATGCCTTATTCTAATCTGTATTGGAGTATATACACAAACTCCATTTGCTCTCTCATGTAAAATATAGAAATTCTATATTTAAGCGAATTGAAAAAAATCTAAGTATTATCTAGGCACCCCAATGTTAAAAGGAAAATTGCTGTTAATAAAATCTGTCATAAAAAATACACGATACCCTATTCTACTCTGTTTTGGAGTATATACACAAACTCAGTATGCTCTCTTATGTAAAATACTGAAATTCTAATTTACCCGTATCGAAAAATGTAAATATTATCTTAGGCACCCCAATGTTAAAAACAAAATTCCTCTGAATATAATCTGTCAGAAAAAATATACAATGCCCTATTCTACTCTGTTTTGGAGTATATACACCAATTCAGTATGCTCTCTCAGTTAAAATACTGAAATTCTAATTTGAGGCGAATCGAAAAAAATATAAATAATGTCTAGGTGCCCCAAAGTTACAAGAAAATGGCTCTGAATCTAGTCTTTTATAAAAAATATACAATGCCTTGTTCTACTCTGTTTTGGAGTATATACACCAACTCAGTATGCTATCTCATGTAAAATACCGAAACTCTAATTTCACGTGAATCAAAAAAAATCTATATATTATCTAGGCACAGCAATGTTAAAAAGAAAACTGCTATGAATATAATCTCTCAGAAATAATATACAATGCGTATGCTATTCATTTTTGGAGTATATACACCAACTCAATAGGCTCTCTCATGTAAAATACAGAAATTCTATATTTAAGCGAATCAAAAAAATATAAATATTATCTAGGCACTCCAATGTTAAAAGCAAAATTGCTCTTAATATAATATGTCAGAAAAATATACAATGCCCTATTCTACTCTGTTTTGGAGTATATACACCAACTCAGTATGCTGTCTCATGTAAAATACAGAAATTCTAAGTTTACGTGAATCGATAAAAATCTAAATAATATCTAGGGGTCCCAAAGTTAAAAGAAAATAGCTCTGAATATAGTCTGTTAGAAAAAATATACAATGTTTTATTCTACTCTGTTTTGGAGTATATACACCAACTCAGTATGCTCTCTCATGTAAAACACCGAAATTCTAATTTTAAGTGAATCGAAAAAAATCTAAATATTATCTAGGCACCCCAATGTTAAAAGCATAATTTCTCAGAATATAATCTGTCAGAAAAATATACAATGCCTTTTTCTACTCTGTTTCGGAGTATATACACCAATTCAATATGCTCTCTCATGTAAAATAACAAAATTCTAATTTTTCGCAAATCGAAAAAAATCTAAATAATATCTAGGTGCCCCAAAGTTAAAAGAAAATGGCTCTGAATATAGTGTGTTAGAAAAAATATACAATGCCTTATTCTACTCTGTTTTGGAGTATATACACCAACTGAGTATGCTCTCACATGTAAAATACAGAAATTCTAATTTTACGTGAATAGAAAGAAACCTAAATATTATCTAGGCACCCCAATGTTAAAAGCAAAATTGCTCTGAATATAATCTGTCAGAGAAAATGTACAATGCTCTTTTCTACTCATTTTTGTAATATATACACCAAATCAATATGCTCTCTCATGTAAAATAACGAAATTCTAATTTCACATGAATCAAAAAAGATCTAAATAATATCTAGGCGCCCCAAAGTTAAAGGAAAGTGACTCTGAATATAGTCTGTTAGAAAAAATATGCAATGCCTTATTCTACTCTGTTTTGGAGTATATACACAAACTCAGTATGCTCTCACATGTAAAATACCGAAATTCTAATAATTTTACGTTAATCCAACAAATCTACATATTATCTAGGCACCCCAATGTTAAAAGCAAAATTGCTCTGAAAATAAAGTGTCAGAAAAAATATACAATGCAATTTTCTACTCTGTTTTTGAGTATATACACCAACTCAATATTCTTTTTCATATAAAATACCAAAATTCTAATTTTACGCGAATTGAAAAAAATCTAAACAATATCTAGGCGCCCAAAAGTTAAAAGTAAATGGCTCTGAATATAGTCTGTTAGAAAAAATATACAATGCCCTATTCTACTCTGTTTTGGGGTATATAGACCAACTCCATATTCTCTCTTTGGTAAAATACAGAAATTCTATATTGAAGCGAATCGAAAAAAATCTAAATATTATCTAGGCATCCCAATTTTAAAAACAAAACTGCTCATAATATAATCTGTCAGAAAAAATATACAATGCCCTATTCTACTCTGTTTTGGAGTATATACACCAACTCAGTATGCTCTCTTATGTAAAATACAGAAATTCTATATTTAAGCGAATCGAAAAAAATCTAAATATTATCTAGGCACCCCAATGTTAAAAGCAAAATTGCACTGAAAATAATCTGTCAGAAAATATATACAATGCCCTTTTCTACACTGTTTTGGAGTATATACACCAACTCAATATTCTCTTTCATGTAAAATACCGAAATTCTAATTTTACGCGAATCGAAAATAATCTAAATAATACGTAGGTGCCCCAAAGTTATAAGTAAATGGCTCTGAATATAGTATGTTAGAAAAAATATACAATGCCTTATTCTACTTTCTTTTGGAGTATATACACCAACTCAGTATGCTCTCTCATGTAAATTACAGAAATAATAAATTTACATGAATCGAAAAAAATCTAAATATTATCTAGGCACCCCAATAATAAAAACAAAATTGTTCTGAATTTAATGTTTCAGAAAAACTATACAATGCCCTATTCTACTTTGTTTTGGAGTATATACACCAACTCAGTATGCCCTCTCATGTAAAATACCGAAATTCTAATTTTACGTGAATATAAAAGATCTAAGTATTATCTAAGAACCCCAATATTAAAAACAAAATTGCTCTGAATATAATCTGTCAGAAAAAATATACAATGCCCTATTCTACTCTGTTATGGAGTATATACACCAACTCAGTATGCTCTCTCATGGAAAATACTGAAATTCTAATTTGACGCGAATCGAAAAAAATCTAAATATTATCTAGGCACCCGAATGTTAAAAAAAAAATTGCTCTGAATAAAATCTGTCAGAAAAAATATACAATGCCCTTTTCTACTCTGTTTTGTAGTATATACACAAAGGTGATATGCTCTCTCATGTAAAATACAGAAATTCTATATTTAAGCGAATCGAAAAAAATCTAAATATTATCTAGGCAACCCAATCTTAAAATCAAAATTTCTCTAAATATAATCTGTCAGAAAAAATATAAAATGCTTATATCTACTTTGTTTTGGAGTATATATACCAACTCAATATGCTCTCTCATGTAAAATACCGAAACTCTAATTTGACGCAAATCGAAAAAAATCTAAATAGTATCTAGGCGCCCCAAAGTTAAAAGAAAATGGCTCTGAATATAGTCTGTTAGAAAAAATATACAATGCCTTATTCTACCGTGTTTTGGAGTATATACACCAACTCAGTATGTTCTCTCATGTAAAATACCGAAATTCTAATTTTACGTGAATCAAAAAAATCTAAATATTATTTACGCACCTCAATGTTAAAAGTAAAATTGCTCTTAAAATAATCTGTCAGATAAAATATACAATGCCTAATTCTACTTAGTTTTGGATTATATACACCAACTCCATATGCTTTCTCATGTAAAATACAGAAAATCTATATTTAAGCGACTTGAAAATAATCTAAATATTATATAGGCAACCCAACGTTAAAAGCAATATTGCTCTGAATATAATCTGTCAGAAAAAATATACAATTCTTCTTTCTACTTTTTTTTGTAGTATATACACCAACTCAATACGCTCTCTCATGTAAAATGCCGTAATACTAATGTTACGCAAATCAAAAAAAATCTAAATAAATCTAGGTGCCCGAAAGTTAAAAGAAAATGGCTCTGAATATAGTCTGGTAGAGAAAATATACAATGCCTTATTCGACTCTGTTTTCGAGTATATACACCAACTCAATATGCTGCCTCATGTAAAATACCGAAATTCTACTTTTACGTGAATCGAAAATAATCTAAATATTATCTAGGCACCCCAATGTTAAAAACGTAATTGCTCTGAATATAATCTGTCATAAAAAATGTACAATGCCCTATTCTACTCTGTTTTGGAATATATACACCAATTATATATGCTCTCTCATGTAAAACAGAAAAAATCTATATTTAAGTGAATCAAAAAAATCTAAATATTATCTAGGAACCTCAATGTTAAAAAGAAAATTGCTCTGAATATAATCTGTCAGAAAAAATATACAATGCTTATTTCTACTCGGTTTTGGAGAATATACACCAACTCAATATACTCTCTCATGTAAAATATCGAAACTCTAAATTTACACGAATCGATAAAAATCTAAATAATATCTAGGCGCGCCAAAGTTAAAAGAAAATGGCTCTGAATATAGTCTGTTAGAAAAAAGATACAATGCCTTATTCTACTCTATTTTGGAGTATATACAGCAACTCAGTATGCTCTCTCATGTAAAATACCGAAATTCTAATTTTACGTGAATCGAAAAAAATCTAATTATGAACTAGGCACCCCAATGTTAAAAGAAAAATTGCTCTGAATATAATCTGTCAGAAAAAAATACAATACCCTTTTCTATTTTGTTTTGGAGTATATACACTAACTCAATATGCTCTCTCGTGTAAAATACAGAAATTTTAATTTTACGCGAAGCGAAAAAAATCTAAATAATATCTAGGCGCCCCAAATTAAAATAAAATGGCTCTGAATATAGTTTGTTACAAGAAATATAAAATGCCTTATTCTACTCTTTGTTGGAGTATATACACCAACTCAGTATGCTCTCTCATGTAAAATACTGAAATTCTAATTTTTCCCGAATCGAAAAAATCTAAATATTATCTAGGCACTTGAATGTTAAAAGCAAAATTTCTCTGAATATAATTTGTCAGAAAAAAATATACAATGCCCTATTATAATCTGTTTTGGAGTATATACACCAACTCCATATGCTCTCTCATGTAAAACACAGAAATTCTATATTTAAGCGAATCGAAAAAAATCAAAATAATATCTACGCACCCCAATGTTAAAAACAAAATTTCTCTGTATATAATCTGTCTGAAAAAATATACAATGGCCTATTCTACTCTGTTTTGGAGTATATACACCAACTCCATATGCTCTCTCATGTAAAATACCTAAATTCTAATATTACGCGAATCGAAAAAAAAAACAAATATCATCTAGGCACCCCAATGTTAAAAGCAAAATTGCTCTAAATATAATCTGTCAAAAAATATATACAATGCCCTTCTCTACTCTGTTTTGGTGTATATACACCCACTCAATATGCTGTCTCATGTAAAATACCGAAATTATAAATTTACGTGAATCGATAAAAATCTAAATATTATCTAGGCACCCCAATCTTAAAAGCAAAATTGATCTGAAAATAATTTGCCAGAAAAAATATACAATGCCCTATTCTACTCTGTTTTGGAGTATATACACCAACTTAATATGCTCTCTCATGTAAAATACTGAAATTCTAATTTTACGTGAATCGAAAAAAAATCTAAGTATTATCTAGGTACCCCAATTTTAAAAGCAAAATTGCTCTGAATATAATCTTTCAGAAAAAATATACAATGCCCTTTTCTACTCTGTTTTGGAGTATATCCTCCAACTCAATATGCTCTCTCATGTTAAATACGGATATTCTAATTTTACCCGAAAGGAAAAAAATCTAAATATTATCTAGACACCCCAATGTTAAAAGCAAAATTCCTGTGAATATAAACTGTCAATAAAAATATACAATGCCCTTTTCTACTCTGTTTTGGAGTATATACACCAACTCAATATGCTCTCTCATGTAAAATACCGAAATTCTAATTTTACGCGAATCGAAAAATATCTAAATATTATCTAGGCACCCCAATGTTAAAAGAAAATGGCTCTGAATATAATCTGTCTGAAAAAGGATACAATGCCCTTTTCTACTTTGTTTTGGACTTTATACACCAACTCATTATGCTCTCTTATGTAAAATACCGCAATTCTAAGCTGACGGGAATCGAAGAAAATCTAAATATTATCTAGGCACCCCAATGTTAAAAGCAAAATGGCTCTGAATATAATCTGTCAGAAAAAATATTCAATGCCCTTTTCTACTCTGTTTTGGAGTATATACATCAACTCAATTTTCTCTCTCAATTAAAATACCAAAATTATAAATTTGTGCTATTCGAATAAAATCTAAATATTATCTAGGCACCCCAAGGTTAAAAGAAAATGGCTCTGAATATAATCTGTCAGAAAAAATATGCAATGCCTTATTCTACCCTTTTTTTGAGTATATACACCAACTCAATATGCTCTCTCATGTAAAATAAAGAAAATCTAATTTTAAGCCAATCGAAAAAAATCTAAATATTATCTAAGCATCCCAATGTAAAATGCAAAATTTCTCTGAATATAATCTGTCAGAAAAAATATACAATGCTTTTTTCTACTCTGTTTTGGAGTATATACACCAACTGAATATGCTCTCTCTTGTGAAATACCAAAATTCTAATTTTACACGAACCGAAATAAATCTAAATATTTTCTAGTCATTCCAATGTTAAAAGCAAAATTTCTCTGAATATAATCTGTCAGAATAAATATACAATGCTCTTTTCTACTCTGTTTTGGTGTATATATACCAACTCAATATGCTCTCTCATGTAAAATACCGAAATTATAAATTTACGCTAATCGAATGAAATCTAAATATTATCTAGGCACCCCAATGTTAATAGCAAAATGTATTTCAATATAATCTGTCAGAAAAAATATACAATGCTTTTTTCTACTTTGTTTTGGAGTGTATACACCAACTCAATATGCTCTCTTATGTAAAATACCGAAATTGTAAATTTATGTGAATCGAAAAAAATCTAAGTATTATCTAGGCACCCCAATGTTAAAAGCAAAATTCCTCTTAATATATTCTGTCAGAAAAAATATACAATGCCCTTTTTTATTCTGTTTTGCAGTATATGCACAAACTCAATATGCTCTCTCATGTAAAATACCCAAATCCTAACATTACTCTCAGTATCTCATAAAGTGCACAAGACCCCCGTGATGTTGTTTTTTATAACTTAAGGATTACAGATGACATTACTCACGGTATGACTGCGACTGTTTGCCGGTCCTGTGATAATGTTTCTTATATCCAGATAAGGAGAAAAGAATGTTTCTGCCCATAGGCAAATCCTCTGAATACGGCAAGAGGAGTACACCGTGCTGTGATATGGTCACTAATGTAAACAAGAAAGCAATTATATTGAATTAAATCTTGCAAGTTGTTAACCCCTCCTATAATTATTCTTCTCATTTCAAGCGGGTGAGGAAGACATTTTTGTCAAAATGGTGGAGGTGTAACTACAGCTATTGCCTACTATATAATAAAAAAGGATAAAATTATTATTTACATATGATATGATTGCCAGTATCATATTACACCACATTTTCAAAATATCTTGGCCCCAGCAGCTGTGGGCATGGCAGCCAAGCGAGGGTGTCCCTATGCAACCAGGTTGGGCATTGCAGCTGCTACGGGCCCTCTGTGGTTTGTCCGGGGGCTGCTACGGGCCCTCTGGCGGTGGCTGTGGTAACAGCCAAATAGCCAGAGGGTGTCTCAGCATCCAGGGAGGGCCTGGCGGCTGCTACTGACACTCTGGCAGGGGCTATGGGCACAGCCACCTAACCAGGGGGTCCCTACGTTGCCAGGGTGGAGCTGGAAGCTGCTATAGGCCCTTTGGAGGAAGGTGTGGGAATACCCTGCTGTTCACAGGTACACAGTTTGCACCTATTTCTACATGTGTAGATGGTTTACATAATGGGCACATATTTGTACACATGTACATATGTTATTATCACAATAAACATATATGTACATAATATGTGTACAATAAATATGTACTTTATACGTACCTAATATAAACAATATGTACTTTTTGGTGATATTATGTGATATCTACATATTATTGATTATATCTCTTATTGTGATAATATGTATGTTACCACTGAAATTTTTAGAAATGTACATAGAGTACACTTCATGTACCTATGCATTGTGTACACATTATAGAAATAAATAGGTACATATTTTACAGATGATGTACATTTTTTCTACATGTGTATTTTGTACACATATGTACAGCAGAGTAAATGTACAGACTATACCTATTTTATACATTTATTGTGATATGTCAATAAATGTACACATGAGTACATTCTGGGATATAATTTTTGGCATATTAGATAGGAATTACACCGGTGACCAAAGTGGGTTTACACCCAGGTGCGCACATAGTTTATACATGTACATGTTGTGCATATTATGTACTCATGTACAGAATGTACATGTCTACATTATATATACATAGGTGTACGCAGCATACATATGCACATACTGTGCACACATACGTACACGTGCATATATTGTACATCTGTACATAATGGGTACATGATGTACATGTGTACACATCATATCACAATAAATGTAAATATACATAATGTTTGCAATATGTACGTTTATATTATGTATTATGTTTATTGTGATTATATATGCTGTTGTGATATGATATCATTGTGACATTACAAATGTACATATTATACACATTATGTACCTATGCATTGTGCACAGATTATAGAAATATAAAGAAACATATTTTACAGGTTATGTACATTTTACTTACTTGTGTATTGGGTACACAGAGTAAATGTACAGATCTTACTTTATACATTTATTGTGATATGCAAATAAATGTACACATTATGAGTACATTCTGTGATATTACATTTAGAATATAAGATAGAAATTACTCTGGTTACCAAAGTGGGTGTAAACTTATGTGTGCACATACTTTGTACATGTACATACCGTGCATATTATGTACTTGTGTACAGAAGGTAAATATCTACATTATATGTATGTATGGGTACAGAGCATACATATGTACATACTATGTACATATATCTACACCTGAATTTATTGTACATCCGTACATAATGGGTCCATGCTGTACATGTAAACACATCGTCATACCACAATAAATGGAAATGTACATAATGTGTGAAATACGTACATTTATATTATGTATTACATGTGTATTGTGATTGTATATGCTGTTCTGATATCATTGTGATATTACAAATATACATACTGTACACATTATGGACATACCTATTGTGTACATATTATGTACACATAAATGTACATATTCTACAGATTGTGTATATTTATTGTACATCTGTATGGTGCACACATATGTACATCACAGTCAACGTACATATGGTACATATTCTGTGCATTGTTTGTAATATTTCAGTAAGAGTACACATTATAAGTATATTCTGGGATATGATTTTTAGTATGTTAGATAAAAATTACTTTCAATATCAAAGTGGGTATACACTTATGTGTGTCCATTTTGTGATATTATCCATCATATCCTGAGTAGGTATTTCTCTCATTGTGAAAACAGGTTTACACTCTCGGATTGCTCCAATATCAAGGCAAACTAAAACTCGTCTGTGATGTAGTTAATAATATCCTGAGGACAAAGGATGACCATACCCTGAATATCGCAGGAAGTGTACACCACCACTGTAGTATTGTTTCTAATGTTCAAAAACGGAAAGGATATTACTCCAAATATCTCAGAAAGCACACAAGCCCCCCGTGATATTGTTTCTAATAACTAGAGAATTACAGATGACATTACCCACGACGTGACTGGGGCTGTACTCTGGTCCTGGAATATTGTTCCTAATATCCAGAGAAGGAGAGTAAAATGTTGCTGCCCATAGGGAAATATTCTTAATACGGCAAGAGGTGTACACCATGCTTTGATATGGTCACTAATGTAAGCAAGAAAAAAATTACATTGAACTAAGCATTGCAAGGAATGAAACTCCCTTATGATTTTCATTCTAATGTCAATGGGGGTGAGGATGACATTTTTGTCAATATGGCAGAGGTGTCACTGGAGCTATTGCCTAATATACAAAAAAACAGAATAAGATTATCATTTTTATATAATATGGTTGCCAGTATCATATTACACCTGATTTGCAAAATAGCTGGGCCTCAGCAGCTGTGGGCAGAGCCCACAAGCGAGGGGACCCCTAAGCAGCCAGGGTGGGCCTGGGGGCTGCTCTGGGCTTTTTGGTGGGGTCTGTGAGCACATCGACCCAGCCAGGGGTCCTGAGCAGCCATGGTTGGCCTGGGGGCTGCTACGGGCACTCTGGCATGGGCTGTGGGCACAGACACCTAGTCAGGGGGTCCCTAAGCAGCCAGGGTGGGCATGGGGGCTGCTACAGGCATTCGAGCAGTGTTTGTGGGCACAGCCCAATTGCCAGGGGGTCTCTAAGCAGCCAGGCTGGGCCTGGGGGCTGCTATAAGGGGGGCTTTGGTAATAGCGTGCTGTGCATCGGTACATAGTTTGCACCTATTACTACATGTGTAAATAGTTTTAATATCGGGTATATATATGTACATGCGTACATATGGTGTTATCACGATAAATTTATATTTACATAATATGTGCAAAATACATATGTTCCTAATGCATACCTAATGTGTACAATATGTACTTTTTTGTAATATTAGACAATATATATTACTGTGATTATATATCTTATTGTGATTAAATATATTTTATCACTAATATTTTAAGGAATGTGCATAGTGTACACATTATATACCTATGTATTGTGTACACAATATAGAATATATAGGTACATATTTTACAGATTATGTACACTTTTTCTACATGTGTATTGTGTACACCTATGCACAGCAGAGTAAATGTACAGACTGTACCTATTTTATACATTTCTTGTAATATGCCAATAAATGTACACATTATGAGTCATTCTAAAATATAATGTTTACCATATTAGAAATTACTCCATTGACCAAAGTGGGTGTACACCCAGGTGTGTACATAGTTTATACGTGTACATATTGTGCATATTAGGTACTCATGTACAAAATGTACATGTCAACATTATATGTATTTATGTGTACATAGTGTGCAAATGTACATACTGTTCACACATATGTACATGTGCACATTTTGTACCTGTGTACATAATGGGTACATGATGTGCATATGTACACACCGTGATACCACAATAAATGTAAATGTACACGATGTGTGCGATATGTACATTTATATTATGTATTACTTGTGTATTGTGATTTTATATGCTGTTGTGATATGATATCATTGTAATATTACAATAAATATACCTATTGCACACATTTCGTACATACCTATTGTGTACACATTATGTACCTGTAATTGCACATATTGTACAGATTATGTACGTTTTTGGTATATCTGTATTGTGTACACATATGTACATAACACTCTATGTACATACGGTATGTATTCTGCACATTGATTGTAACATCTCAATAAGTGTACACATTATGAGTATATTGTGATATATGATTTTTAGTATATTAGATAAAAATTTCTTTCTATATCAAAGTGGGTATACACCCATGTGTGTCCATTTTTTGATATTATCCATCATATTTTAAGTAGATATTACTCTCATTTTGAAAGCAAGTGTTCACTCTGTGATTGTTCCAATATCACAGGCAAAGCACAAGGCTTCTTTAATGTACTACCTAATATCCTGGGGACAAAAGATTATTATACCCTGAATATCGCAGGAAGTGTACACCACCACTGTAGTATCGTGTCTAATATCCAAAAACGGAAAAGATATTACTCCAAATATCTGATAAAGCACACAAGACCCCCGTGATATTTTTTCTAATAACTAAGGGATTACAGATGACATTACTCACGATATGACTGGGGCTGTCCGCCGGTCCTGTGATATTGTTCCTAATATCCAGAGAACGAGAGAATAATGTTGCTGCCCATAGGCAAATCCTCTGAATACGGCAAGAGGGGTACACTGTGCTCTGATATGGTCACTAATGTAAACAAGAAAACAATTATATTGAATTTAACATTGCAAGGGGTGAAACCCCCTTATGATTTCAATTCTAATGTCCAGGGGTGTGAGGATGACATTTTTGTCAATATGGCAGAGGTGTAACTAGAACTATTGCCTAGTATATCAAAAACCAGAATAACATCATTTCCATATGATATGGTCGCCAGCATCATATTACACCACATTTTCAAAATAGCCGGGCACAGCGCCCTAGCCAGGGGGTCCCTAAGCAGCCAGCGTGGGCCTGGGAGCTGTTATGGGCCCTCTGGTGGGGGCTGTGGGTACAGCCCCCTAACCAGGGGGTCTTTAAGCAGCCAGGGTGGGCATTGAGGCTGCTACGAGCAGAACTGTAGTAATAGCCTGTTGTGCATAGGTATGTAGTTTGTACCTATTTCTGCATGTGTACATTGTTTAAATAGTAGGCACATATCTGTATACGTGTACATACGGTGTTATCATGATACATATATATTTTCATAATATGTGCACTATACATATGTACCCAATACATACCTAATGTGTACAATACGTACTTTTTGGTGATATTACACGATATATATGTATTAGTGTGATTATATATCTTACTGTGATTATATATATTTTATCACTGATATTTTAAGGAATGTGCATAGTGTACACATTATGTACCTATGCATTGTGTACACATTATAGAAATATATAGGTACATATTTTACAGATTATGTACATTTTTTGTACACGTGCATTGTGTACACCTATGTACAGCAGAGTACATGTACAGATTGTGCCTATTTAATACATTTATCACAATACGACAATAAATGTACACACTATGACTACATTCTGGGATTTTATATTTAGTATATTAGATAGAAATCTCTCTGGTTACCAAAGTGGGTATACACCTATATGTGTACCTAGTATATACGTGTACATATTGTACATACAGTGTACTCCTGTACAGAAGGTACATATCTACATTATATGAATATATGTGTAGTGTACATATGTACATACTGTGCACACTTATGTACACGTGTATATACCACAAATCTGCACGTGTGCATGATGTACATGTGTACATATCGTAATATTACAATAAATGTAAATGTATATAATGTGTGCAATATGTACATTTATATTGATATTATGTATATGTGTATTGCGATTATATATGCTGTTGTGATTATATGAAATCATTGTAATATTACAATATATTTACATATTGTACACATTATGTACATACCTACTGTGTACACATTATGTACATATAAATGTACATATTGTACAGATTATGTACATTTTTTGTACATCTGTATTGTGTACTCATATGTACATCACAGTCAATGTACATATGGTACATATTTTGTACGTTGATTGTCATATCCCAATAAGTGTACACATTATGAATATATTCTGGGATATGATTTATAGTATATAAGAAAAAAGTTACTTCCAATATCAATGTGGGTATACTCGCATGTGTGTCCATTTTGCTGTACCTTCTATTAATCTTTGCCATTGAACATGATAGTGAGAGGTGGTTCTTTTCTCTAACAAGGTTTTCTGTTAATATAACTCAACTCTACTACCTTGTGGCCTCTGTATCTTCCATTGTAAATTGTAATTACCTATAAAAGAGAATATTTTGACATCACGCATCTACCTCTTGGATCCATCAGCCAGAGGCCTAAAATAAAAAAGACATTCACCCCACGAATGGTTATATAGTGGTTGACAACCCCACTTTCTTCTAGGTAAATAATATCCTCTCTTTAACAGTAGCTACTTACAAGATTTGTGCATAAAGAATGTGACTTTTTTATCAGTATCTAGTTTATTCTTACATAAATTTCTAAAATACTGAGAGAATATTCTGATCATTGGTTATGTACTATTTTAATTTAATTTTTTCCTCTCAAATTTTATCTTAACTGCATACTCTACCCTGTTTATAAGACTGCCCTATGGTTAAATTTAGTAGGTAGTAAATTATTCTGAGCACACAGAACAATTCTTTTTGTAATCAACTCTGAAACATCATTGAAAGAGCAAGGATATGGGAATGAGATTTATCTGGCTTTTATTTCTGGTACTTACTTGCTCTCTGACCTTGGGCAACTTATGTATTGCTCTGAGTCTCATCTTCTTCATCTGTAAAATGATCATAGTAATACCTAATTCATATGCAGCTTGGAAATGTGTAATTTAGTGATTGATATAAAGTTCCTGATACAATTTCTGACAAAATAATAGACACCCCACGAAAGATAACCATAACAATCAGAGTTTATATTCACATTAACTGGGATAAAATTGATCTGAAAATACAGCATAAAAAAGCAGCCAAAAATTCACAAGCATATATTTCGCTTGCCTTTTTATACAGAGCTGGAAAATTTCTCATCATTATCTCATCCATTGCCTGCAGCACGATCCTTCCAAAACTCCTCCTAAGACCGTCTGCCAAGGTGGAACACACTGAACCGCATGTGACTCTGCCTTTTCTGACTATTTTTGCAAGATTTTTCTCATAGAGTATTATTAACAGAAAATGGGGCTGTTATCAAGGTGACTAGGAATGGTGCATTCTCAGTTCAGGCTCTGATGGAATGTCTACTTGATCTGGTGCAACTCCAGCTGTGCTCTTGGCTTTCCTCACTTTTGTGGTTCCGAGAATGCAAATATTCTCCCATGGCTTCCTTATTTTGTCTTTCTCCATGAGGTCTCATTCAAGTATAAACATTCCCTTCAATTTTCTCAACTCATTTTATATTGTCTGAATAACCTTGATAATTTTCCCTTTCCTAAAGCTATAGACCTTCTTTTTGTGTGTAAGAACAGATTACTCACAAATGTTTACTGTGCGCTAAACATTTATGTGTAATCGGTCCTTAATTCTACACACAAAATATCATCTCTACCAACATTTTACAACTATAGTCTTTCTATAGAGAACTATGAAAGGAACTTGCTCTAAAGGAGAAACTTCCAGAGCTAAACCAAGTGTCTGACAATTGTTAACAATATGTTATTCAGTAAAAATATTTTTTCAGTTAACAGAGAAGAATGCCATGGACAAAATGGCAAAACAGAACTTTTCAGCACTTATTCCTTCACAGAAACATCAATTTGAACAGCCATCCGTGCATCAAAGTGTCTTCAAAAGAGACAAGGAATCCAGGTGAGAGGTTATAGCACGTTTGTGGAGTAGAAAAGTAAGAAAAACGGCATAAAATAGAGTATAAAAGAGAGTTTTCTATTATCTGCATTACCCCGCCCCTAAACCTGGGTAGTGCAGCATGGAAAGAGATACTATGTATGTGCAGAGAGGAGAGCAAATGTAACACCTGACTTCAACATCAACTCCAATGCCAGGCACAATTCAGTGAACTCAACACCAGGCAGGTTTCTATAGCCACAGGCTATGGGACAGACCCTGTCAACCCAAGCTCCAGGCCTTCCCCTATGGCTCTAAGATCTAATGCCTCCAACCTCCATGGCTCCTATCGACATAGGCTCCAGGCCTTCGCCACAACCAGGCCATTTATGGCTTCCCCAGGCTCCACACTGGTTACTATAGACTCGTAAGTGCCTGGATAAACAAACCTCTACATCGACACAGTGGAATATTATTCAGCAATGAAAGAAATAATCTTTGAATGTGGCTTTTGTTGCAGAAAAAAAGCACGTGAGCTATGAAGCCATTAAAAGACATAGAGGAAACTCAAATACATACTACTAAGTGAAAGAAACCAATCTCAAATGACCACTTACTATATGAATCCAACTATATGACATTCTGGAAAAGGCAAAACTATAGAGACATCAAAACGTTCAGTGATTGCTGGGGGTTGAAAAGTGGGGAAGGATAAATGGGCAGAGCATAGAGGATGTTTAGGGCAATGAAACTACTCTGTGAGTTACTATAATGGTAGACACATGCCATTACACCCTTGTCAAAACTCACTGAATATACGATGGCAAGAATGGTCCCTAATGTCAATTATAAACTATGGGTGACAGTGATAAGTCAATGTTGGTTCATCCATTGTAACAAATGTACCTCTCTAGTGAGGAAGGCTGATAGTGGAGGAGGCTGTGCATTTGGGGAGGTGGGAATGTAGGAACTCTCTGTACTTTCCAGTATGCCTCACTGTTAACTTTACACTGCTCTAAAAATAAAGCGTATTTGAAAAAAGATTGAGCTGTTGATATAAGCCCAATGTCTACTTTGACGTCCAGAAATGTTTCTTTTAAAACGCTAATACACCACTTCCTGGAAGAAAATATTTGTTAACAAATTCTTTTCTAGAACAATTATTTTTGTGGGTGTTCCTGTCACAACTATACATAAAAATCAGAATATGCAGCAACATCTTGATACTCTAAAAACATAATACCAAAAACGTTAAGAAAATCATTTCTAAATTTGATCTAAGCCAAAATGTGGAGAAGCAAAAGGGAAGAAAATTATTTCTGTATAATGAGATTATAGGTTGTTTCTCCGAACTCCTCTACAGTTTTCAGTATTTTCCAACTTCTATCATGGAGATATATAAATATAGAAGTAGATATGTAGATATATAGTCATTAGATATATATTTATATATAATAAATAAACAAATACCATTTTTAGTATTATTTATTTATTTATTTATTTATTTATTTATTTTTTGAGACGGAGTTTTGCTCTTGTTTCCCAGGCTGGAGTGCAATGGCGCGATCTTGGCTCACCGCAACCTCCACCTCCTGGGTTCAGGCAATTCTCCTGCCGCAGCCTCCTGAGTAGCTGGGATTACAGGCACGCGCCACCAAGCCCAGCTAATTTTTTGTATTTTTAGTAGAGACAGGGTTTCACCATATTGACCAAGATGGTCTCGATCTCTTGACCTCGTGATCCACCCGCCTCAGCCTCCCAAAGTGCTGGGATTACAGGCTTGAGCCACCGCGCCCGGCCTACAGATACCATTTTTAAAAGATATATTTATGTATTTTATATATTTATATAATATATACATGTTCATATATACATCATGTTATCACCATTATGGATATAAAGAAGGACATTAAAATAGTGAAAAGATTAAAATAAAATGTACCAAAATGGAAACAGTGATTTAACTCTGCCTAGCTTTATGTGATTAAACAAGGTATTTTTCAAATCTATTTTTCTTTGCTTTCTAGAGGCTTTATAATAAATCTATATTTTTATATTTAAAAGCCTAATTTTTATTAAACAAATAAATATTCAGCAACACTGTCTTTAGAACATTTTTTAAATCAACTTGAGCATGAAGAAAATGTTATGACTATGGTGGTGAGCATTTTGAAAGATTAGCAGAAGCAGGGATAATGTGACATTTAGCTGATCTTTCAAGGGAAGCTAGACAAATGACACTTTTCAAAAAGAAAATAGTAACTAGTGTTGAAACGTGGTATTGCCAGTATGATTAAGAAGGAAAGTGTCAACTTCTTCTGTGGAAAATTCTAACATTACCAAACGTAAGAAGGCAAATACTTCAACAACAGAAATGAAAAATATCTTGATTCATTTATTTAACACATTTTAGAGTTTAATCCCAAAAAGTCTATTTTGAAGAAAAGAAAAAATCTTACTCGTTTATATTACCCTTTGCTGTGAACTGGCCAAATAAGTCTATCCAAGGTACGTTGAATACCGAGCATGCTGGAAACATTTTTATTGACATCATCTCTAATCCCTACAACAATAGTGCAAGGAAAGGTTTAACATCTTCTTTTTACAGAGAGGAAAGCTGAGGCTCAAAGAGGTATAGTAGCTCATTTAACATTACACATCTAATACGTGGTGGAGGTGGGACCTATACTTACATCTGTCAGACCTTAAAGTCTGTGTTCTTCTTTCTACCTCTCTGCCTCAGTCCAACAATTGGGATCTTTGCCATGATGCCTCACGAGTTCACGAGGCACTTTTCAGGAAGTTTTTGACTCAGACTTTATCACTCAGCAAGATACCTCAACTAATTTACAAAATGTGACTTGAAAAGCAGGTTGTAATTCCAAAAGCAAAAATCCAACCACAAAAGATAAAGTCTTAATCAGTAGAGCTTTACAGAAGGAAGTAATGTAGGTAGTAAGGGCACTTTCGGAAATGTCTGGAATCAGAGGAGTCGATGTATCACCTTTTAGAAATTGTACTCGCTTGGTAGCAAAATTTTCCTTGTGTTCACTTCAAATAATAGTCTTGTTGTTTTAAAACCAACGCACAGTCAGAGGGTGACTTGGATGTTTATTTTTTATTCTCTTTGCCTTCTTGTTTTAAGAATGGATTTTTCCTAAATTCTAATTATTATTGTAACTTACATAAGTGCAGCCGATTTTGCTTTTAAGGATAAAACTACCTTTAAGTAGCTTTGTCTGGATGATCAAAACCAGGCCGTGAAGAAGTGAGTTCCTAAAGGGTAGGAACTTTGCTTATGTCTATATCTCAGTTGTGTTAAACAGAATAACTGGCGCAAATTAGCAAATGATGCACTGAGGAATGATAGAACAAAAGACTTTATGAAGAACTAAGTTTCAGATTCAGGGTGACGCTAAGGAGCTAGTGTACCAGAGGATGTATGCCTTCTGCAATCACAAAAGCAGCATTCAGTCTGATATGGGCTCCAAGAAGTGCTCCTTGAGACCTGAAATTTTATCCTAACACTGCCACTAACAGGTTAAGTCAGAAAGAGTTCACTTCCCAGAGCTTTCGATTTCTGGTTTCCAAATCAGCACAATGAGAAACTGAAAAGAAGGAAAGAGGAAAAAAAGAGAGGGTCAGAGATCCCTCCTGCTTGTACAATGCCATGATTTGGACACAGGGTTTGGGCAACCATGGCCCATCCACCAATTCCTGCCTGTCGTCTCTTGTCAGACAGCTCACGAGCCACGAATGTGAAAGAATTCAAAAAAGTAACAATATCTTGGGACATGTCAACAATTATATAAAATGCAATTTTCAGTTCTCATAAAAGTACTTTGGAACTCAGCCCCACTCCTTTATTACCCATTTCTCTGGCTTTCACACCACAACCGCAGAGATAAGTAGCTGTGACAGAGACCATATGGGCTGCCAAGCCTAAAATATTTACTGCCTAGACCTTTCCAGAAAAAAAAAAAAAGGATTGCTGATCTTTTACACAGACAATCAAGCAAGCGATCACCTGAGAACATTAAAATCTGTGTCTAGGACAAATGGGGCCTATATAAACTAGGGAATAATCTTCCCCACTACTTATGCAAGAACATTCACCCTTGAGAGAGCAGGCTACATGGCTTGGCAGCACTACTGCCACCAGTCCAGACTTCCCCTCACCTGTGCCCTATAAGTGACCAGCATTTCTAGGCATCCGTGGAGCAGCGGGGTGCATTCTCATGGCTGCCCCACACCTTCCCTTCCTCCTGCTTCCTCACATTCTATTTTCTGAGTGGTTGTCAAAGGAACGCTGAATTTTGCTGTCACTTTTTCAGACCCCAATTCCACTTATGACAGTCTTGGTACCAGGAAGCATTCCAAGCTCCTATCTCATCACCACAACCGCCTGCTTCTCACTTAGTCCAGACGAGCTTGCCACAGTGCACTTGCTTTTTAATCGCTCTCTCTCTTCTTGCCTTCACCTCCTCTCCCTCCCTCTCTCCCTGGCTCTTTCTGTCACACGGGTGTGTGCACATACACAAGTTCCGATTAGATAAAAGAAGAAACACTTTTTAAGTTTCTTTCTAGGCCTAATAGAAAATTCTTTTTTTTTTTTTTTTTTTTTACAAAAACAGAGCTGTTTTTTTCCATTGCAAAAGTGTGGGTGTCCTTCCTTTTGGAGAGTAACAATCATTTTCTACATGGCCTGCTGACACATTGCATGTTGTACATATGTGTGTGTGCACATGTGCATATGAGTGTTAGAGTATGTGTGTAGCAGGGCATAAAAAGATGAAGGAGAGTGTGTATGTGCATGTTGGTTCATATGAGTGTGAGTGTGTGCATGCACGTGCCTGTGTGTGTGCACATGTGTATGAGCATGCTTGTATTTGCGTATGAGAATGTGCATGTGAGAGAGAAAGAATGCGTGTATGTGTGAATGTGTATGTGTGTGTATAGCAGGGAAGAAGGGGATGAAGGAGAGTATGCTAAAAAGAGAACACCTCAGAACAGTCAAATAAAAGATTCCACAACAACGTCATATCTTGTTAAAATACAGGATTCCCAAGTCAGTCACCTTCAAACTGGAAGCCTGGAGTGTAGAAAGAGTGGGTGTTCTTCTCTGACAACTTATTGTCTAAGACAATTTTATGATCAAAAATATATTCGAATAAAAGTACCTGAGAAAAGTACATAAAGAGAATATAGCAAAATGTTAACAATGGTTTTCTTTGGGTGAGAGGAAGAAGAGGCAGGTTGTGGTTGATCTGTTTCTTTTAGTTCAACTATTCTGCATTCCTCACTTTTAAATTTTGGATATTAAGCTGGAGAGAAAGAACATGAATATAAAGATGAATTCGCTGAATGGAGCAATGAATGCTGAGTTAGCCAAAAATGTATGGCTACCTTCTATATCTAATTATCTGAGGGCAAATCAGAAAACACCACTTTCAGAAAATTTTTTTTTTTTTTTAGAAATGAAGTTTCGCTCTTGTTGCCCAAGCTGGAGTGCAATGGCACAATCTCGGCTCACCGCAGCCTCCGCCTTTTCGGTTCAGGCAATTCTCCTTCCTCAACCTCCTGAGTAGCTGGGATTACAGGCACGCGCCACAATGCCCAGCTAATTTTTTGTATTTTTAGTAGAGACAGGGTTTTACAATGTTGACCAGGATGGTCTCGATCTCTTGATCTTGTGATCCACCCACCTCGGCCTCCCAAAGTGCTGGGATTACAGGCTTGAGCCACCGCGCCCAGCCAGAAATTTTTCAAAATGTGTTTTACGTTATTTTCCCTTTCAGCCTAAGGACTAAAAATTGAACACAACTGGATCTGAACCATTGCCTCAAAGATTCTTAGCCTAGTTCAAGATCCATTGTCTGGACACTCCTGCTTTTTAGACAGAAAACAGGGCTAAATTCCTATTGACTTCCAAATACACAGACCCACAGATTTGTCACAGTAGCCTCTCTCTCTCACCCTGTCTCTGTCCGTCTGAGTCTCTTTCTTTCTCTCTCTCTTCCCTCACATCATCCCCAAATCAGAATGCATATATAAAAATTTGATTAACTGAAACATAGAATGATCAAGATTTTACTACAAGAGAAATACACAGACTTCAGCTAAGATGTTTGGTTGAATACCTGCATATGCCTTCACTCCATCATTAAACCACATTAACATGGGATGATTAAAAATAAATAAACCAACAAAGATAAAAAGAAAATAAAGACAATCCCTTCAGCATATAGAAAACTGGCAAGCAGAAGCTGTCAGTGACACCTGACAGTAGACCCAGATATGCTAAATCCCAAGCCAGTGGCAGGAAGGCAACCAGGATCCCCAAGGGTTCAAGAGTTGGCAGCTAAATTTACCTAGGGAATTTATGTTTCAGTAGTAGGTAGATCCCAGATCCTCTCCCTATAATGGGTGACTGCATCCCACGGTGGTGGCAGGGTGGAGGTTTCCTCTCTATAGGGTAAAATTTGGTGTCTCTAGGCAGGAGCTCTCTAGACACAAGTGCTTAAATGTACACACTGAACACTGAGATCCTCCAGGTTTTCCTACCACTGAGTTCCAATGAGGGTGGCAGATACACTTGGTCAGAAGTTGAGATGATTTTTCTCTAGAGAGAATCTCTCTTGCTCAAGAAGAAAAGGTCTGACCCAGCAAGACCACCGCCCACAAAAATGTTACAATCACAGAACTTCCATCAGCTTTTAGCTTTTCAGTGCTCCATTTTTTTCTAACAGACACAGACAGCTAAGGGTCACCAGGCATGTGAGCAAAGCTTCTAACATGAATGGCCAAGATCAGAGCAAGAAGACACATAAGTGCAGCCTGAATGAGGACTGTGCTAGGAGATATGACCTTCTGAAACCCATATGAATGTTCTCGAAGAGATAAAAGTGTTACCATTTTCATGAAACAAGAACCAAATTTAAAGAAAAAGTAAACGCTTAGAAATTAAAAATATGACAGCAGAACTTGTGAAAAATTCTTCTTAGAATAGTAAGACAACAAAGTTGAGTAGATGAACCTTATGTCTTCCAGAAATAGCGATAAGAAAAAAGTTGAAATCCGGAAGAAAATTTGAACAGGTTCAACACTAAAATGATCAGAATTCCAAAGACAGAAATAGAGACAGACATAGAGAGAGAAAAAAGAACAGACACACGCAGCAAATAAGAGAGAGAGAGATAAACCCTAACACAGTAATTGCTGGAGACTACAACACCCAACTTTCAGCACTGGACAGATCTTCCAGACAGAAAACCAACCAATCAACATGAAATTTAATCTTTACTACAGACCAAATGGAACTGATATTCAAGGAACATTTCATCCAATGACTGCAGAATACACATTTTTTCAACTCAACACATAGATCATTCATAAGTATAGAAGATACCTTAGGTCAGAAACCAAATGCAATCACATTTGAAATCAGGACTAAGAAATTCATTCAAAACCATACACTTACATGGAAACTGAGTAACTTGCTCCTGAATGACTCCTGGGTAAATCATGACATTAAGGCAGAAATCAAGAAGTTTAAGAAGTTCTTTGAAAGTAATGAGAACAAAGGTACAACTTACCAGAGTTTCTGGGATGCAGCTAGTCAAGTAGTGTTGAGAGAAATGTATAGTACTAAATGCTCACATCAAGAAGTGAGAACTCGGGACAGCTGCGGTGACTCACTCTTGTAATCTCAGCACTTTTGGAGGCCAAGGCGGGCATATTACAAGGTCAGGAGTTTGAGACCAACCTGACCAACATGGTGAAACCCCATTCTACTAAAAATACAAAAATTAGCTGGTGTTGTGGCACATACCTGTAATCCCAGGTACTCAGGAGGCTGAGGCAGGAGAACTGCTTGAACCCAGGAGATAAATGTTGCAGTGAGCCCATATCACACCACTGCACTCCAGCCTGGTTGAGAGAACAACACTCCATCTCAAAAACAAAATTGAGATCTCAAGTTAACTACCCAACATCACAATTAAAAGAATTAGAAACCCAAGAGCAAAGAACACCCTCAAAGCTATGCTGAATGGGAGTGGGGAGACAGGGCATCTTTATCTTGTGCCAAGTTTTAAGGGGAATGCTTTCAGCTTTTGTCCATTCAGTATGATGCTGGCTGTGGTTTTGTCACATGTGGCTCTTATTATTTTGAGGCATGTTCCTTCAATACCTGGTTTATTGAGAGTTTTTAACACACATGAAAGTTGAATTTTATCAAAAGCTGTTTTTGCATCCATTGAGATAATCATGTGGGTAATTTTTTTCTTTAGTTCTGTTTATGTGACGATGACATTGATCAATTTGCATATGTTAAACCAAACTTGCATCTCAGGGAGGGTGGTTGTGACCAGGAATTTATCAGTTTCTTCTAGATTTCTCAATTTTTTCAGGTTCAGTGGCTCACATCTGCAATCCCAGAACTTTGGGAGGTCAAGGTGGATTGATCACCTGAGATTGGGACTTCAAGACCAGCTGGATCAACATGGAGAAACCCCATGTCTACTAAAAATACACAATTAACCAGACATGGTGGCACATGCATGTCATCCCAGCTACTCAGGAAGCTGAGGCAGGAGAATAGCTTGAACTCAGGAGGCAGAGGTTGCACTAAGCCGAGATCTCACCATTGTCCTCCAGCCTGAGCAACAAGCAAAAAACCTCATCTCAAAATTAAAGAAAAAAAAGTGCCTACAGTTTTACATCATATTCTGTGAGGGTGGTTTGTATTTCTGTGGGGTCAGTGGTAATATTGCCCTTATTGTTTTTGATGGTGGTTATTTGAATCTCTTCCCTTTCTCCTTCATTGGTCTAGCTTCAAGTTTATTATTTTTTAACCAGTATGATTTTAATAGACCAGTTACTGGGTAGTAAATTGAAACATACAGACTGCCATCTCCAAGAGCAGTCAT
The DNA here is from genome assembly GCF_049354715.1 of Callithrix jacchus. Lineage (NCBI taxonomy): Eukaryota > Metazoa > Chordata > Mammalia > Primates > Cebidae > Callithrix > Callithrix jacchus. The sequence continues at coordinate 158,910,193 of NC_133508.1, read as the reverse complement.
GATTTCATTTGGGTTCTTGAAAAATGTTAAGAAGTAGGTTGAGTTTTATTATTTTTTTCAGAAAACCAGCTTTTGAAAAATTTATGTGGAACCAAAAACAGCCAAGGCATTCCTAAGCACGAAGAGCAAAGCTGGAAGCGACATGCTACCAGACTTCAAACTGCATTACAGGGCTACAGGAAACAACAGCATAGTACTGGTACAAAAACAAACACATAGACTAATGGAACAGAATAGAGAATCCAGAAACAAAACCAAGCTTCTACAACTATCTGATCTTTGGCAAACTTAACAAAAACAAGCAAGGGGGAAAAGATTCTCCCTAGTCAATAAACGATGCCAGGATAACTGGATAGCCATATGCAAAAGACTGAAACTAGACCCCTTCTTTACATTACATACAAAAATTTGCTCAAGATAGATTAAACACTGATATGTAAAATCAAAAACTATAAAAGCTCTGCAAGACATGAGACAATGCCATTAAAAACATAAGCACAGGCAAAGATTTCATCATGAACATGCCAAAAGAAAAGGTAACAAAAGCAAAATTGAAAACTGGGGTCAAACTAAAATGAGAAACTTTCACACAGCAAAATAAACTATCAACAGAGAAAACTGACAACCTACAGAATGCGACAAAATGTTTGTAAACTATGCATTCCACAAAAATCTAATATCAAACATCGGTAGAGAAATTAAATTTACAAGAGGAAAACAAACAACCTATAAAAAGGTGGGCAAAGAACATAAACAGACACTTTTAAAACAAGACATATATGCAACAAGCAATCATATTAAAAAAGCTCAACGTCACTGATTATTAGAGAAATGCAAATGAAAATTATAATCAGATACCATCTCACACCAGTCATAATGGCAATTACTAAAGCAAAAAAAAAAAAACACATACTGGCAAGGTTAGAGAGAAAAACAACACTTACACACTGTATTCGGGAATGCAAATTCGTTCTGCCACTGTGAAAAAGTGTCATGATTCCTCAAAGACCTAAAGAGTGAAATACCATTTGATTCAGCAAACCTAGTAATGGGTTACTAGGTATGTACCCAAGGGAATATAAATCCTTCTGTTATAGAGACATGTGCACGCATATGTCCATGGCAGCACTGTTCACAATAGCAAAAATATGGAATCAAGCTAAATGCCCATCAATGGTAGACTGGATCAAGAAAATGTGGTACATATACAACAAAAAACACTAGGCAGCCACAAAAGAATGCGATCATGTTCTCTTCAGGGACATAGATGAAGCTGGAGACTATTATTCTTAGCAAACTAATGCAGGAACACAAAATCCAAATACCAGATATTTTCACTTGCAAGTGGGTGCTAAATGATGAGAACACAGGAACATACAACAGGCGGAAGAACAACACACACTAGAGCCTTTCAGAGAGTGGAGAATGAGAGAAGGAAGATCAGGAAAAACAACTAAATGGGACTAGGCTTAATACCGGAGTAATGAAATGATCTGTACAACAAACCTCATGACAGACTTTACCTAAATAACAAACCTGTGCTTGAACCTTTGAACTTAAATAAAAGTTAAAAAAAAAAAAGGCAACTTCTCAAGTTGAATAACATAACCTCCTAGGTTTAAACACATGAACACAAACTCACACCAAGGAACATTGTCTTGAAAATCTGCAATATATGACAAAGGAAAACAGGTCTCCTAAGTTTTCAGAAAAGTTTTTTAAAAAACAGTATTTACAAAGAATCAAAAATCAGAATGATTTCAGGCTTCTCAGCAGCACTACCAGAAGCTGGGAAATAATGGAGTAGTATCTTTAAAACTTGAAAGGGAAATTATTTTCAATCAAAAATTCTATGCCCCACCAGTCATGTAAGTGTAAGAAGAAATAAAGTCATATTTCAGAACAATTTGCTTCAGTGTATCCTTGCTTGAATAAGTTACTGGAGGATACAGTCCACAAACAAGAGATTCAGGGCACGGGGCAGTGCAAAACAACAGAGTGGGTTTGTATTTGTATTTAAACGACAGCAGCATTCGAGAGTTAGGGAATACTGGAGGAGGAGTTTTCTCCAGCATCCCTGGAGCCCACACCTCTCATTTCCACATTCCTATGTCCCATTGCTGCCCATGAATTCTGATCACCTATTCCTTTGATAGAGGTATTTCTCTCACCGATTAGCTGTAGTCAAGTGGCTCTTTCTTGGGCTACAGGAGGAAATCTATTGCTTTTCATTAAACATCAATTGGATTAACCTAGGCTGAAGGTCAGCATTATGCCATCAGCTGTACATTCTTGGGAAGACATCTACTCACAAACTGGTTAAAGAACGTGGCCCTCCTACCTCTGACTTGTGTGATTCTAAGCAAGCTATTTAGCACCCTCTCATCTGTGAAACAAACATAAAGTTCTTATCTTGGGCTCCACAAACAGAAAGTGTTGAACAAGAAGAGTTTCTTCTCCTCCAAGGCCAGACCATATGGAGGACCCTAAGACAGCCACAGCCTTGGTCAGTAGGACAAACACAGGGTTCAAATTGCACCATTAAAACTGTGGCCAAACGTTTGCTCTGCCTCTCAGTCACTCACTGTCATAAGGCTCTACCAGTTCCCATTCCAGATAGGAAGTGGGCTTTTGTTGGTTTTTGTTGTGTTTTTCAAGAGATGGAGTCACCCAGGCTGGAGTACAGTGGCATGACCATAGCTCACTGCAGCCCCAAACTCCTGAGCTCAAGTGACCTTTCTGCCATGGCCTCCTGACAGAAGCTGGGCCAACAGGGCAGAAGGTATGCATCCCCACACCCAGTAATTTTTTTTTTGAGAGATGGGGTACCGCTATGCTGCCCAGACTGCTCTCAAATTCCTGGCCTGAAGCAATTTTCCCATATTAGCCTCCTAAATTTCTAGGACTGCAGGTGTGAGCCACTGTGCCCAGCAGGTGTTCTTAAATGCAACTTCCACACTGCTATTCTGAAGAAGGGCAAGAAGCAAAAAGACCCTCCTTGAAACATAGAAAATAAAAGCATTCACTATTAAGTGGAGGCAGAGTTGATGATCAGCCAAAACTACTTCAACTGTAATCCAGAAGTCCCATTGATACAGGAGTTCTAAAGAAATTATTTCGTCAGAGATTGAAAGTAAGGAAGTCTTTGGTAAGATTTCCCTTTGAATAAAAAGCAGCCCCAAAACCATTGCTAACAAAGAGCGGCCTGTAAAATCGAGCTGCAGATATAGACAAGCAAGCTGGAAGCTTGCACAGGCGAATGCCAGCAGCTGTAACAATAGGAGGCTACTTGGGTGCCAGGCATGCTCAACCTGACGGCTTTATCTTCCTTTTATCAACCACAAGTGCAGTAAGGGACAGACAACATGCACTGGCCAAGTAGAAAACCTATATGCATAAGAAGATTCAGGTGGATAGCCAGCTTCTTCACGAGCTATGTAAAGCTCTCACCTGGTCCAACCCATATTTGGACCCTATGTAAATCAAACACCACCTCCTCAACAAGTCTATAAAACCTTGTGCAGTTCACCAGAAAACCAGAAAACACACTCAGAAGCCCCTCTCTCTCTCTGCAGAAGAGAGAGATGTTCTCTTTTCTTCTTTTGCCTGTAAAACCTCCATTCTTAACCTCACTCCCTGTGTATCCACGTCTTTGATTTTCTTGACATGAGGCAATGTACCTTGGGTATTACCTCAGATGGACAATGCTGCTTCATCATAGTTCTGTTTTGTTCAGGTTGTGGGACAAACGGCTCCTTTCCTCTGCAACCTCAGCTCAACCTTACTCAGGCCTCCTTCCAGCAGAATCACAGAGCCAAATGAAACCCCTTAGTCTTCTTTTAAATGGGCAGCCGCTCCAAAGAAAGCAGCATGATGAGTTTCAGGTGGCCCGGGGTGGGGGCAGTGCTACTCGGGCTTCTCCGTGCTCAGTCCCTCTCAGTTCAAAAGCGCACCACGTGGAGCAATAGAACACCTGCTCATCTGAGTTTTAAAAATAGTGGGAGGAAAAGCGCTGTCTTCATGCTTATTTCCCTGGCAGAGGGGAGGTCATAAAACACTAATTTCTAAGCAGTGAACCAGAGTTTTACTGATCTCTTCTGTTACTTACTCATGTTTACCCAGAGAAACCACATCACAAATCTGAGTCTCCTCTGGCAAGAGAAGGAATCGGATTCATGATTCTCTCAGCCCCCTTTCCACAGAGTTCTGACTCCACTTCTAAAATACTTTTCTGCAAGCCTCTGTACCTCATAAATGTTTTACTATACTCGAGACAGCAAAGGGAAGCACAGATTAGCTACTGTTTTCAGAACAGTGGAAACATGCTGTCTTCTCCACGTTTGGCATTGGAGTCAAAGATCAAGCGCCAAACAGTAGTTGTCAAGAATCCTTTCATTTACAGTCAGGTTCTAGACTTTTCAAATGGTGTGGGCAAGAACCAGTTTTGCCAGAATAGGTTATTATCTACCTCTTACCTTTATACGACAGGACTACAAATTCTCTTTTTTAAGACAGAGTCTTGCTCTGTTCCCGAGGCTGGAGTGCAGTGGCATGATCTCGGCTCACTACGACTTCTGCCTCTCAGGTTGAAGTGATTTTCCTGCCTAAGCCTCCTGAGTAGCTGGAATTACAGGGGCCCACCACTACACTCAGCTAATTTTTGAATTTTTAGTAGAGACAGGGTCTCCCCATGTTTGCCAGGGTAGTCTCCAAAGCCTGACCTTATGATCTGCCTACCTGAGCTGCCCAAAGTACTGAAATTACAGATGTGAGCCACCACGCTGGGCATTTTTTTTTTAATTACACTGAAGACTTTTGAAAGGGTTGTGTGTTGTATGAACTCCCTCCTCACCCAATTCTCATGGATGGGAAAATGCTGCTGCTTCATTTTAAAGCTAATGAGCTGCCTGAACAGGAACTTCTAATTAACCATTCAAACTGATTAGCTCACGTCCCTGAAGGCTGGAGAACACGGGAACTGCTATCCCATCTGAATACAATCCAAAGGCAAAAGGCTGTGGCCAAGTTGAAATAATGGGGCAGATAGAAGCGATAAAGACTGGAGCTGGGAGTGGCCCGTACTTCAAGTTAAGCCAAACAAAGGTGTTTGCATGTTTTATATGGGCCAAATAGGAATTCCATAATAGAGAAAACCATTGATTTTAAGGAGGACGCTGCCCTGAAAAGCTTCCTGCCAGGGGTAAGGAAGAGGCTGCCCAGGACCCCCAGAGGCAGGTGGTAGGAGGGCTCTTAGTGGCTTCCTAGAAACTGTATTACCTGAGGTGGTGAACTGCTGTCAGAGATCCCTACCAGGAGAATTTCTCAGGAACGCATGAGAAAGGGCCCAAAACTGCAGGCCTGCTGCTAAAATGTGACACCATAATACAGCTGAACTATTCAATAAGGCCCTATCTGTTCCTCTGTCTCTCCTTTCTCCCTGCCCCTATCCAACCCTAGAAGAGCCAGAAAGCACTGCTAAGAAGTGAGGGTGGATGGTCATAAACAAACACACTGCCCTCCTTTCCCTTCCCACTGTGGGTTTCTCAGGCTGAGGCTGTCACAGAGGAGGAGGGATGAAAATTGTTTTCATTGATATTTTATCATGAACATTTATGAACATACAGCGAAGTTGAAAAAACTTTACAGTGAACACTTTAACTGTATCTTCACCAACTTGGAGTGTTGTTTTATCTCATGTCCATCCATAGATCCATCTTTCTATCCATCCAGTAATCCATTATAGGTTTTAGGCATTTTAAAATAAATTGCAGACATCAGTAACTCAACGTGCATTAACTAGAATTTGGTACCTTTTTTTTTCCTTTTGGTGTAAAGTTTACAAATGATGAAATGCAAAAATTTTAAGTATGTATTTACCGAATTTTGACAAAAGTATACATATGTGTAACCCAAAACTCTATCAAATAAAGAACATTACTATAATCCCTGATATGGTTTGGCTGTGTCCTCACCCAAATCTCTTCTTGAATTGTAGCTCCCAGAATTCCCACGTGTTGTGGGAGGGACCTGGTGGGAGAGAATTTAATCATGGTGACAGTTTCCCCCATACTGTTCTTGTGATAGTGAATAAGTCTCACAAGAACTGATGCTTCCATAAGAGGAAAGCCCTTTTGCTTGTTTCTCATTTCTCTCTTGTCTGCCACCATGTAAGATGTCCCTTTGACTTTCTGCCGTGATGATGAGGCCTCCCCAGCCAGGTGCAACTGTGAGTCCCTTAAACCTTTTTTGAATAAAGTACCCAGTATCACGTATGTCTTTATCAGCAGTGAAAAAACGGACTAATACAATCCCAGAAAGTTTCCTCATGACTTGTCTCAGTCTCCAGCTCTGTACCCTTGGATTTTTTTCATTGTAGACTAAGTTTGCCAACTTTAGAAATTCCACATAACTTGAATCATGTTGTGATAACCCTATATATAAGGCTCCCTTCAGTCCACAAAATAATTTTTATATTTATCAGTCAGGTTACACATATCAGTATCTCTTTCATTTTTATTGCTGAGTAGTATTTCATGCTATGAAATAACGTAGTTCGCTACCTGATCCTCTATTTGTGGTCACCAGAAATATTTTCAACTTTTGATTATTATGAGTAAAGCTATTGTGGTCTTCTATAAGTATTTTTATTAACATGTATTTTCACTAATTGGGGTAGATTCCTAACTCGGAAATTTATTAGAGATGAGATGTATATTCGTTCTATAAGAAAATTCCAGAAATTTGACACAGTAGTTGTACTGTTTTATAGTCCCATTAGCAATAGTTATAGTTGTGCTGTATTCTTGCCAATTTTGGTGTTTAGTCTTTCCCAACCTAGTTATTTTGTGGGGTGTGCAGTAGTATCTCACTGTGGTTTTAATCTGCATTTCCTTGATGTTAACCATTTTGTCCCACTTGTATATTATCTTTGCAAAGTGGCTCCTCAAATTTTTCCCCTTCTAAACAGTAATTGTTATCTTTTTTTCTTTTAGTTGTTCTGTCATCCAGGCTGGAAGGCAATGGTGCAATCTTGGCTCACTACAGCCTCTGCTTCCTGGGCTCAAGCGATCCTCCCACCTCAGTCTCCCAATTAGCTGACCAGGCTAACTTTTTGTATTGATATTAGCCAACATACAAGGCTAATTTTTTGTACTTATACTAGGTGTCAGGGTCTCACCATGTTGCCCAGACTAGTCTCAAACTCCTGGCCTTAAGCCATTCATCCTCCTCGGCCTCCCAAAGTACTGGCACTACAGGTGTGAGCCACTGTGCCCAGCCTTATTTTCAGGTTATAAAACTGCTTTCTATATTCTGGAAATCAGGCTCTTTACTAAAAATAGATTTATGACCATTTTCTGTCAGGCTGTGGCTTGCATATTCTTTTGTTTAATGTATCTTTTAATTTTCCCAGACACATTTTTCTGCAAAATTTGTGTTAGTTTTTGTTGTATTTTTCAGATACTTTGTTCATTTCATCTAAGTTGCAGAATTTGTCACCATGACGTTGTTTATGATAGTCTCTTATTATCCTTTTCACGTCTGCAGGATCTGTAGTGATAGTTTCACTTCGCTTTCACTTCTGATATTGATACTGACCATTTGTGTTTCCTCTCTTTTTTTCCTGATCAGAGTAGCTTAAGGTTTATTAATGTTGATATTTTAAAACAACCAGCTTCTTTGCTTTGTTAGTTTTCTCTATTATTTTGTCTGTCTTCAATTTGGTTTATCTCTGCACTTTTACCTTTATTGTTTCCTTCTTACTACTTCGTTGGCGTTTTCTTTGCTCTGTGTGTGTGTGTGTGTGTGTGTGTGTGTGTGTGTGTGTGTGTGTTTTCAATCTTCTTTAGGTGAACATTTACGTCATTGATTTTAGACCTTTCTCTTTTTCTTCTATTGCAGTATAAGCATGTACGGCTATACTTCCCTCTGGGAACTCCCATAGCTGTAATTCATAAGTGTTGGCATGTTGTATTTTGATTATCCCTTAGAATAAAATATTTTATATTCTACCTTTTGATTTCTTCTTGGGCTTGTGTATTATATTTAATCTCCAAGTACTTGGAGCTTTCCTAGTTCTCTTATTGTTAATTTCTGTTTTAATCCTATTGTGGTCAGGTAACATACACTGCATGAATTCAATTTGATTTAATGTATTCAGTCTTGTTTTACGACCTAGCATGTGACCTATCCCAGTGAACACTACATGTACTTGAAACATACAGTATTCTGTGGTTATTGGGTGTCGTCTTCCATTGGTTTGTTTAAGATGGTGGAGAGTGTTGTTCAGGTCATCTGCATCTTGACTAAGATTTTGTCTAGTTTATCTATCAATTGCTTGGGAGATGGGTATTAAAATCACCAATAAAAATTGTGGATTGTTTGTTTATTCCTTTAGTTCAATTTTGTTTTGTGCAAATTGACGCACAAATTATTTTTAATCCATTTTTTTGATGAAATGACTCTTCTGTAATCATGAACTATCCCTCTTTATCTTTGGAAATACTGTTTTGACTTAAGCATATTTTATTTGGTATTAATATAGCTTCTTCACACTTCCATTACTGACTGTTTGCATAGCATATCATTTTAAATGTACTCATTTACGGTCAGGTACAGTGGCTCACACCTGCAATCCCAGCACTTTGGGAGGCTGAGGCAGGTAGATCACTTGAGGTCAAAAGTTTAGGACAAGCCTATCCAATGCAGTGAAACCCCAGCTTTCTTAAAAATACCCCCACATTTAGCTAGGTGTGGTGGCAGGTTTCTGTATTCCCGGCTACTCAAAAGGCTGAGGCAGGAGAATTGCTCGAACCCAGGAGGCGGAGTTTACAGTGAGCAGAGATCGCACCACTGTACTCCAGCCTGGGAGATAGAGTAGGACACTGTCTTTAAAAAATTCAAATGTACTTATTTAGACCTACGTATATTTGTCTGTTTTTTTCTATTCAAAGTGTGTATTTCATATACAGCACTGGGTCTTGTGGGTTTTTTAAATCAATTCTGGCAATCTCTGCACTTGAATTGGAGTATGTGGTATGATTCATTAACATTTAACGTTATTAAATATAGATTTATTAGTGGTTGAATGATGTAATTGGATTCAAGCTTACAATTGAATGGTTTGTTTCATTATTTTGTTTGTTTTTGTTTGCATCCCCTTCCCCACTTTTTGTCCTGTCCCTTTTCTCCTGATGTCTTTTGGACTCTTTAAATACTTTTAAAATTTCATTTTAAAGTATCCATGACTTATTAGATGTAGTGGTTGAATATTCCTTATCTGAATTCCTTGGGACTAGAAGTGTTTTGGATTTTAAACTTTTTTCATATTTTGGAACATTTACATATACATAAAGAGATGTCTTAAAGATATAACTGAAGTCTAAACACAAAATTCACCTATGTTTACATACACCTCATACACATAACGCAAATAAAATTTTACATATTTTTAGCAATTTTGTGCACGAATCAAAGTTTGTATATATTGAACCATCAGAAAGCACACATATCGCTATCTCAGCCATCGATGTGGATGAATTTCAGATCTTGGAATATTTTGGATTTTGGGGTTTATGGATCAGAGATGCTCAACCTCTACCTGTTTTCATTGTTGATGATTTTATGTGTTAAAATATGTAAAAAAGGGTTACGTTTTCAGCTGAATGAGATTTTTGAGTTTGGAAATTAAACTAAACAGGATTTTTCTTAAGTTCCAGGATACAGGTGCAGAATGTGTAGGTTTATTATATAGGTATATGTGTACCATGGTGCTTTGCTGCACCTATCAACCGTTCATCTAGGTTTTAAGCTTCACATGCACTAGCTATTTGTCCTAATGGTCTCCCCGTCTCACCCTCCTCTGACCCCCAACTGGCCCCAATGTGTGTTGTTCCCTCCCTGTGTCCATGTGTTCTCACTGTTCGACTCAAAATTATGAGTGAGAAAGTGTGGTGCTTGGTTTTCTGCTCCTGTTTTGAACTAGACAGAATTTCTTAATATCTTAAATTGTTCAGTGAAATAGAAAATATCAAAGATTCTACCCAACAGGTGGGTAAGAATGAGTCCACGTAGAAAATTTATAAAGTGAAGGGAAATAACAAACCATTTCTGATTGCTCCCTGCCACAGCCAGTGCATTCAACCTTTTTCCTGTCCTTTTATTATTTTTTCATTGTTCTTACAGTCATTATTATTTTTCCCCAAATGAAAAAATAAAAGTGGTGGGATTGATAGTGAGGAAACAAAGACTGACAGCTGCCCCTACACCTGAGTTTAACTTTTGAGAAATATAGTCAACATGATGATTTTCACACAGGGCTAGTAGGCCTTCTGCATCTGTTATAATTCCTGTTATGTTGTGGACAGAAAATAAATTTTTCTCTCCATGGGAACCTGTTAGTGATACTTGAGAACAATGTCAACTGTAGACCAAAACCGAATACAAGTGGAAATATTGTTTCATTTTTTTTTTGCAGTATTCCTTTTCTAAGACCTGAGATAGGAGGATAAAAAAGGAAAAAACTATTGACATGTGCAACAACATGGCTGAATATCAAAAACATTTTCTTTACTAAAAGAAACCTTACATATGGAGTGATCACAATATAATTCTATTTCTATCAAACTTTAAAATCTGTGCTGAAAGAATATTTAAAAGTATATTTGGGTTCGGGACCGACTAAGAGGAGGCAAAACTGAACTTTCTAGTCTCTGCTGTAATCCAAAACCCATGCTATAAACTTTGTACACAGTATCTCATTTAATCCTCAAAATCACCCTAACAGGTAGTTACTGTCACTTCCCCTGCTTCAAACAGAACATAAAGCTCAGAGAATCCAGGTACTGTGGTTTTTTTGGTTTTTTTTTTTGAGACGGAGTTTCGCTCATGCCACCCAGGCTGAAGTGCAATGGCGTGATCTCGGCTCACTGCAAGCTCCGCCTTCTGGGTTCAGGCAATTCTCGTGCCTCAGCCTCCCAAGTAGCTGGGACTACAGGAACGCACCACCATACCCAGCTAATTTTTTGTATATTTAGTAGAGATGGGGTTTCACCATGTTGACCAAAATGGTCTCGATCTCTTGACCTCGTGATCCACCTGCCTCGGCCTCCCGAAGTACAGGGATTACAGGCGTGAGCCACCATGCCTGGCCCGGTACTGTGTTTTACACCTACTTAGAAGTCACCAATTCCTAAAGTTCTATAAAATGTTCTAAATAAAAATGAATAAAGTAGGCAAAAAAGACCACGTAAATAGCATTTCTACAAATATCTCCTAAGACGATTCTCACATCGATGTCCAAAGACATTTACAAGAATGTTTTCCACAACACTGTTTAAAATAATAGAAAACTACAAGCAACCTAAATGTCCATAGAAGAGTTAGATTCTTTCTCTTATTTCCATATAATGCAATACTGTGCTGATGTAGAGATATCATATTCATTTTTAAAAATTACATTCACCTTCTTCTCATGGATCCAAGGAGATATGTAAGAGAATATCTATTGCATTTTGACATAAACATAAATACAAAGGAAATAGTAGGGGCTCTCTACAAGTGGTTATATATTGGAAGTGGAAGAAGAGAAAAATAAAAGGGATCATGAACTTTGTATATGCTTTGGTAGTGTCTGGTTTGGTATATAACTTGAATTTTTTCATAAATATATTTTACAGTCTGCATAATTACTAGGTAAGAAGACAAGTAAGTCACTTTAGTAAAAGTTCTTCCAATTACTGCAACTGATTTCTACAGCCAGAATGTTCCCAGAACCCGAAAAGAGGAAGCACTATAAATGGAAGGCAGAAATACTGACACTAGAGGGCCAGAGCTGGAGAGGGTGGATCTAATGCAGCAAATCCATCAGCAGTTCTCATCGCCATCTTTGAGAAACCTCACAATTTTCCGTGCTTCATAAATGAGTTAAATTGAAAACAAATCCATGACAGTGGTGCATGAGAAAGGTTACATGTGTCCCGAATAATAAAGTCTGCGCACAATATAATTTAAAACATACCATTTTACATTCATAAGATTGACAAACAAAAAGTAAAAGCCTAGGAATATCAAGTGAAGCCAAACACAAAACAAGTTTCCCCACATTTCCTGTGGGAATACCAATTGTTACAACTACTTTAAACAATTGGAAATTCATAGTAAAAATGAAGACAAGCCTCCCCTACAATTTACCAATCCCTCTTCTGGGAACACAGTAAGAGAGATTCTTCCCAAGAAACCTGTAAACAAATTTATATGGCACTATGCATGTAATTGTACATCGTGGTATTTCCATATGGTAAAGTATTATTCGGCAGGGAAAGTAAGTAGACCAGAGGTAGACATTTCAATATCAATAAGTTTTAGAAAAATAAAATGGAGTATAGGAAGCTGCAACTATATCTGTAATGCTTTGTTTTGCCAGGAAAATAAAGGGACACGTGGGGAGGGCAAAGGACAACAAAAACTAAACAATCTGAAACACATGCAGAAAAATACCCATATTTTAAAATTTTCCATTGCTGCTTATATTAGTTTCTGTCTTTTCTATACGCTTGAAGTACTTGATAATCAAGAAAACATAAAAAGCATAGGAAAAAGTATTCTGAGAAAATACATCGAAAGGTTTATGGTTATTAGATTTGGTAAGATTTTAAATGACTTTAATTTTCTTTGTCATATCTCTCTATATGTCCTAGTCATACCATACTAAATGTGTATTTCATTTATGACAATAAAAATGTATTATTTAAAAACTCATATATATGCAGTTTTATCTGACATGATGAAACTCTACGAAACATAGATTCAGCAAAAATACTGAGAACAAGAACAAAAATAATGATATGAAGAGTTGTTGACTTTTGGATGGAGCTATGAGTGACTTTACATTTATCTCTAAACTCAATTTTTCTATAGTGGGCAAATAAAATATTTGTGAATGCTAGATTAAATAGAAAGCTATAGGTTTTAAATGAAAAGGAATTCAAATAATTTTCCAGCATGATAAAATGTTCATATTCCTAAATATGAACTACTTTACAAAAGCACCAGTGATTTTAAAGAAACATTAGATGATTTTTAAAGGAAGTCAGTTATGATACTGCAGTTTATAGTGATACTGAGTGTTTGCTAGCTCCACTAATCAGGATATTAAGTTAATAGTATATAATATGCCATAAAGAAATTATATGAGCAGAGGTTACTGCAAAAGAAGAACACAATGATTTTAAGTGGGCTGGTGACCTGAATTTCTTCCAGTGAGGGGAAACATCAGTCATTTGATCAATGAAGTGCCTTTTATAAATCTTCAGGAAATCTCCTATGAAGGCTTTAAGAAGATGGATTTCTTATTACTTCTGATGTATGTTCCCATGAAATTTTTACCATTGCCACCATAGGCCTGCCCAGCCTAAGAGATGGAAACTGTGAGTCCAGCCCACTGACGCCCACCATCAGTAAGAAGATTGCACACTGAGGAGGCCATGACCAGCCTGCTGACTGAAATCTATACTGTAAAAGGATGATGCTGCTCCAGCAATCCTGAAACCCTGCCCTAGGATCAATGCAAAGTGGTGTCAACCTTAGAATTTCAATATGCCTAGGCAGATAGTTATCTTTAAATATAAGAACAGTATCATTTTCTGGAGAAACCAAAAGAATCCAGAAAAATTCTACAGTAGTCTACTCTGCCCTTCCTCCCCGTTCCGTCTTGTTAGTAACAGCCAAATCCAGGCACAAAGATGTCCTAACTTCTACACCTGAGGTTGCCCACAACGTGTGCTAGGTGACGCATCTTATAGAGCACATATGCAAACAATTATGGGATCTGAAAAACAATAACTCAGGCAGAAACATTAGGAATTAGTGCCCCTAAGTGAACCAGTGGGACAAAATGTGGCTTAGAGAGTTTAAACAACTTTCCCCAGTAGCTGATAAGTTACGGTGGCCTTAGACAAGCTGACAAGAGTGGTAGCAAAAAGGCTTCAAGGATTACAAATTGTTCTACTATAAGGTTTTAAAAAGGTTTCAAAGGCAAAGAAGAGCAAATGAAGCCATGAATTTTACAATCTATATATTTTTAGCCCTTTCTCTTTTTTGCTTTTCTTGGGTACACTAATTAGACCCTGCAAACACATTCCCACCCACAATGTTGTCTCCATTGCTTTAGGGCCTCACCTCTGAGCAGCCAGAGGAAATGCAGCTGACCCCTTATTTAGTTAACAACCTTTTATACTCTGCCCTTTCGCTTTGCTTTCTCCATGCCAACATAAGACATACAAAGATTCTTCTGCCTCCAAGATGCGGCAGCTTTCTTCTCAGCTAGTTACCCCCAGCTAAAAATAACTGTTCCACATACTCAGAGATATATGGCAATCAAGCAACCAAGTGCCCCTTTTGCCAATGACATGTTTTTAAAAAATATGTTCAATGAGAGGCTCTTTGAAAATTATTCACTTTTTTTCTGAGTTGCAAAGGAAAACGAAAGGCAAATTATGGCTCTATAAGCAACTGTTTGCACAGATCCCATTAATTCGCCATCCACAGGGCTATTGACAACTAGCTCTTTTCTCTTGTCATTTCGCTTACCAGGCAGAAATGATTACAAACTTAATTTCTTTGGGGGGTTATTTAGGTTAGAGAGGGCCCCTTGATAATGCAGAAGTCATAACGGCCACCAGAGACAGGAGAACAATAGCTCCCAGTGCTTCCACAATGGAGAGAGAGATAACTGAATGTCATATTCGGAAGAAATTCAAACCATCATTGATTTTGTCAGATGAAAAAACTGAGGCTCAAAGAGGTTAGGGGGTTAACCAAAGTCAGTCAGTGTTTTAGTTTGCAGCAAAACTGAAAGCAGGTGCTAAGCATTGCAACACCTGGTGTCTTCCTTCCTCCCCTCCATCCTGCTGCTACTAGTGTCAGTGGCAAATACAAGCCAGTTCAAGAAAATGTGGCCTCAGCGAGGAGTATTAAGGACAAAGCACCAATGCATTTTGCCATCTACAACAAATTCCTTAATTACAAGGCTTCATTTATTCACAGAAGCTGCCTCTTTTGTACATAGCCAAACACACACACACACACACACACACACACACACACACACACACACACACACACAGTGTGACAGAGATAATTTATCATTATCTGAACGCACTCAGGGTGGTCAATTTCAGCCAGAGTGAAGAACAGAGAAAGGCAGGGTCAAGGGCACTATAGAAATAGCTGTTCCTGCTTCACTTTTCAGCCCTCCTTCCCCTCCCATCAGCCCACTTTCATTACTTTTCTCTTTGATGCAAAATCTGAAACTCTTGGTCAGGCAGCTCTGCTTATCAGTGGGTTCTGAATAACCCACTTTTATCAAACTTCATCTGATGGACCCAAATATGTTTGATCTTAGCAAATAGTACCCTTATCAGTCCTAAAATGACACTGTCCCAAAGTGAATAGTGTTAGCAGCCAACTCTCTAGAACCAGAAAGAAGTATGTTTAAATCCTCAATCCATCACTTTCTAGCCATGCTGTCATGTCCAACTCATTCTTCTTAAACAATATCTCACTAAGCACACTAGACTGCAGAAATGCACACAGATAGGGCCTTACCTTTTCTGGCTTTATTCCTGTGAGGCAGAAGTGGACACTAACATATCTGTCACTCCAGTTAATGTAAAGGTTTAACTGGTACAAGTGCTGTGCAGGCAGGTCTCTGGAACAATGAGAGCACCCAGGAGAAGGCTTTGCTTTAGTTACAAAGGTCAGGAAAGGTTTCCCCTAGGGAGGGACCGAGATCAGAAGCATGAGTGGGCAGTAAGTGGGCAAAGTAAGGACGATCTGGCATTCCTGGCAAATATGTCGTGCAGGGGGACCTGGACCTTGGCCAGTACAAGATGCTGAGTCTTTGCAGTGCAGAGCAGAGAGGAGGGGCACGCCATGAGGACAGAGAAATGGAAAGAAGACTGTGGCCATGGTGAGGAGGTCTGTCCTCATTCTAAGAAGGACTGGGAGGTATGGGGCATGGTCTGACTTATGTGGAGGACAGACTGGAGACAACATGGACACAGACACACAGGTGGAAGGCCAGGAGGTAATCCACAGAAGGGCTGCAATGAGAATTTTAATGGAAAGAAAAAACAGAAGCTAAGGGATATTTAAGAACTAAAATCAGCAGGCCTGAATGGTAAGTTGGATATGAGAAGTGAGAGAGAAAGGGATAAACCAGAGCTCACTCATAGGACTTTGGCTTGTGTGACTGGATAGGTGGTGGCACCATTTTCTAAAAACCAGAATGGAAGAAGGAACAGACTAGTGAGTTAAACCTCATAGCCTCAGTTTTCTCATCTGTAAAATGGGAATAGTCCTACATATATCACAATGTTTTTGAAAGCATTAGAAAATATTCCTAGAAAATGAAGCCTTCATACAAAGTGGTGTATGTTTCTCTCCCAAATAAATGGGACCTATTCTTATAGGCTTCTTTTTCTTGATCTGATTGGAAACTCAGGATCTCAGATATTCATTTCTTTTCATCCTCTTCTCTGATGGCTCTACCAAATTGCTGGTTTACTGATCTCATCACCCTAAACAACGTATGGTACTCCATACTAGTCAAATAGGCAAGTTGGCAATTGCTCTTCTGAACAAATTATTGTAAATGTCACTGCTACAGTGCAGCTCATAGTGGCTCACTTGGCTGTTCAAGGGAAAAATTCTTGCAAATGCAGCTCTTATTATTTGCCAAATGTTCATGCACAAATGCATTTATTTTACCAAGAGCGTAGTGTTGGGTCATTTAAGGAGAATGGAAAAACACCACTCACAATTGAAGAGGCAAAATAGCATACATACAGCACTCCAGAGCTTGCAAACCCCTTCATATACACTATACCAATGGTACCTCACACTGACTGCGGAGAGGCTGAGATGACGAGAAAGGGCAGGTATATTTATGATTATTTTTACAAGTAAGGTTAACTTAGACAAAGTAATTCTCTCCAGGTCACAACTCAAGGAAGTAATACATTTCTGTGATGAAAATACAAGTCTTGGGGCTCCTGATTTTATCATGTGTCTATCAAAATCCCCCACCTGCCAACGTTAAGCCATACAATGTAGAACATAAAAACCATACAGCCTCTGAAACAGAGGAGAGGGGCGAGATCAAAACTCATTTGAACTTACATATTTTATCAATTCATTATTAGTCCACTATTATCATTGTGGTCATCATTAATAGACAAGACGTGTTGAGCAACTACTACCTGCCAGACCAAATAGGAAGGACTTCATCTGTGCTGTTTCACTGAACCTTTACTTTCAACAAAGGTGCTCTTAAAAATCAGAATTATGAAAGTAGAGATGAGAAAATGGAAGCCGAGAAGGCTTGAGTTGCCTAAACCTGCTCCTAAATCCTAGCCTTTTTCCAAGGCCACTCTACTAGACTTGCTTCTGTGGGATCTATTGTATTCATAGTCAAATACCAATAAGGCCAAGACAATGAGCACTTTTGAGTTCTTCTGGGTTTTGGGGAAAATTTAAACAATATATCCCAATCTCCTGAATGCATTTAATGTATTCGGCCGATTCGATAAGCGAACAGGCATGAACGCTTATCTGAGATGATACCACTCTAGTTTCACTGTAACAGTACATTTTGTGTAGAATATTTCTATCTCAAATGCTGATCCTCATTCTGTTACTTACTGGCTGTATATCGTTGGACAAGTGGCTTAGCAGCTCAGACACTCAATTTAGTAGTCTGCGAAGTAGGGTTGACGATAGTTCCAATAGTAAAATAAAAGTGGAACCATCTGCAGAAAGCACTTGACATGGTTTCTAGAACATGGTTAGTAAGCCACACATATTAACTATGATGATTTTTTATTTTGAGGATCCTTGTGACCACAGAACAGAGGTTAGCTACATTCTACAGAGAGGAAACTGGTTCTAAGATATAAAGTGTTTTGTGTAAATTCACCCAGCTTGATAGAATAAAGATAAGGAAGCACGTCTCCTAAATGTGACAGAGAAAATTTTTGTTACTAAAATCTCCAGCAACTCTCTGAGGAGGTGGGTCTTGGTAGCTGAAGAATTCTGAAAGTAGAAGTGGACAGAAGCTAAAATGCTCATCGGGAAAAGATAAGAAATCAAGACACCTGAAAATGATTCAATAGTGAGCAAAGAGAAAAACAGGGGAGAGGGAGAATATGTTCAAAGGGATTTGAGAAATTTGCTCCCCGCACACAATGTAAATTACTATGAAAATACTGTGTTAGAAAAAATATACAAGGCCCTTTTCTACAATATTTTAAGTATATACATCGTCTCAATATTGGCTGTCTTGTAAAATACAAAAATTCTATTTTTATGCAGTTACAGAAAATATAACTACTCTAATTTAACCTTAAAAAATTTACTCTGAAGACACTCTGATAGAAAAAATATACAATACAATTTTCTACTATGTTTTAAAGTATACGCACCGACTCAATATCCTCTATCTTGTAAAATATGGAAATTCTAATTTTATGCGGTTACAGAATATATACATACTCATTTTAACACAAATGTTAAATACAAAATTACTAAAAATATAAATATTCTCTTTTTACCCCAACGTTAAAAACAAAATTGTTCTGACAATACTCTGTTAGAAAAAAATATACAATGCCCTTCTCTATTCTGTTTTAAGGTATATACACCATCTCCATATTCCCTCATGTAAAACATGGAAATTCCATTATTACGTGGATAGAGAAAATGTAAGTATTTCCTTTTGACTTCAATGTTAAAAACCAAATTATTCTAAAGACACTCTGTTAGAAAAAATACACAATGCTTTTTTTTAACTATCTTTTTTAGTATATACACAATCTCAATATTCTCTCACATGTAAAATACAAAAATTCTAAATTTACGTGGTTAGACAAAAATATAAATATTGTCTATGCACCCCAAAGTAAAAAACAAAATTGCGTGGAAGATACTCTGTTATAAAAAAAATACAATGCTCTTTTCTACTCTCTTATGATGTATATATACCATCTCAATATTCTCTCTCATGTAAAATACTGAAAATCTAAATTTATGCTGTTAGAAATAAATATAAATATCTTCTATGTCCCCGAATGATATAAACAAAATTGCTCGAAAAATAATCTGTTAGAAAAAACATACAATGTCCTCTTCTACATTCTTTTGGAGTATATACACAATCTCAATATTCTTTGACATGTAAAATATCAAAATTCTAAATTTACGTGAATAGAAAAGCATATAAATATTATATATTTACCCAAATGCTGAAAGAAAAATTGCTCTAATAATAATCTGTATAAAAAAATATACAATGCCATTTTCTACACTCGTTTGGAGTATATACACCAAATCAATATGCTATCTCATGTAAAATATTAAAAATCTAAACTTACGCGGATAAAAAAATATATAAATATTATCTATGTACCACAATGTTAAAAGCAAAACTGCTTTAAAGAAAACCTGTTCAAAAAAATATACAATGCCTTTTTCTACTCTGTTTTGGAGTATATACACCATCTCAATAAGCTATCTCATGTAAAATATTTAAATTCTCAATTTACGTGGTTATAAACAATATAAATATTTTCTATGTACACCAACTTTAAAAGCAAAATTGCACATAATATAGTGTGTAAGAGAAAATATACAATGCCCTTTTTTACTCTTTTCGGAGTATATACACCAAATCAATAGGCTCTCTCATGCAAAATACCGAAATTCTAAATTTACGCGAATAGAAACAAATCTAAAAATTAACTAGGCACCCCAATGATAAAAGCAAAATTGCACTGAATATCATCTGTCAGAAAAAATATACAATGCCCGTTTCTACTCTGTTTTGTAGTATATACACCAACTCAAGATGCTCTTTCATGTAAAATACAGAAATTCAAATTTAACGCGAATCGAAAAAATTCTAATTATTATCTAGGCACCAGAATATTAAAAGCAAAATTGCTCGGAATATAATCTTTCAGAAAAAATATACAATGCCCTTTTCTACTCTGTTTTGGAGTATATACACCAACCCAATATGCTCTCTCATGTAAAATACCAAAATTCTAATTATACGTGAATCGAAAAAAATCTAAATATTATCTAGGCACCCCAATGTAAAAAGCAAAATTTCTCTAAATATAATCTGTCAAAAAATATATACAATGCCCTTTTCTACTCTGTTTGGGAGTATATACACCAACATAATATGCTCTCTCATGTAAAATACCGAAATTCAAAATTTACGCAAATCGAAAAAAATCTAAATATTATCTAAGAACTCCAATGTTAAAAGCAAAATTGCTCTGAATGTAATCTGTCAGAAAAAATATACAATGCTCTTTTGGAGTATATACACCAACTCAATATTCTCTCTCATGTAAAATAACAAAATTAAAATTATACGCGAATCGAAAGAAATCTAAATATTATCTAGGCACCCCAATGTTAAAAGAAAATGGTTCTAAATATAATCTGTCAGAAAAAATATACAATACCCCTTTCTACTCTGTTTTGGAGTATATACACCAACTCAATATGCTCTCTCATGTGAAATACGTAAATTCTAAATTTACGCTAATCGAACAAAACCTAAATATTATCTAAGCACCCGAATGTTAATAGCAAAATTGCTCTGAATATAATCTGTCAGAAAAAATATACAATGCCATTTTTTACTCTGTTTTGGAGAATATACACCAACTCAATATACACTCCCATGTAAAATACCAAAATTCTAAATTTACGCGAATCGAAAAATATCTAAATATTATCTAGGCAGCTCAATGTTGAAAGCAAAATTGCTCTGAATATATTCTGTCAGAAAAAATATACATTGCCCTTTTCTACTCTATTTTGGAGTATATACACCAACTCAATATGCTCTCTCATGTAAAATACTAAAATTCTACTTTTACCAGAATCGAAAAAGATCTAAATATTATCTAGGCACACCAATGTCAAAAGAAAATGGTTCTAAATATAATCTGTCAGAAAAAATATACAATACCCTTTTTTACTCTGTTTTGGCGTATATACACCAACTCAATATGCTCTCTCATCTGAAATAGGTAAATTCTAAGTTTACGCTAATCAAATAAAATCTAAATATTATCTAAGCACCCGAATGTTAATAGCAAAATTGCTCTGAATATAATCTGTCAGAAAAAATATACAATGCCCTATTTTACTCGGTTTTGGAGTATATAAACCAACTCAATATACGCTCTCATGTAAAATACCAAAATTCTAAATTTATGCGAATCGAAAAATATCTAAATATTATCTAGGCACCTCAATTGTTGAAAGCAAAATTTCTCTGAACATAATCTGTCATAAAAAATATACATTGCTCTTTTCTACTCTATTTTGGAGTATATACACCAACTCAATATGCTCTCTCATGTAAAATACCGAAATTCTAATTTTACGCGAATCAAAAAAAATTTAAATATTATCTAAGCACTGCAGTGTTAAAAGAAAAATTGCTCTGAATATAATCTGTCAGAATAAATATACAATGCCCTTTTTTACTCTTTTTTCGAGTATATAAAACAACTCAATATGCCCTCTCATGTAAAATACCGAAATTTTAAATTTACGCGAATCGAAATAAATCTAAATATTATCTAGGCTGCCCAATGTTAAAAGCAAAATTGCTCTGAATAAAATCGGTCAGAAAAAATATACTGTTTCCTTTTCTACTTTTTTTTGGAGTATATAAACTAACTCAATATGCTCTCTCATGTAAAATACCGAAATTCTAAATTTACACGAACCGAACATAATCTAAATATTATCTAGGCACCCCAATGTTAAAAGCAAAATTGCTCTGAACATAATCTGTCAGAAAAAATATACAATGCCCTTTTCTACTCTGTTTTGGAGTACATACACCAACTCAATATGCTCTCTCATGTAAAATACCAAAATTCTAATTTTACTAGAATCGAAAAAATCAAAATATTATCTGGGTAACCCAATGTTAAAATCAAAACTGCACTGAATGTAATCTGTCGAAAGAAATATATAATGTTCTTTTCTTCTCTGTTTTGGAGTATATACACCAACTAAATATGCTCTCTCATGTAAAATACCGAAATTCTTATTTTACGTGAATCGAAAAAAATCTAAATATTATCTAGGAACCAAAATGTTAAAAGAAAAATTTCTCTAAATATAATCTGTCAGAGAAAATACACAATGCCCTTTTCTACTTTTTTTTGGAGTATATACATCAACTCAATATGCTCTCGCATGTAAAATACCGAAATTCTAATTTTACCCGAATCGAATAAATCTAAATATTATCTAGGCACCACAATGTTAAAAACAAAATTACTCTGAATACAGTCTTTCAGAAAAAATATACAATGCCCTATTCTACTCTGTTTTGGAGTATATACACCAACTCAACCTGCTCTCTCATGTAAAATACGGAAATTCTAATTTTACACGAACCGAAAAAAATCTAAATATTATCTAGGCTCCCCAATGTTAAAAGCAAAATAGCTCTAAATATAATCTTTCAGAAAAAATATACAATGCTCTTTTCTTCTCTGTTTTGCTGTACATATACCAATCCAATATGCTCTCTTATGTAAAATACCGAAATTCTATATATACGTGAATCGAAAAAAATCTAAATATTATCTAGGCACCCCAAAGTTGAAAGAAAATGGCTCTGAATATAATCTGTCAGAGAAAATAAACAATGCCCATTTTCTACCCTGTTTTGGAGTATATACACCAACTCAATATGCTCTCTCATGTAAAATACCAAAATTATAAATTTACGCTAATCAAACGAACTCTAAATATTATCTAGGCACCCCAATGTTAATAGCAAAATTGCTCTGAATAAAATATGTCAGAAAAAATATACAATGCCCTTTTCTACTCTGTTTTGGAGTATATACACCAACTCAATATGCTCCCTCATATAACATACAGAAATTCTAAATTTACGTGAATCGAAAAAAATCTAAATATTATATAGGCACCCCAATGTTAAAAGGAAAATTGCTCTGAATATAATCTGTCAGAAAAAACATACAATGCCCTTTTCTACTCTTTTTTGGCGTATATACACCAACTCAATATGCTCTCTCATGTAAAATACCGAAATTCTAATTTGTCGCGAATCGAAATATATCAAAATATTATCTAGGCACCCAAATGTTAAAAGAAAAATTTCTCTTAATACAGTCTGTCAGAAAAAATATACAATGCCCTTTTCTACTCGGTGTTGGTGTATGTAAACCAACTCAATATGCTCTCTCATGTAAAATAATAAAATTCTAATTTCAGGCGAATCGAAACACATCTAAATATTATCTAGGAACCCAAAGATTAAAAGCAAAATTGATCTGAATATAATCTGTCAGAGAATATACCCAATGCCCTTTTCTACTCTGTTTTGGAGTATATACACCAACTCAATATGCTCTCACATGTAAAATACTGAAATTCTAATTTACACGAACTAAAAAAAATCGAAATATCAAGGCAACCCATTGTTAAAAGCAAAATTGCTCTGAATATAATCTTTCAGAAAAAATATACAATGCCCTTTTCTACTCTGTTTTGGAGTATATACAAAAGCCCAATATGCTCTCTCATGTAAAATACGAAAATTCGATATTTAAGCGAATCGAAATAATCTAAATATTATCTAGGCACCCCAATGTTAAAAACAAAATGGCTGTGAATATAATCTGTCAGAAAAAATACACAATGCCCTTTTCTACTCTGTTTGGGAGTATATACACCAACTCCATATCCTCTCTCATGTAAAATACAGAAATTCTATATTCAAGCGAATCTAAAAAAAATCTAAATAATATCTAGGCGCCCCAAAGTTAACGGAAAATGGCTCTGAATATAGTCTGTTAGACAAAATAAAGAATGCCTTATTCTCCTCTTTTTTGGAGTATATACACCAACTCAGTAAGCTCTTTTATGTAAAATACAGAAATTCTAATTTTACCTGAATCGAAAAAATCTAAATATTATCTAGGCACTTCAGTGTTAAAAACAAAATTGCTCTGAATAAAATCTGTCAAGAAAATATAAAATGCACTTTTCTACTCTGTTTTGGAGTATATACACCAAATCCTTATGCACTCTCATGTAAAATACAGAAATTCTATATTTAAGTGAATCGAAAAAAATCTAAATATTATCTAGGCAACCCAATGTTAAAACAAAATTGCTCTGAATATAATCTGTAAGACATAATATACAATGCCCTTTTCTACTATGGCTTTGAATAAAGTCTGTTAGAAAAAATATACAATGCCATATTCTACTCTGTTTTGGAGTACATACACCAACTCAGTATGCTCTCTCATGTAAAATACAGAAATTCTAATTTTAAACAAATCGAAAAAATCTAAATATTATCTAGGCAACCCAATGTTAAAAACAAAATTGCTCTGAATATAATCTGTAAGACATAATATACAATGCCCTTTTCTACTATGTTTCGGAGTATATACACCAACTCAATACGCTCTCTCATGTAAAATACCGAAATTCTTTATTTAAGTGAATCAAAAAAAAATCTAAACAATATTTAGTAGCCCCAAAGATGTAAAATACAGAAATTCTAATTTTAAACGAATCGAAAAAATCTAAATATTATCTAGGCACACCAATGGTAAAAACAAAATTGCTCTGAATATAATCTGTCAGCAAAAATACAGAATGCCATATTCTAGTCTCTTTTGGAGTATATACACCAACTCCATATGCTCTCTCATGTAAAATACAAAAATTCTATATTTAAGCGAATCGAAAAAAATCTAAATATTATTTAGGCACTACAATGTTAAAAGCAGAATAGCTCTGAATATCATCTGTCAAAAAGTATACAATGCCCTTTTCTACTCTTTTTTGTGGTATATACACCAACTCAATATGCTCTCTCATGTATAATACAGAAATTCAAATTTTACCCGAATCGAAAAAATCTAAATATTATCTAGGCACCCCAATGTTAAAGAAAAATTGCTCTGAATATAATCTGTCAGAAAAAATACACAATGCTTTATTCTACTCTGTTTTGTAGTATATACACCAACTCAATATGCTCTCTCATGTAAAATACAAAAATTCTATATTTAAGCGAATCGAAAAAAATCTAAATATTACCTAGGCACCCCAATGTTAAAAACAAAATTGCTCTCAATATAATCTGTCAAAAATATATACAATGCCCTTTTCTACTCTGTTTTGGAGTATAGACACCAACTCAATATGCTCTCTCATGTAAAATACCAAATTTCTAATTTTACGCAAATTATAAAAAATCTACATACTATCTAGGCGCCCCAAAGTTAAAAGAAATTATAAAAAATCTACATACTATCTAGGCGCCCCAAAGTTAAAAGAAAATGGCTCTGAGTATAGTCTGTTAGAAATAATATACAATGGCTCTGAGTATAGTCTGTTAGAAATAATATACAATGCCTTATTCTACTCTGTTTTGGAGTATATACACAAACTCAGAATGCTCTCTTATATAAAATACCACAATTCAAATTTTACGTGAATCGAAAAAATCTAAATATTATATAGGCACCCCAATGTTAAAAACAAAATTTCTCTGAATATAATCTGTCAGAAAAAATATACAATGCCCGTTTCTACTCAGTTTTGGATTATATACACCACCTCCATATGCTCTCTCATGTAAAATACAGAAATTCAATATTTAAGACATTCCAAAAAAAATCTAAATATTATCTAGACACCCCAATGTTAAAATCAAAATTGCTGTGAATATAATCTGTCAGAAAAAATATACAATGCCTTATTCTACTTTGTTTTGGAGTATATAAACCAACTCAATATGCTCTCTAATGTAAAATACAGAAATTCTAATTTTACCCGAATCGAGAGAAATCAAAAAAATATCTAGGCGCCCCAAAGTTAAAAGAAAATGGCTCTGAATATAGTCTTTTAAAGAAAATATACAATGCCTTATTCTACTCTGTTTTGGAGTATATACACCAACTCAGTATGCTCTCTCATGTAAAACACCGAAATTCTAGTTTTACGTGTATCAAAAACTATCAAAATATTATATAGGCACCCCAATGGTGAAAAGAAAATAGCTCTGAATATAATCTGTCTGAAAAAATATACAAAGCCTTATTCTACAGTGTTTTGGAGTACATACACGAACTCCATATGCTCTCTCACGTAAAATACAGAAATTCAATATTTAACCGAATTGAAATGAATCTAAATATTATCTAGGCACCCCAATGTTACAAGCAATATTACTCTGAATATAATCTGTCAGAAAAAATATAAAATGCCCTTTTCTACTCTTTTTTGTAATATATACACCAACTCAATATGCTCTCTCATGTAAAATACAGAAATCCAAATTTTACCCGAATCGAAAAAATCTAAATATTATCTAGGCACACCAATGTTAAAAACAAAATTGCTCTGAACATAATCTGTCAGAAAAAATATACAATGCCCTATTCTACTCTGTTTTGGAGTACATACACCAACTCCATATGCTCTCTCATGTAAAATACAGAAATTCTATATTTAAGCGAATTGAAAAAAATCTAAACATCATCTAGGCACTCTAATGTTAAAAGCAAAAAAAATTGCTCTGAATATAATCTGTCAGAAAAAATATACAATGCACTTTTCTACATTGTTTTAGAGTATATACACCAACTCCATATGCTCTCTCATGTAAAATACAGAAATTCTACATTGAAGCGATTCGAAAAAAATCTAAATATTATCTAGTCACCCCAATGTTAAAAGCAAAATTGCTCTGAATATAATCTGTCAGAAAAAATATACAATGCCCTTTTCTACTATGTTTTGGAGTATATACACCAACTCAATATGCTCTCTCATGTAAAATACCGAAATTCTTTATTTAAGCGAATCGAAAAAAATCTAAATATTATCTAGACGCCCCAAAGATAAAAGAAAATGGCTCTGAATATAGTCTGTTAGAAAAAATATACAATGCAATATTCTACTCTGTTTTGGAGTATATACACCAACTCAGTATGCTCTCTCATGTAAAATACAGAAATTCAAATTTTACACAAATCGAAAAAATCTAAATATTATCTAGGCACACCAATGGTAAAAACAAAATTGCTCTGAATATAATCTGTCAGAAAAAATTCAGAATGCCATATTCTAGTCTTTTTTGGAGTATATACACCAACTCCATAAGCTCTCTCATGTAAAATAAAGAAATTCTATATTTAAGCTAATTGAAAAAATCTAAATATTATCTAGGCAACCCAATGTTAAAAGCAAAATTGCTCTGAATATAATCTGTCAGAAAAAATATAAAATGTCCTTTTCTACTCTGTTTTGTAGTATATACACCAACTCAATATGCTCTCTCATGTAAAATACCGAAATTCTAATTTTACGCGAATTGAAAAAAATCTAAATTATATCTAGGAACCGCAAAATTAAAAGAAAATGGCTCTGAATATACTATGTTATAAAAAATATACAATGCCTTATTCTACTTTTTTTTGAGTATATAAACCAACTCAGTATGCTCTCTCATGTAAAATACCGAAATTCTAATTTTACGTGAATCTAAAAAAATCTAAATATTATCCAGGCACCCCAATGTTAAAAACCAAATTCTCTGAAATTAGTCTGTCAGAAAAAATATACAATGCCTTCTTCTACTCTTTTTTGAAGTATATACACCAACTCCATATGCTCTCTCATGTAAAATACAGAAATTGTATATTTAAGTGAATCGAAAAAATCTAAATATTATATATACACCCCAATGTTAACAGCAAAATTGCTCTAAATATAATCTGTCAGACAAAATATACAATGCCCTTTTTTACTCTGTTTTGGAGTATATACACGAACTCAATATGCACTCTCATGTAAAATACCGAAATTCTAATTTTACGCGAATCGAAAAAAATCTAAATAATATCTAGGTGCCCCAAAGTTAAAAGAAAATGGCTCTGAATATAGTATGTTAGAAAAAATATACAATACCTTATTCTACTCTGTTTTGGAGCATATACCCCAACTCAGTATGCTCTCTCATGTAAAATACCGAAATTATAATTTTACAAGAATCGAAAAAATTCTAAATATTATCTAGGGTCCACAATGTTAAAAACCAAATTTTCTGAATGTAGTCTGTCAGAAAAAATATACAATGCCCTATTCTACTCTGTTTTGGAGTATATACTCCAACACAGTATGCTCTCTCATGTAAAATACCGAAATTAAAATTTTACCCGAATCGAAAAAATCTAAATATTATCTAGGCACCCCAATGATAGAAGCAAAATTGCTCGGAATATAATTTGACAGAAAAAATATACAATGCCCTTTTCTACACTGTTTTGGAGTATATAAACAAACTCCATATGCTCTCTCATGTAAAATACAGTAATTCCATATATAAGTGAATCGAAAAATATCTAAATATTATCTAGGCCCCCGAATGTTAAAAGCAAAGTTGCTCTGAAAATAATCCGTCAGAAAAAATGAACAATGCCCTTTCTACTCTGTTTTGTAGTATATACATCAACTCAATATGCTCTCTCATGTAAAATACCGAAATTCTAATTTTACGTGAATCAAAAAAATTCTAAATAATATCTAGGCGCCCCGAACTTAAAAGAAAATGGCTCTGAATATAGTCTGTTAGAAAAAATGTACAATGTCTTATTCTACTCTTTTTTGGAGTATATGCACCAACTCAGTATGCTCTCTCATATAAAATACCAAAATTCTAATTTTACGTAAATCGAAAAAAATCTAAATATTATCTAGGCACCACAATGTAAAAAAAAAAAATTGCTCTGAATATAATCTGTCAGAGAAAATATAAAATGCCCTATTTTACTTTGTTTTGAGTATATACACAAGCTCCATATTCTCTCTCATGTAAAATACAGAAATTCTATATTTAAGCGAATCGAAAAAAATATAAATAATATCTAGGCACCTTAAAGTTAAAAGAAGATGGCTCTGAATATAGTCTGTTAGAAAAAATATACAATACCGTATTCTACTCTGTTTTGCAGTATATACACCAACTGAGTATGCTCTCTCATATAAAATACCGAAATTCAAATTTTACGTGAATCGAAAAAATCTAAATATTATCTAGGCACCGCAATGTTAAAAGAAAAATTTCTCTGAATATAATCTGTCAGAAAAAATATACAATGCCCTTTTTTACTCTGTTTTGTAGTATATACACCATCTCCATATGCTCTCTCATTCCATATTTAAGCAAATCGAAAAAAATCTAAATATTATCTAGGCAGCCCAATGTTTAAAGTAAAATTGCTCTGAATATCATCTGTCACAAAAAATATACAATGCCATTTTCTACTTTGTTTTGGGGTATATACACCAACTCAATATGCTCTCTCATGTAAAATACCGAAATTCTATATTTAAGCGAATCGAAAAAATTCTAAATATTATCTAGGCATTCCAATGTTAAAAGAAAAATATCTCTGAATATAATCTGTCATAAAAAATATACAATGCTCTTTTCTATTCTGTTTTGGAGTATATACACCAACTCAATATGCTCTCTCATGTAAAATACCGAAATTCTAATTTTACACAGATCGAAAAAATCTAAATATTATCTGGGCACCCCAATGTTAAAAACAAAATTGACCTGAATATAATCTGTCAGAGCAAATATACAAGGCCCTATTCTACTCTTTTTTGGAGTATATACACCAACTCCATATGCTCTCTCATGTAAAATAGAGAAATTCTATATTTAAGCGAATCGAAAAAAATCTAAATATTATCTAGGCATCCCAGTTTTAAAAACAAAATTGCTCTTTATGTAATCTGTCAGAAAAAATAAACAACGCCCTATTCTACTCTGTTTTGGTTTATATACACCAACTCCATATGCTCTCTCATGTAAAATACAGAAATTCTATATTTAAGTGAATCTAAAAAATCTAAAAATTATCTATGCACCCCAACGTTTAAAGAAAAGTTGTTCTGAATATAATCTGTCAGAAAAAATATACAATGTTCTTTTCTACTCGGTTTTGTAATATATACACCAACTCAATATGCTCTCATGTAAAATAACGAAATTCTAATTTTACACGAATCGATAAAAATCTAAAAAATATCAAGGCGCCCCAAAGGTAAAAGAAAATGGCTCTGAATATACTCTGTAAGACAAAATATACAATGCCTTATTCTACTCTGTTTTGGAGTATATACACCAATTCAGTACGCTCTCTCATGTAAAATACAGAAATTGTATATTTAAGCAAATCGAACAAAATCTAAATATTATATAGGCATCTCAACGTTAAAAGCAAAATTGCTCTTAATACAATCTGTCAGAACAAATATACAATGCCCTTTTCTACTCTGTTTTGTAGTATATACACCAACTCAATATGCTCTCTCATGTAAAATACCGAAATTCAAATTTTATGCGAATCGAAAATAATCTAAATAATATCTAGGCGCCCTGAAGTTAAAAGAAAATGGCTCTGAATATAGTCTTTTAGAAAAAATATACAACGCCTTATTCTACTCTGTTTTGGAGTATATACACCAACTCAGTATGCTCTCCCATGTAAAATACCGAAATTCTAATTTTACGGGTATCGAAAAAAATATAAATATTATCAAGGCACCCCAATGTTAAAAGCAAAATTGCTCTCAATATAATGTGTCAGAAAAAATATACAATGCCCTATTCTACTTTGTTTTGGAGTATATACACCAACTCCAAATGCTCTCTTATATAAATTACCGAAATTGTAATTTTACGCGAATCGAAATAAATCTAAATATAATGTAGGCAACCCAATGTTAAAAGCAAAATTGCTCTGAATACAGTCTGACAGAAAAAATATACCATGCCGTTTTCTTCTTTGTTTTGGGGTATATTCACCATCTCAATATGCTCTCCTAAGTAAAATACCGAAATTCCAATTTTACGTGAATCGAAAAAAATCTAAATATTATCTAGGCACCCCAATGTTAAAATCATAATTGCTCTGAATATAATCTGTCAGAAAAAATATAAAATGCTCCTTTCTACTCTGTTTTGGAGTATATACACCAACTCAATATGCTCTCTCATGTATAATACCAAAATTTTAATTTTACACAAATCAAAATAATCTAAATATTATCTAGGCACCCCAATGTTAAAAGCAAAATTGCTCTGTATATAATGTTTCAGGAAAAAAATAGAATGCCCTATTCTACTCTTTTTTGAAGTATATACCCCAACACAATATTGTCTCTCATGTAAAATACAGAAATTCTAATTTTACGTGAATCGAAAAAAATGTAAATAGTATCAAGGCACTTCAATGAGAGAAGAAAATGGCTCTGTATGTAAGTTGTCAGAAAAAATATACCATGCCCTTTTCTACTTTGTTTTGGTGTATATACACCAACTCAATATGCTCTCTTATATAAAATACTGAAATTGTAATTTTACGTGAATTGAAATAAATCTAAATATTATCTAGGCACCCCAATGTTAAAAGCACAATTTCTCTGAATATAATCGGTCAGAAAAAATAAACCATGCCCTTTCCTACTCTGTTTTGGAGTATATACACCAACTCAATGTGCTCTCCCATGTAAAATAGCGAAATTCTAATTTTATGCGAATCAAAAGAAATCTAAATATTATCTAGAAACCCCAATATTAACAGCAAAATTTCTCTGAATATCATTTGTCAGAAAAATAATACAATGCCCTATTCTACTCTGTTTTGGAGTATATACACCAATTCAATATTCTCTCACATGTAAAATACCGAAATTCTAATTTTACGTGAATTGAAAATAATCTAAATATTATCAAGGCACCCGAATGTTAAAAGCAAAATAGCTCTGAATATAGTCTGTCATAAAAAATATACAATTCCCTATTCTACTCTGTTTTGGAGTATATACACCAACCCAATATGCTCTCTCATGTAAAATACCAAGATTCTAAATTTATGCGAACCGAAAAAAATCTAAATATTATCTAGGCACCCCAATGTTAAAATCATAATTGCTCTGAATATAATCTGTCAGAAAAAATATACCATGTCCTTTTCAAATGTGTTTTGCTGTATGTACAACAACTCAATATGCTCTCTCATTCAAAATACCGAAATTCTAAATTTATAAGAATCGATAAAAATATAAATATTATCTAGGGACCCCAATGTTAAAAGCAAAATTGCTCTGAATATAATCTGTCAGAAAAAATATACAATTCCCTTTTCTACTAAGTTTTGGTGTATATACACCAACTCAATATGATCTCTCATGGAAAATACCAAAATTCTAATTTTAAGCAAATCGAAAATTATCTCCATATTATCTAGGCACCCCAATGTTAAAAGCAAAATTGCTCTGAATATAATCTGTCAGACAAAATATACAATGCATTTTTCTACTCTGTTTTGGAGTATATACACCAACTCAATATTCTCTCACATGTAAAATACCAAAGTTATAAATTTTCGCGAATCGAACAAAATCTAAATATTATTTAGGCACCCCAGTGTTAGAATTAAAATTTCTCTGAATATAATCTGTCAGAAATCATATACAATGCCCTATTCTACTCTGTTCCGGAGTATATACACCAACTCAGTATGCTCTCACATGTGAAATACTGAACTTCTAATTTTACCCGAATCGAAAAAACTCTAAATATTATTTAGACACCCCAATGTTAAAAACAAAATTGCTCTTAATATAATCTGTAAAAAAATATATACAATGCCCTACTCTACTCTGTTTTGCAGTATATACACCAACTCCATAGGCTCTCTCATGTAAAATACATAAATTCTATATTTAAGCGAATCGAAGAAAATCTAAATCTTTTCTAGGCACCCCAATGTTAAAGGCAAAATTGCTTTGAATATCATCTGTCAGAAATAATATACAATGCCTTTTTCTACTCTGTTTTGTAGTATATACACCAACTCAATATGCTCTCTCATGTAAAATACCGAAATTCTAAATTTACGCGAATCGAAAAAAATCAAAACAATATGTAGGCGCCCCTAAGTTAAAAGAAAATGACTCTGAATATATTCTGTAAGAAGAAATATACAATACCTTATTCTACTCTCTTTTGGAGTATATACGCAAACACAGTATGCTCTCTCTTGTAAAATACTGAAATTCTAATTTTACGTGAATCGAAAAAAATCTAGATATTATCAAGGCACCCCAATGTTAAAAGCAAAATTGCTCTAAATATAATCTGTCAGAAAAAAATATACAATGCCCTTTTCTACTCTTTTTTGTAGTATATACACCAACTCAATATGCTCTCCCATGTAAAATACCGAATTTCTAATTTTATGAGAATCGAAAATAATCTTAATATTATCTAGGCACCCCAATATAAAAAGGAAAATTGCTCTGAATATATTCTGTCAGAAAAAATATACAATGTTCTTTTCTACTCTGTTTTGTAGTATATACACCAACTCAATATCCTCTCTCATATAAAATGCCGAAATTCTAATTTTACGTTAATCGAAAAAAGTCTAAATATTATCTAGGCACTTCAATGTAAGAAGAAAATGGCTCTGAATATAATCTGTCAGAAAAATATACAATGCTTTTTTCTACTTTGTATTGGAGCATATAAACCAACTCAATATACTCTCGTATATAAAATACCGAAATTGAAAATTTACTTGTATCGAAATAAATCTAAATATTATCTAGGCACCCCAATGTTAAACGCAAAATTGCTCTGAATATAATCTTTCAGAAAAAATATACAATGCCCTATTCTACTCTGTTTTAACGTATATACACCAATTTAATATGATCTCTCATGTTAAATACCAAAATTCTAATTTTATGCGAATCGAAAATAATCTAAATATTATCTAGGCACCCCAATGTTTAAAGCAAAATTGCTCTGAATATTGTCTGTCAGAAGAAATATACAATTCTCTATTCTACTCTGTTTTGGAGTATATACACCAACTCAATATGCTCTCTCATGTAAAATACCGAAATTCTAATTTTATGTGAATCGAAAAAAATCTAAATATTATCTAGGCACTTCAATGTGAGAAGAAAGTAGCTCTTAAAATAATCTGTCAGAAAAAATATACAATCCCCTTTCCTACTTTGTTTTGGAATATATACACCAACACAATATGGTCTCTTATATAAAATACAGACATTTTAAATTTACGTGAATCGAAAAAACTCTAAATATTATCTAGGCACCTCACTGTTAAAAGCAAAATTGCTCTGAATATAATCTGTTAGAAAAAATATACAATGCCCCTTTCTACCCTGTTTTGAGTATATACACCAACTCAATATGCTCTCTCATGTATAATACCGAAATTCTAATTTTACACGAAGCAAAAAAATCTAAATATTATCTAGGCACCCCAATTTTAAAAGCAAAATTGCTCTGAATATGGTCTGTCAGAAAAAATATACAATGCCCTATTCTACTTTGTTTTGGAGTATATACACTAACTCAATATGCTCTCTCATGTAAAATAAAGAAATTCTAAATTTATGCAAATGGAAAAAAATGTAAATATTATCTAGGCAACCCAATGCTAAAAGAAAAATTTCTCTGAATATAATCTGTCAGAGAAAATATACCATGCCCTTTCCTACTTTGTTATGGAGTATATACACCAACTCAATATGGTATCCCATGTAAAATATCGAAATTCTGATTTTATGCAAATCAAAAAAAATCTAAATATTATCTATGCACCCCAATGTTGAAAGCAAAATTGCTCTGAATATGAACTGTCAGAAAAATATACAATGCCCTTTTCTACTCAGTTTTGATGTATATACACCAACTCAATATGCTCTCTCATGTAAAATACCGAAATTCTAATTTTACGCGAATCGAAAATGATCTCTATATTATCTAGGCATCCCAATGTTAAAAGCAATATTGCTCTGAATATAATCTGTCAGAAAAAATATACAATACTTTTTCCTACTCTATTTTGGAGTATATACACCAACTCAATATGATCTCTCATGTAAAATACCAAAGTTATAAATTT
Source organism: Callithrix jacchus (assembly GCF_049354715.1). Lineage (NCBI taxonomy): Eukaryota > Metazoa > Chordata > Mammalia > Primates > Cebidae > Callithrix > Callithrix jacchus. The sequence continues at coordinate 158,875,076 of NC_133508.1, read as the reverse complement.
ACGCGAATCGATAAAAGTCTAAATATTATCTAGGCACCCCAATGTTAAAAGCAAAATTTCTCTGATTATAATCTGTCATAAATAATATGCCAGGCCCTTTTCTAATCTGTTTTGGAGTATATACACCAATTCAATATGCTCTCTCATGTAAAATACTTAAATTGTAATTCTACAAGAATCAAAAAAAAAACTAAATATTATCTACTGAACCCAATGTCAAAAGCAAAATTTCTCTGAATACAATCTGTTAGAAAAAATATACAATGCCCTATTCTACTCTGTTTTGGAGTATATACAGCAACTCAATATGCTCTCTCTTGTAAAATACAGAAATTCTAATTTTACACGAATTGAAAAAAATCTAAATATTATCTAGGAACCAAAATGTTAAATGCAAAATTTTTCTGAATATAATCTGTCAAGAAAAATATACAATGCCCTTTTCTACTTTTTTTTGTAGTATATACACCAACTCAATATGCTCTCCCATGTAAAATACCGAAATTCTAATTTTATGAGAATCGAAGTAAATCTTAATATTATCTAGGCACCCCAATATTAAAAGGAAAATCGCTCTGAATATAATCTGTCAGAAAAATACAATGCTTTTTTCTACACTGTTTTCGAGTATGTACACCAACTAAATATGCTCTCCCATGTAAAATACCAAAATTGTAATTTTACGCGAATCGAAAAAAGTCTAAATATTATCTAGGCACCCCAATGTTTAAAGCAAAATTACTCTGAATATACTCTGTCAGAAGAAATATACAATTCCCTATTCTACTCTGTTTTGGAGTATATACACCAACTCAATATGCTCTCTCATGTAAAATACCGAGATTTCAAATTTAGGCAAACTGAAAAAAATCTAAATATTATCTAGGCACCCCAATGTTAAAAGCAGAATTGCTCTGAATGTAATCTGTCAGAAAAAATATACAATGCCATTTTCTACTCTGTTTTGGAGTATATACACCAACTGAATATGATCTCTCATGTAAAATACCGAAATTATAATTTTACGCATTGAAAATAATTTAAATATTATCTAGGCACCCCAATACTAAAAGAAAAATTGCTCTGAGTAAAATCTCTCAGAAGAAACATACAATGCCTATTTTTACTTTGTTTTGGAGTATATACACCAACTCAATATGCACTCTCATGTAAAATACCGAAATTCTAATTCTACGTGAATCGAAAAAAATCTAAATATTATCTAGGCACCCTAATGTTAAAAGAAAAATTGCTCTAAATATAGTCTGTCAGAGAAAATACACAATGCACTTTTCTACTTTTCTTTGGAGTATATACACCAACTCAATATGATCTCACATGTAAAATACGGAAATTCTAAATTTACCTGAATTGAAAAAAATGTAAATATTATCTAGGAACACCAATGTTAAAAGCAATATTGCTCTGAATATAATCTTTCAGAAAAAATATTCAATGCCCAATTCCACTCTGTTTTGTAGTACATACACCAACTCAATATGCTCTCTCATGTAAAATATCGAAATCCTATATTTACGCGAATCAAAAATAATCTAAATATTATCTAGGCAACCCAACGTTAAAAGCAAAATTTCTCTGAATGTATTCTGCCAGAAAAAATGTACAATGCTATTTTCTAATTTTTTTGGAGTATATACACCAACTCAATATACTCTCTCAGGTAAAATACCGAAATTCTAATTTTACGCGAATCGAAAAAAATCTAAATATTATCTACTGACCCCAATGTTAAAAGCAAAATTTCTCTGAATACAATCTGTCAGAAAAAATATACAATGCCCTCTTTTACTCTGTTTTGGAGTATATACACCACCTCAATTTGCTCTTTCATGTAAAATACTGAATTCTAAATTTACGCGAGTCGAAAAAAATCTAAATATTATCTAGGCAATCCAATGTTAAATGCAAAATTGCTTTGAATATAATCTGTCTGAAAAGATATACAAGGCCCTTTTCTACTCAGTTTTCGTCTATATACAAAAACTCAATATGCTCTCTCATGTAAAATACAGAAATTCTAAATTTACGCGAACCCAAAAAAATCTAAATATTTACTAAGCACCCCAATTTTAAAAGCAATATTGCTCTAAATATAATCTGTCAGAAAAAATATACAATGCCCTTTTCTACTCTCTGTTAAAGTATATACACCGACTCAATATACTCTTCCATGAAAATTTCCGAAATTCTAATTTTCCGTGAAATAAAAAAAAATGTAAATATTATCTAGGCACCTCAATGTTAAAAGCAAAATTGCTCTGAATATAGTCTGTCAGAAAAAATATACAATGCCCTTGTCTACTTTGTGTTGGAGTATATACAACAACTCAATATGCTCTCTCATGTAAAATACGGAAATTCTAATTTTACACGAATTGAATAAAATCTAAATATTTTCTAGCCACCCCAGTGTGCCAAGCAAAATTTCTCTGAATATAATCTGTCAGAGAAAATATACAATGCCCTTTTCTACTATGTTATGGAGTATATACCCCAACTCAATATGCTCTTTAAAAGACCGAAATTCTAATTTTACGTGAATTGAAAAAAATATAAACATTTTCTAAGTACCCCAATGTTAAAAGCAAAATTGCTCAGAATAAAATCTGTCACAAAAAATATACAATGCCGTTTTCTACTTTTTTTTTGGAGTATATACAACTCAATATTCTCCCTCATGTAAAATACCGAAATTCTAATTTTACATGAATTGAAAAAAATCTAAATATTATCTAGACAGGCCAATGTTAAAACTAAAATTGCTCTGAATATAATGTGTCAGAAAAAATATACAATGCCCTTTTCTACTCTGTTTTGGAGTATATACACCACTCAATATACTTTCTCATGGAAAATATAGAAATTCTAATTTTACCCGAATCGAAAATATCTAAATATTATCTAGGGACCCCAAGGTTAAAAGCAAAATTTCTCTGAATATACTCTGTGAGAAAAAATATATAATGACCGTTTCTACTCTGTTTTGGAGTATATACAACAACTCACTATGCTATCTCATGTAAAATACCAAAATTCTAAATTTACGCGAATCGAAAAAAATTTAAATATTATCTAGTCACCCCAAGTTTAAAAGCAACATTGCTCTTAATATAATCGGTCAGAGAATATACAAAATGCCCTTTTCTACTCTGTTTTGGACAACATACACCTACTCAATATGCTCTGCCATGTAAAATACTGAAATTCTAATTTTAAAAGAACTGAAAAAAAACTAAATATAATCTAGGCACACCATTGTTAAAAGCAAAATTGCTCTGAATATAATCTTTCAGAAAAACTATACAATGCCCTTTTCTTCTCTGTTTTGGAGTATATACACCAACCCAAAGTGCTCTCTCATGAAAAATACCGAAATTCTAAATTTACTCGAATCGCAAAAAATTCTAAATATTATCTAGGCACCCCAATGTTAAAAGCAAAATTACTCTGAACATTATCTGTCAGAAATAATATACAATGCCCTATTCTACTCTGTTTTGGAGTATACACACCAACTCAATATGCTTTCTCATGTAAAACACCGAAATTCTAATTTTACGCGAATCGAAAAAATTCTAAATATTATCTAGGCACCCCAAGGTTAAAAGAAAATGGCTTTCAATATAATCTGTCAGAAAAAATATACAATGCCTTATTCTACACTGTTTTAGAGTATACACACCATCTCAATATGCTCTCTCATGTAAAATACAGAAATTCTAATTTTACACCAATCGAAAAAAATCTAAATAATACCTAAGCACCCCAATGTAAAAAGCAAAACTTCCCTAAATCTATCTGTTAGAAAAAATATACAATGCTCATTTCTACTCTGTTTGGGTGTATATAAACCTACTCAATATGCTCTCTCATGTAAAATACCGATATTCTAAATTTACGGGAATTGAAAAAAATCTAAATATTTTCTGGGCACCTTAATATTAAAAGCAAAATATCTCTGATTTTAATTTGTAAGAAAAAATATACAATGCCCTTTTCTACTCTTTTTTGTACTAAATACACCAACTCAATATACTCCCTCATGTAAAATATGGAAATTCTAATTTTACCAGAATCGAAAAAAATTTAAATATTATCTAGTCACCCCAATGTTAAAAGCAAAATTGCTCTGAAAATAATCTTTCAGAAAAAATATACAATGCCTTATTCTACTCTGTTTTCGAGTATATACACCAACTAAATATGCTCTCTCATGTAAAATACCAAAATTCTAAATTTACACGAATCGAATAAAATCTAAATATTATCTAGGTACCGCAATATTAATGGCAAAATTTCTATGAATATAATCTGTCATAAAAAATATATAATGCCCTTTTCGACTCTATTTTGGTGTATATACACCAACTCAATATGCTTTAACATGCAAAATACCAAAATTCTAAATTTACGCCAATCAAAAAAAATCTAAATATTATCTAGGCACCCCAATGTTAAAAGCAAACTTGCTCTGAGTATAATCTGTCAGAAAAAATATACAATGCCTTTTCTACTCTGTTGTGGAGTATATACACCAACTCAATATGCTCTCTCATGTAAAATATGAAAATTCTAATTTTCCCAGAATCGAAAAAAATCTAAATATTATCTAGTCACCCCAATGTTAAAAGCAAAATTGCTCTGAATATAATCTTTCAGAAAAAATATACAATGCCTTATTCTACTCTGTTTTGGAGTATATACACCAACTAAATATGCTCTCTCATGTAAAATACCGAAATTCTAAATTTACACGAATCGAAAAAAATCTAAATATTATCTAGGCACCCCAATGTTAATGGCAAAATTGCTCTGAATACAATCTGTCGTGAAAAATATATAACGACCTATTCGACTCTGTTTTAATGTATATACACCAACACAATAGGCTTTCTCATGTAAAACACCAAAATTCTAAATTTACGCCAATCGAAAAAAATCTAAAAATTATCTAGGCACCCCAATGTTAAAAGCAAAATTGCTCTGAATATAATCTGTCAGAAAAAATATACAATGCTTTTTCCTACTCTGTTTTGGAGTATATACACCAACTCAATATGCTCTCTCATATAAAATATCGAAATTCTAAATTTAGGTGAATCGAAAAAAATCTGAATATTATCTAGACACCCCAATGTTAAAAGCAAAATTATTCTGAATATAATGTGTCAGAAAAAATATACAATACCCTATTCTACTCTGTTTTGGAGTCTATACACCATGTCAATATGCTCTATCATGTAAAATACCGAAATTCTAATTTTACGTGAATCGAAAATAATCTAAATATTATCTAGGCACCCCAATGTTAAAAGCAAAATTTCTCTGAATATAATTTGTCAGAAAAACTATATAATGTTTTATTCCACTTTGTTTTGGAATATATACACCAACTGAATATGATCTCTCATGTAAAATACCGAAATTATAATTTTACGCATTGAAAATAATTTAAATATTATCTAGGCACACCAATATTAAAAGAAAAGTTGCTCTGAGTAAAATCTCTCAGAAGAAACATACAATGCCTATTTTTACTTTGTTTTGGAGTATATACACCAACTCAATATGCACTCTCATGTAAAATACCGAAATTCTAATTCTACGTGAATCGAAATAATCTAAATATTATCTAGGAACCCTAATGTTAAAAGCAAAATTGCTCTAAATATAGTCTGTCAGAGAAAATACACAATGCACTTTTCTACTTTTCTTTGGAGTATATACACCAACTCAATATGATCTCACATGTAAAATACGGAAATTCTAAATTTACCTGAATTGAAAAAAATGTAAATATTATCTAGGAACACCAATGTTAAAAGCAATATTGCTCTGAATATAATCTTTCAGAAAAAATATTCAATGCCCAATTCCACTCTGTTTTGTAGTACATACACCAACTCAATATGATCTCTCATGTAAAATATCGAAATTCTATATTTACGCGAATCAAAAATAATCTAAATATTATCTAGGCAACCCAACGTTAAAAGCAAAATTTCTCTGAATGTAATCTGCCAGAAAAAATGTACAATGCTATTTTCTAATTTTTTTGGAGTATATACACCAACTCAATATACTCTCTCAGGTAAAATACCGAAATTCTAATTTTACGTGAATCGAAAAAAATCTAAATATTATCTAGGCACCCCAAGGTTAAAAGAAAATGGCTCTGAATATAATCTGTCAGAAAAAATATACAATGCCTTATTCTAGTCTGTTTTAGAGTATATACACAAATTCAATATGCTCTCTCATTTAAATTATCAAAATTCTAATTTTATGTGAATCGAAAAAAATCTAAATATTATCTAGGCACCCCAATGTTAAAAGCAAAATTGCTCTGAATGTAATCTGTCAAAAAAATATACAATGCCATTTTCTACTCTGTTTTGGAGTATATACACCAACTCAGTATGCTCTCTCATGTAAAATATAGAAATTCTAAATTTACGCGAATCGAGAGAGATCTAAATATTTTCTAGGCATCCCAATGTTAAAAGCAAAATTGCTCTGAATGTAATCTGTCAGAAAAAATATACAATGCTCTTTTCTTCTCTGTTTTGTAGTATATACACCAACTCAATATGCTTTGTCATGTAAAACAACAAAATTCTAATTTCATGTGAATAGAAAAAAATCTAAATATTATCTAGGCACCCCAATGTTAAAAGCAAAATTTCTTTGAATAAAATTTGGCAGAGAAAAAATACAATGCCTTTTTCTACTCTGTTTTGGAGAATATACACCAATTCCATATGCTCTCTCACATAAAATACCGAAATTCTAAATTTACACGAAGAGAAAATAATCTAAATATTATCTAGGCACCCCAATGTTAAAAGCAAAATTGCTCTGAATATAATCTGTCAGAAAAAATATACAATGCAGTTTTCTATGCTGTTTTTGAGTATATACACCAACTCAATATGCTCTCTCATGTAAAATACCGAAATTCTAATTTACGCAAACCAAAAAATATCTAAAAATTATCTAGGCACCCCAATGTTAAAAGCAAAATTTCTCTAAATATAATCTGTCAGAAAAAATATACAATGTCCTATTCTACTTTGTTTTAAAGTATATACACCAACTCAATATGCTCTGTCTTGGAAAATACAAAAATTCTAATTTTACGTGACTCGAAAAAGCTGAAGGAGATTGAGACACGAAAAACCCTTCAAAAAATCAATAAATCCAAGAGCTGGTTTTTTGAAAAGGTCAACAAAATAGACAGACCACTAGCCAGATTGATTAAAAAGAAAAGAGAGAACAACCAAATAGATGCAATAAAAAATGATAAAGGGGAAATCACCACAGATTCCACAGAAATTCAAACCATCATCAGAGAATATTACAAAAAACTCTCTGCACATAAACTAGTAAACCTGGAAGAAATGGATAAATTCCTGGACTCCTGTGTCCTCCCAAGCCTAAACCAGGAGGAAGCTGAAACTATGAATAGACCAATAACAAGGTCTGAAGTTGAGGCAGCAATTAACAGCCTACATCAAAAAAAAGCCCAGGTCCAGACGGGTTCACAGCCGAATTCTACCAGACACACAAGGAGGAGCTGGTACCATTCCTTCTAAAACTATTTCAAACAATCCAAAAAGAGGGACTCCTTCCCAAATCGTTTTATGAGACCAACATCATCCTGATACCAAAACCCGGCAGAGACCCAATGAGAAAAGAAAACTTCAGGCCAATATCCATGATGAACATAGATGCAAAAATCTTCAATAAAATATTGGCAAGCCGATTGCAACAGCACATCAAAAAACTTATTCATCATGATCAAGTAGGATTCATCCCAGGGATGCAAGGCTGGTTCAACATACGCAAGTCTATCAACGTAATTCACCACATAAACAGAACCAAAAACAAAAACCACATGATTATCTCAATTGACGCAGAGAAGGCATTTGACAAAATTCAACAGCCCTTTATGCTAAAAACCCTCAATAAACTCGGTATCGATGGAACGTATCTCAAAGTAATAAAAGCTATTTATGACAAACCAACAGCCAATATCATACTGAATGGGCAAAAACTGGAAGCATTCCCTTTGAAATCTGGCACTAGACAAGGATGCCCTCTCTCACCACTCCTATTCAATATAGTACTGGAAGTTCTAGCCAGAGCAATCAGGCAAGAAAAAGAAATAAAGGGTATTCAAATAGGAAAGGTGGAAGCCAAATTGTCTCTATTTGCAGACGACATGATAGTATACCTAGAAGACCCCATCGCCTCAGCCCAAAAACTCCTGAAACTGATAAACAACTTCAGCAAAGTCTCAGGATATAAAATCAATGTGCAAAAATCACAAGCATTCGTCTACACCAATAACAGACTTAAAGAAAGCCAAATCAAGAGCGAACTGCCATTCGCAATTGCTACAAAAAGAATGAAATACCTTGGAATACAACTCACAAGGAACATAAGGGACCTCTTCAAGGAGAACTACAAACCACTGCTCAACGAAATCAGAGAGGACACAAACAGATGGAGAAACATTCCATGTTCATGGTTAGGAAGAATTAATATCGTGAAAATGGCTATACTGCCCAAAGTAATTTACAGAATCAACGCTATCCCCATCAAGCTACCATTGACTTTCTTCACCGAACTGGAAAAAACCACCATGAACTTCATATGGAACCAAAAGACAGCCCGCATAGCCAAGTCAATTCTAAGCAAAAAGAACACACTACCGGATTTCAAACTATACTACAAGGCTACAGTAATCAAAACAGCATGGTACTGATACCAAAACAGAGATATAGACCAATGGAACAAAACAGAGGCACCGGAGGCAACACAACATAGCTACAACCATACAATCTTTGATAAACCTGACGAAAACAAGCAATGGGGCAAGGATTCCATGTTTAACAAATGGTGTTGGGAAAACTGGCTAGCCATGGGCAGAAAGCAGAAACTGGACCCCTTCCTGACACCTTACACTAAAATTAACTCCAGATGGATTAAAGACTTAAACATAAGACCTGGCACCATAAAAACCCTAGAAGGAAATCTAGGCAAAACTATCCAGGACATAGGAGTAGGCAAGGACTTCATGAACAAAACACCGAAAGCATTGGCAACAAAAGCCAAAATAGACAAATGGGACCTAATGAAACTCCACAGCTTCTGCACGGCAAAAGAAACAGTCACTAGAGTGGATCGGCAACCAACAGAGTGGGAAAAAATTTTCGCAGTCTACCCATCTGACAAAGGGCTGATATCCAGAATTTACAAAGAACTCAAGCAGATTTACAGGAAAAAAACAAACAAGCCCATTCAAAAGTGGGCAAAGGATATGAACAGATACTTTACGAAAGAAGACATATATGAGGCCAACAATCATATGAAAAAATGCTCATCGTCACTGGTCATCAGAGAGATGCAAATCAAAACCACATTGAGATACCATCTCACGCCAGTTAGAATGGCGATCATTAAAAAATCTGGAGACAACAGATGCTGGAGAGGATGTGGAGAAAAAGGAACACTTTTACACTGTTGGTGGGAGTGTAAATTAGTTCAACCATTGTGGAAGACAGTGTGGCGATTCCTCGAGGCCTTAGAAAGAGAAATTCCATTTGACCCAGCAATCCATTACTGGGTATATATCCAAAAGACTATAAATCGTTCTACTACAAGGACACATGTACACGAATGTTCATTGCAGCACTGTTTACAATAGCAAAGACCTGGAATCAACACAAATGCCCATTGATAATAGACTGGATTGGAAAAATGTGGCACATATACACCATGGAATATTATGCAGCAATCAGAAATGATGAGTTCGTGTCGTTTGTAGGGACATGGATGAATCTGGAGAACATCATCCTCAGCAAACTGACACAAGAACAGAAAATGAAACACCGCATATTCTCACTCATAGGTGGGTGATGAAAAATGAGAACACATGGACACAGAAAGGGGAGTACTAAACACTGGGGTCTATTGGGGGTAAAAGGGGAGGGCCAGTGGGAGGGGGAGGTAGGGAGGTATAGCCTGGGGAGAAATGCCAAATGTGGGTGAAGGAGAGAAGAAAAGCAAAGCACACTGCCATGTGTGTACCTACGCAACTGTCTTGCATGCTCTGCTCATTTACCCCAAAACCTATAATAGAATAAAAAATTAAAAAAAAAAAAATAATATCTAGGCGCCCAAAAATTAAAAGAAAATGGCTCTGAATATAGTTTGTTAGAAAAAATATACAATGCCTTATTCGACTCTGTTTTGGAGTACATACACCAACTCAGTATGCTTTATAATGTAAAATACAGAAATTCTAATTTTACCCAAATCGAAATAATCTAAATATTATCTATGCACCCTAATGTTAAAAACAAAATTACTCTGAATATAATCTCTGAGAAAAAATATACAATGCCCTATTCTATTCTGTTTTGGAGTATATACACCAACTCAATATGCTCTCTCATGTAAAATTAGAAATTCTATATTTAAGCGAATCGAAAAAAATCTAAATATTATCTAGGCACCACAATGTTAAAAAGAAAATTGCTCTGAATATAATCTGTCACAAAAAATATACAATGCCCTATTCTACTCTGTTTTGGAGTATATACAACAACTCAGTATGCTCTCTCATGTACAATACAGAAATTCTAAATTTACATGAATCGAAAAAAATCTAAATATTATCTAGGCAACCCAATGTTAAAAGGAAAATTGCTCTGAATATATTTTGTCAGATAATATATACAATGCCCTTTTCTACTCTGTTTTGGAATATATACATCAACTCAATATGCTCTCTCATGTAAAATACAGAAATTCTAAGTTTACGCGAAATCAGAAAAAATCTAAATAATATCTAGGCGCCCCAAAGTTAAAAGAAAATGTCTCTGAATATTGTGTGTAAGAAATAATATACAATGCCTTATTCTACTCTGTTTTGGAATATATACACCAACTCCATATGCTCTCTCATGTAAAATACAGAAATTTTATATTTAAGCGAATCGAAAAATATCTAAATATTATCTAGGCACCCAATGTTAAAAACAAAATTGCTCTAAATATAATCTGTCAGACAAAATATACAATACCCTATTCTATTTTTATTTGGAGTATATAAAACCGCTCCATATACTCTCTCATGTAAACTACAGAAATTCCATATTTAAGCAAATCGAAAAAAATCTAAATATTATCTAGGCACCCCAATGTTAAAAGCAAAATTGATCTGAATATAATCTTTCAGAAAAAATATACAATGCTCTTTTCTACTTTGTTTTGGAATATATACACCAACTCCATATGCTCTATCATATAAAATACCAGAATTCTAAATTTATGCAAATCGAAAAAAATCTAAATACTATCAAGGCGCCCAAAAGTTAAGAGAAAATGGCTATGAATATAGTCTGTTAGAAAAAATATACAATGCCCTATTCTATTCTGTTTTGGAGTATATACACCAACTCAGTATGCTCTCTCATATAAAAAATAGAAATCCTAATTTTACCCGAATTGAAAAAATCTAAAAATTATAAAGGCACCCCAATGTTAAAGAAAAATTGCTTTGTATATAATCTGTCAGAAAAAATATAGAATGCCCTATTCTACTCTGTTTTGGAGTATATACACCAACTCCATATGATCTCTCATGTAAAATACAGAAATTCTATATTTGAGAGAATCGAAAAAATCTAAATATTATGTAGGCACCCCAATGTTAAAAGCAAAATTGCTCTGAATATAATCTGTCAAACAAAATATACAATGCTCTTTTCTACTCTGTTTTGTAGTATATACACCAACTCAATATGCTCTCTCATGTAAAATACCGAAATTCTAATTTTACGGGAATCGAAAACAATTTAAATAATATCTAGGTGCCGCAAAGTTAAAAGAAAATATCTCTGAATATAGTCTGTTAGAAAGAATATACAATGCCTTATTCTACTTTGTTTTGGAGAATATACACCAACTCAGTATGCTCTCGCATGTAAAACACTGAAATTCTAATTTTACCCGAATTGAAAAAATCTAAATATTATCTAGGCACCCCAACGTTAAAAACGAAACTGCTATGAATATAATCTGTCAGAAAAAAATATACAACGCCCTATTCTACTCTGCTTTGGAGTATATACACCAACTCCATATGCTCTCTCATGTAAATCACAGAAATTCTATATTTAAGGGAATTGAAAAAAATCTAAATATTGTCTAGGCACCCCAATGTTAAAAGCAAAATTTCTCTTAATATAATCTGTCAGAAATAATATACAATGCCCTTTTCTACTCTCTTTTGTAATATATACACCAACTCAATATGCTCTCTTATGTAAAATACAGAAATTCTAATTTTACCCGAATCGAAAAAATCTAAATATTATCTAGGCACCCCAATGTAAAAAACAAAATTGCTCTTAATATAATCTGTCAGAAAAAATATACAATGCCCTATTCTACTTCGTTTTGGATTATATACAGCAACTCAGTATGCTCTCATATAAAATACCAAAATGCTAATTTTACGTGAATCGAAAAAATTCTAAATATTATCTATGCGCCCCAAAGTTAAAATACAATGACTCTGAATATAGTCTGTTAGAAAAAATTTACAATGCCTTATTCTACTCTGTTTTGGAGTATATACACCAACTCAGTATGCTCTCTCATGTAAAATACCGAAATTCTAATTTTACGTGAATCGAAAAAAATCTAAATATTATCTAGGCACCCCAATGTTAAAAGCAAAATTGCTCTGAATATAATCTGTCAGAAAAAATATACAATGCCCTTTTCTACTCTGTTTTGTAGTACATACACAAACTCCGTATCCTTTTCCATGTAAAAAACTGAAATTCTAATTTTACCCGAATCGAGAATATCTAAATATTATCTAGGCAACCCAATGTTAAAAACAAAATTTCTCTGAATACAATTTGTCAGAAAAAATATACAATGCCCTTTTCTACTCTGTTTTGGGGTATATACACCAATTCAATATTCTCTCTCATGTAAAATACCGAAATTCTAATTCTACACGAATCGAAAAAAAACTAAATAATATCTAGGCGCCCCAAAGTGAAAAGAAAATGGCTCTGAATATAGTCTGTTAGATAAAATATACAATGCCTTATTCTACTCTGTTTTGTAGTATATACACCCAACCAGTATGCTCTCTCATGTAAAATACTGAAATTCTAATTTTACGTGAATTGAAAAAAAATCTAAATACTATCTAGGCAACTTAATGTTAGAAACAAAATTGCTTTGGTTATAATCTCTAAGAAACAATATACTATGCCCTATTTTACTCTTTTTTCTAGTATATATACCAACATTATATGCTCTCTCATGTAAAATACAGAAATTCTAAATTTAAGAGAATCGAAAAAAATTTAAATATTATCTAGGCACCCCAATGTTAAAAGCAAAATTGCTCTGAATATAATCTGTTAGAAAAAAATATACAATGCCCTAATCTACTTTGTTTTTGAGTATATACACCAACTCAATATGCTCTCTCATGAAAATACCGAAATTCTAATTTTACGCGAATCGAAAAAAATCTAAATAATATGTAGGTGCACCAAAGTTAAAAGAAATTGGCTCTCAATATAGTCTGTTAGAGAAAATATACAATGCCTTATTCTACTTTGTTTTGGAGTATATACACCAACTCAGTGTGCTCTCTCATATAAAATACGGAAATTATAATTTTACGAGAATCGAAAAAAATCTAAATAATATGTCGGCGCCCCAAAGTTAAAATAAATTGGCTCTGAATATAGTCTGTAAGAAAAAATATACAATGCCTTGTTCTACTCTGTTTTGGAGTATATACACAAACTCAGTATGCTCTCTCATGTAAAATACCGAAATTCTAATTTTACCTGAATCGAAAGAATCTAAATATTATCTAGGCACCTTAATGTTAAAAACAAAATTGCTCTGAATATAATCTGTCAGAAAAAATATACAATGCCCTATTCTACTCTGTTTCGGAGTATATACACCAACTGCTTAGGCTCTCTCATGTAAAATACAAAAATTCTATATTTAAGGAAATCGAAAAATATCTAAATATTATCTAGGCACTCCTATGTTAAAAGCAAAATTGCTCTGAATATAATCTGTCAGAGAAAATACACAATGCCATTTTCTACTCTGTTTTGTATTATATAAACCAACTCAATATGCTCTTTAATGTAAAATACAGAAACTCTAATTTTACCCGAATCAAAGAAATCTAAATATTTTGTAGGCACGCCAATGTTAAAAACAAAATTGCTCTGAATATAATCTGTCAGAAAAAATATACAATGCCGTATTCTACTCTGTTTTGGAGTATATACACCAACTCAGTATGCTCTCTCATCTAAATCTCACTTGGGGCCAGTTTTGAGGGGTGCTGTCTTGAGACAGGAAGCAGGCAGCTGGGATGCAGAAGGGAGAAGGCAATGGAGGAAGGGAGGAAGCAAGAAAGGAAGCAAAAACTTTCCTTCTCTTAATACATATAAAAACATAGGGCATAATTTTGATATTGACATATTTATCTATCTATTTTAACTCAGGTGTAATGTACCCTTTGTACCTTTCTTAATTTCATTCCACTTTTTTCCCGCAAATTTGCAGTAAGAACTTTGTGTATCTCTTTTCAGTCTACATTTATAGACCCATTCTTAAAGATGTATGCAATAATGTATGTATGTTAAATTATACATCTGACATCTTTATAAGACTTACATATGTTCTACTGCCTTTTATATTAGACATCTATGAATTTTCATACATATAGATCTGTTCCATCTATTTCTCAATTTGACTACTATTACATGAGTATATCATATTAATTTATTCATTTCTTCATGATAATTATTTAGTTTAGTTCCAAGTTGGGCTATTAGAGAAAGTAACACTACAATACCCTTCTTTGAACACTTTCCTAGTATATATGAACAAGAATTACACACACACACATATACACACACATATATAAATGAGTAAAGGAGTATATGAATACACATAAATATGTATGCATTGATTCAAACTGCACATACAGAAGTTTTCAAGATACAGTAGTGCCAATTTTATCTCCTAAAGGTTTATACAAATTTTAATTTTTGAATCAGATTATGAGAACTCTTGTACAACACCATCATCACCAACACTGAGTGTTATCATGCTCAAATCCTTTTTTTCCAATTTGACAATGGTGATATGATTTAATTTTGATTACTCCCATTTTTTTGTTGGTGGTGGTGATAAGTTTTCTAACACCATTTGAAACTCACTGCTTGTTATTGGTCTGCCTAGCGTTTCTGGTTCTTCCTAATTTCAGCTGGGAGGGTCGTATCATTCCAGGAATTTACCATCAACTCTAGGTTTTCTAGTTTATGTGCATAAAGTTGCTCACAGTAGCCTTGAATGATCTTTTGTATTTCTGTGGTGAAGGTTGTAATATCACCTGTTTTATTTCTAATTGAGCTTATTTGGATCCTTTTTTCTTTTTTTGGTTAATAGTGCTAATGGTCTATCAGTTTAATTTATCTTTTCAGGGAACCAGCTTTTTGTTTCATTAACATTTTGTATTTTTTGTTTTGTTGATTAAATTTTATTTAGTTCTGCTCCAGTACTGGTTATTTCCCTTCTTCTGCTGGGTTTAGGTTGGTTTGTGCTTGTTTCTCTAGTTTCTTGAGGTGTGACCTTTGTTTGTCTATTTGTGACTTTTCAGAATTTTTGATGTAGGCATTTAGGGCTATGAACTTTCCTCTTAGCACTGCCTTTGCTGTGTCCCAGAGTTTTTAATAGATTGTGTCACTATAGCTATTCAGTAAAAAGCAAGAGCAGTAAAAAAAGACAGAGAGGGACAAAGAGTTTGAGGAATTTTAATTTTCATCTTGATTTTGTTGTGGACCCAATGATCATTCAGGAGCAGATTATTTAATTTCCATGGTTTCGAGGGTTCCTTTTGGAGTGGATTTCCAATTTTATTCCACTGTGGTCTGAGAGAGTCCTTGATATAATTTCAATTTTCTTAAATTTATTGAAACTTTTTTTGTGGCCCATGATATGGTCTATCTTGGAGAAAGTTCTATGTGCTGAATGGATAGAATGTATATTCTGCAGTTGTTGGGTAGAATGTTCCTTAAATATTTGTTAAGTCCATTTGTTCCAGGGTATGCTTTAAATTCATTGTTTCTCTGTTGACTTTAGGTCTTGATAATCTGTCTACTCCTGTCAATGGGGCATTGAAGTCCCCCATTATTATTGTGCTGCCATCTAACTCATTTCTTAGGTCTAGTAGTAATTGTTTTATAAATGTGGGAGCTCCATGTTAGGTGCATACGTATTTAGAATTGTGATATTTACCCGTTGCACAAGGTCTTTTATCATTATATAATGTCCCTCTTTGTCTTTTTTTACTGCTCTTGCTTTAAAGTTTGTTTTGTCTGCTATAAGAATAGCTACTCCTGATCACTTGTGTCCATTTGCATGGAACATGTTTTTCTATTCCTTTATCTTTGGTTTATGGGAGCCCTTCTGTGTTAGGTAAGTCTTCTGAAGGCAGCAGACACTTGGTTGCTGAATTCTTATCTTTTCCGCAATTGCGTGTCTTTTAAGTGCAGCATTAAGCCATTTATATTCACATTAGTTTTGAGATGCGAGGTGCTGTTCCATTCATCATACAGTTTGTTGCCTGTATACCTTGGTGGGATTTTCTTGTATTTTTGAGATGTGAGGTGCTGTTCCATTCATTATACTGTTTGTTGACTGTATACCTTGGTGGGTTTTTTTTGTATTTTTGAGATGCGAGGTGCTGTTCCACTCGTCATACTGTTTGTTGCCTGTATACCTGGGTGGGTTTTTCTTGTATTTTTGTTTTATAGGTCCTGTGAGATTTGTACTTTAAAGAGGCTCTATTTCGATTTGTTTCCAGAATTTGTTTCAATATTGAGAGCTCTCTTTAGCAGTTCTTGTAGTACTGGCTTGGTAGTGGTGAATTCTCTCAGCACTGAAAAACACTGTAACTTTCCTTCATTTGTGAAGCTTAGTTTCACTAAATACAAAATTCTTGGCTAATTGTTTTGTTTAAGGAGGCTGAAGAAATTGGGACGCCCCAGTTCCTTTTAGCTTATAGAGCTTCTGCAGAGAAATCTGCTGTTAATCTGATGTTTTATTTTATAGGTTACCTGGTGCTTTTGTCTCACAGCTCTTAAGATTCTTTCCTTTGTCATGACTTTAGATAACCTGGTGACAATGTGCCTAGGTGATAAGCTTTTTGTAATGAATTTTCTAGTTATTCTTTGAGCTTCTTGTATTTGGATGTCTAGACCTCTAACAGGCCAGACAAGATTTCCTCATTGTTTCCCTAAATGTTTTCCAAACTTTTAGAGTTCTCTTCTTCCTCAAGAACACCAGTTGAGGCCTAGGAGAAGTGAGGTCAATTGCCCTTCAGTCCCAGGACTAACCTGCAGCTTCTGCCACATGAGGACATTGGGATGGAACCCAGCCACATAAGGATTTGCCTCAAAGGGCACTCCAAAAGTTGAACAGAGAAATCCCAAGGAAGCTGCCTGCATTTTCCTGTCTACTCTCGTTCTGTATCTTACAAAGAACCATACAAATCAATTGGTGGTTTTGGATTTTACCTGAAGAAAGGAGAGTGGAGGAGAGATGTTTATGTGCCCCAGGGTCCATGCTTTTCAATAGCAAGAGGTCCCTGCCTGTGAGAGAAAAAAAGAGCCTGTGTTTCAAAGTCTTCAGCTTATTGTTTGGCCTCCCAGGAATCCCTGCGTGCTGGGAGGGTCCTAACTCAGGGGATTTGGCATCTACATAGATGTTTGGACCTTTTGCATTCAATGTGGCAAGTCTCTTCACGTTCTTTCTGGGAGAACCTCTGCAAAGTGCTTTAGCCAAGGATTAGGTGGGAGCACAGTGGCACAATCTTGGCTCACTATAACCTCGGTCTCCTGTGTTCGAGTGATTCTCATGCCTCAGTCTCCCTAGTAGCTGGGATTACATGCCCAGCTAATTTTTTGTATTGAACTCCTGACCTCAGGTGATCTGCCCGCCTCAGCTTCCCAAAGTGCTGGGATTATAGGCGTGAGCCACTGGGCCGAGCCCAGTTAATGTTTTATACAATACAACAGGTTTCCGCCAGCTGTGGATGCCTTTGACATGACTGCAGAGGACTCCACCGCAGCCATGAGCAGCGACTCAGCCACCGGGTCCTCGGCCAAGGTGCCTGAGGGCATGGCGTGCACGCCCAATGAAGCAGCGCTGCTGGCGCTGATGGAGGGCACCGGCTACAGCATGGTGCAGGAGAACAGGCAGCGCGAGTATGGCAGCCTTCCACTGGGCTGGGAGGGCCCGCACCCCCAGCGCGGCTGCGAGGTCTTCGTGGGCAAGATTCTGCGTGACGTTTATAAGGACGAGCTGGTGCCCGTGTTCGAGACCGTGGGCTGCATCTATGAGCTGCCCCTCATGATGGGCTTCGACGGCAAGAACCACAGCTACACCTTCATCATGTACTGCCACAAGCACAAGGCCAAGCGCACCCTGCACGAGCTCAACAACTATGAGATCCACCCGGGCCGCCTGCTGGGCGTGTGCTGCAGCGTGGACAACTGCCACCTCTTCATCGGGGGCATCCCCAAGATGAAGAAGCACAAGATCTTGGAGGAGATCGCCAAGGTCACCGAGGGCATGTTGGATGTGATCGTCTATGCCAGCGCGGCCGAAAAGATGAAGAACCGTGGCTTTGCCCTCGTGGAGTACGAGCTACCACACGGCCGCCATGGCGCGCCGCAAGCTCATGCCCGGCCGCATCCAGCTGTGGGGCCACCAGATCACCATGGACTGGGCCGAGCCCGAGATCGACTTGGACGAGGACGTGATGGAGACCGTGAAGATCCTCTGCGTGTACAGTCTCATGATCCAGACCACCGAGGACACCATCAAGAAGAGCTTCGGCCAGTTCAACCCTGGCTGTGTGGAGCGTGTCAAAAAGATCCCTGACTACACCTTCGTGCACTTCACCAGATGCGAGCGAAGACACCGAGCATGCCACAAACCTCAACGGCACTGAGCTGGAGAGCTCGTGCCTGGAGGTCACACTAGCCATGCCCGTGGACAAGGAGCAGTACTCACGCTACCAGAAGGCGGCCAGGAGTGGTAGCGTGGCCGAGGCGGCCCAGCAGCCCAGCTACGTGTACTCCTGTGACCCCTACATGCTGGCCTACTGTGGCTACCCCTACAACGCTCTCATCAGGCCCAACGGACTACTTCGTGAAAGGCAGCATAAGAGGCTGAGGCCGAGGAGCAGCTTGCAACAGAGCCCCGGGACCCAGGGGTTCCTACCTCAGGGGTTATTCTGCTGGCCATGGTATATATTGCTGATATCATGAAGGGAAAGGAAAGCACCATGCCACGTCCCCAGCAGAGTGTGGCTGCTTTGGGTCCTTCTTGCCTTGTTTGATGCGGCTGAGAAGTCGAGGCTTAGCTGGGAGCCTTGGTGAAGGCTGGACGGATCTCTCTCAGGGGTTGGAATCATGGCTGGGCCTCATGTTCTGGAGGACTGATCCTGGGGAGCCAGCGTGTTCCTCAGCTTCGCTTTCTCTGCCCTCTGCGAGGAGGCCATGGCTCCCTGGAAGCCGCAGGAGGACGCTGGGGGGTGGTGGCTATTGAGTAATCACAGCAGTGCCAGCCTTGGGGTACCCACCCCCTCTCCCCCCTCCCCCCATCCCCTCCCCTCCCAATCCCCATCAGCTGCCCTGAGGGCCTTGGTCCTCTCCCAAGTGGCCAGGGTTGGGCCCCACAAGGGCCCTATTTATTCTCCCATGGGGGAGGAGGAGCTGGAGAACAGCTTCAACAGAGGAGGGATTGTGTGGCTGCCTCCCCAAGGCTTCTGCCCACACTCAGGGCCACAGCTTGCCGAGGCTTTGAGGAATCAGCTTGTGGTTGCAGATGGCGCTTTCTCCAAGGCTGGCTTCCCTGTGTGACACTGTGGCGTGTGCTGCCCCTGCCGCCCCAGCCCAGGGAGGAGGCTTCCTGCATGAAGCATGGCCCCAGGACGCCCTTGTTCTCTAGGGGACAGTGTGCCCGCTGTGGCCAGCATGGGGGGGGGGCACCTGTCCCCTGCTCCCCTCCTCTGTTCCGTGTCCTACAGAAAACTTTTCTGGATGCTGCCCAGGTTGCCCACCATCCTGGGGCTTTTACAGGCTGGGGTGCGGGACAGAGAGACTTGGCCTTATCCCTAGGAGCTCTCTGGCTGGACTCTCATGACAGACAGGATGGAACCCCCTGGGTCAGCTGAGACCAGGCCTTGGATGCTATCCTTCCCAGCAGTCCCTTCCTCTTGGGTCTTGTGTTGGTGCCCTAGGAAGCCCATGTCCGCATCCTGGGGTGACCCAGGGCTCAGCTTTCAGAAAGTAGGAAGCCAGAGAGCAGCAGCTCTGCATCCAAAATCCGATCCCTGCTCTTGGATCCACCCAGGAAGCTTTGCAAAATAGACTCCAGGTCCCACCCTAGAGATTTCGAGTTCATTAACTGATGCTGTGGTTTTTTTTTTTTTTTTTTTTTTTTGAGACAGTCTTGTTCTATTGCCAGGCAGGCTAGAGTGCAGTGGCATGGTCTCGGCTCACTGCAACCCCCGTCTCCTGGGTTCAGGTGATTCTCCTGCCTCAGGCTTCCCAAGGAGCTGGGACTAAGTTGTGCGCCACCATGCTCAGCTAATTTTTGTATTTTTAGTAGAGACGGGGTTTTTCCATGTTAGCCAGATGGTCTCCATCTCTTGACCTTGTGATCCTCCTGCCTTGGCCTCCCAAAGTTCTGGGATTACAGGTATGAGCTGCTGCGTGTGGCATTTTTTTTTTCTTGAGACGGTCTCACTTCATTGCCCAGGCTGGAGTGCAGTGGTGTGATCTCGGCTCATGGCATCCTCCGTCTCTCAGGTTCAAGCGATTCTCCTGCTTCAGCCTCCTGAGTCTGATTATAGGCATGCACCACCATGCCCAGCTTATTTTTGTATTTTTCGTAGAGATGGGGTTTCCTCATGTTGGCCATGCTGGTCTCGAACTCCTGACCCCAAGTGACCCACCCCCCTCGGCCTCCCAAAGTGCTGGGATTGCAGGCATGAGCCATTGCGCCCAGCCATGCTGTGGGAATTTCTGAGTTTCCCAGTGACCCTAATACAGAGCAGAGTTTTGAAGATCACTGACCTACCAAAGTCCCATGGACCTCCCTGTAGGGGGTGGTGCCTATCATTACCACCCGCCTGGCCAGAGTGGTGAGCCACAGCTGGAGGGGTCTTGGCTGAGGGTGGGCTGGGGCAGCTGGGAAGACTTCTGACTTCTTCTCAAGTCCAGAACAAATGGAAACTGGTTCTAAGAAATCATCAGTGCCTGCATTTTTCACTGAACCGGGGCTGCAGCTGGTGTGAGGATCTCGAGCTGCTTGTGCAGGTTGCTGCAGCCTGCAAAGAACCTTCACACCTTTTTCCCTGGTATTCACAACCTCCCGTGAGATGGGCACAAAGGCAAGCTTCGTGCATGTTCCACAGATAAAGATGGGTCCCCGGGGTCACCACTCCAGGCTCAGAGGCAGGTCTCCACCCGTCCTGGGTGGGAGTATCTCCTGGGCCCAGCCCGCCTCTGGCTGGCCCAGCCCTGCTAGCCACAGCCCCTGTTCTACAGCTGACGGCTGTGCCTCGTCCCAACCTAGATCCTGAAGAACATCCTGAGTTGTGAGATCAAGAAGAAGTGGCTCTGAAGCCTGTCCAGGAAGTTCACAGACTGGGTACACACCCATGTCATCCTCCCTGTACAACCTCATCAATGTGGACACCACCACGGACAACTCAGTGCTGGAAATCACTGTCTACAACACCAACATCAATGTGGGTCTCCTGGGCAGGCTGAGCAGTGCACCGAGGGCTGAGCCTCAGGCCAGGGACTCACAGACGCTGGGAAGACCCAGTGCTCCCAGCCCTCCCCACCATGTCTGCCTCCCACACTTCTTTGCCTTAGTGGGCAGAGTCAGGCACAGAAGGGGAGGCCTGGGACAGATGCTGGGCCTGACTCTTCCTGGTTGATCTTGGACTGTAGACCTGAGTGGTGGTGATTGGGGGGTCTTCTGGACCCAGTATCCAGGGCAGTGTGGGTGTGGGTGTGAGTGTGAGTGTGGGTGAAGGGGTGGCTGGGGCTGATCCTTTACATATTGTGTCTCTGCCACCCCCTGTTGGTGTATATGGCCAGGCTCAGAATGCTTTCTCTCCCAAAAACTGGTCCCAAATGAGGGTCAGAGAGTGCACTGCTGGAGAAATCGGGGGGGCCTTCCTGGAGAAGGCTAGCAGGAAGAGTTTGGTGCAAATGGAGGTGAAGAGAGGAGCAGCTGGATGCTGCCCAGATTGGCCACTGTCCTGGGGCTTTTATAGGGTTTATAGGCTGGGGTGTGGGATGGAGAGACTTGGCCTTATTCCTAGGAGCTCTCCTGACCGACGGGATGGGAACCCCCTGGGTCTGGTGAGACCAGGCCTTTGACACTGTCCTCCTCCTGTGAACAGGGATACCGTCCACTCTAACAGGTGAAGCGTGTTCAGCTCTTGGGGGAAGCGGGGCAGCAGGCTGGGCCTTCCGCCTTCATGTTTTACCAAGAGTTGTGCTTCCCAGAGTCTCCCGGCCTTGGGTCTTCCCAGCGCCTCACAGCAGCCTGGCTGGCAGGACAGGGATTGTTCGCAGTTGTATAGGTGAGGAGTCTGAGGCCCAGAGAGGGTCAGGCTGTCCCGAGGTCACACAGTGAAGGAAGGGCAAATTGGGGCTGGAACTGCTGTCACCATCTCCTGCCCACTTCTAGCCTTCACTTTCTGCTGTGCTTCGGGTCCTCCTGCTTGAACCCGGGCTCTGTTGGCCTTTGCTGCCTGAGCACCCTGGGGAGGAGCCTCAGGAGCTGGCATCACCCTCCCAGCATTTCCGGCCAACCCAGTCCACTGGGCGTAAATGATGGCCCCTTCCGCCAGGGCAACGCTGACTTGGAGCTCCCACAGACCTTTTGAACTTGGTGCCCTCTCCTCCCTCGCCTCCATGTGACTGCTGGCCTTCCCCCGCAGAACCGGCATGAGATGCTGACTCTGGAGCCACTGCAAACGCTGCTGTGAATGAAGTGGAAGACGTTTGCCAAGAACATGTTCTTTCTGTCCTGCTTTTACTTCTACACCATGACCCTGACCCTCGTCTCATACTACTGACCCCGGGAGGAGGAGGTATGTGGGCCCCTTGCAGGGGGAAGAGGGGGTGGTCAGAGCTGGAGCTGCCCCACGTGCAGATGGGGAAACTGAGCCCCAGGGAGGCCAGGGGATTTGGGTGGGCCCCCAGTCGTCCTTCACACTTTCTAGGGAAGTGAGTTTGTCTCCAGTGCTTGGCTGGGCTAAGGCCCAGGTGCTGAGTCCCAGGTAGACCCACGTTGGGGGAAGTTGGAGAATTCAGACTCAGACCCTGCCCAGGGTCTCTGTCTAAATATAGAACTGGTCAGGTGTTTCTGCTGTGAGGGCTGCAGGAAATGGGAGGGGGCTAAGCGCTCCCTGCCTGCTGGGCCTTGGTTTCCCATTCATCACATGGGGCACGGAGCCTCAGCTTTATTAACTGTGCTATGAGGCCATGTTGAGTGTTTGGATATGGAGGATTCTGGAAAGGCTGTTGCAGTAGAGCATGAGGGTGCTTAGCATGGATTGGATGATACTCCTCGTTGTAGAGATCTGGGCTTCCATCAAGGATGGGGAGGGTGGGAGTCAGGGAGTGGCTCTTCCTTCTCTTGACCTGTACAGAGATGGGGTTTAACTCTGGCCTCTGACCTGGCTTGAGCGTTTTTCCTGTTTTGGCTGCTCTAGTGTTGGGGCCAGCTCAGCCCTTTTTTCTCCCTATTCTGACCACCCCTCCTCCTTCTTCCCAGACCTTCTGTACCCCTTGGCCCTGACCCACAAGATGGGGTGGCTGCAGCTCTTGGGGAGGATGTTTGTGCTCATCTGGGCCACGTGCATCTCTGTGAAAGAGGTGAGTGGCCACTCGGTCCTTCTGTACCATCCCTTACGGCGGGCAGGCGGCAGTGGGCCTGGCCTTCATCCCTGTCTGCTCTGCCATTACAGCTGGGGAGCTTTGGGGAGGCATTTCCATCCCAAGTCTTAGCTCTCTGAGTTGGAACAAATGAATAAAGCTGGCCTATCCTCCCTACTCCATCCATCTACTTCTCTATCCATCTTCCCAATTCTCCACCATTTACCCTCCCAGCCCCTCAGTGTCCATCCTCCTCTCCCACCCCTATTACCCATCCGATCACCTGCTGTCTTTCATGGAACCAGCCACTCATTCATTCGTTCATATGCCCACTCATCCTTATCGACCATCCTTCTATCCTTCATTCAACCATGTTTACATCCATCCATCCATCCATCCATTTGTCTGTCCATTCATCCATCTGTCCATCCATCCATTCATTCAATGAATCAACCCATATAATCTGAACACCTTCTATATATGTGTGGCCCTGGAGGAGGTGATAGGGATGGGATGAGTTTACCATCTTTGAGTTCATAGCCTGGTGGGGGATATAGTATGGGCACAAATATCAAGACTTGACAGTAGACCAAACAAGACCCTAATCTGGGTTCAGATTAGTGTTCAGAGGAAGGGAGGTTAATTTTATCTGGGGCCAGGGGATGGCAGAGATGCTCAAAGGCAGACATGGCACTTATTCTAGTGGAGTAGGATTGGGCATGAGGACCATGGGGACAAGGTCACTACAGGGCGGGTGTGGGGAACAGCATGAGCAAAGGTTCAGAGGCTGGATTTGGGGAATGGAAGGTAGCTGTACATTGTACTGCTTTGCAGATTCTGGGGTGAGAATGGGGTAAGGAGTGAGGGAGGTGAGATTTGAGGGTATGCCCATCTTCACTGTGGAGCTGCCTATGCCCCTCCAGGCACAGGTCCGCTTTCATATCCGTCACCTGGGCTCAAGCCGGGCCTTTGCACGTTCAGCCCTCACTGACTCTCGGTCCTGGGAAAGCACCTCCTGTTCAGCTCCCTCAGCGAGGGACACGAAGAGGGTGCCACTTTTCTCTCCTTCCTGGCCTTAGGGCTTTGTGATCTTCCTGCTGAGACCCTTTGTATTGTAAGTAGGTCTGGCGCCTTGGTTACCACCTCACAGGCGGGGCTGACGTTCTGTTCGGTGGCCACTGCATTCCCCTTGAACAAGCATCCCAGGCACTCTGCCACAGGGACACGCCAGAGATCTCCTCTCCCTCCCAGCAGGAGACACATGGATGCCAGTGGACAGGATCAGAAAAATTCAGGGCAGCCAGGCGCAGGGGCTCACGCCTATAATCCCAGTACTCTGGGAGGCCGAGGCGGGCGCATCACCTGAGGTCAGGAACCTGGTGAAACCCCGTCTCTACTAAAAATAAAAAAATTAGCTGGGTGTGGTGGCACACACCTGTAGTCCCAGCTACTCGGGAGGCTGAGGCAGGAAGAATCGTTTGAACCCAGGAGTCATAGGTTGCACTGAGCCAAGATTGCGGCACTGCACGCCAGCCTGCCTGACAAGAGCAAGACTGTCTCAAAAAAAAAAAAAGAAAAAGAAAAAAAAGAAAGAAGACTTCAGGGCAGTGCCCACCGTCTGCTGGTGGCAATGGCTGACTCCACCTGTCACAGAGCCCCAGGCAGAAGGCAGCATGGAGAAGGCAGGAGCAGGCTTAGTGTCCTGTTAGGCTTTGACAAAGGGATGTTCCAGTTGCATGGGGCCCTAAACCCCGTAGTTATGGGGGCCTAGAAGTTGCTGTCTGAGACCTGGGCAGATCAGGACTGGAGAGTACCTGAGAAATTATTGATCCTGTCTGTGGACATCATCAAAGCTCCCAGGGCAGGGAGGTGAGTCACTCAGAGTCACACAAAGCTCCAGCCCTTGGTCGTGTCCACTGCAAGCTAGTGCCGTGTTGATGATCACAGGGTCCTAGGCAGAGAGCCCAGCTCAGCAGCCTCTGCAGGAGCTCACGGGTAGCTGACATCACGGCGTGTGTGACCTCTGAATGAAAGAAGCTGGGATGCCTGGCCTTGCAGGAGCCCCCAGGAGTGGCTGGAGGGCAGGGCATGATGCCTCTTGGGCCACTTTGCAAAGAGCTCACGAGCCTGCTGAAGAGCATGGATTTGATCAGGGTAACAGGAGTTGGCAGAGGGTTTTCCAAGGACAGGTTTGCCAAGAAGCGAGAAGAGACTGGCGGGGAAGATTAGAGGCACTGGGTGTAGTCAGGCACCATTGTAATTTCTGCGGAAACGGCACAGTGAGAAGACTGTGGGGCGGGTAACTAAATGCCTAAGGGCGAGAGGGGCAAAAAGAGAAACCCATGCTCCGAAGCTCCTGGCCCAGCTTCCAGGACTTGGTGGCCCAGGACCACCCTGCACGTGGCCTCGGGTGCCTGCTCCGGGCAGCCTCTGCACCGATCACTGTCCCACGTGCGAGTCAGGCCTCTGAGTTCTTCCCAGGCCCGTGCCCCGATGCAATTCTCCGTGCTCTGAAAACCCTCTGCCATGGGTCGGGTCTTCAGCAGCATCTGCCCTTTCTGTGAACGTCCAACGGCGTTTCTGACTGTGGCGCACGTGTGGCAGGCACAGAAAACGGACGGCCTTCCAGAGAACCGTCCAAAGGGCAGGCGCTGCCCCAGGGACTGAAGGGCTGCGCCGGGTACTGCACGTGGCGTCCGGGAGGTTGCCGGCCCGTCCAGAGCTGCCCAGTGACCTCCCGCACCTTCCGGGGGCCTCTGCGGACCTCGCCGCGATGGGCACGCCCCCGGTTTAGCGGGAAGCTGGGGGCAGGTTCAAGGCTGGGAGGAGCCGCTTCAGCCTGGGAATCTGAATTTTTTTCTTCAGACGCGCCTGTACCCACCACGGGTTTTTTCTGGGGAAAAACAGGAGATTAGTGCACTTCGCGTTTCTTTCCTTTAGATTTTCACAGCCACAGGCTGCAGGGCTGCAGGCCCAGGGCCGGAACTCCCACCTCACCTTCCCCCAGCCTCCACACCCGTCATCGTCATCGGGTTGGGGGCCGCGCCCTGGCGTCTCTGGAACGCCCTCCGCGACCCCCACAGCGGAGCACCTGAACCACCGCGGGGCACACCAGGAGGGCGGCGCAGGCGGGTAACGACACTCAGGCACCATATCCCAGACGCGCGTGGGCGGCGGCGGAAGCTGCTACCCAGGGAGCCACGCTGCGCGTCTACTTCCGGTGGGAGGCGGGGCCCGGAAGCAGGATCGGCGAATTCTGAGGCACCAGGTCGGAGTAGGGTGGAGTATGCCTGGCGGCTGGAGGTTAGCGGCACGCGGTGGCTGTCCTGTGAGCAGCAGGCTGGGTGCGGGGTGGGTGGCCGGCCAGCGCCGGTGACTGAGAGGCCAGTGGGCCCGGGGCGCCGGGGACGGGGTGGCCATGTAGAGCTGCCGCAGCTTCTTCACCAGGCTGGTGGTGGGCATGTTCGTGGTCTCCGTGGTGCACACCTGCTGGGTCATGTACCACATCGTCTACACCCGCCCATGCTCCGGCGACGCCAGCTGCATCCAGCCCTACCTGGTGCGGCGGCCCAAGCTGCAGGTGAGGGGCTGGGGGTGGGCGGGTTGGGGCGGGGGCCTCTCCTCCAAGCCCGGGCCGCTGCCGTCCCGTCCCCGCTCCAGCTGTGTCCCCGCCAGTCGAGATGGAACCCCTCCTGGTCCCCAGCGGCCAGGTCTTCCGCCCCCGGCTGGCCGTGGGGTACCAGTGCGTCCTGCCAGGCTGGGCCGGGCCCAGCTGACGGCGTCCCCTCCTTTGCAGCTGAGCGTGTACACCACGACGCGGTCCCACCTGGGTGCCAAGGACAACATCGACCTGGCCTTGAACGTGGATGACTTCGATGTGGAGTCCAAATTCGAGAGGTATGAGCGAAAGACAAAGTGCCGAGAAGGGGAGACGATCACTGGTGTTTAGAGTGCGGAGGAGTCCGCTTTCCGTGCACAGCGTGTTACCTCGGAGAACTGGGAAGCGGTCGCACGTTTAACCGGAGGACTGTTCTCCTGGAAGGGGCGGGTGATGAAGTGTGGTTTGGGAAGCAGCTCTCGGCAGAGCCCGAGGCCGTGGGACGTGCTGCGGCCGAGACTCCAGAGGAGCAGGGGCCCCGCCCGGCGACCCGGTGCGGAGCAGGCAGCTCGTGTAGTTTCACTGCCTGGGACAGCTTGTCTTTTCCTGGTGGGAGTAGTCCGCTTAAGTTACTTGTGCAGGAAAGGGGATGAGGATGGAGGAAGCAATTTTGTAGAAAATCGTAGTTAAGTGACGTGTGACAGACATGAGAGGAGATCAGTGTCCAAATATGTAGCATAACTTAAAAAGTACATCTAACGTATGGTTTTTTTTAATTGCATAAGTATAATTTTAAGTATGATTTGCTTCTCACAACTCTACCATTTCCCTTCTTCATTGCCTGGGAGGTGTCTGAGGACAGAATCATGAAAGTCTGAGCCGCATGCTGGACTCAGCGCCCTCTAGGTGGCCAGTCACTGTGGGTACCTGGAGGCGGTGCCCTGGGGAGGCAGCAGTGCAGCACTGGCAAGCTGGGTTCTGCCAGCCTCTTTGCCAGTTACTGCCCTCTCTCTGCCTTGGTGAAATGGAGGCTGGACATGCTGGCTTGGGCACTTGTCAGTTGTGACTGCCCACACCTTTCAGAAATGCCCAGGTTACACTTGCATTGGCTTTAATTTCCCAAACATGAATGCTGCCTCTTCCGTGCTGGGCCCTGTACCAGTTACCAAGGACAGCTAGTGAGTTTACCATTTCCCCTGGCACAGCGCCAGCCTGGAGGAAGGGGGAGAATGAATGCTCTGACACAGTACCCCCTCAGCGTCGCCATGAGCACGTTCTCTGTAGGACTCGGGCACACAGCCCTGCCACCTGCCCCACCTGAAGAGACACTTAGAAGTCTTGGTGATGTACTGTCTTTCCTGGGTAGTGAGAAGCCCTAGATCCCTTTGCGTTTTTCATTAGAACTTTGGCAGTATGATATTTAAGGAGAGGCCGGGCACTCATGCCAGCAGTTTGGGAGGCCAAGGCAGGAGGATCACTTGAGCCCAGCAGTTCGCGACCAGCCTAGGCGATGTGACAAAACCCTATCTCTACAACAGTTTTAAAAGTTAGCCGGACGTGGTGGCATGTACACTGGTCCCAGCTACTCGGGAGACTGAGGTGGGAGGTCACTTGAGCTTGGGAGGTTGAGGATGCAGTGAGCTATGATTGCACCCCTGCACGTCAGCCTGGGTGACAGCGAGACCTCATCTCAAAAAAAAGATTTGTAAAGAGGGAGAGGAACTAATGTAATTACCCATAAATAGGTGGAATGCCTGGTTTTTCCATGGGACTGTAGTGTGGACATTGGGCCCTGGCGTGAAGGTAAAGAGGCGCCTGGTCTGAGGCCTACAGTTGTAGCAGCTCATTGGGCCTTTCCTCAGCTCACCCTGGATGCTAGCACAGGGCAGACAGGCTTCAAAGTCAGTCCTTTGTGGTTGATAATCCTTTTATCTTTAAAAATGCAACACCCCAAAAAACTATCCACATGAAATTTCCAAGACTTCAGTAGTGAACCGAAGCACATGGGCGCTTGCAGCTGCCTGTCCTTCGCTTCTCTGACTTCTGAGTTATGTTATTCGGTTTGCGTGGTCAACTGGTATCCTGGCCAGGCCCAGATGCTGCTTTCGTCTGGCGGCTTCAGCCCTGTGGCCTCAGGCAGGTCATTGACCTTACAACCTCCTGAAATGGAGGCAGGAAGTGTGGGCCCTCCTGCTTTCAGTTGTAGATACCCACACTCAGGATACACACACCCAGGACTCGTAAAACCCCAGGCAGGTGGGTTTCATTTTTAGTACTTCTAGCTAAAATTAGTTGATTGAAACAGCTTTATAAAGATAATTGAATAGTCTCTAGACACAGAATGTAATATGGATGCAGTGGAAAGGATTGTTCGTTCTGTTTCAGGACAGTTAGTGTTTCTGTACCAAAGAAAACAAGAAATAACGGGACACTGTATGCCTACATCTTCCTCCATCACGCTGGGATCCTGCCATGGCACGATGGGAAGCAGGTGCACCTACATGGTCCCCAAGCCGGAAGAATCAACCTGCTCACTGGGGAATCTGATGCACAGGTGAGGTTCTTCATGGATTACTGAGAGAACAAACAGGCTTTGCCTCCGTGTCAGAACTGACGTCTCTTTCTCCACACAAGCAGGCAATGTCCAGGGCTCCAGCGACTTTGTGGGGAGCAAAGCCTTTGGAATGTTACTGACATGCTTTTTTCACTTTCGGCTGAATCATATCCATGAGTTCGCAGACAAGTTTGATCTACAATTAGGGACAGTTGAAGTGATACTGGCATTCTTTATGCAGAGTCCCTCAAGGGTGGGCCCTCTCAGTCTCTGGGGGTACCTGCCTCCTGGTGGGATGGGGTGTTGGTCCCACAGAGCGGGCTTGCAGCTTCTCATCAGGAACTCATTCTGCATTATGTGTAGGACTGGGCTCTTCCTAGATTTTATTCTAAGAATATAACTCAAGATTATGGAAAGAGTAGCAGTACAAGGTATAGTTTGTACATCTGTAGAAAGGCGTGTGTACAAAGAAAAAGTGGAAGTCACTTCAGTGATCATTAACACGGGCCAAGGATAAAGCAAGGGAATTCTGATACCCACCTCTGTTGAGTGGAAGGTGAGATAAGTTACAGAACAAGACTAGAGCCTGTAATCCCAGCACTCTGGGAGGCCGAGGCGAGGGGATCACCTGATGTCAGGAATTTGAGACCAGCCTGGCCCACATGGTGGACCCCCATCTCTACTAAAGATATAGAAATTAGCTGGGTGTGGTGGTGGGTGCCTGTAATCCCACCTACTCCGGAGGCCAAGGCAGGGAATGACTTGAACCCGTGAGGCGGAGGTTGTGGTCAGCTGAGATGGCACAGCTGCATTCCAGCCTGTGTGGCAGAGCAAGACTCCACCTCAGAAAAAAAAGAATTTACAAAACAAAAATGGCAGCTTTCCAGGAAGAGGCTGTGAAATTGTTCCAGAGTGCAGTGTCTCAGGGTTGATGGGGTTTTGGAAGCTGCCAACACCTGCTCCTGCCTCTCGGTGCATGTCTGTGTCTTCTTGGGAACATCCCTCACCTTCCGCCCTCCATGTCATCCTCACCTGGGGCTGGCCTCCCTCCTCACCAGCATCCTGAAGAGTGGGTGGGGTGTTGGGTATGGAGCATGCAGCACAGGGAGCCTCCTTTAAAGGTGGCAAATGTAAGGAGGTGTGAAAAGCCTTTCTTTTTTTGAAACGGATTCTTGCCCTGTCACCCAGGCTGGAGTGCAATGGCGCGATCTCACCTCACTGCAACCGCCACCTCCTGGGTTCAAGCGATTCTCCTGCCTCAGCCTCCTCAGAAGCTGGGATTACAGGCTTGTGCCACCACACCCAGCTGATTTTTGTAATTTTAGTAGAGATGGGGTTTCCCCATGTTGGTCATGCTGGCCTCAAACTCCTGACCTCATGATCCACCTGCCTCGGCCTCCCAAAGTACTGACATTATAGGCATAAGCCACCATGCTCATCCTGAAAACCCATTTTTAATGTAAATTATTGCTAAACTGTACCTATCGTTGGGAAATGGGTAGGGCCATAGTGTGTCCAGGGATGTGTCAGGTCTGAAATGAGCTCAGATTCCCTGTCAGTGGGTGCCCTTCTCCATGTCACTTCATCGGAGAGCCACGCACCATCCTCGGTGTGTCTCTGTTAGGGCAACCCAACGTGCCGACCCCTTCTGGCTCCTTACAGCTGCAAGGCTGTGTTAGCCTTGGATTTGTACAGTCTTCTACCAGGGTCACGGGGCTCTTGCCCTTCTCAGCTTCCAAGAAGTGGGCCCACTTAGTTTGGGAATCTCAAAAAAGAAATTGGTGAGACCCGTGACCACGGATTGCAAAGCAGCACTCCTTGGCTTCCATGGAGATAAGGATGGGGGTGTTTGGTGAGAGTCTGGGGGAGTCGGCAGCTGTGGGGCTGCAGTGCCCTCCGCTGGACTCCTTCCCCAGTCATGCCCGTCTGCGTGGCTGCCCTGTTCATAGGTTGTGGTGCTGACCACCTGCTGTCCTGGGCATGGTTTTCCCGTCTGTGTGGCCGTTGCTGTGCACCTGTCCCAGGTACCTGTTGTGCCCGTCTGCATGGCAGTGTTGTTCACAGGTTAGGGTGCTGACCACCTGCTGTTTGAGCACAATATTCTGTCCAAGCATTGGCCTCTGTTTTCCTCACTTAGCAGCAGATAGAGGAGGAGAGGAAGCCAGCGAGCGCCCTGGATGAGCCTGTGTTTCACTGGAGACCGTGGCTGGCGCTGAATGTGATGGCGGACAACTTCATCTTCGACGGGTCCTCCCTGCCTGCCGACGTGCATCGGTACATAAAGATGTAAGTGAAGCCCCAGAGCTAGAGCACCAGGAGGGGTCACTGGAACCCTGGCCGGCCAGAACCTGCCAGCAGGTCACTGTGTCCTGGAGCCCCTCTGTGGCAAGGCACTGGCTGCCTTGGGCACCCCAGCTCCTCCCACTTCCTGGTTGAGGTTGTGCTGCTAGCGCAGGGTTGGAAGGGAGAAGAAAGGAGTTCAGGCTGCAGCATCCTGCTCGTTGCTCCTGACTTCAAAGGCTTCCACGGAGAGAAAATGGAAGGTGCTGACGGGAATGTGTTGCTTTGCTCCCCTTGTGATTGTTTAACTTGGCTCGTTTAGATTCACTTGAAAGTTAATCTTTAGATCTTTAGTATCACTTACCATCAGTTGAATATGATTACTGGAATTCACATGTTTGGCTGACCGAGCTCACCCCGTCTCCCATGTGTTGGGGAGCCCCCCACTCTTGAGCTGCAGGTCCACCTCCCGGGTAGCTGCAGGTGACTTGTCCCTCCAAGCGTAATGGCCATGTCTTGGGACTGCTCTGTGTCAGTGCACAGAGGGCCCTGGGCTCCGCTGTGCAGCTGTGTCCCTGGAGTTCCCCCACTCCTCCCACCTATGCCCATCACTTCATGAGGAGTGGGTCTCACAAGTGTGTGTGCCTTGTCAGGCTCTCTGCCTCCTTTTTGGAAGGCTGTGCCCAGGGGTCACTGTGACTGAGAAGCTGTTGAGGGTAGGTCCGGGAGTACTTCTCTGGGGTAAATGTGGTGTCTGGATGTGTTGATTCATCAGAAGGTGAGAGCCTTGGCTCTGACTTTAGAAAGTTGTGCTTTAATCCCAGGATCCAGCTCGGGAAGACCGTGCATTACCTCCCCATTCTGTTTATCCACCAGCTCAGCAACCGCGTCAAGGACCTGATGGTGAGCGATGCCTCTGCCCACTGGTAGTGCAGGTGGCAAGACACTGACCCCCAAGACTGGCCGCATCACCCCAGAATTTTAATGGACAGGGCCATCGCTGACACTTGGTGTGGAGCTTTCGCCTGTGCTGGGAAGCACTGCCTTCAGGCATACGAGGGCTGTGACGGGGCCTGGGGGTGTGTCGGCTTTGCTGTTAGCTGGCTACGGGGTCCCCCTGAGCCTCTGGATCCTCACTGGTGAGAAGACCTGAAAGTTTGTTTATGTGGCACTTAGAGGGCAGGCGCCTGAGTGCCGTATGAGACGGTGTCTGCGTGTGAGCTCCTGGTGTGCTGTGTAGTTTAACTCAGAAAGTGTTTTGAGCAAACTCCTGCTTTCCTGCCAGGGCTGGTCCTGCACAGGGGGCCAGAGGAGTGGGTGACAGCGCTGCCTGGGAACTGCAGCTCCTGAGGTGGCCCCTGGCAAGGCAGAGAGACCTATGCGGAAGAGAAGTGGCTGCCCTCTGGGCTCCGGCGCCCCATGGTTACGGGATTGACAGCGCCAGTTCTCCCAGGGTTGCTTTGAGGGTAGAGGAAGTGTGGCCAACATGTGACCTTTAATAAAAGCAGTTAGTATTTAAAGTCCCTCACTTCACATGTGGCACTGTGCTAAGCACTTTATGAATGTTCCTGTGATCGTGGTGCTGGGAGCTGTGGCATTGTTTCACGGGTGAGGTTATAGTGCTCAGAGGTTAGTGCTCAGCTAGGACCCTACAGGACTCGCCACCCTGCCCCGCCTCCCTGCAGGCCATCACTGTCACTCCGGGGTGCCCACTAGGAGCCAGGCCACGTGTTCTTTCACTTGCAGCTTTGAGTAGCTCTGAGGCAGGCCCTTTTTCTGTTTTTGTTGAGGAAACAGGCTTGGGGAGGGCAGGGAGCTTGCTGGGGTGTGCAGCTGGGACACGGGGGAGCGGGTACCTGGCCACTTGGATCTGCCCAGGCCCTGCTGCCTCCTGATGACTGTGGCTCTTGGAACAGTTCCTCTATCTGGCTGTCCCTCAGACCCCTCTCAGTTCCTAACATACTGCCTCCTTCACTTCAGCAGGCCCTGACCACTGCTGAAGGCTGGGGGGCCGGGCAGGCAGTGGCCGGCGAGCGGGTCTGGTGGCTCCAGCCTCTCCCTGAGCAGTTTCTCTCTTGGCCCCTGCAGTTCTAGCGCCTTGCTCTGTTTGCTGGAGTTTGCTGAGGTGCAGCTTACAAACCTCAGGACATAGCAGGTTTTGCTAAAACGCACCATGGGGAGCTTTGGAAGCTGCGGCACCTGCCCGTGGTGGCTGCCTGTGAGGCCTCGTGCTGCTGACTCCTCGCAGTCATTCAGGAAACAGTGGACAGGGATGGGCAGCTGCAGAAGGCTGTCCTGTGTGTCTGCAGATCGGGGCAGCTCTGTGGCGCACCTGTGTCAGTGGAGGCCTACGTTCCAGTGGTTGGGGAGGCGTGTCGGCAGCAGCTTTCCCTCGAATCACAGTGGCAGGTGTCACTGTTGCTTTTTCTCACTTGGGGCCAGTTTTGAGGGGTGCTGTCTTGAGACAGGAAGCAGGCAGCTGGGATGCAGCAGGCACAGCAAGTTGGCGCCTTCTGTGGCTGGGCCCAGCAATGCCAGACGAAGCCTTGGGCAGTGGCATTTCTCAGACATGCTTGGCAGCTCGAGGGGTTCTTGGAGGCCACTGTCCACGTGCACTGATGCTGGTTGGCTGTGTAGGGTGCCCTGACAGCTGGCAGCTGCTCTCAGAACAGCCTGGCACCTGCTGGTTGTGGCTCTGATTTCCACCACACCCTTGATCCCAGCAGTGCATGCTGGGATGGGTCAGGACCTGAGGCAGGGCAGGTGGATCAGAGCACAGCCCTTGCCGGATGTACCAGCACGTGGAGGGAGAGTGGTTACTGCCTCTTGCTGTAGCGGCTTGCCCTCATGAAGCCACTTCTTTCCCTCCTGCCTTTGTGCCCTGGGACCTAGCCCACAGCCTGTGTGCCTAAGGCCCTGGTGGGCTGCAGGACTAAGCTCATGGTTCTGAGGCCCACATGTTGGTTCTGCATTCCAGAAGCTTTCTTTTATCCCTTGGCCACCCCCTGCACCGTGCGTTAGGTCTTGAAGACACTTTGCCCATGTTTTGCAGGGGCTGTACGTGTCCCATGGTCTCTGGTTCCTGGGATGGGCCGGGGCTCTGTAAGCCGTGCTTGGCATTGTATGCTGTGCCACGGATTTCTAGCACCACCCCCGGGGCACCAGGACTTGTGCCACTTAGAAATTGAAGGGGCACGCACAGCAGAACCTACCAGGCCCTGCTAGCACTTCTGAGCTCACGGGGTCTGGTGGTGGGGGCCTGTTCGTGCCGGGTTGTGGTGCACTGGGGCCTGGGTCACATGGTTACAGGAGGGACCCAGGGACGCTTGCTGGTCCTGGTCATGGCTGACCTGGGGCCACCCAGGGATGGGAATGGGGATAGCAGGGTCGGCCAGGGCTGCTAGGTGGCTCGCTATAGGAGAATGAGGGGAGAGGCCCGAGACTGGCTCAGTCACATGCTGCTCCTCAGTGTGGCTCTCTTCCTGCAGGTCATAAACCGCTCCACCGAGCTGCCCCTCACCGTGTCCTACGATAAGGTCTCACTGGGGCGGCTGCACTTCCGGATCCACGTGCAGGACTTTGTATACTCCCTGCAGCAGTTCGGTGCGTGCCCCATGGCCAGTGCCTGGATGAGGCTGCCCTGGGACCCCTCAGGTGTCCACGTCCTGACACAGGCCGGGACCTTTGTGCCTCCGGGTGCAAATCCTTGCAGAGACATTGAACTGGAGGTTCCTCAGTGCCCACCTCATTCCTTTCTTTGGAAATGGCCTGGTTGACTGTTTGCAAGTTGGGTTTATTAAGAACATAATGTGTGAAATGCCGTGATTTTGGTCAGATGAACCTTAACTACTGGCAAGATTTAATTTTCTTTTTTTTGAGATGGAGTCTCCCTCTGTTGCCCAGGCTGGAGTGCAGTGGCGTGATCTTGGCTCACTGTAATCTTCGCCTCCCAGGTTTCAGGCGATTCTGGTGCCTTAGTCTCCCCAGTAGCTAATATTACAGGTATTTGCCACCACACCTAGCTGAGTTGTATTTCTGGTAGAGACGAGTTTTCGCCATGTTGGCCAGGCTGTTTCAAACTCCTGACTTCAGAGCACCCGCCTCAGACTCCCAAAGTGCTGGGATATCAGGTATGAACCACTGTGTCCAGCCTACATTTTTATATTGAAAACTGTATTTGTAATGTTAGGTAGGATTGGCATGGCCTGTTTTACATTGTATGTTCTTTTCCCTTGGCAGGGTTTTCAGAGAAAGATGCCGATGAGGTGAAAATTATTGTAGATACCAACTTGTACTTCCTGGCACTGACCTTCTTTGTCACAGCATTGCATGTGAGTCCTCTGCCGGGAGCAGTGGGCGTGGGCTCTGGGGAGGCTCCCTGGGCCCCGAGCCTCCCATAGGGCCTCTTAACCTGGGGTTTGTGTCCAGCCCTGTGGCCCTCAAGCATCCTCTCCCGTCACTCAGCAGCCAGCACACCTGACACTTGGCAACCACTGTCCCAGTGGACGGTTTCTCCCAGTTCTGAAAAGGGGGTCCCATAGAGCTCCATCCACAGCCTTGGGGACTTGGTTTGTGCTGGCTTTGGGGGCGGTTTTGGAAAGCGGATCCAGAGCACTCTGAGCAGTGTACACAGCAGTGAGATGAATAGGCACAGGTGTCTCCCTCTCCCTGCCTAGGCCCTGGCCCCGGCTCCACACACACCCATGCTGAGCTGGGCAGCCTCCCGCAGAAAGCAGCTTTCTTGTATTTTAAACTTAAAAAGTCAGTTCTGTGTGTGTACAGTAGTGTCCCTTATCGTCAGGCGATATATTCAAAGACTGTCAGTGGATGCCTGAAACCAAAACCTGAAGACTGGTTTATCCTGCGTTTATAAGTTAATATATTCATAGTGCTCATGATAAAATTTCACATTAAGTCAGGCACAGTACGAGGTTAATGATAACTGGTAACAGACAGGTATGACAGTGTACTGTAGTAAATGACATGGGTGTGGTCTCACCCTCGGAATGTCTCATCACTGCTCCGTGGGCACCCGAAGCCACACCACAGACAGCAAACCATAGGGGCAGCCAGGCTGCTGTGCTCCTCTGTGTGTCGTGGAGTTGAGCTGCTGGAGGAGTGCCGTCTTGTGGCTGTTAGGCTGGCCTGTGGTGAGGCTGGAAGGGGAGGAGCCACCCAGGAGTGCTGCGAGCACCAGTTCTGAATGCCTGGGAATTCGGCTCTCAGAGAAGCTCAAACTTCCCAAAGCCATGCTGGAGAATTAAATGATTTCTATAAAAGGTTACTGTGTGTAAGGAGCTCGAGCATGCTTGGGTTTTTTAAGACTCTGTTCTGAGACAGTTCTCACTATGTTGCCCAGGCTGGTCTCAAACACCTGGGCTCCAGCCTTGCTTGGCCTTGCTGTAGCTGGGACCACAGGCATGGGCCACCAACCGCAGCCGCCCTGCGTTTTTAGCACAGTTGAGAGGCAAGGCTGCCCTGCGTAGCCACAGCCTGAGAGCAGGGTCGGGGCACCCCGCTGGCCCCAGGCTCCAGCGGAATCCAGAGCCTCCACTTCCGGCAGGCTTTCCAGCAGTTCCAGTCGAAGATGTGTTTATTTCACAAGTACCCCTGCGAAGCCCACCTTGGCATTCTAGGTTCTGACATGGCAGGCGGGCGCGTAGAGGTGTGGGTCCTGGGTGTGGGATCTATCCTGATGTGTCCTCAAGCTGGGCACACCTGCAGTCTCACGGTCACACATGAGACCTCTGTGTCTCTCACAGGAGATAGAAACAACTAGAGATGCAAGTTGCTGTTCTGTCTGTTCTCTCTAGCTTCTCTTTGATTTCCTGGACTTTAAAAACGACATCAGTTTCTGGAAGAAAAAGAAGAGCATGATTGGCATGTCCACCAAGGCAGGTAGGTGCCCCACGCATGGCCCTGCTCAGGCACACTCTGCCCTGGGGGAGCTCACTGGAGCGAGCCTGCGGTTGATGGCTGGTGGCTCAGACAGCCCCAGTAGTACCTGCTTGGTTCTTGAGAAGCCTCTGAGATCAGGTAAAACCCAGGGAGCCTTGCTGCAGTTGTGGTGTGACCTTGGCCTTGCCATAGCTGGGACCACAGGCGTGGGCCACCATGCCCAGCCTCCCCTGCTTAGCACAGTTGAGAGGTAGGGGGCCCGAGTGGGGAGAGAGGGGTCCTCCTGACCTTGCAGAGGTGGGGGTTGCCACCATGGGGTTGGGGGCAGTGTCAGGACGGGTGAGGGGTGATGGGTGTGAGAACGAGCAGTGGGTATGTCCTTTTGGTTAGGAGTGAGGAGTGTTTGGCTCCACTGTCAGGCCCAGATGGGTTTTCTCACCTAGAAAAGATGCCCAAGCAGGTGGTCCTGGGTGCTCCGGGGCCCTGCTGTGCTCCGGGCTGTTGTCTCCTAACCCTCGTGCCTTTCCAGGCGTCCCAAGCTGGGGTGTCCAGCTGTGGCCATGACCACCATTTGTCATGTGGCTCCCCGGCATCTGCTTCCCCTCCTGCCCTGGGGGCACTCGGGGGGAGGGATGTGTGAATGAGGTAGGGTGATTCTTGAGGCACAGCTGGGGAGGAACGAAGTACAGGCTTGAGAAACTGCATGAGTTTCGCAGAACCGGCATAAAACCGGACTGGAAGCAAAGCCGTGGGGCCCCGTCATCCAACCTCAGCCCACGCTCCACGTTCATTTGCAAGTGTGGCTCAGATGCGTGCTTGTGGAGCTGATGTGGGGCAGCCTTCAAGACACTGTCCTGGCTGCTGAATGGTTCACTGTCCTTAAACAGATGACATGGTCTGGGAGTACCTGAAGGTGCTTGGGTGTGGAGGGTTGGGAGGGGGGCGGGGATATGTATGCTTGTGACTTGGGGGGCACAGGCGGGGTTTGCCCTGCACCCCCCCAGTCCGACTGTCCTGTCCCCAGTGCTCTGGCGCTACTTCAGCAGCGTAGTCATCTTCCTGTTCCTGCTGGATGAGCAGACGAGCCAGCTGGTGCTGGTCCCGGCCGGCAACAGAGCCGCCATCGAGGTGAGTCCCAGCCGATGACCCTCAGCATACGCAGGAAAGGCTTTGATCTGCGGAAGCCTGGAGGCTTGTTCCCTATGGTCTGTGTTCTGGAAGCTGTGGGATGGCAGGCAGCAGCTTAAGGGCTTTGAACAAGTGGAGAGCAGGGAAGTGGGCATTCTGAGGGAATCAGGTCACGAGGCCCCGCCACCAAGGAAAATGTTTTCACATGCTTAAGAAATCCCACCCTCTGTGAAGCAGAGATGTGAACTGAGGCCTTAAAAGGCTGCTGCTTTGGCTGATATCTGAGCATCGTGGCCAGGTGGGCAGTGATGGAAGTCACCTAGTGCCCTGGTTCCAGCCTGGTTGGGAGCTCACAAAAGGGAGCCTCATTGGGCAGGGCCAACTTGGGAGCAAAACCTTGAGTGGGGTGATAGCCTTCAGAGTGAGAAGTCCCTGACTCTGCCTAGCTCCTCCGTCAGCTTCTGTGCCACCCGCGGGGAGCCAGAGTTTGAGGGCCCATAGCTGATGGCCCATCGTGGGTGGGGGCCTGTGTGGCCATATGCCTTTTGAGGAGCTGGATTAAATGGCGCTGGGGCACCACAGGCAGAGGGCCCTCCATAGGCACGAGTCACAGTGCTGAGCCCATCTCAGGCACTAGTCCTGAGCTTTGTGAGTGATACCGGCCAAGGATATGACACAGGCTCCAGGGCTGCCTGGGTACCAGGCAGGAGGAGGTGGGGGCTGACTTGGGTGCAGGCACGTGGCTTAGAGAACCGCACTTGTGTGCCACTTTTGTCTGCCAGGCAGTGGCGGTGGAGCCCACCTGATCAGGTACACCTGCTGGGCATGGATTAGAGGCCCAGGTCCAGCCTGAGCTGTGGGAGGGCAGGAAGAGGCAGTGGGTCCTGTCCATTACTGTCTGTGTCATTCGTTCTGGGTCTCCTGGCCTTGAAATATTAAAGGAGCAATTTCCCGACTTCCCCCTCAGCTATGGAAAGTGAAAAAGGCATTGAAGATTACTGTTGTTTGGAGAGGCCTGAGGCCTGAGTTTCGGGTAGGAGCCCTCTCTGAAGATTCTGTGGTTTTCCCTGGGCACAGAGTAGGGTGCCGTCAGCAGATAACTCCCTGCGGCCTCTGTCCGGGGAGCCTCTGAGGTGGACGCTGCACCGGTTTTCCAGTCTCAGCTGCTCTGTTCACCTGAGGATTCCCCCACCCTGTACCTACTTCTGACCCTCTTCAGTGCAGACGGCCAGCACTTCCGGGCCTGAGACAGCCTCTGGAAGAAACGATGCTGGCTGGCCAGTGCGGATGCTTCAGTTTGGTACCTTGCCTAGAGGGCACTCACTAGGCTGGTGCTGACTGGGGTCAGTACAGGCCCGACGATCCCCAGTGAGCGAGCCTCTGCCCTGAGCTGGTGGCTGCCCCAGTGCCCAGCACTGATAAGGCCCCCAGGCAGATGAGGGCTGGGCAGAGCCGGAGTTGAGACTCCACCCCCACAGACAGACCTTGATTGCAGCAGGCCCCCAGCAGTCACAGCCCCGCTTTTCTGTGCTGTGGGCAGAGGGAGGGCAGAAAGCCCAGCAGATGGGGCACAGCCACTGTGTTCCTCCCGGCTGGCTGGTTCAGAGCAGGGTCAGGTGTGACTGTGCACTCTGTGATGTTCTCACTGAAGTGTCAGCACTGAAAACAGAGCTGCCACTCAAGGAACATGAATGAGGCCACGCTGCCCCCACTTGTGTGGCTTGCGGGACCCAGGGCCAGGGTGAGGCGGGAAGGGTCCCTGCAGATCCCTGTCCTCGGGTCTCCTCGCCTGGTCAGGACTGGAGCGCCATCTGTGGCTCTAAGGACCAGAGCCTGGGTCAGCTCTGCAGCCGTGTGTGGGGCTCCTTAGTCACAGCTCAGCTGTGCTCAGATACCTTTCCTGAGTCTGCTGACATCACTGTGTTTCATCTCACAACAGTTCGGCACTTACAGTGAGTCGGAGAGGAAGACCAAGGAGTATGATACTCAGGTAAGTCCATGCAATTTGCAGCACATGCATGCCAGGCAAATCCAGCGCCCTTGGAGACAGGGCTCATGCTATTGCTGCTCACAGCAAATCTCCGTGGAGTGCGGGGCAGCCCACCCTGAGCAGGTATCCGGAGAGCAAACACGTAAAAGCCACATTTCTTATTGGGAAGGGCATGGCTCCCAGATACTCATTCCCCGGCCCTTGCGGGCACAGCCTACAGCAGGACGTTTTCATCCTTTGTGAGTCACGTTCGCCAGGCAGCTGGCACAGGCCGTGGTTTCTGCTGTGATTGCTGTTCCCCACTTGCTGTCAGCAAGCCCATAACAGCCGCGGCAGCACAGTGGCCTAGAGAGAGGGCCCCAGCTGCCTGGGTGGGGTGCTGGCCCTGAGCTGACAGGGGTCCTGGAGCCCCAGCCTCTGCTGCCCAGCGCAGGGTGTCGCCTTTCCTCATTGCTGTTGGGGGAGCTGGAAGTCTCAGTTTGATTTAATAGAACGTTTCTGCACAGGAATGAGTTTAGTTTGGTTTAATGTCCACCAGTTTCTATAAAACATGTATTGAGCTCTAAAGCTGAAATCAGAGTAGATAGAGCTAGTGATTCAACTGCGTTACTTAGAAGGCAGTTTTTCCATATCTTTCTATTCTGTGTATTGGTCTGTTGTGGGCCGGTTGTTTTTGACCAGGCAGAATCGATCCGTTATTGTGAGCTAGCGCCTGGAGTACACCTGGGCTGTGGCATGTGAGGTGCCTCTTGGGGCTGTGGTGCATGCGCAGTGCCCTGCATGCCGCCCCTGCCCAGCAGCCCTGCCACCCCAAGTGCTGTCGCCTGTTCTGTCTGTCCCCATCGTAGTGAGTTCCGTGCAGTGCGTTTACAGAGACTTGGCGTTTGGGACTCTAACTGGAAGCCGCTTTGTTCCCTGCAGGCCATGAAATACTTGTCCTACCTGCTGTACCCTCTCTGCATCGGGGGTGCTGTCTATTCACTCCTGAACACCAAGTATAAGAGGTAGGAGGCTGCACACAGTACACCTGCTGCACCTTCCCCCTGAGAAATCCACCTGGATGACTGAGAGCACTGCTCCCAGAGGGCCAGCGCGGGGCCAGGGCACTTGGGCTAGCACCTGGGAGGGGGCCCAGCCCCTGCCACCACATATGGTGGGCCCTGGACCTCAGTGTCCTCCCCACTAAGGTGTAGTTGACGAGAGGCTGACTCTGGCCACCAGGCTTCCTGGGAGGTTCGGCCCTGAGTTGAGAGGTGTCCCAGAGCCCCTGGACTCTGCTGCCGGATTGGGGTGCTGGCCCTGAGTTCCTGAGTTGAGCAGGGTCTCGGAGCCCCCAGCCTCTGTTGCCCAGGTGGGGTTGCTGGCCCTAAGCTGAGAGTCCCAGAGCCCTCTGCCTCTGGTTCCCCGGGTTGGGGGCTGACCATGAGCTGAGAGGGTCCTGGGGCCCCCGGCCTCTGCTGCACGGGAGGGGGTGCTCTGTGCTGTTCCCAGCCTGAGACCCAGGCTCTGCCCTGCTGGCCAGCTGCCTTGAGAGCACCTGGGTGTTTTTAGAGGATTTTTAATGAAGGAGTTGTTTTTAGTCAATTTAATACAGATTCTAAGCTATGCGAGAAATGGGACTTTTCAAAGTTACAACTCAATTTTTTTCCATTTCAGCTGGTACTCCTGGTTAATCAACAGTTTTGTCAACGGTGAGTTCTTGTGCTTCCCTGCTTCAGTCGCACTGTTTACAGCAGGCACCAACTTAATTGTTCTTGCATTGAACCCAGTGTGGCAGACACCCCTGTGATTTGAGGCTGATCCCTCCCCACCCCGGGGGTTCAGGCACCTCTGCAGTACCCAGGGCTCCCCCAAGGCTGTGAGCAGATAAAGCCCTGTGTGGCTTCAGAACACTGACTGGTTCTGAGAAACAGGTCCTTGTACAGCGGCGGGAGTGTTCTTAGGCCCAGATGCTGCAGCCCACTCCATGCCAGCCCGAAACATGTGGTCCATCTCGGATCAAAACATCGTCGTGTGGTGCGGGACTGTTGTCTGTTTTCTTCATGAAAACAAACTTAAGCATTAAAACACCACCATCCGCATCTGGTTCCTTAGAACAAGTGGAAGCACCAGGCCCCGGTGCACAGCAAGCCCCTCCTGCACATGTGCTGTGGAGACCCCCATGGGGCCCTGGGAGGCCACATGTCCTGGGAGGCCCACCCGCCGGCCCCCACCTGCCCCAGGTGGCACTTTCAGCTGCATGGCTGCTGTGTGCCTCCCCTGCCCTACCAGACCAGCCCTGATTGCAGCTTTGTGGTCTCTCTGGGAAGTGATCTCATGAGCATTAAGGGCGAGGGCCTGTCTGCTGCAGAGCAGGTGGGTCCCAGACTGCCATCCTCCTGGGTGAGAGTCCCACATTTGACCCCTGAGGTGAGAGCTTGTGGGTCAGGAGGCCATGTCCTCACAGCCCCAGGGTGCTCCAGTGCCCACACTCACTGGACCCCACGGACAGCAGTTACACCAATTAGTAAATAAAAGAGCTTTGCTCTCCAAAGTGGTCGTAGACTCTTGATAAACTTCCCAGCTAGAGAGCTGCTTCACAACACTAGGAACTCTGAAGTTGTCTGGCTAGCAGGCCTTGTTTTCTGCCCATTCTGCTTGGATGTGGCAGCCCAGCCCTCCACGCCCGTGAGTGCGGTCTTTCTGCAGGGGTCTATGCCTTTGGCTTCCTCTTCATGCTGCCCCAGCTCTTTGTGAACTGCAAGGTAAGGCGGCGCATGCTGCCCGCGGCCCACACCCCTTCTCCCATGCTGTCTGCAGCTGACCTGTGCCTGTCTCTCCTGTTTCAGTTGAAGTCGGTGGCACATCTGCCCTGGAAGGCCTTCACCTACAAAGTGAGTGCAACAGCTGTTGAGGAGTCCCTTCTCACTGAGCAGAGCATGAGCAAGGGCATCTTCCAGCCCACAGCATTGCAGGGGGCCGCCTCTGCCCAGAGTGCCTCTGCA
The DNA here is from genome assembly GCF_049354715.1 of Callithrix jacchus. Taxonomy (NCBI): domain Eukaryota; kingdom Metazoa; phylum Chordata; class Mammalia; order Primates; family Cebidae; genus Callithrix; species Callithrix jacchus. Next base: position 158,830,573 of record NC_133508.1, on the reverse strand, counting down.
GGCATCCCTGGCACTGAAAAATATTGAGGAGGCTCCTTCAAAAACAGTGAGGAGCCGTAGAATAACTTCAGACCTGAAGGGCTGGGTTCTCTCACTTGGGGTCACAGATTGGGTTTTTTTAGTTTTTATGTTTCTTCTTAGCAAGTGTGTCAAGACACAGACCTGTGGCCTAGTGACTAGTGCCTGGGGACAGTGGATTCAGGCTTCCCAGGCAGGAATGAAGTCCCATGGGTCATGGCCATTCCCTGCCGCAGAGCCATGGAGGCCCCTTTGGCTCCATGGGATTAGAAGTGTTTAGTGTTGCGGGCAGAGCTGAGTTAGTGCGATGGGATTCTGACTTTTCTGAAGTCAGCTACAGACTCCAGAGGAAAGGGCAGTGCCCAGGCGGTCAGGCAGCTCTGCGCTTGGCTCTGGTTTCAGGCCCTTCTCTTTGGGTTCCCCGACGAGGGCGTCTGGGCAGAGCCTATAGGCATCAGTTGCCCATGGCTGCGGGGAGCCCAGTGCCTCTTCAGTTGCTGGTTTTCTGCTCTTTTTGGGAGGAGTTTCAGTTAGAATCATCTGCCAAAAGCTGTTTGCTTGGTTAGGTCACCAGAAACAGTAGGGTTCCATCCCCAACAGCTGGGTTCTCCCTTCTCCCGTCTGGCCTCCATCCCCAGCAGCTGGGCTCTCCCTCCCCCATCTGGCCTGCAGGCTTTCAACACCTTCATTGAGGACGTGTTTGCCTTCATCACCATGCCCACGTCTCACTGGCTGGCCTGCTTCTGGGACGATGTGTGTTTCTGGTCGACCTGTACCAGCGGTGGTGAGTGCACTGGGCTCCTGGGCCGTCTCGGCCATGTGGCCCTGCTGCTGAATGGACGGCACCTGTTCTTGCATTTGGGGAGAAAGATGATTTGCAGGTGGTGGTTTTCCCTGTGTTGCCTGAATTTGGGCTCCAATTGCCCATCATGCAATGCGGCAAGAACCTTCCCGCTGTCTCCTCACTGTGCTTTAGAAGTGTGAGTTTCTAAATGGGAGTGTGAATTATTGATTAGCCACAGAAGCAGGTTTCTCTCCTTAAGCTGTTTACCTGTTCACTGCCATTGCTGTCGAGCAGAACAGAAACCGTGGCATGGCTTAACTCTAACTCATGCCTACTGCTAGCCTCGAAGTGTCCAGCTGGCTGTCCTGGGGCCCAGGTCTCCAGTGCCAGGAACAGGCTCTGGGCCACTCCTTCCTGGGCTGTGTCCTTGCAGGGCAGAACATCACTGGAGAACTTGCTCACACCCCTTAAACCAGCCACGAGTGCCTCTGAAGACTAAATTGTGTGGACCTCCCAGCTTGACCGTCAGGTTGAAGGCTGACAGCTATGCAGAGGCTCAGGCCCTACCCTGGGCCTCCCAATTCCCTTCCAGGGCTGACATCTGATCTCTCGGTCAGCAGAAACTGCCTCCAGCTCTGTACCTTGCTGGTGGTAGGCGCCAGGGATCTGGGGTGTCTCTTGGACAGGGCTCACCTTGGGCAAGGGGGTATCCCCACCCCTGCAGGTACTGCCTTCACCTCCAGTCCTGGCCCAGGGTATTGTTCCGGAGTGGAAGGAGTGAGTGTCATGCCCAAGGCCTGCTACCAAGTGTTTTAGAGCTTCTTGGCTGTGTCCTTTCTCTGGCCCTTGAGGTTCCCTCTTCATCTCCCCATACCAGGAGGCAACCACTGACCCATCGTGGCCGTGGCACTTCCCTGCATCCTTCCTAGGCCATGGCCCCCTTGGCCTGGGGCTGTCCTACTAGTGCAGGAAGGGGATGCTTTTCCCCCAGGCTGTCCTGGCTAGTCCTGCCTAGGTCTGAGGTGCTATCCCTTGGGGAACACAGGGCTCCCTATTTCCACATGCGGCCTCACCACGTGGCTCACAACCCCTGTCCCAGCCAGCATGAGGCTGGCATTATTGTGTTTGTTTTAACCCCTTGTCCAGGTGCAGGTGGCACACCCACACAGTGGTGTGTGGTGGGCCCCCTTGCCTAGCTCTCCAGGCCTGGCGGCCAGCTGCAAACTCACCCCCCACCCACCCCTTGCTATCTCGTGGGGGCCCAGGCCTGTGTCTCAGCAGGAACAGCTGTTTCCCCATCAGCAACACTCAGGGGGTGTGGCTCTGGTCCCCCATTCACCCTCTCAGATCCCCTAGGTTGTCCGAGACGTGGAGCCCTGGACGCTGCTGCACCTGGTGTGCTTGTCACTCATCGGGGTCCCATCTCAACCAGAGCCCTTCAGGTGGCTCCCAGATCCTCACAGAGGGCCCAGGGCATGCCTGAAACTACCACGTTCAGGCTCTGTTTCAGGCTCCAGGCCTGCAAACAGTGTTTGGCCAGGACCACGGGGCCCTTTGTGGGAAGTAGGTCTATTTTGAAATGGAAACCCTGTACTTGCACTGTCCGTGGCTGTGCAGAGCTGCCTGGCTGTGCCCTTCACACCATAGCGGCTTCATCCACAAGCCAGGGGCATATTGGCAAGGCCTCTGGGCCTCTTGGGATCAGCCGCTGTGCCCTGCCAAGCGTTCACAGCTGATGAGACAGTCCCCAAACGTGGCTGTTCCAGTTCTGATCACTGGGGTCTTTGTGGCTGCACAGTTCGCAGAAGGCAACCACTGCAGCCTCCAGGTTGCCCTTCAGCCAGGCTTCCCTTTCCATGAGAGCAGGGCGCTGGCCTGGCCAGGCTGAACAAAACACAACTCAGAAATCTGTCCTCAGCCTGTCGGCAGTAAAAATTCTGCGGATTCGACTTTTGAGTTGATTGCTCGCTGTGGCAGCTTACTGGAAAATGAGTCCAGGGTGCTGAGTCCTCCTCTCAGGTTACAGTCAGCTCCCACAGTGGGGTGTGCTGCTGATTTGCTCGTGGGTGTCACTGCAGGCTTTATCCTGTGGATAAATGCAGAGTCAATGAGTTTGGGGAGTCCTATGAGGAGGCCACGCAGACACCCCACGCGGACTGAAGGCCGCCCACCCTTGGGGCAAGTGCACCTTGAATTGTCAGTGAGTGTTTTTGGAAGCATCTGGTGGAATTCCTAGACATTGCATCTTCTGTGTTGCCAAAATCCCTTTGGACGTTGCTCAGACCCCTCCCAAGTTCCCTTCATGTTGTCAGATTTGGAGCTGGATTCCCTTATGATGCCCACCCCCACACTCCACCACGTGTGAACAGACATCTGTCTCGGTCACTGAGCTGGGCGCTGCCAGTCACCCTGAGCTATGGTGGCTCCCGGCACATGAGTGTCCAGTGGGGGTCAGCCGTGTCCTCACGCTGGTAGGCGTGGGAGCCCACACAGGCAGGGGGGCTGTCGGATTTCCATTTCAGGTGGTTTTTAAGTGCTCCTTATGTGACTTTCAGACATACGGAATTCATTCCGTGTGGACTCTGGGATCAAAGGCTCTTTCCTCTTTTGTTTGAGAGTTGTTTTAAAGCTTAATGTATCTATATTTCTATTGTAAAATAAATTTTTCTGGCTGTGGCATTTTTCTTGACCTGGTATTAATTGAAAGTATTTCAGATATTTGAGTTTAACTCTTTTCCAGAATGTAATACATAATATGGATTTATTTATGCATTTAAAGAGCCTCTCCCAAGTCGAGTCATGAGTGTTCTGAAATCCTTGGCATCTGTTATTTAAGACTAAATGGTTGTGCCTAGCCGTGACCCAACAGGTCAAGCCTGTCTTGCCCTAGGTTGAGGCAGAGGAGGAAATGAGGTAGAAAGGTGTGTTTTCAGACAGTGAACTGTAGGACTCAGTGCACAGCGGGCTTCAATCATGTTCACTGAAGTCAGTTTCTGTGGGATTTTTTCCCTCAGCTCACTGCAGCCTCCACCTCCCACGTTCACATAATTCTCCTACCTCAGCCTCCCAAGTAGCTGGGACTTCAGGTGTATCCCACCACATCCAGCTTTTTTGTATTAATATTTTTAGTAGAGCTGCTGTTTCACCATGTTGGCCAGGCTGGTCTCGAACTCCTGGCCTCAAGTGATCCACTTACCTTGGCCTTTCAAATTGCGGGGAGTACAGGCGTGAGTAGCTCACAGGCGTGAGCTACCGCGCCCATCCTCTAAATACAGAATCTTTTTATATTCCTGGCCCTTTCCTTGCTCTAAGCCTCCTCTGGCGTTAATATAGCTTTCATCCTTGTGTTTCTGGAACAAGCACCCCTCTCGTGGGTCTGGCTTCCTCGAAGCTGAGGGGCTTCAGGAACCCTGCCAAGAGCCCCGAACCTGCAGGAAGTCTGTTCCACGTGTCCCACTTAAATGGACTAGACACAATTGCAGGATGCTCGTTCAGCTGAGAACCAAACCCAGATGCTCTCAGGACCTGCAGGCCACAGTGACATTTCTGTATGCCCTGCTTTCTCCTCGGATTGGATAAATCTCATCGTTTTTAATTAAGGTGTCTTAAACTTCACTCACCTGGTAAGAGATGCACTGGGTTGTCATCTTTTAGTTTGATCAGTGAGAACGGGAAGACGAATATGCATACATGGTCCAAAACGTGTTACTTAGCCGTGTTATAAGTGGGGTCTGTGATGGTGGCTGGGAGAGCAGATGAACTGCCAGGGTTTATTAGATGTGCAGGTCTCAGATGGGGGGCACAGCACCTAAGGGGACTTGAGGGGTGCAGGGGCAGCGGCTGCACACAGGGTAGATAGGGTGGACCCTCAGGGAAATTAAAAGTGGGGAAAGAGCAGAAGGCGTGAGGGGCTTCATTGGTGTGTTTGGAGGTCACAGGAGGGCTGGCCCATCACAGGTGTGCCAGGTCAAGGGGGTGGGGGGGCGGGGCTCAGCCAGTCTGTGGAGAAATTGAGGCATCAGAGAAACAGGAAGCTTTAAATGTTCACGATGGACCTCACCACATAGGCCATGCCTTTGCCAGATTACTAGGGTGGGGAGTGGTGGAGGGTGTCCCTTCCACACCTGTAATTTTATTTGTCTTTGGGGGAGGAGAGCCTTGCCTTATAAAACACACAACTGGCTGTGCTCTGTAAGGCTTCCCCTGGCATATCCTGTTGCCAGCAGCTAAGCACACGGAAAAGCAATCTCCAATGCACTCCAGCGCCTGGCTTTGCCTGGGGGATGCTGGCCACATCAGGTGCCATTCCCAGCATTTCCTCTGCCTCCTGGGGCACATAATGCCATAGTCAGTGCCTGTGCCCAGCTCCCACAGAGACAGCGCCACTCAGCACTTGCATCAGCAGCCAAAGCTGTGCCTAATTCACAGGGGCTCTGTGGACAGCTTTGCTACTCTCGCTTTTCAGTTTCAGTATCAAAAATAGTTGTTACAAGAAAGGACTTTTTTGCCACAGCACCTGCTTTTTTATTTGGGCTGGTGTGCTGAGCAAAGGTGGGTACAGGAGCCTCATCAGCCTGACAGCAGAGTCAGCTTAGCCTGAGTTTCCAGGAAGCACTGTCAGGGCCCCGGGAGGGGCAGGTGCCCGTTGCACACTGCATCTGCTTCTGAAGTCAGTGCGCTGGTATCCAGTGGCCCTCCAGTGCCATTTTCATCCAGGCTGCAGAAGGTGTTATGCATGGACCAGCTGCTGCCGACTGTCAGTCTTGCTCTGTTTAAACAGTAGCAAGTGGCAGACTAGCTCTGAAGACACTGCTCGTCACCTGTGTCAGTTACTCCTGAGAAGTTGCTGGGCGCCTGCCTCTCCCATTTTTAAGATGGGCAGAAGTTTAAATAAAATGAGTTTGGGGAACGAGGCCTTGAAAGTCCTTCCAGCTTCAGGACCAGCACTTGGGACAGTCTTGACTTTCCGCCCCATGGGCTGGCACTCCTGCAAACAGACAGGTTTCAGGAGTGACCAGCACTAAGCCTCAGGCAGATCCCAGCTCATGGGAACCCTGAAGCCTCACTCCCCAACAGAGGCTCCTGCTGGGCGACTTGAAACGCACTTGAAGGGTTTCTCCATCATTCATCCTGATGAGGAGTTTGGTTCTGCGTTTTTCTCATGGATTTCCTTGGTAATTCTTCATAATATCAAGGCTGTGTCTTACATGATGATTACGAGGTGGGACTCAGAAATGTTCCAAGTACCTGTCGATTTTAGAATGTGTTGAAGCCCTCAAAGCTGTTGCCAGCATCTGTGACACATGTGTCTGACACAGCGAGGGCCCAGGGTCACAGACAGCGGAATGACAGCATCCCGATCACAGCTGCGGGTTCTGTACCTGGGCGGGACTGGCCCTTCCAGAGCAGCCAGTGTCCAGAAGGAGCTTCTGCTGCCACCCCTTGGCACTGGACCCTCATTGTATAGATGAGGTTTTCTTTAACAACCAGGAGGAAAAAAAAAATTTTTTTTTTTTGAGACAGAGTTTTGCTGTTGTCACCCAGGCTGGAGTGCAATGTTCCGATCTCGGCTCACTGCAACCTCCAACTCTCTGGTTTAAGCAATTCTTCTGCCTCATCCTCCCGAGTAGCTGGGACTACAGGCACGTGCCACCATGCCCAGCTAATTTTTGTATTTTTAGTAGAGACGGGGTTTCACCATGTTGACCAGGATGGTCTCTTTCTCTTGACCTCGTGATCCACCCGCCTTGGCCTCCCACAGTGCTGGGATTATAGGCGTGAGCCACCACGCCCAGCGAAAAAAATTTTTAAGAGGTTTTCTGTATTTTATAGAAGAGATTTTTATAGAACAGGTTTTCTTCAGACCAGATATTAGCCCAGGAAAACGAGAACACATAACCTTGTGAAATGCCTGTGCACGTAGCCCTGTAGAAGCCAGTCTGGTGGCTGTCAGGTCTTTGGAGTGGCATCGAGATGGGTCTGTTGGCCTTGGCCCTGGGGAGCCCTGCAGGCCAGGGTCCTGGAGGAAGGAGATGGTGCAGCTCACGAGGTGCAGCTATGGAGCCCTGATGAAGCGGGGGCCCCATTCCAGGAGTGACCCATACGGAGGAGGGAAGCCAGGAGGAGCTCTTGACGGGCCACAATTTACCCCTTTCCTGAAGGAGGCACAGGACCTGAGGGGACGTGGAACCTTGTGGTCCATGGTGCTTCCGAGGCAGCAGCCTCCACAGAGATGCGGGTCCTGGAAAAGCCCACCACATGAGTGTCACCCAGCCACTGCCACAATCCCCACAGCGTTGTGCTTTGAGCAGCATATTCTCTCATGGTTCTGAAGTCCAGACCAGGCCTCCCTGAGCACCACAGAGGTGTGAGCAGGTTGGGCCCTCCAGAGGCTCCAGCAGCCCCAGTCCTCAGTTTGCCACCTGGAGAGCTGTTCTCCTTGCATTCCTAGGCTCATGGCCCCTTCCTCACCTCACCCTGACCTCTGCCTCCCATGTCATAGCCCTGATCCTCACTCCGACCCTCCGTGGTTCCGTCAGCCCCAGCCAATTACCCAGCACCATCTCCCGTCCAAGGTCCCACATATGACGGTGGCCGCAGAGTCCCCTCCAGCACATAGGGTTACACCCGCGGTTCTGGGGCTGGACCTGGATGACTCTGAGGGAGGCACCCACCTCCACCATATCCTACTATTTCCCTTGGTAACTTTCAGTCATGATATCCAAGTGGCCTCTGTCCTGTTGGCACACCAAGAAGCAGGCACATTTTTGTTTTTGAGATGGAATCTCATTCTGTCACCCAGGCTGGAGTGCAACAGCGCCATCTCGGCTCACTGCAAACTCTGCCTCCAGGTTTCAAGCGATTCTCCTGCCTCAGCCTCCCAAGTAGCTTGGATTATAGGTGCTTGCCACCACGCCCAGCTAATTTTTGTATTTTTAGTAGAGACAGGGTTTCACTATGTTGGCCAGGATGGTCTCGAACTCCTGACCTCAAGTGATCCACCCGCCTCAGCCTCCGAAAGTGCTGCGATATGAGTTTACAGGTATGAGTTATTGCGCCCGGCCGGCAGGCACTTTTAAAAAACTTGCTATTGTGCAGTTTCTGCACAGCGTCGAGGCAGGTGTGCTCCGTACAGCCCAACAGGCACGACATGCTTCCATGCTCCAGCATGAAGCACCTGAGCCAGCTGCAGATGGACCTCGGCCCACGGGGCCCTCTCGGTGAAAAGCATGTGGGTGGACCCTGCCACGGGTCACTGGGTCCAGGTCCCACACACGATCAGTCACCCTGGGAGCTCTGGTGCCTGCATTCTTGGGCTGCGCTCTGCCTGGTGTCCATCTGTGTGGTTAAGGGGTGCTCATTTGTAACTTTCTTCCATGTGGCATTCCATGGCATGAACCGGGGCTGTTAGGGTTCGGCTCGTGCAGGTGGCTGTGTCTGCTTTTGGGGCACAGACTCAGGGGGATGTGGCTGTCATGGTGCGTGTGTGCTGAGCTCCAGTACGTCACCCGTGTTCTAAAAGGGCAGTGCCACTCCAGCTGTGCATAGCGGCTGTGAGCCCCATGGCCTCACCCCTTCTCCAGCACACAGCACTGCTGTCTTTAGTTTTAGCCACTCTGGTGGGTGTGTAGTGGAGTCTTTGAAGTTTAAATGTGCATTTCCCTGCTGCCTAGTGGCGTTGAAAACTTTGTTTCCTCACCGGCCATGTGGGTGGCTTCTCTCTGCAGAGTGCCTGAGTTTTGTTTCCTGTTCCCTTCCAGTAACACCTTGCAGAGCTGACCCCTCAGGGGCCTCAAGAGGCTGCTGCAGCCACAGCGGTGAGGCTGAGCATGCTTCCTCTTTGTTATCTAAAATCACCCCGAGGCACTTGTAGATGCAACTGATGAAACTGCCGGGCCTGCGGTTCCCTTTGTGGGAAACTTTTTCACTACTGTTTTAATTTCTGTAACTTCTATGATATTAATACCATGCAGCTTTTCTATTTCCCCTGGAAGTTTTATTATAATGTTTTGTTTATTTAAAGAATTTGTCTGTTTGACCTAAAGTATCAACTATCTTTTTTTTTTTTTCTTCTTTTTCAAGACAAGGTCTTACTCTGTTGTCCCGGCTGCAGTGCAGTGCTGCAATCTCAACCTCCCTGGGCACAGGTGATCCTTCCACCTCAGCCTCCGAAGTAGCTGGGACCACAGGCACATACCACCACACCCGGCTAATTTTTCTTATTTTTAGTAGATGTGAGGTTTCACCATGTTGCCCAGGCTGGTCTTGAACTAACCTCAAGTGATCTGCCCGCCTCAGCCTCCCAAAGTGCTGGGTGTGAGCCACCATGCCCAGCTAATTTTTGTGTTTTTCTTTTAAGCAATGGGGTCTTGCCATGTTGCTCAGGCTAGTCTCAAAGTCCTGGGCTCAAGTGATCCACCACATACCTCAGCCTTCCAAAATGCTAGGACTATGGGCATGTGCCACCTGGCCTGGCCCTGATATCAACTACCTTGGCATGCTGTTTGCATAGCACTGTCTTGATTTACGTGATGCCTGTCACGTAATGTCAGCTTCTCCAGCCCTGCATAAGTTTTCAGGGACAGCCACAGCAAAGCACTACAGCTGGCAGCTTCAGTAGCAGACACTGCTCCCCTCAGTTCTGGAGGCCACGGTCCCAGATTGGGCGTGGCGGGCCTGGCTCCCTCCGAGGCTGTGAGGGAGGGTCTGTTTCAGCCTCTTCTGGGCTTGCACACACCGTCTTCTCCCTGTGCCCTCACATCATCTTCCCTTGATGTGCGCCTGTCTGTGTCCCGATTTCTTCTTATAAAAACACCAGTGCTCGCTTCGCAGTACATATGCTAAAATTGGAACCATGCAGAGAAGATCAGCATGGCCCCTGCGCAAGGATGACATGCAAATTCATGAAGCGTTCCATATTTTCATTTGTTTTTAAAGAAGAAAAAAAAACACCACCAGTCACTGGCTTAGTGACTCCATCTTAACTACTCACACCACCCCTTCGCTAGAAATGTCTGCATAAATGGCCTCTTAATCTACATGTAATTAAAAGTGGGTACAGGCCGGGCGCGGTGGCTCACGCCTGTAATCCAAGGACTTTGGAGGCCAAGGCGGGTGGATCACCTGAGGTCGGGAGAGAGACCAGCCTGACCAACATGGTGAAACCCTGTCTTTATAAAAAAATTAAAACATTAAAAAAAGAAATGTGGGTACAAACCTGACTGCAGACCTACCCTGAGCTGCTGCTCTCAATGTACAGCCTATGAAGAGCCCTGCTGGGCAGGAGCAGTCCCGGCTCTCACACCGCCTGTGGGGAGCCCTGCAGGGCAGGGGCATTCCCGGGGCTGTCACACCGCCTGTGGGGAGCCCTGCCCTACAGGAGCAGTCCTGGAGCCATCACACTGCCGCCTGACCTGTAACCCTGCTGCTTCCATACAGCTGTTTCCTTCCACCCTACTGAGGCAGGAGAATAGGGTCTGGAGGGAGGAGCCTAAGGCCGATTCACACTGACTTCCTAGAACTAAATCAAAAGGAAAACCCCAACTTTCCATGCCTAAGTAACCAAAGGACCAGGGGCTACTACTCCCTTTGCAACCCCTCCCCATTTTTTCTGAGCCACAGATGAAAAATCCAAAGTACCTCTGATTAGTCTCCTCCTGCAACCAATCAGGATGGTCATGGGCCAAGGCTTCATTTGCATAGGAGCATAACTCTGTAACTTCACTTCAGCCTCTGATTGGTCACTTTCCACAGCCAGTCAGGCTGATCGTGGGCCAAGTCTTCATTTGCATAGGAGCATAACTCTGTAATTTCACTTCAGCCTCTCATTGGTCGCTTCCCAAAGCGAGGCAGAGCAATCATGGTCCACTACTTTATTTCCATAGAGCATACACCAGTAACCAATGGGAAACCTCCAGAGGGTATTTAACCCCAAAAATTATGTAACTGGGCCCTTGAGCCACTTGCCTGAGCCCACTCGCACTCTGTGGAGTGTACTTTTTTTTTTTTTAAAATAAATCTGTGCGGTTTTTTTGGCTGCTTTGTTTGTGTGTTTTCTCCAATTCTTTGTTCAAAACAGCAAGAACCTCCACCAGTAACACTCCCGGCTCATCCCTGAGTTCTGCCCTGGATGGAGCCAGGACCCCTCCCCTGCTAAGCCCACCTCGGGGCTTGCTGTCCTGCATCACGTACATAGTTATCTCTGTCTTCATTTTTCTTGAACGACCTGTTTTTGTTATTTTCATTATTATTAGTCTTTCCTAGAATAGTAAACGTTTAGTTTTGCTAGTTTTGATGTTTTCTTTTCTCCTTCACTGATTTCTGCTCAGATCCATTACTTGCTTCTTTGTACATTCATTGGTCTATTTTCATATTTCATTTCATACCTTTTGAGCTGGTGAATGAGCTCATTACTCTTCAGCCTTGTTCTAGGAACATCCACTTCTGGACAGAATGAAGAAACAGGAACAGGATCTGTTTTCCCATTTTATGTGACAACACCAGCAACAACAGACTAGACAGAATGTATGAAATCACAGCCCTACAGATCCTGAACCTCAGCCGCGGGAGATGGCGAACCTCGAAAGGCAGGAGCCGAATGCAGCAAGCCTGCAGTCACCTACCTGGGAGAATGTCCAGGCAACGATGTCTACCCAAGGCCGGGCCTGGTCGTCTCCCGGGGAAAAGGAGGCAGAGCTGGAGAGCAGAGAGGCCAAGGTGGTCGAGGTCTGAAAAAGCACTGGAGGAGCGAGCTGTGTGGAGACTGGGCTTCGGCGACCGGCAGAGGGTCCTCCCGCAGCATGTTGCTGATTGCTGATTTGCATGTGTATCAGGAAAAGGTCCAAGTAAGGACCACCCTATAGGATCAGGAGGAATGCTATTTGTACGGGAATACTGCTGGTTCTGATTAGCCAGAGTGGAAATGCTCCTAATTCACCACGTTTTTTTTTTTTTTTTTTTCTGAGACAGGGTCTCACTCTGTCACCCAGGCTGGAGTGCAGTGGTGTGATCTTGGCTCACTGCAGCCTCCTCCTCCTGGGTTCAAGCAATTCTCCTACCTCAACCTCCTGAGTAGCTGGGAGTACAGGTTTATGCCACCATGCCTGGCTAATTTTTGTATTTTTAGTAGAGACAGGGTTTTGCCATGTTGGCCAGGTTGGTCTTGAACTCCTGGTCTCAAGTGATCCACCCACTTCAGCCTCCCAAAGTGCTGGGATTACAGGTGTGAGCCACTGCACCCAGTCCTAATTCACTAGGTATTGACTGGAGTACCCAGTAGAGCCTGATCTCAGAGACAGAGTCTCACTTTCACCAAGGCTGGAGTACAGTGGTGTGATCTTGGCTCACTGCAGCTGTGACCTCCCGGGGCACAGGTGATCCTCTCACCTCAGCCTCCGGAGTAGTGGGATCACAGGCACATGCCACCACAGTTGGCTAACTTTTGTATTTTTGTGGACACAGTGTTGTACCATGTTGTCCATGCTGATGTTGAACTCCTGGGCTCAAGCAATCCACCCACCTGATTACAAAGCAATGGGACCACAGGTGTGAGCCACCATGCCCAGCCCAAATGCCAATTATCTTGGCATGATGACTCTTCTGAGTACTCCCGCCAATACTTTGTGAATTAGAAAAGCTCAATTCACAAGGTATTGGCGGGAGTACTCAGAAGTCTGGCCTCAGTAGTCAAAAAAAAACTTTCCTCATGGATTAAACCCTTCCCTGGTCCCACTTACTGGAGCTCAAGAGCAGGATTCGGAAGGATGGAATTGTTTCCAAGGAATGTAACTGTTTTCCAGGAAAAAACTAAACAATATTTTTAGGAACACAAAAATATACATAATCAAACAGGATGAGCCTTGCACTGTGTGCATCCAAGTGACCAGGCATGCAAAGAAGCAAGGAGACAGCCCCTGCGGCAAGGAGAGAGCCGCCGGAGCCGAGCCGGGAATGACCGACAGGACATTAAAGCTGTGATGAACCTTCATCGTGCATGTTCAAGTAGCTACAGGAAAGATTCACATGGTAAGCAGACACACGGAAGACAGCAAAAAATCCGTGCCAAATTCTAGTGATAAAAAGGGTCACACCTGCGAAGAAAATGCACCAGATGAGATCAGTGGAAGATGAGGGATTGCAGAAGGAAAGATTAATGGATTGAACACACAGCAGCAAAAAATGTGTGAAGTGAAGCACAGAAAAAAAAAAACACACAAAGAACTGAAGAGAAAAGGTCATCAGCGAGCTTCGGCAGAAGTCCTGCTGGCCTTACCATGTGCAGGTAGAGGCCCTGAGGGAGCAAGGCAAGGGGAAGACACTTTAAACAATAGTGTCTAAAGTATTTCCAAATATGATGAAAAATATAAAACTGCAGATCCAAGAAGCTCAATGAAACAAAGCAGAAGAAACAGGAAGAAACTAAAAGTCACGGCACAGTCAAATTGCTGAAAACCGGCAGCAAAGAGAAAATCTTAAGAGTGTCAGAGGAAAACAGATTCATGACAAAAAAACAACAAAAATCATACAGATTTCTTGTAGGAAATAACACAAGATAAAAGAAATTTTTTAAAACTAAAAGAAAAAAAATGCTAAATTAATTTTTTTTTTTTTTTTTTACCCACTGAAAGTATATTTCAAAACACATTTTAGGCCAGGTATGGTGGCTCACACCTGTAGTCCCAGCACTTTGGGAGGCCAAGGTGGGTGGATTGCTTGAGGTCAGGAGTTCAAGACCAGCCCGGCCAACATAGCAAAACCCCATCTCTACTGAAAACACAGAAATTAGCTGGGTTTGGTGACATATGCCTGTAATCCCAGGTATTCAGGAGGCTGAGGCAGGAAAATTGCTTGAATCTGGGAGGCAGAGGTTGCAATGAGACAAGAGTGGGCCAGTGCATTCCAGCCTGCGCAACAGAGTGAAACTCCATCTCAAATATATATATATTATAAATATAAATATACTTATATGTTTATGTTACAAATATATACAAATATTTATATTTATAAAATATAAATATGTATTTTTTTAATAAGAACTTTTGGCTGGGCACCTTTGCAAGTCTTAAGGTATATATAAGTCTCATGATAACTTCAAATGAAAAATAACATACAACAGATACATCAAAAATAAAAACCAAGAAATTAAATCATACCACCAGAAGAAATCACCTTCACTAAAAGGAACACAGGAAGGAAGGAAAGAAGGAAGAGCCAACCACAAAACAACTGGAAAACAACAAAATATCAGGAGTAATTCCTTATTTATCAATAATGACTCTAAATGTAAATGGACTAAACTCTCCAATCAAAAGACATAGGGTGGCTGAATGGACAAAGAAAACAAGACTCAATGATCTGTTGCCTACAAGAATATGCTTCACCTATAAAGTTACACATAGACTGAAAATAAAAGGAGGGAAAAATATTCTATGCAAATGGGAACCAAAAAAAAGACCAGGAATAGCTATGCTTATATCAGACAAAATAGATTTCAAGACAAAAATTATAAAAACAGACAAAGAAGGTAATTATATAATAATAAAGCAAAAGGATACAATGGTGAATGTATATGCACCCAACACTGGGACGCTCAGATATATAAAGCAAATATTATTAGAGCTAAAGAGAGAGATAGATCCCCATGCAGTAATAGCTGGAGACTTCAACACCCCACTTTCAGCACTGGACAGATCACACAGAAAATCAACAATAAAATTGGACTTAATCTATAATATAGACCAAATGTACCTAATTGATATTTATAGGACATTTCATCCAGTGGTTGCAGAATATTCATTTTTTTCCCCTCAGCACATGGATCATTCTCAAGGATAGAGCATATATGAAGCCACAGAACAAGCCATTAAAAATTCACAAAAAATGGGCCGGGCATGATGATGTATGCTTGCAATTCCAGCACTTTGGTAGGCTGAGGTGGGAGGGTCACTTGAGTCCAGGAGTTTGAGACAAGCCTGGGCAACATAGTGAGACCTTGCCTCTACAATCGTTTTTAATTAGCCAGGTGGCGTCATGCCTGCTGGCGTGTGCCTGTAGTCCCAGCTACTTAGGAGGCTGAAGTGGGAGGATCACTTGAGCCTAAGAGATCAAGGTTACAGTGAGCCATGATTGCAACACTGCGCACCAGCCTTGGCAAGAGAACAAGACCCTGTCTGGAAAAAAAATTAAATAATATCAAGCATCTTTTCTGGCCATAGTGGAATAAAACCAGAAATCAACAACAAGAGGAATATTGAAAACTATGCAAATACATGAAAATTAAACAATATGCTCCTGAATGACTTGTGAGTCAATGAAGAAATTAAAAGGAAATTGAAGGCTGGGCGCAGAAGCTCATGCCTGTAATCCCAGCACTTTGGGAGGCCAAGGCGGGTGGATCACAAGGTCAAGAGATCGGGACCATCCTGGTCAACATAGTGAAACGCTGTCTCTACTAAAAATACAAAAATTAGCTGGGCGTGGTGGTATGTGCCTGTAGTCCCAGCTCCTTGGGAGGCTGAGGCAGGAGGATTGCTTGAACCCAGGAGGTGGAGGTTGTGGTGAGCCGAGTTCATGCCATTGCACTCCAGTCTGGGTAACAACAGTGAAACTCCTTCTCAAAAAAAGGAAATTGAAATATTTATTTAAACAAATCATAGGCCAGGCGTGGGGCTCACACCTGTAAACCCAGCACTTTGGGGAGCTGAGGCAGATGGATCATGAGGTCAGGAGTTGGAGACCAGCCTAGCCAACATAGTGAAACCACATCTCTACTAAAAATACAAAAAAAAAAAAAAATTAGCTGGGTGTGGTGCTGGGTGCCTATAATGCCAGCTACTTGGGAGGCTGAGGCAGGAGAATTGCTTGAACCTGGGAGGCAGAGGTTGCAGTGAGCTGAAATTGTGCCACTGCACTCCAGCCTGGGTGACAGTGCAAAACTCTGTCTCAAAAAAACAAAAACAAAAACAAATGATAATGGAAACATAACATCCTAAAACCCATGGTATACAATAAAAGCAGTACTAAGAGGGAAGTTTATAGCTATAAGCAGCTACATCAAAGAAGTAGAGGCCGGGTGCAGTGGCTCATGCCTGTAATCCCAGCACTTTGGGAGGCCGGGGCAGGTGGATCATGAGGTCAGGAGATTGAGACCATCCTGGCCAACAAGGTGAAACCCCGTCCCTACTAAAACTATAAAAATTAGCTGGGCGTGGTGGTGTGTGCCTGTAATCCCAGCTACTTGGGAGACTAAGGCAGGAGAATCCCTTGAACCAGGGAGTTGTGCCACTTCACTCCAAACTGGCAAAAGAACAAGACTGTCTCAAAAAAAAGTATAAAATCTGGGCACAATGGCTCATGACTGTAATCCTAGCACTTTGGGAGGCCAAGGGGGGCAGATCACCTGAGGTAGGGAGTTAGAGACTAGCCTGACCAACATGGAGAAACCCCGTCTCTACTAAAAATACAAAATTAGCTGGGTGTGGTGCTGCCTGCCTATAATTCCAGCTTCTTGGGAGGCTGAGGCAGGAGAATCACTCGAACCCAGGAGACAGATTGCAGTGAGCCGAGTTCACACCATTGCACTCCAGTGTGAGCAACAAGGGTAAAATTCCATCTCAAGAAAAAAAAATGTAGAGAAACTTCAGAACATAACCTAATGATGCATCTTAAAGAACTAGAAAAGCAGGAGAAAACTAAACCCAAAATTAGTAGAAGAAAATAAACAATAGAGCAGAAATACATGAAACTGAAACAAAGATAACAATACAAAAGTTCAACAAAATTAGAAGTTGATTTTCTGAAAAGATAAGCAAAATTGACAAACTTTTGGCCAGACTAATAAAAGAGGAGAGATGACCTAAATAAATAAACTCAGAGATGAAAAAGGAAACATTACAACTGATACCACAGAAATTCAAAGGATCCCTAGAAGCTACCATGAGCTACTGTACACTAATAAACTGAAAAACCTTGAAGAATTGATAAATTCCTAGATGCATACAACATGCCAAGATTGAACCATGAAGAAATCCAAAGCTTGAACAGAGCAATAACAATAATGAGATTAAAGCCATAATAAAAAGTCTCCCAGCAAAGAGCAGCCCAGGACTCAATGGCTTCACTGCTGAATTTTACTAATCATTTAAAGAAGAACAAATACCAATCCTACTCAAAGTATCCTGAAAAATAGAGGAAGGAATACTTCCAAGCTCATTCTACATGGCCAGTATTACCCTGATTCCAAAATCAGACAAAAACACATCAAAAACAAAAATGAAAAATAAAGAAAGAAAACTACAGACCAATATCTCCAATGAACATTGATGCAAAAATCTTCAAAGAAACACTAGCAAACCAAATTAAACAACACATTTAAAAGATCATTCATTATGACCAAGTGGGATTTATTCCAGGAATGCAAGGATGGTTCAACATATGCAAATCAATGTGATACATCATGCCAACAAAATGAAGGACAAAAACTATATGATTATTTCCATTTATGCAGAAAAGGCATTTGATAAAATTCAGCATCCCTTCATAATGAAACCTCAAAAAAACAGATATACAAGAAACATACAGGCCAGGCACAGTGGCTTACACCTGAGATCTATATTCCAACAGCAAACAATCTGAAAAATAAACCAAAAAAGCAATGCTATTTATAACAGCTACAAATAAAATTAAACACCTAGGAATTAACCAAAGAAGTGAAAGTTCTCTACAATGTAAACTATATAACATTGAAAAAAGAAATTGACGACACACAAAAAAAGTAAAGATATTCCATGTTCGTGGACTGGAAACATAAATGCTGTTAAAATGTCAATACTACCCAGAGATATTTACAGATTCAGTGCAATCCCTATTAAAATACTAATGATGTTCTTTACAGAAATAGAAAAAACAATTCTAAAATTTTGATAGAACCACAAAAGACCCAGAATAGCCAAAGCTATCCTGAGCAAAAAGAACAAAACTGGAAGCATCACATTACCTGACTTCAAATTATACTACAAAGCTATAGTAACCCAAAACACATGGTACTGGCATAAAAACAGACACATGGACCAATGGAACAGAATAGAGAACCCAGAAACAAATCTATGCTTCTACAGTGAACTCATTTTTGACAAAGGTGCCAAGAACATACTTTGGAGAAAAGATAATCTCTTCAATAAATGGTGCTGGAGAAACTGGATATCCATATGCAAAATAACAAAACTAAAACTCTGTCCCTCACCATATACAAAAACCAAATCAAAATGGATCAAATCTAAGACCTCAAACTTTGAAAGGACTTAAAGAAAATACTCTTGAGGACATTGGAGTGGACAAAGACTTTTTGAGTAATGTCCTGCAGGCACAGGTAACCAAAGCAGAAACAGACAAATGGGATCACATCAAGTGAAGAAGCTTCTGCACAGCAATCAGCAAGAGAAGAGACAACACACAGAATGGGAGAAAATATGTTTAAACTACTCATCTAACAAGGGATTAATAACCAGTATATATAAGGAGGTCAAACTATAGGGAAAAAAACCTAATACACTGATTTTAAAAAGTAAGCAAAAGATCTGGGTGGACATTTCTCAAAAGAAGTGATATGCGTGGCAAACAGACATCTGAAAATATGCCCAATGTCACTGATCATCCAAGAAATGCAAATAAAAACTACTATGAGATGTCGCCTCGCCCCAGTTAAAATGGTTTTTATCCAAAAGACAGGCAGTAACAAATGCTGGTGAGGATGTGAAGAAAAGCGAACCCCTGGACGCTGTTGGTGGGAATGTCGACTAGTATCACTATGGAGACGAGTTTGAAAGTTCCTCAAAAATACTGAAAATAGAGATACCACATTTATCCAGCAAAGCCATTGCTATGTATATACCCAAAAGAAAGGAAACCCATGTGTCAAAGAGCTAACTCCACTCCACATTTACTGCAGCCCTGTTCACAACCGCCAAGGCTTGGAAGCAAACTAAGTGTCCATCAACAAACGAATAAAGAAAATGTGGTACCCATACACAATGGAGTACTATGCAGCCATAAAAAAGAATGGGATCCTGTCATTTGCAACAGCATAGGTGGTACTGGATGTCATTATGTTAAGTGAAATAAGCCAGGCACAGAAAGACACACATTTCATATTCTCCCTTATTTGTGGGAGCTAAAAATTTTAAAAATTGACATGAAAATAGAGAGTAGAGTGGTAGTCCCAGAAGGGTGGGGAACAGTCTGATTAGAGTCAACATAATTTATTGAATGATGTTTTAAGATAACTAAAATAGTATAATTGGATTGTTTGTAACACAAAGAAAGGATCAATGCCTGAGGTGACAGATACCACATTTACCTGGATATGATTATTACACATCATATGCCTGTATTGAAATATCTCATGTGCCCTATAAATACAAACCCTACTATATTAAAAATTACAGTTTTAATGGCCAGGTGTGGTGGCTTGTGCCTGTAATCCTAGCACTTGGGAGGCCGAGACGGATGGATCACCTGAGGTCAGGAGTTTGAGACCAGCGTGGCCAACTTGTTGAAAACCTGTCTCTACTAAAGATACAAAAATTAGCTGGATGCGGTGGCACGCGCATGTAGTCCTGCTACTCAGAGGCTGAGGTGGGAGAATTGCTTGAACCTGGGAGGTGGAGTTTGCAGTGAGCTGAGATCACGCCACTGCACTCCAGCCTGGGTGACAGAGCAAGACTCTGTCTCAAAACAAAACAAAGAGGAAAATTAAAATTTTAACTTATGTACCTTATAAAAATATACTCTACTATATTAGAAATTAAAAACTAAAGCAATTATTAAAAGTAATTACCCACTTAATCTAAAGTAAGTACAATGTATTGTGGGGTTTCTAGCTTCTGGACAAGTAAAGTTATCGCCACAATGGCAGAAATGCCAGGAGGGGCAGTGGAGTTACTGTGGTTAGACGCTCACACTCTCTGCAAGTGACTTAATTGCAAGCAAAGACAGGCTGGGAGAAGTTAAAGAGGCATCCTATAAACCCTGAAACACCTGCTAATGCGGTGAAAGGTGATCTTTATTAATTACCAACAATCACAGATTTCTCTGAAACAGCTGCAGAATCGGCATACGTGACTGCACTGCGTTTTTGTGTCTCTCTTGCTTCTTCCACCTCTCATCCATGGTGCTTTTGTTCTTGTGCGCTTGAAGATTTTTGATTGCATGTTCAGGTTTGGTTAAACTTAATCTGTATGACTCAATCCCGAAACCACAAGTGTTGGTGATTTCCTCCAGAAAGAATTAGAGTCCTCGCAGGAAGCAGGTGGCTCTGTGGACCTGAGCCGCTTCAGATCCTCCAGGGTCCCAGCCCAAGACCCAGGCACAAGGAAGGAGCCTGATGACCCAAGGGCAGGGAGGTGAGGGTGAGAAGGGGCGACGAGAGGCTGCCTCGGGCGCTGAGCAAGGCATGAAGTGCCCTTATTTATGCTTTTCAAAGATTGCTCTGGATGCCACCTGGAAAAGGTGGCTAGCGGGAACGGAAGAAGTCAGAAGCTTCCTGCGCAAACCTAGGTCGGCTCACCATGGCGCGTACCAAAGGGAGAGGCGTCAAGGGCACCGGAAGTGTGGCTTAAATCTTTCTTTCATCTTAAGCAGTGACCAAGGTGTATTCTGAAGGAAGCTCAAGTTGGGTGTCCTCTTTAAAACAGAAAGTCACAGAAGCACCCTGAAAACCAGACGCCCGGCTCTGTGGCCGTTCACCTGTTTCCTCTCTCGCCCCCGCGGTTTCTGATCGGGACAGAGCAACCCCACAGAGCTTCTCTGAGCCCCTGCTGACAACCCTCTTGCAAAGGGTTCCACAGACTCCCACCCTGGATAGAGGAGTCTGCGCCCGGCTTAATGACAAACCGGGATGCGGCTGGGAGCAGACAGCGATGCGGGATTGAAAGACTTAATTCCATGAGTAAATTCAACCTTTCAGCATCCGAATGGATAATTTTATCTTACTATTTTCTTAAATGTCATCAAATAGCATTCAGGAGTGCAGAAACCCAAAGGTGTAAAACAGTAACTGAGCTATGTTTGCCGAGGCCCAAGGATTTAATAACCACATTCAGAGGGATTTTTCGCCCTAAGTACTTTTTATTGGTTTTCATACGGTGGCTTATGGTGCAAGGGAAGGTACACGAGGAGAGGGACGGGTGGCAGGACCATGAGCGTGGCAAAGCCGCCAGGGAGAGCGTTCCCAGGCCTGGGTGGCTGACAGCAGGACCACTGACTGTCCCCCATGGGGCTGCTGCATTCAGCAACATGAAGACGGCCACTCTGTGTGCGACCCAGGAGCCCAGGCCAGCTTCCTGTACCTGCCCACACCAGCCCAGGAAGTCACGGAGCCTGGAACCTGTGGGAACGGACATGGCCCTTGCCTGCCCGCTTCCCCGGGGGGTTGAGGGTAAGGAGATCGTGTATGAAATGGCCATGTCAATTACACCACTCCACTGATGGGGACTGTCACTCCCATCATGATTCATCTTCACCAGTAAGGACAACAATAATTCCAGCCACGTCTTCAGGCGGGACAGATCACCACAAACTCAGTACAAACACCATTCTTTTACTGGACCCAAAGAGCCCTGCCCACATTCCTGATGGATAGAGACCAGGAGAGAGGACAAGGCTTTCAGGCAGCAGGTGGGTGGCAATAGCGGCTGGCACGGTCTGTTCCTTTAGACTAGGAGAGCCTGCGAAACAGAGGACCCCGAGGCTGTCCCAGCAGGCAGTGCCCCAGATTCTAGGGCCTGGCTGCTGCTTCCCGAGGGAGCCATCTGCCCTGGAGACTCACCCTGGGGTGTCACACTGAGGCCAGCTGTGCCCCCACACCCTCTGCCTCCAGGGCTCAGCATCTCCAGCAGCCTCCTAAGCCCCAGGTGGGCCCATGTTCCTCTCCTCTCCCTCTGTGCCTTGTCTCAGCAACGTGGCTCGCATAGTTCCTCCTTACGTTGGGTGTCTGTCTCCTTCCCCAACCCTCACACGTGTTGAAGGGAGGAGGTTCTGCACTTCCTAGACTGGCTCCTCTGAGCCTCAACCTGGCTTGTGGCAGGTGCAGGTTCCTGGTGTCCACTGCGCTGGGGCCTCCCTTTCCAGGCCCTCCTGCTCTCCTGGTGTCTGCCGGGCCATCACCATGTTCTTCTGCCGCTGTGCGCCCCTCCACGTCCAGCCAGTTGTGTCTCTGCCCACTAGGGTCTCGGGGATTTTATAGGCACAGGATGGGGCTGCGGTGACCAGGTGGTCTTGGGAAATGCAACATTTGTGTGTGAAGGTAGGAGCGTCTGGCCTCAACTGGGTCTGTGGGCACAGGCCGTGGCTGGAGCCCTTGCCAGGGACTCACCGTTCTCTGCCCAGAACTTCCCTGCCCCCTCCCTCTGGAGCACAGGGTGGCAGCTTCCACAAGAGCTAAGCATCCTCTTACCAAGAGACCCAGCAGTCACACTCCTGGACATTGATCCCAGAGCCCTGGGAATTCACATGATCATGCACGTCGCGCACAAACTCGTGTCCACAACTGACCACAGAAGTTTGAAGAGCTACAAAGTGGGGAAATTGCTGCTAAAATGTCCTTGGACAAAACGGTCAAACAGACTGGCCCGTCTGTGCCATGGACAGCTCCTCAGCAGTGCAGAGAACACGCCATTCATAAACGCAAGAAGTTCCTGGTTCTAACGGAGTATTGGCTTAGTTATGGGGGACATAACCATGGGGTATCCCTCCGGGATGAGGGAACCCGGAGGACGTGCCATCTTTGCTACACCCAAGTGTCCTGGGAAGGATAATGCCCCAGAGATGCTGGTGTCCTGATGGACAGAACCCACCCGGCCCTGGGACCATCCAGGGTCATTCGGGATGACATGAAGGCCAGAAAAGTAATCCAGGGGTTCTGGGAGGAGGCGGGCATCAGGGTCAGAGATGGGCAGCTGGGATGATGGAGGCAGAGTCAGGCAGAGGCTGAAGAGGGAGGAGGGCCCTCAAGCCCAGGTCTGTGAGCACCTTAGGATGCCAGAAAGGGTAGGGAAGGGACCCTCCCCGGGGTCTGCAGCGGGAAGGCGCAGCTCGCCTTTAGCCCACCAGGGCCCAATGTGGACCTCTGGCCTCCACACCGTAGGAGGGCACCCTCGATGTAGAAGGGCACCCACGATGCAGGAGGGTACCATCGCCGTAGGAGGGCACCCACATTGTAGGAGGGCACCTGTGTCATAGGAGAGCCTCCTCACCTTAGGAGGGCACTCACGTCATGGGAGGGCACCCGTGCTGCCCTTCTAGCACAAAGCATGTGGGCATTTGCGGCAGCAGGAAACCCAAGTGCTGCGCATCTTGGATTATTTCGGAACAAAAGTTTACAGAAACGTCCAAGTCAGGACTAAAGCGCCTTTGGGGAAGGAAAGCGCAGGCTTGAGTGATTTATTTGGCCAGTTTATTTTATTTATTTCCTTAGTTTTTGAGACAGTTTCACTCTTGTTGCGCAGGCTGGAGTGCAGTGGCGGGATCTTGGCTCACTGTAGCCTCTGCCTCCCAGGTTCAAGTGATTCTCCTGCCTCAGCCTCCCAAGCAGCTGGTATTACAGGCGCCACCACCATACTGGCTAATTTTTAATCTTAGTAGAGATGGGGTTTCATCGTGTTGGCCAGGCTGGTCTCGAACTCCTGACCTCAGGTGATCTGCCGACCTCAGCCTCCCAGGCAGCTGGTATTACAGGCGCCACCACCATGCTGGCTAATTTTGTAATTTTAGTAGAAATGGGGTTTCATCACGTTGGCCAGGCTGGTCTCGAACTCCTGACCTCAGGTGATCTGCCGACCTCAGCCTCCCAGAGTGCTAGGATGTGAGCCACCGCGCCTGGCCTACTGAACCATTTTGAAACTTCCCTGGGCTCAAGTCACACCCTCTGGTCGGGAGTTTATGGAGTTGTTTCCCCTTTACTCAGAAGTTTCCCTTTGATATTTTCTGGAATTCCTTGTAGACGGGATATACCGTCTCTTGATGTATCCACAGTTTCTGTGACCACCTGTTATGCTGTGGGACCCAATGCAGGGACCATGAGGCCCCCACCCTGCCAGTGGCTGAGGGGCTGCAGGCCTCAGGTCCCAGCAGAGTCACCATCTGTCAGGAGGAAGCCAATGTAGAATCAGGGTGCAAGTGTGGACACCGTCCTGAGTCTCGATGTCTCAGTGTGTGCTGAGACACTGAGATTTAAGTAGAAATTAAAGGCCATCCTGCCTACTCGGCTGGTATTGTGCCCCTTTCCTAACCCCCCAGGGGCAGATGAGTTCCTTTCACTCCTTTTGTGGAGGAAGGAACAATACTTTATTTTTCACTGCTGGTACAGAATCCACTCTGTCTCTTTTTATTTGTGTTAGACAGAGTTTCACTCTTGTTGCCCAGGCTGGGGTGCAATGGTGCCATCTCGGCTCACTGCAGCCTCTGCCTCCCAGGTTCAGGCGATTCTTCTGCCTCAGCCTCGCAAGTAGCTGGAATTACAGGTGCCTGTTACCATGCCCAGCTAATTTTTTTTTTGTATTTTTAGTAAACACAGGGTTTCACCATGTTGGCCAGGCTGGTCTTGAACTCCTGACCTCAGGTAATCCACCTGCCTTGGCCTCCCAAAGTGCTAGGATTACAGGTGTGAGCCACTGCACCCAGCCCAGAATCCACTCTGTTTAGAAATATCTGGATCTGAAAGAGGAAGCTCACCCCACTCAAGTGTTGTGGGGTTTTAAGCCAATGATAGAATCTGTTAATCTGTTTTTCTTAGAACATTCTTTTTTTTGAGACAGTCTTGCTCCATCGCCAGGCGCCAGGCTGGAGTGCAGTGGTGCAATCTTGACTCACTGCAATTCTTGGGTTCAAACGATTCTCCTGCCTCAGCTTCCCAGGTAGCTAGCTGGGACTATAGGTGAGCGCCACCACATCCAGCTCATTTTTGTATTTTTAGTACAGACAGGGTTTCACCATGTTGGCCAGCATGGTCTCCATCTCTTGACCTCGTGATCCGCCCACCTCGGCCTCCCAAAGTGCTGGGATTACAGGCAGAGCCACCGGGCCCGGCCTCTTAGAACATTCTTAATGTTTTCCATTGTGATGACTGAGACAGCATCAGCTTTTCAAAGATAGACTAACTGCACCCATAATACTGGGGCGTCTTCGATTTTCACTGAAAGCTGGGAGACGTCTCCTCCTCCTGGACGTGGTGTCAGTCACTCCAGTGTAATCTTCCGCCTGAGTTTCTTCTATTCCCTCTTTTAAAATTAGGTTTTCTGTGTTGGTTTCTCTGGGGGAACCAGAGTAAGCTACAACTTAACTTTTGTTGGAACAAATTTTCCACATCAGTCCCTTTGCCCGCGTGGCAGAGACAATTCACGAACACAGCCCTTTAAAAAGACTTTGGATTCACTAAGGGGATTTCTAGAAGAGCAACCTGTAATCCTAAGTATTTACAAGGTGAGGCAAACCCCTAGCGAGTGTGATGGCTCAGGGAGGGTGCGAGACCTGTTCAAATGCTAGGTCCATAAATAAAGCAATTTCCGCCGACACTCTCGGAAAGTAGGAAAGGTTACATTGAAGGTTGCATCTGTTAGCATTTCAGTGTTTGCCGACCTCAGCTACACGCTCCCGGCAAAGCCCCTGGAGACCCAGAAGTTTCTTACCTCTTAGATGCAAACTTGAGCAGCCGAAGTTGGGTCTCGGGGAAGTCCTCGGCTGTGCCCGGGCCCTGGGTCTGCAGGGGCCCAGCGGCTGCGTGGCTTCCTCAGCTGGGCTGGAGGTCGGGCCTTCTGGTTCAGCGGTCCGAGGCTGTAGCCAGGTTCCCGGACCCCCGAGGCTGCCCTCCTCCCTCTGCGGGTGGGAGTGACCTGAGTTTGGCCTCAGCTGGTGGACACCGCGCCAGGGCCCAGGGTAAAGGCAGCTGCGGCAGGTGTGAGGCCCCCAGTGCCGGGCCAGAGGAGCATCTGAATGCATGTCCCACCCTTCCTCGACGGGACGGCCCCGGTGGGTGATGAACAGATCTGAGGTGGTTTGCTCATGGTGGGGACCCCTCGCAGCCTAAGAACCTGCAAAGAGAAAAGGAGACCAAGTCGCGGGGAAGTACTGCCCGCGGGCAGGGAGGCGCTCCGAGAGCCCCGCGTGCCCATCCCGGGAGCGCTGTGCCCTGGGGGTCGTCCCCAGCCGCGTCTACGCGCTTCGGTCCTCCCCGGGAGCCCTGCATTCCCAGTGCCGGGACCCCGCCGCCCTGTTTCTTCCCGACGTCCCCCGTCCGGACCGGGGGACAGCCTGGCTCTCGGGGTCCGGCCAGTCTGGGAAAGCGATGAAGGGAGCACCACAAGCACCTGTGCCCAGGGCCACCGCCCCTCCCTCGGGTTACCCCGTGCTTGGGCTGACGTCACCCCTCTCTGCGGGGCCCTCGCGGGGGTCGCTGCACCCTGCGAGCGGGGGCTGCGCGCGGGCGGGAAGCGCGGCCCAGACCCCCGGGTCCGCACGGAGCAGCTGCGCAGTCGAGGCCAGGCCAGGCCGGACTCCCGGTGGATTCGGGGGCGCAGACGCCCGGGACTACGCTGCCCATGTGGCAGAGGGAGAGGGACCCAGGCTCCCTAAACCCGGCCCGCCCCGGCCCTCACCCAGCTCCGCCGACTCCGCCGACTCCGCGCGGACCCCGACCCCGTCCCCGTCCCGACCCCTCCCCGTCCGCGATCCCCGGCCCCCCCTCCTCCGGCCCTCTCCGCCCCCTCCCCTCCAGCCCCGCCCCTCACTCTCCAGCCCCGCCCCTTCCTCTCCGCGGTCCCGCCTTCTCTTGGGGCGCAGTTTGGAGGCTGCTGGCGCCGCGTCTTGCTGCGCACGTGGGGCGCCGCGCTCCGGCCCTTGCGGTCCACCGCGATGCCGCGCGCGCCACGCTGCCGAGCCGTGCGCTCCCTGCTGCGCAGCCGCTACCGCCAGATGCTGCCGCTGGCCACGTTTGTGCGGCGCCTGGGGCCCGAGGGCTGGCGGCTCGTGCAGCGCGGGGACCCGGCGGCTTTTCGCGCGCTGGTGGCGCAGTGCCTGGTGTGCGTGCCCTGGGACGCACGGCCGCCCCCAGCCGCCCCATCCCTCCACCAAGTGGGGCACCCGAGGTCCGCGTCCGGCGCTGGGGTGGGAGCGGAGCGGCGCGCGCACCCCCGGCGGGCGACTCAGGGCGCTTCCCCCGCCCGCAGGTGTCCCCCCTGAAGGAGCTGGTGGCCCGGGTGCTGCAGAGGCTTTGCGAGCGTGGCGCGAGGAACGTGCTGGCCTTCGGCTTCGCGCTGCTGGATGGCGCCGGCGGCGGCCCCCCCCCCCAGGCCTTCACCACCAGCGTGCGCAGCTACCGGCCCCACACGGTGACCGAGATGCTGCGCGGCAGCGGGGCGTGGGCGCTCCCGCTGCGCCGCCTGGGCGACGACGTGCTGGTTTACCTGCTGGCGCACTGCGCGCTCTACGTGCTGGTGGCTCCCAGCTACGCCTTCCAGGCGTGCAGGCCGCGGCTGTACGAGCTCGGCGCTACGCCCCGGTCCGGGCCACACGCGGCTGGGACGCGAAGGGGCCTGGGATACAAACGGGCCTGGAGTAGCAGCGTCAGGGAGCCCGGGGTCCGCCTGGGCCTGCCAGCCCCGGGTGAGAGAAGGCGCCGGGGTAGCGCCAGCGTAAGTCCACCGTGGCCCAAGAGGCCCAGGTGTGGGCCTGCCCTGGAGCCGGAGCGGACGCCTGTGGGGCAGGGATCTCAGGCGCACCCCGGCAGGACACTTGGACCGAGTGGCCACGGTTTCTGCGTGGTGACACCTGCGGGAGCCGCCGAGGAAGCCCCTGGCACATGCCACTCGTACCCATCAGCGGGCCACTAGCCCGGGGCGGGGCCCCCATCCAAATCGCGATCCCCGCAGCCCCGGGACACGCCATGTCCCCTGGTCTATGCCGAGACCAAGCACTTCCTCTACTCTTCGGGTGCCCAGGAGCGGCTTCGGCCCTCCTTCCTACTCAGCGCCCTGCGCCCCAGCCTGACGGGTGCCCGCAGGCTCCTGGACACCATCTTTCTGGGTTCGAGGCCAGGGACGCCCCGCAGGCTGCCCCGCCTGCCCCAGCGCTACTGGCAGATGTGGCCCCTGTTTCTGGAGCTGCTCGGGAACCACGCGCGGTGCCCCTACGGGGCGCTCCTCAAGACGCACTGCCCACTGCGGACTGTGGTCACCCCGGCGGCCCGTGTCTGTGCCCAGGAGCCCCTGGGTTCTGTGGCAGCCCCCGAGGAGGAGGACACAGACCCTCGTCACCTGGTGCAGCTGCTCCGCCAGCATAGCAGCCCCTGGCAGGTGTACAGCTTCCTGCGGGCCTGCCTGCGCCGGCTGGTGCCTCCCGGCCTCTGGGGCTCCAGGCACAACGAGCGTCGCTTCCTCAGGAACACCAAGAAGTTCATCTCTCTGGGGAAGCATGCCAAGCTGTCGCTGCAGGAGCTGACCTGGAAGATGAGCGTGCGTGACTGCGCTTGGCTGCGCAGGAGCCCAGGTGAGGAGAGGGTGGCCGTCTAGGTCCCAGGCCCCAGACCTCAATGCAGTAGGGGTTCAGAAAAGAGGGCAGGCAGAGCCCTGGTCCTCTGGTCTGCATCATGTGGGCACACGTGGCTTCTTGCTCAGGACGTCAGTGGACGTGGTGATCTCTGCCTCTGCTCTCTCTCCCGTCCAGTTTGCATAAAGCTATGAGGTTCGCCTTCAGGTTTTTTATGGACGTGCAGTTTCCAGGCGCTGAGGCCAGAGCAGTGAACAGGCGGGGCGGGGCGTACTGTGGAGCTGGGGTGCTCACAAGGTGGGGAAGCGGGTGGAAGCACAGACACTCTTGGCAGAGTGCCTGCAGGTTACCTATAATCCCCTTCACGATTTCAAGGATAGGAATGGGAGTTGAGGACAAAAACTCCCTCTTCCTGGGGGTGGGAGGGAAGGGTTTTGCAGGTGCACATGGTCAGCCAATATGCAGGTTTGTATTTAAGATTTATTTTTTTCTTTTGAGACGGAGTTTCGCTCTTGTTACCCAGGCTGGAGTGCAATGGCGCAATCTTGGCTCACCGCAAGCTCCGCCTCCTGGGTTCAGCCAATTCTCCTGCCTCAGCCTCCTGAGTAGCTGGGATTACCGGCACGCGCCACCATGCCCAGCTAATTTTTTTTTTTTTTTTTTTTTGTATTTTTAGTAGAGACGGGGTTTCACCTTGTTGACCAGGATGGGCTCGATCTCTTGACCTCGTGATCCCCCCACCTCGGCCTCCCAAAGTGCTGGGATTACAGGCGTGAGCCACCGCGCCCAGCCCTGTATTTAAGATTTAATTGTGTTGATGGCCAGGTGCGGAGGCTCACGTCTGTTATCCCAGTACTTTCGGAGGCGGAGGCAGGTGGATCACCTGAGGTCAGGAGTTCGAGACCAGCCTGGCCAACATGGCGAACCCCCATCTCTACTAAAAATGCAGTAATCAGCTGGGCATGGTGGTGTGTGCCTGTAATCCCAGCTACTCAGGAGGCTGAGGCAGAGGAGTCACTTTAACCCAGGAAGTTGCAGTGAGCTGAAATGGTGCCATTGCACTTCAGCCTGGGTGACAAGAGTGAAACTCTGTCTCAAAAACAAAACAAAACAAAAAATTGGTGCATTGATTCTGCCAGGACAGGGTAGAGGGAGGGAGATAAAGAAGGCTGTCCTCCAGCACAGGTCCTGGTCCTGTCTGTAGGAATGAAGAGGGCCACGTGGGAGCAGAGGACAGCAGATGGCTCCTCCTGCTCAGGGAAGGGATGGTGCTGTGGGTGTTCGGGGGACAGTGCTGCTGGGTCCTGCTGTGTCCCCACTCTGTTTTTCTGGGTTTGATGTGGAGGCACCTCTGCTGCACCCCCCTGTTGGCTCCCAGCACTCCCAGGCCTTGCAGTGGCAGCTGGAACAGGCCCTCCTCCTCACAAAATCCCAAGACATCGAAGACTTCCGGAAGTAGGGCCCTGGCAGAGACCACGTCTGCAGAGCCGTCCGCCCACGCTGGCTGCTCATTAGAGTCGCCTGTGGTGGGGGCTTTCATTCCTGGTCCCGTTCTGGAAGACCCTCGTGGCAGCGGCCCGTGCAGCTGTTCTGCCAGCACCGCGGCGGGTGTGTAGCTTCCTGTGGACGAGCCACTGTTCAGGTTCCCTTAGGGTCCCGGGGCCGGCTGGAGGGGGTTGACCACTTTCCTGGGGCTTTTTTATGATGGCAAAAGTCATACAACGTGAGATTGGCCCTCCTAGCATGATCTTCCGTGTACAGTGCAGAATTGCTAACTTGGCCTAGTGTCTACAACAGGTCACTCAAACTGCTACGTCTTGCATGACTGAAGTCCCTAACCTGTTGAACAGCAGTTGCCTGCCACGTGCTGTGGCTCCGGTGGCCACACCAAGTCGGATAAGCAGTCATGCTACCCGTTCTAGCTTCCTTCGAGGGAGGAGAGTTTGAGTGCTCTGATCAGGAATCTGCCTGCCATCATTGCTGTTCTCTGATTTTAGATGAGGTCACAATCTGCCCCTGGCTTGTGCAGGGAGTGAGGCTCTGTCCCAGGTGTCCCTGTCGTGTGTGGAGTGAGTGAGTTTCGGTCCTGGGTGTCCTTGGCATTTGCTCTCTTGTGCTGTGCTTCTGTACATCTGCTGTTCCTGTGGCCACAGCCACGCCAGTCGCCTGGATAAATGGTGCAGGCACCGGGCCAGTCCCCAAGCCTATCTTTTCTTGTCCTGGGCTCTTCTTGGTCACTTCCTCCTTCCACGTTGCTGCGGGGACACAGGACTCTGCAGGTTCTCACTTCCCCCCTGCTTCAGGTCTGGCTTGCTTCTGTCTGACCTGGCTTGCCCACCCCTGTGGCCACCCCCGTTCCTGCCACATGCTTGCTGCCGGTATTCCTCTCCCAGCTCGCCCCGTGCCAAGGCTGGACTGCCAGGCTGCCTGTGTCTGCTGTCAAGTGTTGCTGGAGACATACCAGAAGGGTTCTCTGTGGCCGGAAGGAAAGCAGGCACCTCAGCCCTTCACTTGTCCTGTTTTCTCCCAAGCTGCCCGTCCGCTCAGCCCCCCTTGTTACCTTATTCTGGGCACCTTTGGCTTGTTGCTGAGGCTGGGCTCTGCCTCCAGTCAGCCCTCACGTGAACTGACATCCAGCCACAGGTTGCAGTGTCTCCATCCCTCTCCTGCTCTGAGACCCGCATCAAGGGGGCCAGTGTCTCGGCCTGGCTTTGTCAGACTTAACTCTGGGTCTTTGTTTTGAATTTCACTAGTTTACCTCGGATGTTTCTGTCTTTGCAGTGGATGCTTTCTTTCGGTTTATTCTTTCATTCCTTTTCTAACCTCTTAGCTTAGCTCTGCATTTCCCTCTAAGTGCTGCCTCAGCTGCAGCCTGCACTTTGATGTGAAATAATGTTGACTTCAGCCACTTTTAGGAGTTCTTAAAATACCTAATAGTGTTAATACTTTTAAGTATTCCCATTCTTTGATTTTTTTGTTTGTGCACTCTGTGTTTTGATGTGAAGTCATTTTGATATCAGACCCTTTTAAGTGTTGTTTAGCTTATTCTTTCTTTGATCCGTGAGTTTTAAGAATATTGTCCAGATACATTGAGTATTTTAAGTTACGTTGTTATTGATTTCTAACTCAGTTATCTAGTGGTCTGTATAATACCAATTAATTTGAAGTTTGTGATCTAGTGTGTGGGTGGCTTCCAGAAATGTCCATTGTATATTTGACACCCTGTAGATAGCAGCCATGTTCACTATATCCAGCTTATTAGGGTTCTGCACAAAGCTTCTGTCTCCTTCTAGATGCATGAAATTGCAAGAGGGAGGCCAAGTCCCTCACCTGGGGGATGGGTCTGTCATTTCTTCTCGTTTGGTGGCATTTATGCAGGGCATTATTAGGTTCGTGCACCTGGTGGAATTTTTATCTTCCTGATGAGTGAATCTTTTGTAGACTTCTATGTCTCTAGTAATCTAGTAACTCTTTGTAAATTGCTCTTAGTGCTGCCACACTGGGCTTCTTGTGATTAGTATTTTCCTGCTGTGTTGGTTTTCTGTCTTTAATTTATATTTTCCTTTCCTTTTTTTTTTTTTTTTTTTGGGACAGAGTCTTGCTCTGTTGCCCAGGGTAAGTGCAGGAATGCAGTCACGGCTCTCTGTAACCTTTATCTCCTGGCCTGAGGGATCCTCTCACCTCAGCCTCCTGAGTAGCTGGAACTACAGACAAGTGCCACTGCACCTAGCTAATTTTTAAATTTAAATTTTTTCTGGAGACAGGGTCTTGCTGTGTTTCCCAGGCTGGTCTCAAAGTTTTGGACTCAAGGGACCCACCTACCTTGGCTTCCCAAAGTGCTGAGTTACAGGCATGAGCCACTGTGCCTGGCCTAACATAAAAGCACTTTTATGTTTTTATAGTGTAGGTGTGTCTCATTAACAACACACAGGTGAATTTCCAGTCCAGTCTGACAATGTTTGTTTAGCTGGATAACTTGATTTGTTTTCATTGTTCATCACTAGAGACCTGTCTATGCACTTTGATTTTCCATTTGCCTTTCCGTGTCCTCATTCTCTGTTTCTTAGCTTCCTGCTGAGGGCACACTTCCTGCCGAGTTTGCACTTCCTGGGCTTCCAAGGGCACTCTTCCTGCTGAGTTTGCCCTTCCTGCACTTCAGAGGGCGCTCTTCCTGCCGAGTTTGCACTTCGAGGGTGAGCTTCCTGCTGAATGTGCACTTCCTGCGCTTCCAAGGGTGCTCTTCCTGTCGAGTTTGCACTTTCTGCACTTCCAAGGGCGCTCTTCTTGCTGAGTTTGCACTTCCAAGGGTGATTTTCTGGCCGAGTTTGCACTTCCTGCACTTCCAAGGGCGCTCTGCCTGCCAAGTTTCTGCTTCCTGCGCTTCTGAGGATGCTCTTCCTGCTGAGTTTGCACTTTATGCGCTTCCGAGGGTGATTTTCCTGCCGAGTTTGCACTTTCTGCGCTTCCAAGGGTGCTCTTAATGCTGAGTTTGCACTTCGTGTGCTTCCCAGGGCGCTCTTCCTGCTGAGTTTCTGCTTCCTGTGCTTCCGAGGACACTCTTCCTGCTGAGTTTGCACTTCCTGCGCTTCCGAGGGCACTCTTCCTGCTGAGTTTGCACTTTCTGCACTTCCGAGGGTGGTCTTCCTGCCGAGTTTGCACTTCCTGTGCTTCCGAGGATGCTCTTCCTGCCGAGTTTGCACTTCCTGCGCTTCCGAGGGTGCTCTTCCTGCCGAGGGTGCTCTTCCTGCCGAGTTTGCACTTCCTGAGCTTCCGAGGGCGCTCTTCCTGCCAAGTTTGCACTTCCGAGGGCGCTCTTCCTGCCGAGTTTGCACTTCCTGCGCTTCTGAGGGTGCTCTTCCTGCCGAGTTTGCACTTCCTGCGCTTCCGAGGGCGCTCTTCCTGCCAAGTTTGCACTTCCTGCGCTTCCGAGGGCGCTCTTCCTGCCAAGTTTGCACTTCCTGTGCTTCCGAGGGCACTCTTCCTGCCGAGTTTGCACTTCCTGTGCTTCTTAGGGCACTCTTCCTGCCGAGTTTGCACTTCCTGTGCTTCTGAGGGCGCGCTTCCTTCCCAGTGTGCATTGATCCTGTCGTTGCCTCCTCATCAGGAGGCATTTACTTTATTTCTCTCTGCTTAGTGTTACCCCCTGAGCTTTTCATTGTTGTTTGTTTTTTTGAGATGGTATCTCGCTCTGTCACCCAGGCTGCAGTGCGGTGGCATGATCTCCTCTCACTGTCATCTCTGCTTCCTGGGTTCAAGCGATTCTCATGCCTCAGCCTCCCGAGTAGCTGGGACTGCAGGTATGTGCCACCGTGCCCGGCTAATTTTTGTATTTTTAGTAGAGATGGGTTTCACTGTGTTGGCCAGGATGGTCTCAATCTCCTGGCCTCATGATCTTCCCGCCTTGGCCTCCCAAAGTGCTGGGATTACAGATGCAAGCCACCGCTCCTGGCCTACCCTAATCTTTTAAATGAAGTCTGACACATTGCTCCCCTTTTCCTGAGCAGTAAGAGCCTCAGTGTGGTTTATCGCTGGTCGCCACCCCTAACCTCTGTGCTCTTCCCCTGCTGACTTAGTTCTGTCTCAGGCTTCTTGACGCCTCACAAGCTAAACATTACTAGTGTTGTTTCTGAGCTCAGTGTTTCTTTAGCTTTGACCCCGCCCCTTTTTTCCTCCTCTGTTCCCTGCCTTCTGTCTCAGACCCGCCTACTGGGGTCCCCTTCCTTGTCTTTGTGTAGTTCTTCTGTCTTGTTATTGCTGGCAAACCCCAGCTTCACCTGGGCCATGGCCCCATGGCATCCAGTGACGTCCGGGACTTCTGCTTACCCTGCACAGATGAAGGTGTGGAGATGTTCGAGGAGGGTGGTCATCTCAGCCCGTGAGTGTCTGGAGAACCACGTGGCTACGCTCCTC
Organism: Callithrix jacchus; assembly: GCF_049354715.1. Classification (NCBI taxonomy): domain Eukaryota; kingdom Metazoa; phylum Chordata; class Mammalia; order Primates; family Cebidae; genus Callithrix; species Callithrix jacchus. The sequence continues at coordinate 158,796,330 of NC_133508.1, read as the reverse complement.
AGCCAGAGAGTGACAGCAACATCCAATCAGCCTGGCTCAGCCTGGCAAACTCTGGGCATTCCTCAGCCAGCAAGTGACAGCAGTGTCCACTTGGCCTGGAGAACTCCGGGCGTTCCTCAGCCAGTGAGTGACAACAGCATCCCCTCGGCCTGGCTCAGCCTGGAAAACCCTGGTGTGTCGGGATCTGGTGGCTCTGGGGTGGCGAGTTTGAAATGCTGTGTGTGGAAGAGTGTCTGCTTCCTCCTTTCTGCATGGGAACCAGGAGGACCGAGGATAAGGCTTCGAGCCACTGTCTCCTAACAGGAGCATGACGTGAGCCATGTGGATAATCTTAAAATTTCTAGGGCCAGGCGCGGTGGCTCATGCTTATAATCCCAGCACTTTGGGGGGCTGAGGCAGGTGGATTATGAGGCCAGGAGATTGAGACCATCCTGGTCAACAGGCATGGTAAAACACTGTCTGTACTAAAAATACAAAAACTTAAGGCTGGTGTGGTGATGCATGCCTGTCATCCCAGCTACTCAGGAGGCCGAGGCAGGAGAATTCGCTTGAACCAGGGAGTTGGAGGTTGCGGTGAGCCAAGATTGCCCTGAGGCACTCCATCCAGCCTGGGCGCAGAGTGCTCCATCTAAAAAAAACAAAATTCTAGTAGCCACATTAAAAAAGGAAAGGAAGGTGAAATTCGTGTGATGAGAGGTATCACCAAAGCCCCGCATGTCCACACCTCATCATTTTAGGGTGTCATTGGTGGGAGCATCACCCACAGGATACTTAGCGTTTCCTTTGCTTTATCTTCCAGGTCCTGAGTGCGGCCCTCTCGGCCCAGACATACCGGGCTTCCCCCGGCCATCGTACCGGAGGGTGCAGGTGTGGGGTGAGGTCGCCAGGCCCTGCGGTGAGCTGGATATGCCATGTCCTTCTCATTTCAGGGGTCAGCAGTGTTCTGGCCACAGAGCACCGTCTGCGGGAGGAGATCCTGGCCAAGTTCCTGCACTGGCTGATGGGTGTGTACGTGGTGGAGCTGCTCAGATCTTTTTTTTATGTCACGGAGACCACGTTTCAGAAGAACAGGCTCTTTTTCTACCGGAAGAGTGTCTGGAGCAAGTTGCAAAGCATCGAAATCAGGTAGCAGATTCCAGCACGTGTCCTCTGCTTCTTGAGGTTCTGGAGATGGATGCACCGTACCCACCCTGGCGCGTGCCAGTCCATACTTGCCCCACCCTGGCGTGTGCCAGTTGGCGCATGCCAGTCCATGCTTGCCCGTGCTTCCTGCGCTGGCTTGCAGCTCTGGGCTGGGAGCTACAGGCCTGGCTTGAGCGGGTTCTGTACTAGGCTCTCACTGCCCATGTTCTCTTGCCTATAAAATCAGGAGATTGTATCAGGTGGTCTCTAGGGTCTCTAAACAGAAGGGATGTATATCGGATGGAGACACTACCACCAGCATCATTGCCTCTCATCGGGATAAGTGTGGGTCCAATTCTCTCTTTTTTTTGAATTTCCCTCTGTCACCCAGGCTGGAGTGCAGTGGTGCAGTCTCAGCTCACTGAAACCTCCATCTTCCAGGTTTTAAAGATCCAGTCTCAATAACGTAGGCATTTTCTAGCATGAACCTCAAAACTCTTCCAGCCTTTTATCCATTACCCAGCTCCAAAGCCACTCAACATTTTCAGGTATTCATTATAGCAGCACTTTCACTTCTCAGTACCAAAATCTGTGTTAGTCATAACTTTCCAGAAAAACAGAACTGAGAGAGAAAAAAAATGTCCAAGAGCAGGAGATGTGCCAGCTCAAGCAGAGATGGCAAATTCATCTTTCCTCCACCTCCTAGTCATACCCTCAACAGATTGAATTATGGTCACTTGCATTGGTGAAGACAATCTTTATTTAGTCTAAAAATTAAAATGCTAATCTCCTCTGGAAACACCCTCATATACACACCCAGAAACAATGTTTTACTACCTAACTGACCATCCCTTAGCCCAGTCAAATTGACACATAAAATTAGCCATCATATATGCCTTGATCTAATTTCTATGTATTTGTTCTCCTGGAGGTTCACAGAAACTTCTTGAATCTATGGGATGTTCTTTATTAGTTTGAAGGATATTATTTTTTAAATGTTACTTCTGCCTTATTCTTTCTCCTTTTTTCTGAGCTCCGATAATATATATGGATTTTTTTCACCAAGTCATACATTTCTCTATTTTTCTGTATTTTGTTAATGTCTGTGCTTCCATTTTAGTGTTTTCTATTAATTAGTCTTTCAGTACACTAATTTTATCTTCTGCCCCACCTAATTTGTAGTTAAATTTATCTGGTGAGGCATTAAGTCCCCATGTTGTAATTTCAGTTTGAGAATGTTTATATAGTTGTTTTTTAAAAAAGGATTCTAATTATCTGGTGAAATCATGTGTTTTTTTCTACCTGTTCTCTATTTTTTTTAAGACATGAATTACATAAACACAATTTAGCCAAGCTCTTTGCCACTTTGTAACAAGAATTACTTTTCATCTAGTTTCCAGTAACATGTTCCTCACTTCCATCTGAGATTTTATGAGAATGGCTTTAATGTCCATATTTTTACCAATGCTGTGTTCAGGATTATTTAGGCATTCTCTAAATAAAATTCATTTAAAGGCATTCCTTTAAAATAATCATTTAAAAGTTCTTGCCAGCTAAATCCAATATCAGAATCACTTGAGGATCTGCCTCTATTGTCTGTTTTTCCTCTTGAATTTTGATTATGTACTCCTTTTCAGCATGTCTAGTAATCTTTCATGGAATGACAGATGGTATGTTTTAAAAACCACAGAGGTTCCAAAGGATGTGATCTTTCTCTAGCTAGGGTTCTGTCTCCTCACTGCTAGCTAGATAAAATGAGATTTCTCTCCTTAATCTGAGAGTATCAGCAGTTAAATCTGGGTTGCAGAGCTAGCATGATGATTCATACAGATGATTTGCCCCTTCAAAGTTTTCAACCAAATATTTGATTTATTCTACATGATTATCCCCAGTTGTCCAGACCTCTAATTTTAAGAGTATACTGTAAAATGCCACCCTGCTTTAAGGGACTTTTGACATTTATGTTTCAGGCATCCTGCTCTGTGCAGCCTCAGTATTTGGCAAATGTTCTGAGGGAAACATTGGTCAAAGATGCTCTGAAGTGAAAACTGGCCATGTGCTTAATGCCTTCCAAAACATCATGAAAAGCATCCCCCATAACTATCATTACTGGTATTTGCATCAAATTTGAAACTTCCTGTCAGAACTTCAGAGTAATAGTGGTTGCAGAAGCCAGCTTCTGGAGTCCTAAGTTAGGCTTCTCCTCTAACCTTTATTTTTATTAATTCTTTTTTCATATTTTCCATTTATTATTTCTCTCTGCTCTATTTTGTGTAATTTTATTGAGCTTGATCTTTAAACTCAATTCTCTCTTCAGCTTTCTATCCACTTTTTAATCATATTAGCAATGTTCTGATTTATTTTTCTTAAAAAAATAAACTTACTAATTTTTATATTTTATATAGGATAATTCTAATATTTGAAGTTATTTTGTAGGAATATGTGTATGTAAATATATATACATATACACAAACACTTTAGAGAGATTCATTTTGTATATTAATACATATGCATGCATATATTAATATATATGTGTATGGTTTTGTTTTTGTTTGTTCAGTTCTACTGACTCTTCATGTGGCCTTAGTGTTGTGTATTCTATGATTTTTTTTTTCTTACTGGGAATTCATTTTTCTTAAAACTTTGTTCATGAGATATTGGGAAGCTTCTGTTGAGAGTTTATTCCCTAGAAAAAATATATATCTGTCTGAGCCAGCCATCTGTAACTACTGTTCTAACCTTTTTAAAAATCCAATTCTTATCTTTAAAACAAAAACACTTGAGTAGCATGATTTTAAACTTCAAAAATAAAAGAGGCCAGACTTGTTATTACAAATTCTATGCAGACATTCTGTTTTCCCTTTCAACCACAGCCCAAGGCTGACAAAGGCAAGTTCTTTGCATCTCTGTGCAGTAGATCGGAGTTCTAGTTCACCCATTCACAAAGTCTATAGCCTGCCATTGGAGACTCTTGGCTTTATGCAGGATTCCTAAAATGACTCCTCACATCTTCTAGGTTTTTGCCTCCAGTCACTCTCAAGAATATCAAATAAAAACTTTAATGGAGTTTAATTGGAAAATACTCATCAGAAGACTTCAGATTTCAGTGGGTCAGTTCTTTCTCTGAATTTTTAATACGTTTCCCTTCCTCCCCACCCCACAAACACTTCTTCCTCTCCCTTTCTCTTATTTTGAGGATTTATTTTTAAGCCAAATGAGTTATGTATTATGCAAAATATTCTTTATATTTTACATTCTACTTTTTGGTACCTGGAGGTTTTTCTACTGTAACTTTCCTACCATATCAGTGGAGTCAGAAGTGCAGGATTGGATCTACCAATTGAAATGTCACTCTGACCTTCAGAAAACTGCCAGGGAGGCTGAGGTGGGAGGATCACTAAAGCCCAAGAGTTTGAGTCCAATATGGCAACTTATTGAGACCTTATCTTTAAAAGAAACATTTTGCGTCTATAAAATGATTTAGTTGGCTGCCATGCCACAGTAGGAAACTAGAAGCTAGAATAAGAAACTAGCATCTTTAGAACATTACAGTGCTTCTAAAGGAATGCAATGTGTGACAGAGATGATCACAGACACTTTCAAACTTGTTGTGGAGAAAAGACATTAAGCACTAGCTACAATTGAAATTACTATTAAAAAATCAGTTTTGACACTAGAAAAGGCATGTTTATTTTTGCCCATGAAGGAGAACAGCTATGGGACTGATGTCAAACAATTGGTTTCAGAACTTGGATAATAGGCAACACGTAAGTGGTATCTCTGGGAGAAGAATAACAAATGAGGTGATCCTGTAAATCTACCAGTTTGTTGCATGGTGGTAAATTCCCTGACTTTGGCACAAGGAAGGTGGCTCAAGTAGCAGTGAGTAGCAGTCTAGCTGACTGGCAGAGAGATGTTTGAATTGTGACGAACATGGCAGCTGTAATTTGCAGAACAGAACGCCAGAAAAAGAAGTTAAGCAGAGAAAGGCTCCAGAAATCCTCATAGGGTGTCTCTCAATCCTTTCTAAATAATAATCTGCATATGCATAGAATGAAACAATACAGGGCAGATTTAAAAACAATTCCAGGGGGTGGAAGAAAGGCATAAGAAAAGAACAAAAAAAATGAGAAAAATGAAAAACAAATGGCAAGATGGTCAATTTAAACCTGACTCTATCAAAATTACATCAAGTATAAATGCTCTAAGCACTTCAATTAAAAGGCATAAATAGGATTGTTCTGGAGATCTCATTCTGGGCCCATTTGTCTATATTGAGCTAGATCCCACATACATTATTTCTGCTGCAGTCTTAGAAGATACCTCCTGAGTGTGATAATGTGCCATCAACCCCCTCTTATAAGTGATTTCATGACAAAACTCTTGGGTGAAGCTTTGTCCACCACCTCTTTCCTGCCTGGAACCTAGAGGTAGATCAAACATCACCTCTTAGTAGCCACCTGTGACTCATAGCCCCAAGAGCTGTCTCTGACGATGAAGGGTTTGGATAGAGAACCGGGAAGGGAGAGAATACAGGCTTTCCAAAGAAGGGACTTGTGTGTTCCTTGGTCCCTCTGTTCTGTGCAGGTAAAGCTAGTTCTCCAGCTACAGCACATGATAATTTATTTTATCCTGTCTTTGCCCACAGGATCTCCCAGCCGCTCCTTACTGTACCCTCTACCTTCTAACCCTGTTCTGTAGTCACCTCCTTGAAGAAATGCCACTGAGCGGAACCTCCTGGCTTCACTCTCACAAGCACCCTTGTGTCCATCAGCATGGTTGCTCAGGACAACTCCCAGTGGAGGTGGGGCAAGTGGGTAATAACTGGTGGAGCTTCAGCATATCATATGTTTTCCCACAAAGTTCCCATTAAAATAATTATATTACCTGGGTGGGGAGAGGAGAATGGCAGCATTCAGCTGGCAGACTGGCAAAGAATATTTCACCAAATTAAGTAGAAGTCACTGGTCTAGGAAGGGAAGCCTCAGGGAAGAGAGCATTTTTTTTTTTTCTGAGACAGTCTTACTCTGTCATCCAGGCTGGAGTGCAGTGGCGCCATCTCAGCTTACTGCAACCTCGGCCTCCTGGGTTCAAGTGCTTGAAGAGAGTTTTATTTTTTTTAATGAGGGAAAGATGAGGGTGGAGGAGAATGATGGAGAGGGATGAAGGGATGACAGGGAAATAGAAACCTAAAGGGGCTATGCAAGAAGAATTATAGTTTGCATGGGTTAGGGAGGAGAATGAGTCTTGAGATTTCAAAAGGGAGCTTAACATGGATTCACATTGTGGCTCAGCTACCATCTGTGTGACCACCTTGAAGCCCATCTCAGGTTTATTTTCCTTATGGGTACAGGGTGGTCATGAGGATCTCATGAGATTATGTGCATGAAGCTCACACCTTAGAAGGCACATGCATACATCACGTTTGCTTAAGATTGATCCTCCTTCCTGCCACAGGAAGGAAAAACAACAGTCACAGCAGAGGCCAGGAGGAATCATAGTGAGCATCTGTGCAGTCATTAGACCTCTCAGAGCACTTTCCTATAGGTCATCACAATTTTCCAAGTTCTAACAATCTCAACAGGTAGAGAGTCTCCAGCAGTGCCCCTGCTTGCAGAGAGATAGAATTAAGATCCCAGTCTACTTGGTGGTAAACTAGAGCAGAACTTTTGAGTCTTCTGAGCCTTGAATCTGACTTGGTTCTCAAAGGCTTTTTGATAACCCATGCCACACCTTTAAACCTGGCATGTTTAGTGCAGTTAATTAGTTGGGCAGAGAATAACATATGCACTTTTGAGAGACACTAATTGTGAGTGGTTAATCGGGAACTTCTCTGGGTGTGTGGTGTCTGCTGCGCACTGTGAAAGGCAGAGTCTGCTGCCTTTGTAGGAAATTAGCACTTGACACTGCTGTTTTCCTGCTGTGCCAAGCCAGCCAGAAGGAACTTTGCCAGGTTCTTAAGGGCTTCTGGGCCCAGCTTTGCTGATGAAGACACAGGAATCTGAAGTGCTTTGATGAGGCTTTGTGTGGATTAATTTGGGTTCAAGACTATGTTGGTGTGAACTGAGCTTTGAGGGACAGGTGTGAAAAAGAGTACCAGGTGCTTGCAAGGCAAGGGCAAAAGAGTAAAGGATGTAAGGAAGCAACATCATCACTGACCACCACTCTTAGTTCAACTAACACACCATCTATGGAACCATTCCTATGTGCCAGGAAACGTGCTGACCTTTCTTCTTATGTGATCTCTTGAATCATCACAGCAACCCTATAAGAAAACATTTATATTACTCCAAATTACAGATGAGGAAACAAAAGGTCTCTTAGCAAGATTGAATAAGTCATCTGAGGTACATAATAGAAAATAAGAAGGCATCATTTGAATCTCAGGCTTTCTATCTTCAGATCATTTGCTTTTTACACCTGTACTACATTGTCTGTCACCAAACTGATCTGATAAATGACCCAGATCACTATATTGATTGGCAAGAAGGGGGAGATATCTTATGGCATGGGCATTTTGTTGGACAGGTTGGCCTGTGTCCACAAAGAAAGCCAGGTCAATTCCATGGCACCAAGACAGCATTGCAAGGGCTCGGGTCACACTGTGTCCTCCTGTCTAAATCCCTCTAACCAACTGAACACAGGAATTACTCACAAGATTGGTTACTATCTATATTACTTTGTCCAGGGTCCTCAAAGCAGTGGTCTGAGCGTTGGGATGGGGTCCTAGTAAGGAGGGCGGTTGCATGCCAGATCATCATATTATTATGAGTTAGCAGTTCCTGAGCATTACCCTGCACCAGGCATTCTGCTAAGTGTTGTCATGTCTCACATAATCCTCATCACAACACTATGAAGTGGGAACACTTATATCCACTATGCAAAAACTGAGACTTAGTTTGAGTAACCTGCCTGGAGTCTTACGGAAAATGCTGCAGCTGTGATTTAAACCCAAGTCGATTTGAAGCTAAGCCAAGCTTCTCAACCTTGATCCTCTGTTACCATCATTCAAGGCAACCAATAAATGTCACTGAATTGATTTGAGATTAATTATCACCACCACCACCCTTTCCCAAATAATATGGGTGGCCTTGTGAATGTGTGAGCTCCCAGTCACCAGAATGGCTCACTTAGAGCCTGTGTGAGAGATCACACCTTGGGAGAGGTTGGACAAAACCATCCCTGCAGCCTCATCAGATCTATCAGATCTTTTGATTCAGTCAACTTTTAGGGTAAAAGCAGGGTAGTTTCAGACCATCTGGAGAGGCATAATGACAATTCTCAGAAAATCTTTGGTAGCTCTCTGAAGTCTAACAAGCACTTCTTAAGCAAACCTCTAAGCTGTCCCCACCACCTTACGGCCTTCCTTTCTGAGACCAAATTGCAATGATCTGGGAGCCAGGCTGATGCACTCCTCCACAGTGCCCCCTTCACCATTCTCTTCTGAGCATTCTTTCCTCACTTTTCTATGAAGTCTCTCTCTTCCCAGTTGATCTCACCTCAGCTCAATCTTTCCCTCAATACTAAACTGAAAACATGGAAATTCAATCACAGTGAAGGCTTCCTTTACCCCAGCAGGTCCTACAAGCATTTAATAAGTTTTGTGGACACATAAATAGATCATGAAGCAGTTGATAAGAATAACATTTCTTGTCAAGACAGCCCTTATGCAGGAGGACTAGCACACACACAAAAAAAAGAGCACAGGAGAGAACTTCACGAACATTGATAGTACATGAAATAAGGTTTGCTTTTGGAGAAAAGGGAACAGAGAAGTTTTGAGATGAGAACATGCTGGATACCAAGAGAAAAACAGTAAATTCTGAAAGTGGGGAGGTGGATTGCAGGGGTAGAAGTTGCAACAGAGTTCCATCAGGTGAGGGGATGAATGCCTGCGATCCCATCACTTTGGGAGGTGGAGGGGAGGATGCCTAGAGCCCAGGAGTTCAAGACCGGCCTGAGCAACATGCAAGACCCAGTCTCTACAGTAAAAAAATTTAAAATTAGCTGAAATCCCTTCCTGACTTCCCAGTTCCTTGAAAGGCTGAGGTAGGAGAATCCCTCGAAGCCCAGGAGGTCACTGCAGTGAGCTATGATCAGGCCACTTTACTCCAGCCTGTGTGACAGAGTGAGACCCTGTCTCTAAACAAAAACAGCAACGAAATCTCTATCTCTTGGCAGCCTTGGAAATAATTACAGTCCATAGGAAAATCAATCAGCAAGCTTTTACTGAGCCTTGGGCACGATGGCAATGTGAAACCAAAAGACCAGGTCCCTTAGCAAGGAGAGTGCAGAGTACTGGGGAGATAAAAGTAGCACACTTGAAACAGCAAGAGAGCAATTAATGCCAAACTGTCTGCTTCTGACTCAAGTACAACGGGACTCCAGAGGGTGGAGGAAGCCTGGTGAACTGAAATAGCCAGGCAGGGGTAGGAAAAACTCCCAGGCACCCCAAGGTCTTGGGCATTTCATGCTTTGAGGAAGAGTCTGTTCCTATGGGAATACTTGTGCACTCATGCTTGTGCAGTACACACAACTCGAACTTAACCACAATCTTGCCCTTCCAGAAGTTTCCAGTTGAAAAACAGAAAATAGCACTTGACCTATGGCAACTTTGCTAAATAAATGGATGAAAGAACACGTGATTGGAGTCCTAGGACTTTTTAGGGATAACTGAAGAAGCAAGGGAGCAGGACTGGCATGGTTGCAGAAATATTCCTTGGTCTTCTGGATCCTTTCTGAGGGCACGGACTTTATCTTTCTTCCATATTTATTAAGCTCCTGCCATAGAAAAAAAATATTGTTCTGGCCCTGAAAATGAGAGGTCTGGAGATGCAACAGATACAGTCTATGAGCTTCCACCTGACTCATAAAAGAGCTCCCTTAAAAACTTAGAGCTTAATTCTTTACATCATGCCTTCGATGACTAAATATCATTCCCGAAATCACACATCTACTAAGTCAATCATAAATTCTGTAAATTGTTTGCACCTACTATGTGCTAGATAATGTGACAGGCAGTCAAGATAAGCATTGAAAAAGTGTTTTCTTCTAAAAAGAGCTTATTTGTCAGCTGAACGTGGTGGCTCATGCCTGTAATCTCAGCACTTTGGGAGGCCAAGGTGGGTGGATCACTGAAGGTCAGGAGTTTGAGACCAGCCTAGCCAACATGGTGAAATCTCATCTCTACTAAAAATACAAAAATCAGCCAGGTGTGGTGGCTGGTGCCTATAATCCTGGCTACTCAGGAGGCTTAGGCAGGAGAGTAGCTTGAATCTAGGAGGTAGAGGTTGTAGTGAGCTGAGATCCCACCATTGCACTCCAGCCTGGGCAACAAGAGCAAAACTCCCCTTAAAAAAAAATAAAATAAAAAGAGGTTATTGTCACGTGGGTAGAGAAACAGTAGCATATTTAGTGCAGTACATACTTACTCTCATGGCATGTTGCACAAAGTGTGGGGAGAGCTTAAGAAAAAGATCACCTAAGCTGTCCAGGGGAATGAAGGCCGACCCCTTAGAGGAAAAAGCATTTGAGTGGATTCTGGAGTGGGTCTGTCAGAGGCAAAGTGTGGTAAGGGGGAATAACATGTAGGCAGGTGCACTGGGGAATGTGCAAAATCTGGATGCATGAGAGGACATAGTAACACCTTCTGAGAGCTGGGAATAACTGAGTACCATGAGGGCATAATGTTCTGAAGGGGGAGTAGTGGAAGATGACATTAAACAGGGCAGCCGTTTTCTGTCCAACGTCAGATTGTCTGTCCCCAGTACTGACAGACTCTGGATGCCATGCCAGTGGGCCAGACTGCATCATGTTGAATACTGAGGGGTCATTGAAGAATGCTGAGTGGTGGAATAATGGGATCAGATTTGTGGATAAAAAAAAACCTATCAGTTGCATGGAGGAAGGTGGGAGTAGGGTGGGTGTAGGTTGGGGAAGGATAATTGAGACAGGAGACAGAGAGGCCAAACAAGTTCCCTCTGCAGCACTTCACAGAAGAAAGAGACCATGAGAGCTTTGTTTCAGGCACAGGCAGTGGAGAAAGAATGACAGGGAGAGACAAGAAAGCTATTTACTTTGATTTCAAAGTCAACAGGCCTTGGTTACCAATTGGATGTGGAGTGAGGGAGGGAGAGACCAGGATGACTGTGAAGGTGGCAGTGAGGAGGGTCTCAAGCACCACCAAGCATTCTTCTTGTCTTCATTCCACCTGGGCTGCTGCTTCCCTAATGCATTCTCTTTCTCCTGCAGGGCCTCTGGAACACTACAGCAGAGTAAATAAACTCCCCTGCAGCCTCCACTTCTTCCTGGAATTCTGCACCCTCTTCCTGATTTGAACAGAAACTCGCTCTTATACAAGGGCACTGCTTTTCCTGCTTTGTCTCCTCTGAAGCTTGCTTTTCTCCCATCCCCAGTGCTAGCCAGAAAAGTAGCCCCAACAAACAACTTTAAAGGTTCCCAGTTCTGCTTCCAAGCCATGTTGTTCCAGTCCTAATGTAAACGCTGCTTCTTGGAAACCCACACCTTCCTGCCATAGTCCTTCTTATAAGTGTCATTTTCCTCGCTCATGGAAGACTGTAGGGCTTGGCTCCAGGTCCTCCCCTTCACCCCAAGACCTGCCATCATCCTGACTTCTGTGTCTATGAGGATGACATGTCCAACAGTCAAGCTTCAGAGTGACATTCACAGCTGCTCACACCTATGGCCACACTCTGGTTTTGTCCTCCTCTGAAATGGTTGCATCTCCAAAACCTTTAACTCAAGATGCATGCTCTGACCATGACGTCTTATCCTTCCATGTCTTCAACCCCTTTGTGTTTACTGTGCCTACTCTCACCTTTTAATAAGATCTCTAGCCATGCTGCCTCTCCATCTGTAGTCATCTCTCAGTCCACTTCTTCCTCAATTTCCTTCTCCAATTAGTCTAGAAAACAAAATATATTACTTCAACATTACATTAAAATTTTTTTTAAAAATATTTGTAGAGATGAGGTCTCACTATGTTGCCCAGGCTGGTCTTGAACTCCTGGGCTCAAGCGATCCTACCACCTCAGCCTCTCAAAGTGCTGAGATTACAGGCATGAGCCACTGTGCCAGCCATCATTATTGTTTGATTATCCTTGTTTCTCATTCACTCTCATCTTTTGCTTTTCTTCAACTAAACCCCAATCCCTGACCAATCGAGCCATCTCCTGTTTGTTTTTTTTTTGTTGTTCCTGGCTCAGGCCAAAATCCTGACACTCCCTCTTGACTCTTGACTTTCCCTCTTGACCTCAGACAGCTATCATGACCTACCAAATCTCATTCTCTTCTCAACACCTCTCCAGCAGGTTCCCTCCTCTCCATCACCACCACCCCTCTCTTAGTTCAGGGTCTGTTTTCATCTATATTAATTCCACTCAGATCTAACTGACTAGCAGTGAAATTCAAGATGGTTTTCCAATCTATACTCTCATCATATCTCAGTTTCATATCATATAATCTTCTGATCTTATTGCAGTAGCCAGAGTGATCTTAAATATACAAATATCCGGCTGGGCATGGTGACTTATGCCTGTAATCCTAGCACTTTGGGAGGCTGAGGCAGGCAGGTCACCTGAGGTGAGGAGTTCACATCCAGCCTGGCCAACGAGCTGAAACCTGTCTCTACTGAAAATACCAAATTAGCCAGGTGTGATAGCACATGCCTGTAATGTCAGCTACTTGGGAGGCTGAGGCAGGAGAATCACTTGAGCCCAGGAGTTTGAGACGAGCCTTGGCAATGTAGAGAGACCTCTGTCTCTACAAAAAATTAAAAAATTAGCCACACATGGTGGCATGCATCTGTGGTCCCAGCTACTAAGGAAGCTGAGGTGGGGAGGATTGCTTGAGCCCAGGAGTTCGAGGCTGCAGTTAGCAGTGATCATGCCACTGCACTCCATCCTGGTGACAGAGCAAGACCTTGTCTCAAAAATATGTACACACACACACACACACACACACACACACACACACATGGGCCACTTGTGGATTCCACTGTGTGTCATATTCTTTTCCTTGGCTGCAGATACTATGTCTTCTGCCTGAAACATTTAACTCTTCATTAACTAGCTATTCATTCTTCAAAACACAGCTGATGTCCAGTCCAGAACATGGCCACCTACATATATGCTTGGTACTTAGTATCTTTACAAAAAGATCCTTCGTATTTATTCTGTCACCTGAGTGTTGTTGCTCCTATGTGATCCTTGAGAATCTCTTCTGTTATGCTGTTCCCACTTTGTAAATGTTTTCTGTTTACCTTTCCATCTTCTACACTGGACTATATCCTTGAGAGTGGCAATGATACCTCTTTCACCTTGGCATGCCAGCACCCAACATAGGGCATGGTACATAGCAAGCATTCAATGTGCACTTGTAAATGAATGAATGAATAAATGGACAGAAATCTGAGCCTAATCTCCTGTGCCAGACCATCTTGTTCTCCCAGGCTATCCTGAGGAGGTCCTGGACTGTTGCTCTCTTTTGAGGCCTTCTCAGGTATTAGCTACAACCACTTCAGTCTGCCCTGGAAATGCTGGTGTCTTGGCCAACAAGTTTTTTCTAAAGTACTTGTTATACTAACAAAGCCATTTTGCCTTTCAGTGCAGTGGGAATGAAGGGTGATGGGTCCTGCTGTTCCCCCTGGCAGTCTTCCTCATCAGGGACCTGGGAGGAAGGTCAGGAAAGATGGGTATGTACTATGAGCTCTTTGAAGAACCATACCTTGTGGCTTCCTTGAAATGCCCCCTTTAATGCCTACTAAAAAGGCCCTGCAGATTCCTTAGGCAGGCTTGCTGCAACATGAGTTGGAAGAATGTCACTTTTATGCCTTCATTCTCTCCCTGCTGTATCCTCTACACAGTTGTCAGATGTAATACCTTGAAATATTGATGTGATCAGGCTGTTCACTTACTGGGAAGCCTTTGGTAGCTCCCCATTGCCTACAAAAAAGTCTAAAACCCCTAGCCTGTCATGCAAGGCATCTTGCCTTTAGGTGGCGTCCTACTTTTCCAGCTCCTCTGCGCTTTGCATTCTGGCTTACATCTGCCTCGGTGGTCTAAATGTTTTCTCGAACAAGCTACTTGCCTCCTTACCTCCATACCTTGGATTCCTTTGCTCCAGCCAACATCCAACATGAATGCTCTTCCCAGACCTTTCCACCAGATAACACTAGGGAGCTGCACCCAGCTTTCCTCTTCTGTAAAAGGCCCCAGGCTTTCTTTATTCCTTCCCTGATTCCAACAGAAAGAAACACTCCTCTGTGCTCTGCCAGAGTTTTGTTCTTGCTACACAAAGAGCCTTTAGCATTCAACATTATACTTAGCTGCTCACATGTCTGTCTCCCTGGGCTGGATTAATTCCTCAGTGAGGACTGCCATTGTGCAGCTGTAATATTGGTGGTGGTGTGGGGGGGGATATATTGAACCTGTGAATCTTATAATTTCTGTAATAAGGTAGATGCTGTGGGGATTTTACTGCTTTAGGTTATAGAGAAAAGACCATTGGTGTTGGAGTCAGACAGACACCAGCCCATCCCTTCTGTTTGGCTTGGTGTCTCAGCCTGTTGCCTTATCTGTGAAGTGGGAATCATAGCAACCTCAGAGGGTTGTAATGGGGATTAAATGCAGTAACAAATGTAAACTCTGCAGTCTGGAATTTGGCATATGGTAAGTCACGCAAGAAAAAAAAAGTTAGTTTTGGCCCCCTTTCCAGCTTGTAGCTTTTCAATGTCTGTACTTGAAAAGCTATTTAATAATATTGTTTCATCCAGGCTCTACTCTCACCCAACCCTGGCTTCTGATTTTCAGATTCTTAGTATGATTTTGATCAATGCCTTTCTCAAGACACCCTTTAGCCTCTGCACTTCCTTTTCAACAAATTGTGATCCTTTATGGGTAGAGGCTTTTAAAATAGTAGTAGTAGGCTGGGCATGGTGGCTCACACCTGTGATCCCAGCACTTTGGGAGGCTGAGGTGGGTGGGTCATTTGATGTCAGGAGTTCTAGACCATCCTATCCAACATGGTGAAACCCCTTCTCTACTAAAAATACAAAAATGAGCTGGACATCGTGGTGCATGTCTAACCCCAGTTACTAGGGAGGCTGAGGCAGGAGAATTACGTGAACCCAGGAGGCAGAAGTTGCATTTAGCAGAGATCATGCCACTACACTCCAGTCTGAGTGACAGAGTGAGGATCCACCTAAAAAAAATGTAGTTGTAGTAATAATAATAATAATGATACATGATAATGAGTAACACTTACTAAGAGCCAGGCTCAGTGCTAAGCTCTCGATATGCAGTAGACTTGCTACCTCTGTAACTAAGACATTGTCTCCATTTCACAAATGGGGAAGTTGAAACTTGGACTGTTAATGTAACTGATGGGTAGCGGGATAGCTAGAAAGTAGTAGAGTCCATTGCACAGGTAGAATCCACGACCGTCTGATCTAAAATCCCTGCCCTCAGCGGCATTGTTCTAACACTGCATGGGGTCTTCCCGTGGCCATTTGGCTTGCCACAGAGAGGTCAGAGGCAGCACTGAGGGACCCTCATGGGCTGTGGGTTGGGCTGTCTGTGATGACTCCTCGGTGCATGTGTTTGGGCACCGTGACATCACAGAATGAGGGGCAACCCTACCAGCCCCAGACACAATGCACCCTGAGAGGCAGGGAGAGTCAGGCCTCCTTCTCCCTCTTTTTTGAAGCACAATCACCTGTATTCATGCACACTCTTGTGTCAGGGCCCAAATGCTAGTAGCAGATGTGTGATGATGTGATTGGCCTCAGAAATAAAGCAATCTGAATGAGGACAGGACTTCCTAAGAGCCAGTGACAGTGTCGTTCAGTGACGAGCTGTGCCATGCTGTAGCTTTTCAGGAAAATGTATTTCTGCGGAATTGGTGGTGATATCCCTTTTAACATTTTTCATTGCAACTATTTGGATCTTCTCTCTTTTCTTTTTTATTAGTTTGGCTAGTGGTCTATTTTTTTATTTTATTTTTTATCTTTTCAGAAATCCACAGCCTGGATTCAATGATATTTTGAACTTTTTTTGTTCCTATCTCCTTAAGTTCTACTTTGATCTCAGTTATTTCTTGCCTTCTGCTAGCTTTTGAATTTGTTTGATCTTGCTCCCCTAGTTTTTTTTTTTTTAATCGTGATGTTAGAATGTCAATTTTACATCTCTCCTCACTTCTCTCAGGAGAACTTAGTGCTATAAATTTCCCTCTAGACAGTGCTTTAAATGTGTCCCAGAGATTCTGGTACATTGTGTCTATGTTTTCATTGGTTTTGAAGAACATCTTTATTTCTGCCTTCATTTTGTTATTTTTCCAGTATGCATTCAGGAGCAGGGTATTTAGTTTCCATGTAGATGTTCAGTTTTGAGTGAGTTTCTTAATCCTGAATTCTGATTTGATTGCACTGTGAGCTGAGAGACTATCTGTTATGGTTTCTGGTTTGTTTTGTTTGTTTATGCATTTGCTGAGGAGTGTTTTATTTCCAGTTATGTGGTCAGCTTTGGAATAAGTGTGATGTGGTGCTGAGAAGAATGTATATTCTGTGGTTTTGGGGTGGAGAGTTCTGTAGATGTCTATTAAGTCTGCTTGGTCCAGATCTGAGTTGAAGTCCTGGATATCCTTGTTAACTTTCTGTCATGGTGCTCTGTCTAGTATTGACAGTGGGGTGTTGAAATCTCCCACTATTATGTGGAAGTCTAAGTCTCTTTGCAGGTCATTAAGAACTTGCTTTATGTATCTGGGTGCTCCTGTATTGGGTGCATAAATATGTAGTATAGTTAGCTCTTCTTGTTGCATTAATACCTTTACCATTATGTAATGTCATACTTTGTTTATTTTGATCTTTGTTGGTTTCAAGTTCATTTTGTCAGAGACTAGGATTGCAACCCCTGCTTTTTTGTTCTCTATTTGCTTGGTAAATACTCCCCCAACCCTTTATCTATACCTTTGTATATGAGATGGGTCTCCTGAATAAAGCACACCAATGAGTCTTAACTTTTTATCCAATTTGTCAGTCTGTGTCTTTTGATTGGGGTATTTAGCCCATTTACATTTAAGGTTAATATTGTGCTGTATGAATTTAATTCTGCCATTTTGATGCTAGCTGGTTATTTTTTCTGTTAGCTGATGCAGTTTCTTCATTGCATCATTGGTGTTTACCATTTGTTATGTTTTTGCAGTGGCTTGTACTTGTTTCTTTCACTGTTTAGTGCTTCCTTCAGGAGCGGTTGTAGGGTAGGCTAGGTGGTGGCAAAAACTTTCAGCAGTTGCTTGTGTGTAGAGACTGTTATTTCTCCTTCACTTATGAAGCTTAGTATGGCTGGATATGAAATTCTGGGATAAAAATTCTTTTATTTTAGGGCGTTGAATATTGGCACCCACTCTCTTCTGGCTTCTAGGGTTTTGGCTGAGAGATTTGCGGGGAGACTGATGGGCTTCCCCTTGGTGGGTAATCCAACCTTTCTCTCTGGCTGCCCTTAGGATTTTTTTCTTCATTTCAACCCTGGTGAATCCGATGATATTGTTCCTTCTCAAGGAATACCTTTGTGATGTTCTCTGTATTTCCTGTATTCGAATGTTGGCCTGACTTGCTAGGTTGGGAATGTTATCCTGGATAATATCCTGAAGAGTATTTTCCAACTTGGTTTCATTTTCCCCGTCATGTTTGGGTACACTGATCAAACATAGATTTTGTCTTTTCATACAATCCCATATTTCTTGGAGGCCTTGTTCATTTAACTCTTTTTTCTCTAATTTTGCCTTCTCATTTTATTTCATTGAGTTGATCTTCAATCTCTGATATTCTTTCTCTGGCTGGATTAATTCAGTTATTGAAACTTTTGTATGCTTCACGAAGTTCTGGTGCTATATATTTCAGCTCCACCAAATTGTTTGTTTTTTTTCCATGCTAGTTATTCTCATTAGCATTTTGTTTAGCCTTTTTTCAACGTTCTTCATTGCCTTGCATTGGGTTAGAAAATGCTTTTTTAGCTCAAAGAAGTTTGTTATTACCTACTTCTGAAGACTGCTTCTGTCAGTTAGTCACCCTCATTCTCCTTCCAGTTTTGGTTCCTTGCTGACAAGTGTTGTAATTCCTTGGAGGAGAAGAGGCTTTCTGGCTTCTGGTAATTTTAGCCTTGTTGTGCTGGTTTCTTTCCATCTTTATCTGCCTTTGGTCTTTGAAATTGGTGACTTTTGAATGGGGTTTCTGAGTGAATGTCCCTTTTGTCAATGTTGAAGCTGTTTATTTCTGTATGCTAGTTTTCCTTCTATTAGTCAGGCCCCTCTGTTGCAGGTTTGCTGGAGGTCCACTCCTACCCTTCTTGCCTGGGAATCACCCACAGGTGCTGCAAAACAGCAAAGATTGCTGCCTGTTGTTTCTTCTTGTAGCTTCATCTTAAAAGGGTACCTGCCATTTGTCAGCCAGAGCAATCTTGTATGACGTCTCCCAGTTAGGATACAGAGAGGTTCCCAGAGCCACTTGAGGAGGCAGTCTATCCCTTAATGAAGCTCAAGCACTGTATGAGGGGATCTGTTACTCCCTTCAGGGATGCTGGGCTGGGACATTTACAGTTGCTGAAGGGAAACCCATGACCACCCCTTTTCCCAGGTGCTCTGTCCAGGATGGTGGGGGCTTTGTAAGACCCTCAAGGGCTGCTGTCTTTTTATTTGAGATACCTTGTCCAGCAAGAAGGGAATCTACTTGACAGTCTACCTGCAGAGGCCTTGCTGAGCTGCCCTGCCTGGTTCCACCCAGCCACTGTGTAAACTTCCTGGCAGCTCTGTTTACACAGGTGATGTTGAAACCACCTACCAGAGAATTAGCAATGGCAGGCAACCCTCCCCCCACCAAGCTCTAACATCCCAGGTTGATCTCGCACTGCTGTGCTGGATGTCAGCATTTAAAGCCAGTGGATGTTAGCTTGCCAGTCTTCGTGGGGGTTGGACCCACCAAGCCAGCTCACTTGGCTCTCTGGCTTCAGCCCTTTTCAAGGAGAATGAGAAGTTCTGTCTCACCAGTGTTCCAGGTATCACTCGACTAAAACAACCACTGAGTTTTGTGCTGGATACCCAGGTCACTGGCATTGTAGGTGCCAGAGGGAATCTCCTGGTCTGCAGGTTGTGTAGCCTGTGGTAAAAGCATGGTATCTGAGCCGGAGTACCAGAGTGTCCAGAAAAATTTCCAGTGGCTTTCCTTGGCTGGGAGAGACAGTTCTCTAGCCCCATGTGCCTCCCAGCTGAGGCTGTGCCCCACTCTGCTTCAGCTTGCCCACCTTGGGCTGTTTCCACTGTCTAACCAGTCCCAATGTCTGATTTCTCAGTTGGAAATGTGGAGATCACTCATCTTCTGGCACTCTCTGTCAACTGCAAACTGGGACTGTTGCTATTTTGCCATCTTTAATTTTTTTTTTTTTTTTGAGATATAGTTTTGCTCTTGTCACCCAGATGGGAATGCAGTGGTGCAATATCAGCTCATTGCAACATCTGCAGTCTGGGTTTAGATGATTCTCCTGCTTCAACCTGTCAAGTAGCTGGGACACATATAGGTGTGTGCCACCAAACCTGACTAGTTCTTGTATTTTTAGTAGAGACAGTGTTTCACTGTATTGGCCAGGCTAATCTTGAACTCCTGATCTCAAGTGACCTGACTGCCATGGCCACCAAGTGTGCTGGGATTACAGACCCGAGACACCGTGACTGGAGTTTTCAGCAATTTTCACATGTACATTTATTAGCTGTGATCATTATTCTGTGCAACAGATTACCAGAACTTCTTCCTGTCTCACTGAAATGTTTTACCCTTTGATGAACATCTTCACTTTCCCTATCCACTACCGTCACCATCCCATACTCCAATCTCTAAAGAATCAGGGTCTTGCTGTGTTTCACAGGCTGGAGTGCAGGGGCACAGCTATGGCTCAATGTGGCCTCAAACTTGTGATGTGAAGTGTTCAAACCACCTCACCCTCTGAAAGTGCTGGAGTTACAGGCAGGAACCACCATATCTGGCATATGAGTTCAACTTCTTTAGATTTCACATATAATTGTGATCATGCTATATTTGTCTTTCTATGCCTGTCTTGTTTCACTGAGCATAATGTCTTCAAATTCCATTTATTTTATCACAAATATATAACAGCTGTATAGTATAATCCACTGTGTATATGTTTCACACAATCTGTTAATCTGTTGATAAGCACTTGGGTTGTTTTCCTAACTTGACTATTGTGAATAATGGTAACATGAATAGAGAAGTGCAAATATCTCTAACATACTAATTTTTATCATCTGAGTACATATTCAGGAGTAGAGTAGCTGAACCATCTGGTAATTCTATTTTCGACTTTATTTTGTTTTTGAAAGATCTATTCTATGACCACAAAAGCAAAAGCACAGGCTACAACGGCACAACAAAACAACAATTGGATTGCACCACATCAAACTAAAAAGTTTCTGCACAGCTAAGGAAACAATAACCAGAGTGAAGAGATAACACATACACTAGGAGAAAATAGCTGCAGCTCACGTATATGATAAAGGGTGAATAATAAATGCATATAAGCAACTCAAGCCACTTAACAAAAATCAAAGAAGCCTATTAAAATTGTCAAAGAATCTGAATTTACATTTCTCAGAGGAAGGCAATCAAATGGCCAACAACTCTATATTTAATTTATTTATTTTGAGATGGAGTCTCACTTTGTCACCCAGGCTGGAATGCAGTGATGCTATCTCAGCTCACATAAACCTCCATCCCTTGGGTTAAGCGATTCTCATGCCTCAACCTCCCTAGTAGCTGGAATTACAGGTGCGCACTACTACCCCTAGTTAATTTTTGAACAACTGAATGCTTAACACCACTAATCATCAAGGAAATGTAAAATAAAACCTATAATGAGCCCTCCTCTCACAAATGTTAGAATTATTATAAAGATGAAAGTGTTCTTGAGAATGTAGAGCAGAGAATCCTTGTGCACCGTTGGCAGAAATGTAAATTAGCATTCCAAATTATTAACATGGTTTCTTTTTAATTCAATGGTTTTTTTACTTTCAGATGTATTAATGAGTTGTTTTCTGTCACTCGAAGTTCAATGAGAATGACCTTAGTTACCTTAATATAAACAGGAGCATTTTCATAAGCTCAAAATGTATACACTAGATTCCAAACATTTGTTAAATTAATGGCACTGGTTCCAAAAATGCACCAGGTGAAAAATGCATTATGGTTATTTTTCCTGCTCACCCTTTGGACCCAGACGGACTTTTGATTTTTTTATTTAATGAATTGTATAATTATACTTTTTTAAAAAAATTAGGCTGGCTGCCGTGGCTCAGACCTGTAATCCCAGCATGTTGGGAGGCTGAGGTGGGTGGATCATAAGGTCAGGTGTTTGACACGAGCCTGGCCAAGATAGTGAAACCCTGTCTCTAGTAAAAAAAAAAAAAAAAAATTGCCGTGTGTATTGGCAGGTGACATAGTCTCACCTACTTGGGAGTCTGAGGCAAGAGAATCACTTGAATCTGGGAGGTGGAGGTTGCAGTGATCCAAGATCATGCCACTACATTCAGTACTGGGTGATAGGATAAGAATACAACACAAAAAGAAAAGAAAGAAAGAGAGAAAGAGGGGAAGAGGGAGGGAGGAAGGAAGAAAAGAAGGAAGGAAACAAAAATTAGTAATACAGTCACAGGAGAAAAATCAATTTTATTGAAAACTCCCAAGATCTAGCTGTTTATAATTTTTTTTAATGGAAGAGTATCTTTAAAAAGTCACATATTTAACATCTTTACTCACTGTTCTGTGAAAGTACATATGTATATTTTGTGAATATTTCATACTTTGTTGAATGAAAATTACTTAAATCTATTCCATGAATGATTCCTTAGCTGCTTATTTTTATTCTTTTGAGTTTTCTTTAGATGTTTACATAATATCACAGTGACTCTGGCTAATTTTTAGTACGTCTTTACAATATTTTGTCTGACTTCCTTGGGTAAAAATAGTGATAGAAGAGACACATAAAGGAAAAGCCTAATAAGTAGATTATGATGATGTGTATGGCAACTAATGTGTAACAACAATTCAGTAAAATCTCCCCTCTATAGAACATAAACACGAACATCATTATCACATTTTCTAAAAACTGAAAGCTGTAGTGTACAATTCTATGGCTCCACCTCTCTCTCCTGTCAAATATTTTCTCATTCGACAACTGCAGTTTCACTGCTGCCCAGCAGGAGAAATTGATGGCAGCATATAGTAATGTGATGATGATAAGCACCAGTACTGTACCCACTACACTGGAATTATTTTCTGTGCTGCTAGGAAGATGAGCTCCATTTTTCCAAAACTCCAGCCACGGTGCCAACACTGATACAAAATATATGACCAATAGAAAGGGTAGGCTCTTCAGCTTCAGAGATGCAGCGAATAATGCCAGAGCCACTGCACGTGAGATAATTTCTAAGAAACGCCATATTATCACATAGAAGAGTTCCATTGGTGGTAGCTTAATGGTAGTACCATCGTTGCTGATTTGGATGGCCAGTATACTGCAGAGAATTGCCCCATAAACAGCTGATAACAGGCAACATGTCATCAGCAAGGCTATTAAAGATAAACATAAAAATGTTAGAAAATATTTTTTGTTAGTAATATTAACTTTCTCTTCTAACCTTGTGGTTTTAAGATCTATTTATCCCCACTTAACTCCTTTAGAAAATCATTGACTTGCAAAATAATAATAATAATAATGCTTTGTTAATCTTTTATTATCAGGAATATTTATGTATGCAATACATGTATTACACCTGGGAAAAACAAATAAACATGCATACCTACATCTCTACATGTATATACACATTCCCTCAAAGGAAAGACTGGCAAAGATCAAATATGAAAGAGACATTCAGATCTGATGCTACAAGATGTTACAGCACATAGAAAGCAGTCTCAATTAAAGAATAACAAAATTACCTGAATTAGACATTGAAAAGATAGTCTTTATAGAAAGTTAAGAGTGTAATATAGGAAGTTAGAGTGGAAAGTAGCGGCCAATGTAACATGAACTTGTGCTTTAGACTGTGGTGCCAATAGGAAAGAAGGAGTTAAAGTAAATCGTGGAAGTGAAGCTGACAGATTTTGCTGAGTGATGGAATGCAAGGTACTAGAGAAACAGAACAATCCAAGTTCCAGAAATTAGAAGTGAGTGTGTGCATATGTGTGTGTCTATTAATGTAATTTTATCAGAAAATTCTTAATGAGCAAAATTTAATTTCAACATTGTTCTTTTAATAATTAGACAAATAAGCACATGGAAGAAAGCCTAAGTTATGAAGTCATGGCATAGTCTGTTTGAACAATTTTGTACTGTATTCAGTTGAAAGAGTAAAAACTCATTGCACATATACATGCAGGTTTAAAAAAATACACTCTTCATACACAATGAAATGAAGCCAGAAAACAAAAAGTGGTCAAATTGTCATTTCTCATCTAAATTACTTTTTTATTTTCTAAGACTATTTAGAAAATGAGCATCAACACTCCATTTATTCCTTAAGGAAAACTCAAAATGAAACTTTAAATCATTAGCATCCTAAATTTCATTTATGAGAAATAAGATTGCATAAAAATAAGTAACCTAAAATTTAAATTTTAGAAAGTAAAATTGACCAGATGTGGTGACTCATACCTGTAATCCTAACACATTAGTAGGTTGAGGTGAGTGGATCACGCAAGCCCAGGAGTTCCAGACTGACCTGGGAAACATGGTATAAACCTGTTGCTACAAAATTTAGCCAGGCATGGTGGCACATGACTCTAGTCCCAGTTATTCAGGAGACTGAGCTGGGAGGATTCTTGATCCCAGGAAATAAGCATAGGACTTTGTCTTGGGACTGATATTTGCCTGTCTTCTCACCCTAGCATTTTGGGAGGTTGAAACCAAGGGGCAAGCTTCCAGACCCACCCCAGCAACAGATGAGAAATTGGCCTCAGCAAAATGTACTCCAGTTCCAGTCAATAGTTTTACTGCTTGACTGAAGTGACCTCAGGCCTGAATAAACCTGAGAGGGCAGACCATGGCAGCTGCAGGCCTTGAGTGCTCAGTGTTCAACAGGGCTACAGGCGCAACCTGTACTTGAGTGCTCCCAGCGTTCAACTCAGTACTGAGTCAGCTTTGGTGACCAAATTACTCCAACCATCCATATCTGGATGTCAAGATTTCCCCGAGTGCTACCAGGGCTCAAGCTATCATAAACTTAAAGACCTTAATTTCCTTCTTGCCCTAATTTTTGGACAGGCTTATATCCAAAAATAGCCAAACTGTGAACACTGAATCAGGCACCCACATCACTGTGCAGAAATCAATGCATAGTCACAAGGATCAGGATTTATCAGAGATACATGATGGCACCACGTGGTCAAAATCAGGTGCCAGTGGTGACTGACACAAAAGAGACTGGCATGGATACATGGCCTGACAAAAAATTCAAAATATTTATTTTAAGACAATGTTGTGGACTTCAGGAAAACACAAATGATTCAGACATTTATCAGAGAAACTTGACAGAGAGATAATATAATGTGAGAAAAATACAAAAATCTTGAAGACAAAACCACAACAAAATTAAAAATGCAGTTGAGAGCATTGACAGCAGAAGTGATCAAGCAGAAAAATTCAAGGACAGGTCCATTGAAATACACGGTCAAAGGAAAAAAAGAAAGAAACTTCATAGGACTTATGGGATAATATCCAAAGAACAAATGTGTTAGTCACCGGTATTCAAGAGCGTGGTCAAGCTGGGCAAAGTGGCTCATGCCTGTAATTGCAGCACTCTGGGAGAATGCGGCAGGTGGATCAAATGTGATCAGGAGTTTTAGACAAGCCTGCCCAAAGTGGTGAAATATAAAAGTCTCTACTAAAAATATAAAAGTGATCTGGGTGTGGTGGTGTACACCTGTGATACCAGCTACCTAGGAGGCTCAGGAAAAAGAAGCACTGGAACCCAGCACACAGAGGTGGCAATCAGCCAAGATCATGTCATTACACTCTAGCCTGGGCAACAAGAGCAAACCTCTGTCTCAAAAAAAAAAGTGTATGTAGAAAAAAATGTGGAAAGCTTATTTAGAGAAACAATAACAGAAAACTTTTCAAGCCTAAATATAAATATAAATATGTAGGTACAGGAGTGTCAAATGCTTCCAATCAGATTCAATCCAAATAAGAATATCCTCATACTTAATAAAATCAAACCACCAAATATTAAAGACACAGAAATGATACAGAATTAAGCCAGAGGAAAAAGAAAATATCATATCAGAAATACACCTATATAATTAATATATACATACATATAATGTAAATATTAATACATCCAAATGGAGAAAAAAACTGCAAGATACTAATAGAAAACTTCAGGACCTTACTTTCAACAATGAATAGATTATGCACACAGAAAATCAATAAGTAAACACTGAACTAAAATTCGCTGCAGGGCAAATGGACAAAACAGTTACAGAACTATCTATCCAAGAGCTATAGAATACACGTTCTTTTCTACTAAATACATAGAACATTTTCCAGTATCTATCATACATTAATTCAAAAATACAATCAAGTTAAAGAGATCAAATTCATATCAAGTATTTCTTCTGAAATCACTAATTCAAAAGTACATGAAAATTAAACAACATACTTCTGAGTCAGTGAAAACATTAAAGAGAAAACATAATATTTAAAAGAACATATTAAATATGAAACTTGATTCAATCAAAGAATTAGGAAAACAAAAAGCTAAAATCAAAAGTAAAAAAAAAAGTCCCTACAAAATATAACCAGAGACAAAAAAGGAGGTATCTTACCTGGTGCCCAGAAACAAATTCATAATAAATAATCAAATCAGCAATGAAAAGTCAACTTTTAAAGAATAGCCCAGGAACCCAGTGGATTCACTCTGCATTCTAGCTACCCCTGAAATAGAACTCCTGCCAATTCTTTTTAATCTAGCCAAAAAAAAAAAAAAAAAAAAAGAAGATATGTGAACTGTTTCATTCCATGGGGCAGGTCATGCTGATTTCAAAAACAGACAAGGGCACAACAGAAAAGACAAAAAAACTACAGGCCAATATTCCTGAGTAACAAATGTAAAAATCGTAATCAAAATACCAGGAAACTGACTCATAATGCACATTTAGAATCCTTCACCAAGATCAAGAGACATGACAGGAATGCAGGAATGGTTTAATATACAAGAATCATTAAATGTCATACATTACATGAACAAAATAAAAGAAAAACAAAATCCAGGCAGTCATTTCAATAAGTAAAAAAAGCATTTGACAAAATTTAACATCTTTTAAAAACATCTCTTAATAACTTATGCATAGAATAATTGTAACTCAACATAACAAATAACATAGACAAGAATAACCAAATAATTCAATACATGAAAAACCCACAACTACTATCACATTCAATGAGAGTTAAAAGTAGACAAGTTTTCTGCAAAGACCTGAAAGAACACCAGGATGTTCATTTTAACTGGTTAAATATAATACTGGAATTTATTTTATAAACATAGCACTGGAAGTTTTTAGCAAGAGAAATTTAAAAATAGGTACCCAAATTAAAAAGAAAGATGTAAAATTATCGATATTGATTAATGACATAATGTGGAAATTCCTAAAAATGCCTCCAAAAAGCAGGTAGAACTAATTCAGAAATTCAGTAAAGTTTCAGTTAACAAAATCAATGTACAAAATTAAGTAGCATTTCATACATGAATAGCAAAATATCTATTAAAAAAACCTCAAGGAAACAATCCCATTTACAATAGCTTTGGGAAAAAACAAAACAACCTTAAAAGTAAATTTAACCAAGGAGGTATAAAAAATGCATTCTGAAAACTAGGAAACATTAGCCAAAAATTAAAATAACATAAATAAATTGAAAGTTATTTATGTTCACCAATTAGAAAAAGTAATATGGCTTAAATGTTTATATGACCCCAAAAGGTCTACAGATTCAATGCAATCTCTATTAAAACACTAATGACATTTTTCACAGAAATAAAAAACATCCTAAATTAATATTAAAGCACACACATGAAAAACCCTGAATACCCAAAGCAATAAAGAAGATGATAGTGGGGTTGGGGAGTGAACCCACAAAGCTGGAGGCATCACAATGCTATAAACCAATACAACAGAACACACTGAGCAAAAATAGATCCACACATGTATACCCAGCTGATATTCTACAGAGGTGACAAGAACACAAAATGAGAAAAGTCAGTCTCTTCAATAAGTGGTGCTGGTAAAACAAAAGAGCTACACGCAGAAAAATAAAATTAGAACCCTATATCTTGCCACATATAAAAATTTACTCAAACGGATTAAAAAGCCTATACAGTGGTGTCACCTATAGTTCTACCTACTTGGGGGATCACCTGAGTCTGGAAGTTCAACGCTGTAGAATGCCACACTCATGCCACTGCACTCTGGCCTAGGCTATGTAATGAGACCTCATCTGTAAAATTACATTTTAATAAACAATTAAAATAAAGGTGTAATGAAAACCCCAAACTGTCACACTGCTAGAATAAAACACAAACACATTTAATGACCTTTGTCTTGGAAAGAATTTTCTTGGATCAGACCTCAAAAGCACAAGCATAAAAACCACAGACAAATAAGGTTACATCATGCTATAAAGCAATACAGAAAAAAAAATAGTAATAAGCAGAGTAAAATAATAGAACAAATATTTGCAAACTATACATTAGACAAGGGGTTAATCGAAATATATAAGAAACTAAAAACAGATTCAAAAGCAAGCAAACAAACAAATACTGCATAACCTCACTTATAATTGGGAGCTAAATGATAGGAACACATGGACATATAGAAGGGAACAACACACAATGGTCTGTCAAAGGGTAGACAGTGTTAGGAGGGAGAGAATCAGAGAAGACAACTAATGGGCCCGAGCCTTAATACCTGGGTGATGAAATAATCTGTATAACAAGCCCCCATCACATGAGTTTACCTGTATAACAAACCTGCATATGTACCCCTAACCTAAAATAGAAGTTAAACTTTGAAAATTAGAAAGAAAAAAAATAACTCTATAAAAAATTAGGTCTCTTAATAGGCTTTCCTCAAAAGGCATTATTCAGAAGAAGACACATGATCAGCTTCTCTGCTCACATCCGTAATCCCAGCCCTTTGGAAGGCCAAGGCATTCTAATCACCTGAGGTCAGGACGTCGAGACCAGCCTGGCCAACATAATGGAACTCATTCTACTAAAAATACAAAAATTATCTGGACATGGTGGCACACTCCTATAATCCCAGCTATTCAGGAGGATGAGGTAGGAGAATCACTTCAACCTCAGCAGTGAGCTGAGATCACATCATTGCCCTCCAGCCTGGGCAAGAAGAGTGAAACTTTTTCTCAAAAAAAAAAAAAAAAAAAAAAAAAAAGACATGCAAATCAAAACCACAATGAGACATCACCACATTTCAGTTGGATAATCACTATTTAAAGAACAAAAGAAAAAGGAAAAGAAGAAACAAAAAACCAAGACTATGTAAGAAAGAAACCTCATGCACACTGCAGATGCGAATGTAAATTAGTATATCCATTTACATCACTAGGTCCATTATACTCCATGAACAGTTTGGAGCTTCCTCAAAAATTAAAATATAGAACTAATATATTATCCAGAAATTCCACTTTTGGGTATATATCAAAAGGAATTGAATCCAGAATGTCAAATAGATCTATGCACTTCCATGTTTATTTCAGCATTATTCACATTAGCCAAGCTATGTAATAAACTCAAGTGTCCATCAGTGAATACATAAGGAAAATGTGATACGTATATGCAATGAAATAGCATTCAGCTATAACAAAATGACACTCTCACCTGCAGCAACAGCGATGAACCTGGAGGACATTACATTGAGTCAACTATATCGGGTACACAAAGACAAATACCACATGGTGTCACTCTTATGAGAAAGCTTAAAAGGAAAAAATAGAAGACTCTATAGAGGTAGAAAGTAAAATGATCTTTACCAGAGATGAGTCGTTAGGGGAAAAGAAATAACGAGGAGTGTTTTATCAAAGGATTTGTAATTATAGTCAGACGGGTGTAATAAATTTAGAGATCCATTGTGTAGCAGGGTGACTATAGTTAGTGAAAGCATATTGTTGAAATTTGCTCACAGTGTGGATGTTAATTTGCTCTTACCAAAGTAATAATAATAACTATGTGAGAAAATGCATTTATTAATTCTCTGGATTTAACTATTCCACACTGCTTTTGTACATCAAACATCATCTTGTACAGAATAAAATCATACAGTGTTACCTGTGAATGTAAAAAAAAATATGAGAGCGAGAGAGAGAGAGAAATAAGAAGAAGAACCACACCAAAAAAGTTGTATTACACTGACCACTGACACAATTTTTTTTTGTTTTTTTGCGACGGAACTAAGTTTCATTCTTCTTGCCCAGGCTGGAGTGCAATGGTGCTATCTCGGCTCACTGCATCATCTGCCTCCTGGGATCAAGCCGTTTTCTTGCCTCAGCCTCCCAAGTAGCTGGGATTATAGGCTGTACAACCACACCCAGCTACTTTCTGTATATGTAGTAGACACAGACAGGGCCACACCCTGTAGGCCAGGCTAGTTTCAAACTCAGGACCTCATGTCATCCTCCCACCTTGGCCTCCCAAAGTGCTGGGATTACAGGCATGAGCCACCACAGCAGGCTTACACTGACACAATTTTCACAAGATTATAAATAGGTGTTCATAACTATTTGTCAGTTAATAGACAGGAAAAATAATTATGAAGCTTGTTAAAAAATTACTGGTAACATGCAAATGCACAGAGTCTACAGATATATGTGTACAATAAAAATGGCATCTAATGCCATGAAGCTATTAGAACTGCACAAGAATCACACACTCACAAAAAGCCCAGAGGTCAAATTTCACGTATTGCATTTATACATTTAAACTTACTTTACCTATTTTACATTTTTATAAAAAATATTCCAACTATAGATCCTATACCATTCTTTGTAGTTGCTGTGTAGTCACAGGTTTATTTAGCCCTCATTTGTTTTACTGAAACATATGTAATACATATGACTGCTGAAGGTCATATGTAATTATATAATTCTGGACATGGGTGAAAAAGTGTACCTAAGTGGTTCTCATTTGGTTTGAATGTCCACTTGTCAAATGTCTATTTCTTTAACAAACAACTTCTTAGTCTTCGTTTGTTGTTTACATAAGTTCTAAAAACTTTCCTTGATCCAACAAAATTTAAATGACTGCTGATGTTAAATGACATCTTTGTAATAAAATACTATATATTTCATGTCTTTTTGTGAGGTTTTATTTAAGCCTATATTTATCAACCTTGAAAGTGAAAAATGATTACCTTACTTTTACATGTTATAATCAGCACTTCCCTCTTAAAGAACAAATAAAACTGTTTGGATTTTGTTTTACCTCTGCAGCTAATTAACATCTATCTGTTTAACTGCTTATCTTCCTCTTCATGTATATTAGAGGAATATATATGTGTATACATTCCTGGTGACTGTTAAATTTTTCATAATGATAGATTAATGCAAAGTTGCAAAGACAGTGCAGACATGTTCACTGTACATATACATGTATTTCCCCAAAGGCTACATTTTAAATAATTTTGCATAATTCCAGTACACAAGTTAAGAGAAACCTGACATTGGTTCAATGTGTGTCGAAGCATATGTGTGTTTGTGTGTGTTGGGGGTGGTTCTATTTTAAGTTATTAAGGTGTCAATTCAGGCAACTGCCACTGCAATCTGGATAATGACAAGAGAGGAACTCATCTGGTAACCATAAAACAGACTACCCAGGGAACAAAATGCTGATCTTAGGAATTTAAAAGGGCGCAAAGACCATTTGGTGACATCAGTAGGCAATCCAAGAGGCAAAACTCCTTACCTGGGAATATGGAATCAAATTTTCCTAATATCTAAAGACAGCATGTAGTTTCAGAACTCCTTCAACTTTTACTGTAAGTAACTAACATTTTTACTTATTTCTGGAATTCCATGCCTAAACTCATTTAGATTTTACAACCCTAAGCTCCTTTGTTAAAGTCCATAAATAACCCTCAGGAAAATCCACCTTTGGTGAGCTCAGTTCTCTAGCTGAGGTGCTCTGCTGCACCGTTTCACAGCAGTTTTTCTTTCTAACAAACTTTCCTTTTTCAAACCTAAACTTTTGTTGGTAAATTATTTTCACCAACCTTAGAGTAAACCATTTCCCAATTCCCAGGCTCTGACAGTTGGCTGGGTAGATACAGGAGACTTAGGGCTAAGATTGATGACTAGACAAGCCTAAATGAGAATAAATGTCACTTTCACAGAGACGTCCATTTTGACCACACCAACATAATTTGAACACATCTTTGGAGAGAAAACCTCAAATGTGGTTAAAAGAAAGACACAGATCCGAAGGCTGACAATGGAGGAAACTAGGAATCCTGCCTGGTGTGCCTGAATGCTACGGCTGCTTTCTGAATCCTAGGCATGGGTAAAAAGACTGGAGGACTGCTCACTCTGGCAGCAGACACCTGGTGAAATGGCTGTCTTGTCTGGGGTATATACCCTGGTTTTGTCATGGACAAGAAAGAGTTCAGGACACAGACACACAAGAGGAATAGGTTTAGGAGCAGAAAGTTTAATAGATAAAAAAGGATAAAGAGAGTAAAGGCTGCCTCATGCTGAGAAAGTGGGTTAACCAAGAGAGGATCTCAGGTTTGTGGCATAATGGGGATCCATTTTATACAGAGGCTTGAGGAGGTGGTGATCGATTTACACAGGACACAGGAAATTGGTTTGACCAGGTGTGCCATTTACATAGTCTGCAAAGAGATTGGCCCTACCAACCTAGTCCTTTATTATGCAAATGCAGCCTCCACTTGGCAGGCTCCATGCCTGTACACAGTTTTAGCTGGAGGCTGCCATGACACTGGCACATGTGGTGACAAGGGAAAGAGAAAGAGAGAAGCCATATTGAATGCACCCAGCTTCCGGGTACAGCTGCTGGTATTTACATATAAAAGCTCCTATCTGCATATCTATGACTGACCTTTCAGGCTGCTTTCTGTTAGAGAATAAATGGTTTTGGGCTTCTTTTTATTAAAAGAAAATTCCACTAAAATTTTTTACCCTTTCTAGCTACCTAAAAATAATTTATTAATAACTTCTGTATTGCTGGGATATCAGCTGCAGGGCATCTCACACCCCCACGGATATGTTCCAATGCAGGGGGATCTCCCCAGAGACTAGAGATGGAACTGCAGCAGGAGCAGAGATGGGACCCTTGAGAATGGGCCATCTCTCAGAGAGCCTGGTAATAAGCAACCATCCTCCAAAACTGCCCATCTCCCTGTGTGAGGCTCTGGCTAAAGCTAATCACTGGGGAGAAGGCAGCGCCTATTTCTCTGCAGAATTGGGACACATTTCTGCTTCAGGCCAACCAGGCTCTCAGGAGGTGCCTGCCTGATTGCCCCAGCAAACAGACACACAGTACAGCCTCCATCACCCAGCCTAGGTGTTTTCCCCTACCTGAGCGTGTTCCTGCACTGCATGTGGAACTTAACCCCAAGCTTCCAGAGAAGGGAGCCCAAGGAGAGCAGTTTGCAACTCAGGGTTGCTGAGCTGGGATTGATCTGTGCTTGGCACTTGAATAAAATGATGTGGGAATTCATTGAGGATGGTGGCTAAATATTAAGGGAAAAATAATAGAGAAAGTTATAGAATATAGTCTCAAACCCTTTTGGAAGGCCTAAGTGTTTTTTCTATAGTTCTTGGCTGAAGGCAGCCTGAATCCCCTTTACATTTAGTTAATAAGAAAAGCAAATAGCTATGGTATGAGGGAGGTTATCCGAATAACTTGTTCGCTCATGTGGTCTTAACCCTGGAGCGGATGGCCCTCCTGGAGGGAGGTTGAGCAGGGATATCACACACTAATAGTGTTTGCTTTCTTGGGCTGGTGTGAGACTTAGACATGCCTCCCTCTAGTGGTTATCCCAAACCTTTTTGATACCAATACTATATTGGTGGAAAATAATTTTTTCACAGATAGAGGAGAAAAGGTGGAGTGGGGGAATGGAGTCAGGGGTGAGAATGGATTGATTTCAGGATGAGACTGTTTCACCTCAGGTCTTTGGCAAACATGAAATTCTCATGGAAATCACACCACCTAGGTCTCTCATGTGAGGAAGTGTTGTGCTCCTGTCAGTCTGATCCGACAGGAACCTCAGGCACTAAGGTTCAGGCAGTTTCTGTGGCAGATGGGTAGGGGAGAAGGTGGGGGGTGAAGTGATGGAAGGGTGGTGTTATGGGGCCCTGAGTGTTCACTTACGCCATGGCATATTTCTCTATGAACCCTCAGCTGAACTGACAAAGCAAAATATCTATTATACTTTATGCATCCATCACTGAGTCAGGGTCTGCAGGAATACCCTCCCCAAGGAAGCCCACCATGGGAAAAACCTAACAGCAAGAACAACAAAAATAACAAAACTCCCAACACAGTGCCAGTGATTTCAGGTGGCTTCCCCAGAGCCACAAGCTGACCCAGTGAGGGGTTTATTCCTCCCTGTTTGGGTGCAAATGCAAAATTACACAAAGCAACTCAGCTGAAATCCTGGAATACAGAAATAAACTATGCAGCCAAATAATATTCTATTTCCTACTATTTTCTAGATATCTATTTCTCATTATTTTCTAGAACTGTCTTCTAAATCTTAGCACAAATTACAATGCCAATAAGTCACTTCACTAATTCTGCTCCCATCCCCTGTGAAAAAAAGGCAAGAATTCAGCAATGATGCTGTACAGAGCCTTTGTCATTTCAAAACTTCCAGAAATTAGGCCAACTGATGATACCCATTTACACTACAGTTACCGTTATATCAGTCTTCCCAAATGAGAAAGAACCACTGCAAGAACAGTGACAGTTCAAAATACCATAATGTCCCTGGCCTGCAAATCAGCATGTTAGCTTCCCAGGAACCAGTCTCAATGATCTTGAATGACAGACGTGGAATTCAGAATCTGGATGGCAAGAAAACTCATTAAGATTGAAGAGAAAATAGAAACTCTCCAAGTAAAATAAGCAATATACTAAAGACATTCAAGAGCTCAAATATAAAATAGCCACTTAATAAAAGACCATACATTGACTTCTTCAGCTGAAAACTTCACTATAAGAACATCATGGCCAGGTGCGGTGACTTACGCCTGTAATCCCAGCACTTTGGGAGGCTGAGGTGAGTGGATCACAAGGTCAAGAGATCAAGATCATCCTGGTCAACATGGTGAAAACCCATCTCTACTAAAAATACAAAAAATTAGCTGGGCACGGTGGCACGTGCCTGTAATCCCAGCTACTCAGAAGGCTGAGGCAGAAGAATTGCCTGAACCCAGGAGGCAGAGGTTGCGGTGAGCCGAGATCGTGCCATTGCACTCCAACCTGGGTAACGAGAGTGAAAACTCCATCTAAAAAAAAAAAAAACAAAAAAAGAAAATCACACATATCAATACTAACCTGGAATAACACAGAGTGGCAGGCTGAATATAAGACAAAACTCAATCATCTGTTGCCTTTAAGATGCCCATTTCACACCCAATGACACCTATAGCCTCAAAGTGAAAGACCTGGGTGAGATCCACCATACAAATGAAAAACAAAAAGGGCAGGAAAGCAGGTGTTAAACTACTGAAAATTGAGAAGGACAATGAAGGTCATTACACGATAGTAATGGGTACAGTCCAACACTATCCTAAATATACATACATCCAACTTTGGAGCATCGTGATTTATAAAACAAGTTCTTCTTGGCCTATGAAGAGACTAACAAAGAAACCCTGGACTTAAACTCAACACTTGACCAATTTGACATAACAGATATCTACAGAACAAACATTCCACCTAACAAACAGAGAATAGATTTTCTTCTCATCTGCAGAGAGAGAATAGACTAAGATAAACTATCAGCCCAGTCATAAGGCAAGTCTCAGTAAATTCAAAGTAAAGTGAAATTACACAATGCACACTCTTGGTCCACAGTGCAATTAAAATAGAAATCAATACCAAGATCTCTCAAAATACACAAGTACATGGAATAAAGCAACTTACACCTAACTCACTCCTAGGTGAACATCGAAATTAAGGCAGAAATTAAAATAATTCTTTGAAATAAATGAAAATAGAAAAAACTTTCCCACATTTCAGGGATGCAGCCAAAGCAGGTTTAAGTGGAAAGTTTATAGCCCTGAAATGCCTTCATCAAGAAGTTAGAAAAATCTCACCTTAGTGAACAGGCACAGCTGTTCATGCCTGTAATCTTGGCACTTTGGGAAGCTAATATAGGCAGATCACCTGAGGTTGGGAGTTTGAGACTAGCCTGACCAACAGGGAGAAACTCTGTCTCTGGTAAAAGTTGAAAAAATTAGTTGGGTATGGTGGCACATACCTGTAATCCCAGCTACTCAGGAGACCAAGGCGGTAGAATCAGGTAATGGGAGTGTGGCTTTAGGGGGTCCTAAGCTACAGGGCTGGTTTGGCAAAACCTTGGCCTCCCAGACTTCTGCTTAAGAGAACCCCACCATGGGAAAGACCTAACAAAATAAATAAAACATACATACATAAAAATCAAAACAAAACCTCTCAATACAGTGTCAGTGATTGCAGGTGGCCTCACCAAGGCCCACAAGCAGATCCAGTCAGGGGTTTGCCTCTCTTTCCCAAGTCCAGTAAAATACAGAAATAAATGCCAGAAATCAAAAAGAAACTCTACAGTTGAGTATTAGGCCATCTATTGCTCATTATTCTCCAGCACCATCTCCTAGATTTTAACCCAAATTACAATACAAAAAGTTGCTTTACTAATTCTGCCCCCATCCTGTGTAAAACCACAGACAAGAATTTAGAAACAATGACACTGTACAGAGACTTTGCCCTTTCAAAACTTCCAGAAATTAAGACAAATGATGATATTCAATTTGAATCAAAGTTAAAGGCACACCAGCCATCTCAGATGAGAAAGAACCAGTGCAAGAATGATGACAGTTCTAAACATAAAAATCTCTTTTAGCACCAAATCAGCCCAGTAGCTCCCCAGCAACCAATTTCAATGGTCTCAAATGACAGACATGAATCTGGATGGCAAAAAATCTCATCTAAATTGAAGAGAAAATTGAAACAATCCAAAGAAGCCACCCAATGCAATAAAGAAATCAAAGAGCTCAAAGATGAACTAGACACTTACAGAAAGACCAAAAATTGACTTCTTTAGTTGAAAACTTCACTGTAAGAATATCAACACACAAATTGGAAGTGTTTAGTTGAAAACTTCACTGTAAGAACATCAACACACAAATTGGAAGTGTTATCAGCAGAATAGACCAAGGAAAAGAGAGATAATAAACCACTTGAAAAAAATATATTTGAGGAGACAGTCATGAAAGTCTTTTTCATCACACTAGAGAGGTTGGCATCCAAACTGAAGAATACAGAGAACCATAGCCAAATGCTACGTAATATTATTCCCAAGGCACATAACCATCAGATTCATTAAGGTCAATGAAAAATCAAACAAGAAAACTAACAAAAACCAAAAATGAAAACGTAAAAGCAGCTAGGGAAAACTGTCAGTCAACTACAGAGAAAACACTATCAGGATGACAGCAGATCTTCAGCAGAAACCTTAAAATCCAGAAGTGATGTGGGTCTATTTTCAACATTCTTTTAAAAAATTCCAAACAAGAAATTTTATATCCCATCAAACAAAGATTCATAAGTACAAAAGACATAAAATTTTTCACCTGCAAGAAAATGCTAGGGACCCACACTTCAATTAGATTAGGCTTTTAAGACATCCTCAAGGGAATGCTGAACATAAATTTTAAAGAATGATACTTGCTACCACAAAAGCACACTTAAGTGCATAGCCCACAGGCATTATAAAGCAGCTAGGAAAGCAAGTCCACATAACAACCAGGTAAAAACACAATGTCAGGATCAAAATTATACACATGAATACTAACCTGGAATGATACAAAGTGGCAGGCTGAATAAATTGACAAAACTCAACCATGTATTGTCTTCAAGACACCCATCTCACATCCAGTGATACCTGTAGCCAAAAAGTAAAAGAGCTGGGTAAGAGCCACCATGCAAATGAAAAACAAGAAGAGCAGGAAATCAGATGTTAAACCAAAGAAAATTGAGAAGGACAATGAAGGTTATTACATAATAATAATGGTTGCAATCCACCACCATTCTAAATATACCTACAAACAACATGGAGTACCCTGATTTGTAGAACAAGTACTTGTCCTATGAAAAGACTAACAAAGAAATACTGAACTTAAACTCAGCCCTTGACAAACTGGACCTAACAGACATCTATAGAATGAACACTCCACCCAAGAAACAGAGAATAGACATTCTTCTCATCTGCACATAGAACATAGTCTAAGATTGACTATCAGCTCATCTCAGCCATAAGGCAAGCCTCAGTAATTCAGAAGAAACTGAAATTACATAAAGCACAATCTTGGGCCATGCTGCAATAAAAATAGAAATCAATACCAAAAAAACTCTCACAATACACAATTACATGGAAATCATACAACTTATACCTGAATAACTCCTACGTAAACATGAAAATTTAGGCAGAAATTAAGATAATTGTTTAAAAATAGAAAACATTTTCCCAAATCTCTGGGATGCAGCCAAAGTAGGGTTAAGTGAAAAGTTTAACCCTAAGAAACCTTCATCAAGAATTTAGAAAAATCTCAAATTAACAATCAAACTGCACCTAAAAAAACTGAGAGGGGAAAACAACTCCCAATTAGTAGAAGAAAATAACTAAAACTGAAGAAAAAGTTAATCAAATTGAGATGCAAAAATCCATATAAAAGATTACTTAAACAAAACCAAGATTTTAGCCCTTGAAAATAAAATAAAATAAAATAAATAAGATTGACAGACTGCTACCTAAATTAACAAAAAAGGCGGGGGGGCTGGG
The DNA here is from genome assembly GCF_049354715.1 of Callithrix jacchus. Lineage (NCBI taxonomy): Eukaryota > Metazoa > Chordata > Mammalia > Primates > Cebidae > Callithrix > Callithrix jacchus. The sequence continues at coordinate 158,758,055 of NC_133508.1, read as the reverse complement.
CATGGTGGCTCATTTTTGTAATATCAATATTTTGGGAGGTTGGGTTGGGTGGATCACTAGAGGTCAGGAATTTGAGACCAGCCTGGCCAACACAGTAAAATTTTGTCTTTACTAAAAAAATAAAATAGGCATGGTGGTGCATGCCTGTATTACGAGTTTTTTAGTAGGCCGAGGCATGAAAATTGCTTGAACCTGGGAGCTGAAGGTGTCAGTGATCCAAGATCATGCCACTGCACTGCATCCCAGGTGACAGAGGAAAAACTCTGTCTCAGAAAAAGAGAGAAAAAGGAAAGAAAGAGAAGATCCAAAGAAGCACAATCAAAACCACATAGGCAGTATTATGACTGATCCCACAGAAATACAAAAGATCCTCAGAGACTACTGTCAACAACTCTGTGGATACAAATTAGAAAATCTAGAGGAAACAGATAAATTCCCAGAAGCAGACAATCTCCCAAGACTAAATCAGGAAAAGATTAAAACTGAATAGGCCAAAATCTATGCCTGAAATTGTTTAGGTAACATAGAATCTACCAATAATTGAAAAAAAATTCTAAAGCAGACGGGTTTATAGCCAAATTCTGCCAGACGTACAAAGAACTCATAAAATGCTACTAAAGTTATTCTGAAAAATTGAGGAGGGGGTATTTTTTTTTTCATCTCATTGCATAAGGCCAGTGTCAGCCTGATACCAAAAACTGGCAGAGACACAACAACAACAACAACAACAAACACTTCTGGCCAATATCCTTCATGAACAGATACTCAACAAAGTATCAGTTAAGTAGACTCCCCAGTGCATCAAAAAGCTAGTACAACACAATCAAAGTAGGCTTTATTCATGGAATGCAAAGCTGGTTCAACATATGTAAATCAATAAAAGTGATCACTGCATAAATCAAATCAAAAGCAAAAACCAAAATTAAAAAAATCTTCAATAAAATCAAACATTTCTTCATGACAAACTTAACAGACTAAGCATTAAAATAATGTACTCAAAATACTAAGAGTCTTTTTTTTTTTGAGATGGAGTTTCGCTCTTGTTACCCAGGCTGGAGTGCAATGGCACGATCTCGGCTCACTGCAACCTCCGCCTCCTGGGTTCAGGCAATTCTCCTGCCTCAGCCTCCTGAGTAGCTGGGACTACAGGCACGCGCCACCATGCCCAGCTAATTTTTGTATTTTTAGTAGAGACGGAGTTTCACCTTGTTGACCAGGATGGTCTCGATCTCTTGACCTCGTCATCCACCTGTCTTGGCCTCCAAAGTGCTGGGATTACAGGCATGAGCCACTGTACCCGGCCACTAAGAGTCTTTTACCACAAACCTATAGCCTATATTATACTGAATGGGCAGGAGCTCAAATTATTCAGTGCTATCCTTATCAAACTGCCAATGTCATTCTTCACAAAATTAGGAAAACACTTTTAAATTTCATGTGGAACAACAACAACAACAACAAAGAGCCAAATTAGTCAAAGCAATCATAAAGAAAAGCAGCAAAGCCAGTGGTGTTACACTACCTGACTTCAAACTGCACTAAAAAGCTGCAGGAGCAAACACAACTTGGCACTGGTATGAAATCAGACACAGAGACCAAGAAAAGAGGTCAGAAAACCCAGGTATAAAGCCACGCACCTACAACTATCTAATCTAAGACAAGCCAATGAAACGGGCAATGGGGAAAGCCTTCTCTTTTCAATAAATGGTTCTAGGATAACTGTCTAGCCATATGTAGATTTAAGCTGGACATTTACCTTTCACGATATATAAAAATTAACTCAAAAATGAATTGAAGATTTAAATGTAACACCTCCAACTATAAAAATCATGGAAGATAACATAGAAAGCATTCTTTTGGACACTGAGAGCAGCAAACATTTTTTGACTAAATCCCCAAAGCAACTTTGGAACAAAAAGAAAAATAGAAAAATGGGACCTAATTAAATGAAAGAATTTCTGCACAGCAAAGGAAACTGTCAATAAAGGAAACATACAACCTATCAGTGGGAGAACATATTTGCAAACCATGCATCCAGCAAAGGCTTCAGATCCAGAATCTAAAAAATGTAAACAAATTAACAAGCACAAAACAAATAACTTTGTTATAAAATAGGTAAAAAGAAGATGAACAGATACTTCTTAAAAGAAAACATACTGGTGGCTCACGCCTGTAATCCCAGCACTTTGAGAGGCCGACGCGGGTGGATCACGAGGTCAAGAGATCGAGACCATCCTGGTCAACACAGTGAAACCCTGTCTCTACTAAAAATACAAAAAAATTAGCTGGGCATGGTGACACATGCCTGTAATCCCAGCTACTCAGGAGGCTGAGGCAAGAGAATTGCCTGATCCCAAAAGGCGGAGGTTGCAGTGAGCCGAGATCGCGCCATTGCACTCCAGCCTGGGTAACAAGAGTGAAACTACGTCTCAAAAAAAAAGAAAAGAAAAAAGAAAACATACAAGTGGCCAAAAAGCATATTAAAAAATGCTCACCCACCTCAGCCACCCAATGTGCTAGGATTACAGGCATGAGCCACCCCAACTGGGTACAGTCAGGAGTTCGAGACCAGACCGACCAATACAGCAAAACAAATACAACCTGGGCATAGTGGCACATGCCTGTAAGTCTAGCTACTTGGGAGGCTAAAGCAGGGGAATCACTTGAATCAGGGAAGTAGAGGTTGCAGTAAGCCAAAAGCATGCTATTGTACTAGATCCTGTGCAAAAATAATGAAACTCCAACTAAGACAGACAAACACAACACAAAATTTAGCATCAGTAATTATAGAAATGCAAATCAAAACCACAATGAGTTACTATCTCACACCAGCGAAAATGGCTACTATTAAAAAATCAAAAAACAACACATGCTGGGTGAGGATGCTGAGAAAACATTATATACTGCTGGTAGGAGTATAAGTTAGATCAGCCATTGTGGAAAGCAGTCTGGAAGTTTCTCAAAGAACATAAAACAGCTACTATTTCAACCTACCAATCCCATCCCTAGGTATATACCCAAAGGAATATCAATGATTCTACCACCAAGACACATGCAGTCATATGTTCATTTCTGTACTATTCATGATAGCAAAGACATGGAATCAACCCAGGTGACCATCAGTGGCACACCACATAAAGTAAATGATTGATTTATTTTGTATGGTTGTCTAGTATTCCATGTATGTGCATGTAGAATATTCCAAGCAATTCCAAAAGAAATAAATGATATCCTTTTTAGCAACATAAATGCAGGTGGAGGTCATTATCCTAAGCAAATCAACACAAAAGAGAAAACCAAATACTGCATTTTCTCACTCACAAGCACACATGAACATTCAGCACACAAGAACATAAGCACAGGACTAACAGACACTGTGAACCACTAGTGGGTGGAGGGAAGGACAAGATGACTAAAAACTAAAAATCTACCTATCGGGTACTATGCTTACTAATTTGGGTGATGGGATCCACACTCCAAACCATAGCATTTCCCAATATTTCCATGTAACAACCCTGCACATCAACTCCCTGTATCTAAGGTAAAAATTTAATATAAAAGATACAGAACTATTTGCTTGGTGACTTTTATAAAATTTTATAGTCTTAAGCACATTCTAATTTTCACACAGTTTCCATTTCAATTAAAATCAATGCTATTTACAAAAGGCAAATTATAATAAATATATGTTTTAGATAACTTATTCCACCACCTCATATCTCAATATTATATCAAGCTTAATTTACCTCTTCGGGGTCAATAAAATAAATTGATGCTAACTTCTATGCATATTAAATTCTGTAAGTTCCAGTGGCATCCTTTTAAACACTACTAATCAAATAAATTCATAGAAATTTGATCTTACAAAAAATTTAGTGCATCTGTAATTTCAGATTACATATCTTAACTTACCAATTTCTCTTATATTATTATGCCCTCCCAACCTTCGTCTACCTGATTTTCAGCATCAAATAACCCAACTTACCTCTATTCCAAGGCAATTCTTTTATAGTGAGAGTGACATATATCTGAAAAATTAATTGTGGAAAAGAAGAAACAAAAGCCTGAACCACTGTCATGCATTTAAATGCATTGTCCTGCCTTAAAATATACCGGGTTGAGTTAACAATCTTCCTTTCCAGTATCTTGTTTCTTGCTGGGTTGCTAACTCGACTCTCTTCCACCTCCAGTGTAAGATATTTCAATAATTTGTGGTAATATACAGTGGTCTGCAAACACCTGTTAATATGAAGCAACATCCGAGATTAACATTTTCTGGTGACAAATGTGTAGAAATATTTGAAAGATTATCAGTAGATGAACGCTTAATTTTGAAATAAACCATTAAATTACACCCATTAACTTAATCACACTGAATAAAACATAACTTTCTAACAGTTTCTAATCATCATTTATTTTATTCTCCCCCTCATTTTCAACTTGAAATAATATGTAACTCCAGCCTGATAAAAGGATCCAAACAACAGATTAAAAAGTAAAAAGTAAAGATTCTTTCATTCATACATGTCAATTCACTTTTTCAAAATCACTTTGATTAAATAATATCCCAGTCTTCTACTAATGCATTTATATTCTGACCCATACAAAAGCTATTTCTCTTAAAATATACTTAAAAACATTGGTGTTTTAAAATGTTCTTCCAATGATACAAATTTCAACTTCCTCAGACAAACCCAAATTTTCTTTGGAATATATTTTGATTTATGATTTTTGACTAGTGATGGAATTTTGGTCACATAGCATCATTATAAGAATGCAGTCGTATCAATGAGTACTTAAAGCAGTTCTATGTACATGACAAAAACAAACACAAATAGGATCTGTAATGAAGTTTAACTGCAAAGTTGTCCTCAAAGAACTTCCACAGATAAAATTCAGTAGGAAATAAGCAGATCTTTATAAGAAATCGCAAAACACAAATAAAAACAAAATAAGATGTTGTGAATAAAATGTATAAAAATGAACCCAGCATATTTCCTATTTAAAACTTATCAAGTCAAAATTATTAATTTTTTGAAAAAATAAAAAGTGCTTCAGAAGTGTAAAAATGGACAACTTCTCCATGGTGAATAATTTTAAAAAGAACCAACAGAACCAATTTCTCCATGATGAACAACTTTAAAAAGAACAGAAGTTCTAGAATATATATATATATATATATATATATATATATATATATATATATATATATAAACTGGCTGGATTAAATAGTTAAAAGGTAATTAGATCACTGAAAAATAAAATTACAAAAAAAAGTAGCAAAGAGAAAAAAAGTAGGAACTATAAGATGGAGATTACTGGCAGTTAAGAAAAGAGTGACAAAGCCTACACATCTGATCAGAATTTTAAAAGAAGATAGGAACTGGCAGTATTTTTTAAATAATGACTGGAAGAAGAATTTCAAATTGTTACCATCATGACTTCTTAGCTTAAGTAAGTCTTACATATCCTAAGCAGAAAAGACACATAAATAATAAAATTAAAATAAGTGTGGGCAAGTATGATGGCTTATGTCTGTAATCCCAGCACTTTGGGAGGAGAGTCAGGGCAGATCCTTTGAGCTCAGGAGTTACAATTCTGCCTGGGAAATATGGTGAAACTCTGAAATACAAAAATTAGCTGAGTGTGGTGGTGCATGCTTGTAATCCCAGTTGCTGAGTTAGGAGGATCACTTGAGCCTGGGTGGCAGAATTTGCAGTGAGGTTGCGGAATATGCACAAAACCGCACTGCAGCCTGAACAACAGAGCAAGATGCGATTTCCATAAATAAATAAGTTCAAGTTTTAAAATAACATAATGCATGCAAACAGACTAAAGTTACCTGTTCACAAGTATAAGTGGTCATGTGTTTTAAAATAGTTATAATTAAGCATAAAAACAAGAAATAAAAGCCATCAACAAAGAAGAAAAAGAAAAAAATATCCACACAGAACAAACAACAGAATAGGCTATTAGCACTTTAAAAAAAACTGATTTCAAGGAAAACCAAAAGCATCATCAGCAGTAATAAAGGTCAGTACAAAATAGTATTTTAATTTGTTAGAAGAACCTATTAATGTAAGCTTCTGTATACACAATGACATGAAAAAAATGAACAAATCCAGCATAAATCTTTAAGACCAATATGAGATCATAGGCTTCTTATGGTTTGGAGCCCATTTTCTGTTATAATACAACTACAGTTCTCAAAAAAGGAATATATTTTTAAAATTTATAAAAAATTTATTAACACTCTTCTTTAAAAAATTGATGCTTTTAATACCTCTGAAGTTGCCTCTGTCATTGCCTGCTGTTTTACCTCTCTCTTACCACATAATCCAATGTCTATAACACATCATTTAATTAAACCCTATTAGCTAGGTCTTCCTTAGAAATTATTAAATGTATGATAAATTAAATAGGAGATTGTATCATTGTAACTTTTAGATACCTTTGACCTTTAGGTACACACAATTATTTATTATCTCTACATTATTTTTGCTTCTGAAAATATGAAAAACATTTTCTCTCCTATCCCTCATCTTCCAAGATCTTATCTGAGAAATTTTATTGGATTTGGAGGGAGGAACTATTGATAGATTCATCTACATCACCAGAAGTATGAAGTTAATTGCTGAGTATGAAGATGCATTTAGATGCTTTCATAAAGTGGAAACATGAATATGAAATGAAAGGTATTTGATTCAATTGTTTTACCTTCACAAAGCAAAAGAAAGGAAGCTAAGGAGTGAAAGAAGATAACTGAGGACATTTTTAGCTACAATAGCTAATATTTAATCTTATCCAATAATTCATGTAAATCATTCTACACACTCATTAAGACACCAAAGGTGTCTTAAGACAACAAATGTATGCATCAGGCATGAATATAATAAAACCTATTATAAATGCAGTAGCATGTTCAAAACCAGGAGAAGATTAGGAGGATTTGCAGACCATCCTTTATGAACACAGCCAAAAAAAAAAAAATGCTCAACATCGCACTAGAAAGCCAACCCAAGCAATACATATAAACGACAATACACAACAGCCAACTGGGATGTAATCCTGCAACAAGAAGAGATTTCTCAGAGGTGTGTGAACACGAGCAACTCCATCTTTAACAGGACAGGGTAAAATGAGTCTGAAACATAGGAGGCTGTAGTCCCAGATGGCTAAGGCATTCTAAGTTACAGGATAAAACAAAAGGTCAGCATAAAATCACAGGTCATAATGAACTTGCTAATAAACCAGGTTGCAGCAAAGGAGACAGCCACAATGCACAAAAACCAAAATGACCATAAAGGTGACTTCTGGTCGTCCTCACTGCTGGACTCCCACCAGTGCCATGACAGTTTACAAATGCCATGAAACATCAGGAAATTACCTTATATGGTCTAAAAAGGGGAGGCATGCCAGGAATAATCCACCCCTTGTTTAGCATATCATCAAGAAATAACCAGAAAAATGAGCTACCTCTGTCTATGGAGTAGCCATTCTTTTATTTCTCTACTTTCTTAATAAACTTGCTTTCACTTTGCACTGTGGCCTTGCCCTGAATTTTTCTTGCACAAGATCCAAGAACCCTCTCTTGGAGTCTGGATCAGGATTAGTTTCTTGTAACAGATTCAACATATAAAAATCAGTAAAATATATCACATTAATAGAAAAATGAACAAATATCACAGGATGATCTCAGCAGGCAGACAAAATTATTTTGCAAATTCCAACACATATTAGAATAAAAACACTCAACAACCAATCCTTTCTCAGAACAGTAAAGTATATTTGTTAGGGAAAATAATAGCTAGCATAATATTTCACACAGAAGTGAGGACCACTAAGCTCTGACTTTCTTAATCTTGCCCAAATTCCTATCTAAGTTGCATGAGGAGTCATGCCCTGGAAACCATAAATTCTCATCACATGGAATTTATTTTTATTTTAACAGCATTGTTTTATCTTAACCAGAATGTTTCAAGTCTTTAGACAAACTCACCCAATTGTCAATCAGAAAATATTTAAATTTACCTAAAGCTTGAAATCCACCCACCTTACTACTTTAAGTTGTCCAGCCTTTCTGGAGAAAATGCATGTATTTCTTAATGTATTTGATTGACATCGGATGCCTCCCTAAAACTTATAAAACCAATTTGCAGGCTGACTATATTGGGCACATGTTCTCAGGTCCTCTTGAGAATTGTTTATCATGGGCCATGGTTACTCATATTTAGCTCAGAATAAATATCTTGAAAATATTTTACAGTGTTTGACTTTTTTTATTGACAAAAGACTGAACTTTCTCCCTTATATCAGAAATAAGTGAAACATGTAAACTCATTTTTCAACATGGTACTAGAAGTTCTACCCAAGATAATTAGTTGTTAGGCTATGGGGGAAGAAATAAAAGAAAAACAAATGTAAAAAGATATGAAACTCCCTCTACTCAAGATGACATGACTTTATATATAGAATATCTGAAGGAATTCACACACAAAAAATTAAGCTAGTAAATGGATTCAACAAGGTTTCGGTATGCATCACTATACAGAAATCAGCTGTGTTTCTACACAGTAGCAGTGAACAATTGAAAATGAGGCTTAAAAAACTTCATTTATAATAACCTAAAAAGGAAAATATTTAGAAATAATTTTAAGGAAGAAGTATAAGATTTGCACATTTAAAACTACCAAACATCAATGAAGGAAGTTAAACACCTAAGTAAATGGAAATGCATTACATGCCCCTGGGTTGATAGACTTAACATTGTTAAGATGACAGTACTCCCCAAACTGATCTATAAAATCAATTTGTTCCATATCAAAATTCCAGTTGCCTTTATTGTTATTATTAATGTTTGGCAGAAACAATCAAGTGATCAGTTAGAAATGCAAAGGACTCCACATAGCCAAACAATTCTGCAAAAATAATAATACCAACTTAATTTGTTAATTTCTACTTTCTACTAAAAAACTTATTATAAAACATTAATCCTCAAGGCTGTCTGGTAATAAGGATAAGTATCTAGGTCAAGGGGATAAAGCTGACAGTCCAAAATCTACACTTGTGCTTACCAATAGGTGATTTTCAACAAAGGTGCCAGGATCATTCAAAGAAAAAATGAAAGCCAAAATCACAAGGAGATTTTATTCATTCACATTAGGGCTATGATGTAAAAAGTTAGAACCCTTAGTCATTGCTGGTGGGAAGATAAGATATTGTAGCTACTTTTGGAAACAGTCCTACAGTTTCTCAAATGTCGGTTGGACAGTCAGACACTTCCTCACTGGATTTGGAGACCAGCCTGGCCAGCCTTGTGAAACCCTCTCTCTACTAAAAATAAAATATGAGCTGGAAATGATGGCGGGTACTTATAATCCCAGCTACTTCAAAGGCTGAAACAGTAAAATCTCTTGAACCTGCTAGACAGCAGTTGCAGTGAGCACTACCCCACTCCAGCCTGAACAAAAGAAAATGAAACTTCATGTCACACACACTCAAAGAAACTAAATTAGGCCTATTAAGCCACACTTTCCAGTTTAGCTCAAGTGAAAAAAATTACAATAGCTGACATCAGTTCAGATCATAATTCAAGACTCTATATATTTATATATTTTCATTTATATGTTCATTTTATTTATATATAAATATACATTTTCATTTTATAATTCAGATCACATTTTTGATGCAATAGTTGTTTTAAATCAATAACAAAACAGTTAACAATCTTTATACAATTTGAAATATCACTTGATCCCTCATCTACAAAAAGAAATAAAACATGAAATAAAAATATACCTTGCATATTATTAACCTAAAATGTAAACTCTATAATGCAAGAGTCCTAAAAATTATAAAAACTTCAATTAAAAAACACACAAACCACTTCAGAGATATTAATCTTAAAAAATGAATTCCTATGTAGTGCATAAATATGAAGAATTGTTCTTGGAAATCATGTTAGTCTTTCCTAAATGTAATCTATAAATTTAATTTGATAAAATAAAATGTATCAACAGCTAACTCTGAAATTCACATAGAAAAATAAGCATGAGATTACCTAAAACATACAGTGGAAAACAGTTAAAAAAGAATTGACCTGCAAGATTTTGTATTTATTCACATACATATTAACTAAGATTTTAAACCTGTGGGTAAGGCTAATTAATATAACAAAATAAACTCAGTTATGGTACTTTAAATATAATAGAAAAAGTAATTGTTTTAAGTTGAGACATTTTCAATCTGACCTTTAAATTATACAGTAAATAATTTTAATTAATATTTGAAAACATAAATTACCTAATTCTGTTCTCACTCCTGCCTAAAATTAAATGATATCACATGGTAAGTATACAGAACTAAAATATTAACTTATATATATATGTGTATATATAGAGAATTTGGTAAGATAAAAACTCTCAAACAATAGCAAAATTCTATTGTAATTTATTACAAAAACATTTTAAAATTTCAGAGAAAAACATTAAACCATTATGAACAGCTGACTGAAGAAATGTGTTTATGTTTAGCTGTAAAAATTATCAACCCATTTTGAATTTTACAATTCAAAAAGAAAGTTCACAAATGTCAAAACTGACTAAAAGATAAAACAAAGATTAGAGGCCAGGCATGGTGGCTCATGCCTATAATTCCAGCACTAGAAGAGTTTATTTAATCATTAAAAAGGTAAATGCAAATATATATAAATTTATGCAAAAGTGTGAAGACTTATTCTTTATGCAAATGATAATTAGTCACTTTTCATACATCTAGTTTGGAGGAAAATTCAACAAGACTGTTTATCACCATATAAATTATATCATTTCTTTGTGGTGACATTTAAGAGCACCTTTACATTATCCATAGACGTTCTTATTTAAACACATACAAATATAATCGGTTGCAGAATTATTTGTAAAACAAAAATTTTTACAACATAATTACCAGATGAGACATTAACTAAATTACAGTTTATTCACATACTAATGAATATTGCTAATCTGAGAAGAAAAGGTTAAAAAATAATATTACAAAAAAAGTAAAAGATGATTACAGGACGTTCTCATTCTATGTATGGAAAAGCTACAAACAGACAAAACTGATACTATAATAGTGCTACTGCCAGAGAAATGAGTAAGAGACATTAACATATTTATTTAATTACTAGATAAATCAAGATCATTATCATTAACATGGCTGATTCTTGTATCATTTGCATGTGGAACATATATAGAAATATAGATGTCACATGCAATTGCATAATTAAACTATTTATATATATTATACACTTCATAGCATGTCATATAATCTGGAACACCTAGAGAATAATTATTACATACCACACCAGAAAGTAAACCACATATAGAAATTTACATAATAAACACATGGCCATTATTGTCATTAGCAATAAAGAAATATATTTTAAAGCCTTTTATATGGCTTTATGTAAATAGGCTTCTAAACAGTGCATGGTTCTGAGAGGAAATAAAAGTTTATTACTGACATTTTAAGTGACAATAGATATCTCCATATCATATGGGAAAAAGAAAAGGCATATATATCATAATTTGGAAATCTTTATTTCTGCTTAGTAGAACATAGTCTCCCTGAGAGAATCTCTTTCAATAATAAATAGTCTAAATATTAAACATACATTCTCAACAAGTATATTGCAAATATCTTGTTTCAAGCCAGGGAGAATTCACCATTCTTTTCACTGCATTGAACCATTCATAAAGATTTTTTTAGAATAAGATAACACTATGATGGAAGAAAGTAGGATATGAAAAGATAGTAAAAGAAGAAATGAGTTATCAAAAGTGGGGGAAAAGTGGAGGATGGAAAGAAAATGGTCAAGTTTATATTGGAGATATATTGAACAAATACTTTATTACCTATAACTCACATTTCTTTGAATATTTTTAAGGAAATGGGTAATCTAGTGTCTTCCACTTACAGGCATATTTTTATAAGTTATTTTTCTTTTCATCTAATGTTGTTTACTGCAAGATTTTTTTTTCAGGGGGGATGGAGTCTTACTCTCTCACCCAGGCAGGAGTGCAATGGTGTGATCTGAGCTCACTGGAACCTCTGCTTCCTGGGTTCAACTGATTCTTCTGCCTCAGCCTCCCAAGTATCTGGGATTACAGGCCCACGCCATCACAACCAGCTAATTTTGTATTTGTAGTAGAAACGGGTGTTAGCCAGGGTTGTCTCAAAATTCTGACCTCAGATGATCCTCTTACCTCAGCCTCCCAAAGTGCTGGGATTAGAGGCATGAGTTACCACACCCACCCTATTGCAAAAATTTTACAAAATACTGATTAGCATTTTAAAATAGTAAAATTAGATACGTTTTTACAACACATGGATTACTAGTTTTAATATTGTCAGGGGTTTTATTTATTTATTGAATTTTGTGGCTAATGTCTTCATTTCTTGTGGTTTCTGCCTAAGTCCTTGTTTTTCAGGAGATACAGTCAATTAAAGCTAAATTAGCTCCAGAGAATGGCACAAAATCACTTCACGAACTGTCACTGGGCTTAACTCTTTGGCCATGCAGGAGTGTTTATTGTCCTGCTAGTGTTACTAATTGTTCTTGTTGCTACTAATTCTTTGTATAGAAGATTAGACTTTGAGGTTTCAAATTTTTGCATATGTTTGTAAACCACTCTGCATTTTGTGCATTTACAGAATAAATATATATAAATAAATATATTCAGAGTATACATATATACAGAGTCTCACTCTGTTGCCCTGGCTAGAATGCAGTGGCACAATTTTGGCTCACTGATCTCTCTGCCTCCTGAGATCAAGGAATTCTCAGCCTCAGCCTCCTGAGTAGCTGAGTTATCATTAAAGGCACGTGCCATCATTCCCAGATAACTTTCATATGTGTAGTTGAGATGGGGTTGCACCATCTTGGCCAGGCTGGTCTCAAACTCCTGACCTCATGATCCACGTACCTTGGCCTCCCAAAGTGCTAGTATTATAGGCACACACCACCACTTCCAGGTAATTTTGTATTTTACTTTACCTTTTTAATAAAGGGTAACACTTATACCCAGTGACTCCAAATTCTATAAAATGTATATAATTGTGTATACATGTTAGTTCAAAATAAAATGTATATAATTGTGTATACATGTTATTACTTTGAACTATAAATACAGAACTGGCTCAAATTAGATCTTACAAAATTTATAGTATTAACACAAATTAGTAAAGTAACAAATAAAAGTGATGTGGAAATAAATTGCATAGCTACATTTTGATATTCCAAGTGACAGCCACAAATTCAAGGATGTCTGGAGAATCTACCATTAAAAAATTAAATCCCTTGAGTTGACAAAGTTTATGAGATTATTTTCAAGGGTTTCTCTCTTCTTATCCTACTCTTCCTTCTTAATTTAGGGTTACATATTTATCCCCCATAACTATTTAAAATGCCCATTAGGCTGAATGAAAAAAATAAAAAAAAGACTGGTATAGAATATGTGCATAAAAAGAACAGAAGAAATGACTGACATTTCCATTTGCACTTTATAAAATTACTATTATCTTACAACCAATCACACAGTAACCCTTTCAAAATTGTGAAAACAAAATAAAACTAAACAGGGAAGCATGTCCATTAGAGAAACATTAATTACGACATCCTTAATCTTGTTAGCTGACTATTTATATTCAATTTACTCGTTGGAAACAGTGAATGAGAAATATTTGTGTCACTTACCTCACTATAGGTCCTAAAAGAAGAATATGCCAAAAAAGTAACACAACCTTATTCCTCGAGTCTTTGTTGAAAAAGAGCAGGGTAATTTGATCAAAAATTGCCCCCATAATAATAAAGCTGATGGTAAATGACGTCCAGTATATGTCATTACCTTTCTGATAAATAAAAAACATATACAAAGCGAAGGCCACTTCAGTAGAGTAGAGAAGAGTTGACAAGAAAACACTAAAAGGAAAGCTTGGATGGGATCTGCGGCCAAGGTTAATTTCTACTTCTGAAGATAAAACTCCTCCTGTACCTTCTTCATCAGTCTCTTCTAAAGGTGTCTCCATTCTCAGGGTTCTGCTAATTCAAACTCTTGTCAGTGAATCCAGCAGAATTCAGTATACAATCCAAAAAGAAGAGAACGAGATTCCATATAATTCACTTTATCTAGGAAATGTTAATGGATAAATATGGATTACTAATCATAATAGAAAAATCTATGTCTGATTTAGGGAATATTCAACCAAAATCTCTAACCTAAGGCATTGTATCTTTAGAAAACATTGTTTTAAAGAAATAGACAATCAAACTTCTCAGAGGCATTAACCACCTCTTAACACCAAGATGACAGTCCTATCTCCAAGTGGTATGAAAGAAATGTTCATTTCCCATAAGTTTTCTTTCTGTGCCTTTTAGTCAATGTCTGTAGCTGACATACACCAAAACAACACAGCACAAGGTCTAAGCCAAGTCTACCCATGATGATACTACGAAAACTATCCAGGAGATATTCCACATGAGGAAAGGAATACATAATAGTGAGCCCTTTACTTCCACTTATTTTTAGAAGTTGGTCATTTTGCATTTAAATTATGGTTTTTTTTTAACTTAACTCTGAAGTTATTAATCAAGTTTGAATTTAAATAGAGACAAAATTCAGACTTTGCATGGTAATAATAAATTGAAACTCTCTTTTGTGGAGGAAAGAAGCTAATTTTAAGTTGTCTCTAGACAAACTGCCAGAACAATTACTACTGTGAAGATCAACTGTTCATTATGTGTGGGAACAAAACAATATAAATAATAAGGAAAAGGCAACAGTACTTTCAAATCAAGTAAATATTAGAACAGAATTTTTGGACAGAATTTTTTGACTAAAAATGCTGTTAATATAATGAAAATGCATAAAATGAGTAATAACTAATGCGAATTTCAAGAGAGAAAAGATAGTATTTCCATAGAAGATGTTGGTCATTTGGTAAAATATATCAATGGGAAAAGTAAAAATAGTAGTTAAAATAAAAAGGGAGGGAAGAAGCAAGTAGTTGTCTATTTTATTATTATTTGATAAGATGTTCATTTCTTGAACTTTCTTTGCATTGTTTCTATTCTCAGAATTTATCATATTGTTTCCTCCAATCCTTTAGTTAAATTTTATGCTGCAGAGTATTAAATTCTTTGACTTTCATTGTTTGTTACTGTGATCTAAATCACACTTTTATTTATATGTACTTATTTGTTCAAACACAAAATCATTATTACATTTTAAAATACGTCCAACCCATCTATGTTTAATTTTTTTCTTTCATGTAATTTATTTAATTCTCCTCATCACTGTCCTTATATCCTTATCACATATTTATTAAAAACTCCATATTTTATGATCCAAAACAAAAACTGTCTTTTATGATACTTTTTTTCTGCTTGTAATTTCCACAGAGAATTTCTATTAGCTATTTCCTTTCCATCAGTTCTTATTCTTTCTTAGGTTTTTATCCTACAACAGTGAACTCACAGTTTTTTCCAATAAGGTCATCCATGACACCCTAATTGCTAAATTTAAAATGTTAAACATCAGCTGACCATTTTTGCCATTGATAATATACTCATTTGAAATTTCCACTTACCTTAACCAGTCAGACTTTCATCCAAAACAGTCCACACAAAGCACTCTATTTAACATCATCAACTGACTTTTTGCCAAATATAATAGTTTCTTTTTTAATTTGTTGTCCTTATTGGGGGAAAAAAAGGTTGCAATCTACCCATAAGACAAAGGGCTAATATCCAGAATCTATTGAGAACTTAAAAAAATTTACAAGAAAAAAGCAAAGAACCCCATCAAAAAGTTGGCAAAGGATATAACAGACACTTTTCAAAAGAAGACATTTATGTACCAAACATATGAAAACGCTCATCATCACTGGTCATTAGAGAAATGCAAATCAAAACCACATTGAGATACCATCTCACACCAGTTAGAAGAAAGGTCATTAAAAAATCAGGAGGCAACAGATGTTGGAGAGGATGTGGAGAAATAGGAACACTTTTACACTGTTGGTATAATTGTAAATTAATTCAACCATTGTGGAAGACAGTGTGACAATTCTTCAAAGATCTAGAAATAGAAATATTCACCCAGCAATCCCATTACTAAGTATATACTCGATGGAGTATGTATCATTCTATGATAAAGATGCATGCACACATATGTTTATTGTGGCACTGTTCACAAATCCCCATCAATGAGAGACTGGATAAAGAAAATATGGCACATATACACCATGGAATACTATGCAGTCATAGAAAAGACCACCACACTTGGTTAAATATAACATTTCTTTCTTTTTTTTTAATTGCATTTTAGGTTTTGGGGTACATGTGCAGAGCATGCAATACAGTTGCATAGGTACACACAGGGCAGTGTGTTTTGTTTGCTTTCTCCCCTTCACCCACATTTGGTATTTCTCCCCTGGCAATCCCTCCCCACCTCCCCCTCCCACTGGCCCTCCCCTTTTCCCCCTGTAGACCCCAGTGTTTAGTACTCCCCTCTCTGTGTCCATGTGTTCTCATTTTTCATCACCCGCCTATGAGTGAGAATATGCGGTGTTTCATTTTCTGTTCTTGTGTCAGTTTGCTGAGAATGATGTTCTCCAGATTCATCCATGTCCCTATAAACGACACGAACTCATCATTTCTGATTGCTGCATAATATTCCATGGTGTATATGGGCCACATTTTCCCAATCCAGTCTATCATTGATGGGCATTTGGGTTGATTCCAGGTCTTTGCTATTGTAAACAGTGCTGCAATGAACATTCGTGTGCATGTGTCCTTGTAGTAGAACGATTTATAGTCCTTTGGATATATACCCAGTAATGGGATTGCTGGGTCAAATGGGATTTCTATTTCTAAGGCCTTGAGGAATCGCCACACCGTCTTCCACAATGGTTGGACTAATTTACACTCCCACCAACAGTGTAAAAGTGTTCCTTTTTCTCCACATCCTCTCCAGCATCTGTTGTCTCCAGATTTTTTAGTGATCGCCATTCTAACTGGCGTGAGACGGTATCTCAATGTGGTTTTGATTTGCATCTCTCTGATGACCAGTGACGATGAGCATTTTTTCATATGATTGTTGGCCTCATATATGTCTTCTTTCGTAAAGTGTCTGTTCATATCCTTTGACCACTTTTGAATGGGCTTGTTTGTTTTTTTCCTGTAAATCTGTTTGAGTTCTTTGTATAGTCTGGATATCAGCCCTTTGTCAGATGGGTAAACTGCAAAAATTTTTTCCCATTCTGTTGGTTGCCGATTCACACTAGAGACTGTTTCTTTTGCTGTGCAGAAGCTGTGGAGTTTGATTAGGTCCCATTTGTCTATTTTGGCTTTTGTTGCCAATGCTTTTGGTGTTTTGGTCATGAAGTCCTTGCCTACTCCTATGTCCTGGATGGTTTTGCCTAGATTTCCTTCTAGGGTTTTTATGGTGCTGGGTCTTATGTTTAAGTCTTTAATCCATCTGGAGTTAATTTTGGTGTAAGGTGTCAGGAAGGGGTCCAGTTTCTGCTTTCTACACATGGCTAGCCAGTTTTCCCAACACCATTTGTTGAACAGGGAGTCCTTTCCCCATTGCTTGTTTTTGTCAGGTTTATCAAAGATTGTATGGTTGTAGCTATGTTGTGTTGCCTCTGATGCCTCTGTTCTGTTCCATTGATCTATATCTCTGTTTTGGTACCAGTACCATGCTGTTTTGATTACTGTAGCCTTGTAGTATAGTTTGAAATCCGGTAGTATGATGCCCCCCACTGTGTTCTTTTTGCTTAGAATTGACTTGGCTATGCGGGCTCTCTTTTGGTTCCATATGAAGTTCAAGGTGGTTTTTTCTAGTTCTGTGAAGAAAGTCAATGGTAGCTTGATGGGGATAGTGTTGATTCTGTAAATTACTTTGGGCAGTATAGCCATTTTCACGATATTAATTCTTCCTAACCATGAACATGGAATGTTTCTCCATCTGTTTGTGTCCTCTCTGATTTCGTTGAGCAGTGGTTTGTAGTTTTCCCTGAAGGGGTCCCTTACGTTCCTTGTGAGTTGTATTCCAAGGTATTTTATTCTTTTTGTAGCAATTATGAATGGCAGTTCATTCTTGATTTGGCTCTCTTTAAGTCTGTTATTGGTGTAGAGGAAGGCTTGTGATTTTTGCACATTGATTTTATATCCTGAGACTTTGCTGAAGTTGCTTACCAGTTTCAGGAATTTTTTGGGCTGAGGCGATGGGGTCTTCTAGGTATACTATCATGTCGTCTGCAAATAGAGACAATTTGGCTTCCACCTTTCCTATTTGAATACCCTTTATTTCTTTTTCTTGCCTGATTGCTCTGGCTAGAACTTCCAGTACTATATTGAATAGGAGTGGTGACAGAGGGCATCCTTGTCTAGTGCTGGATTTCAAAGGGAATGCTTCCAGTTTTTGCCCATTCAGTATGATATTGGCTGTTCGTTTGTCATAAATAGCTTTTATTACTTTGAGATACGTTCCATTGATACCGAGTTTATTGAGGGTTTTTAGCATAAAGGGCTGCTGAATTTTGTCAAATGCCTTCTCTGCGTCAATTGAGATAGTCATGTGGTTTTTGTTTTTGGTTCTGTTTATGTGGTGAATTACGTTGATCGACTTGCGTATGTTGAACCAGCCTTGCATCCCCGGGATGAATCCTACTTGATCATGATGAATAAGTTTTTTGATTTGCTGTTGCAATCGGCTTGCCAATATTTTATTGAAGATTTTTGCATCTATGTTCATCATGGATATTGGCCTGAAGTTTTCTTTTCTCGTTGGGTCTCTGCCGGGTTTTGGTATCAGGATGATATTGGTCTCGTAGAATGATTTGGGTAGGATTCCTTCTTTTTGGATTATTTGGAATAGTTTCAGAAGAAATGGTACCAGCTCCTCTTTGTGTGTCTGGTAGAATTCGGCTGTGAACCCGTCTGGACCTGGGCTTTTTTTGTGTGGTAGGCTCTTAATTGCTGCCTCGACTTCTGACCTTGTTATTGGTCTATTCATAGTTTCAGCTTCCTCCTGGTTTAGGCTTGGGAGGACACAGGAGTCCAGGAATTTATCCATTTCTTCCAGGTTTACTAGTTTATGTGCATAGAGTTGTTTGTAATATTCTCTGATGATGGTTTGAATTTTTGTGGAATCTGTGGTGATTTCCCCTTTATCATTTTTTATTGCATCTATTTGGTTGTTCTCTCTTTTCTTTTTAATCAATCTGGCTAGTGGTCTGTCTATTTTGTTGATCTTTTCAAAAAACCAGCTCTTGGATTTATTGATTTTTTGGAGAGTTTTTCGTGTCTCAATCTCCTTCAGTTCAGCTCTGATCTTAGTTATTTCTTGTCTTCTGCTGGGTTTTGAGTTTTTTTGATCTTGCTCCTCTAGCTCTTTCAATTTTGACGATAGGGTGTCAATTTTGGATCTCTCCATTCTTCTCATATGGGCACTTATTGCTATATACTTTCCTCTAGAGACTGCTTTAAATGTGTCCCAGAGATTCTGGCATGTTGTGTCTTCGTTCTCATTGGTTTCGAAGAACTTCTTTATTTCTGCCTTCATTTCGTTGTTTATCCAGTCAACATTCAGGAGCCAGTTGTTCAGTTTCCATGAAGTTGTGCGGTTCTGGGTTGGTTTCTGAATTCTGAGTTCTAACTTGATTGCACTATGGTCTGAGAGGCTGTTTGTTATGATTTCAGTTGTTTTGCATTTGCTGAGCAGTGCTTTACTTCCAATTATGTGGTCAATTTTAGAGTAGGTGTGATGTGGTGCTGAGAAGAATGTATATTCTGTGGATTTGGGGTGGAGAGTTCTGTAAATGTCTATCAGGTTTGCCTGCTCTAGGTCTGAGTTCAAGCCCTGGATATCCTTGTTGATTTTCTGTTTGGTTGATCTGTCTAATATTGACAGTGGAGTGTTAAAGTCTCCAACTATTATTGTGTGGGAGTCTAAGTCTCTTTGTAAATTATTAAGAACTTGCCTTATGTATCTGGGTGCTCCTGCATTGGGTCCATATATGTTTAGGATCGTTAGCTCTTCTTGTTGTATCGATCCTTTTACCATTATGTAATGGCCTTCTTTGTCTCTTTTGATCTTTGTTGCTTTAAAGTCTATTTTATCAGAGATGAGGATTGCAACTCCTGCTTTCTTTTGCTCTCCAATTGCTTGGTAAATCTTCCTCCAACCCTTTATTTTGAGCCTTTGTGTATCCTTCCGTGTGAGATGGGTTTCCTGGATACAGCACACTGCTGGGTTTTGGCTTTTTATCCAATTTGCCAGTCTGTGTCTTTTGATTGGTGCATTTAGTCCATTTACATTTAGGGTTAATATTGTTATGTGTGAGTTTGACACTGCCATTTTGATTCTAGCTGGCTGTTTTGCCCGTTAGTTGTTGTAGATTCTTCATTATGTTGATGCTCTTTAGCATTTAGTGTGATTTTGGAATGGCTGGTACTGGTTGTTCCTTTCTATGTGTAGTGCCTCTTTCAGGAGCTCTTGTAAAGCAGGGCTGGTGGTGAGAAACTCTCTGAGTGCTTGCTTGTTTGCAAAGGATTTTATTTTTCCTTCACTTCTGAAGCTCAGTTTGGCTGGATATGAAATTCTGGGTTGAAAGTTCTTTTCTTTAAGGATGTTGAATATTGGCCCCCACTCTCTTCTGGCTTGTAGAGTTTCTGCCGAGAGATCTGCTGTGAGTCTGATGGGCTTCCCTTTGTGGGTGTCCCGACCTTTCTCTCTGGCTGCCCTTAGTATTTTCTCCTTTATTTCAACCTTGTTCAATCTGACGATTATGTGCCTTGGGGTTGCTCTTCTTGCGGAATATCTCTGTGGTGTTCTCTGTATTTCCTGCATTTGAGTGTTGGCCTGTCTTGCTAGGTGGGGGAAATTTTCCTGGATAATGTCCTGCAGAGTATTTTCCAGCTTGGATTCATTCTCTTCATCACATTCTGGTACGCCTATCAAACGTAGGTTAGGTCTCTTCACATAGTCCCACATTTCTTAGAGACTTTGTTCATTCCTTTTTGCGCTTTTTTCCCTGATCTTGGTTTCTCGTTTTATTTCATTGAGTTGATCCTCGACTTCTGATATTCTTTCTTCTGCTTGGTCAATTCGGCTATTGAAACTCGTGCATGTTTCGCGAAGTTCTCGTATTGTGTTTTTCAGCTCCTTTAATTCATTCATATTCCTCTTTAAGGTATCCATTCTTGTTATCATTTCCTCAAATCTTTTTTTAAATCTTTTTTCAAGGTTCTTAGTTTCTTTACGTTGATTTAAAACATGTTCTTTTAGCTCGCAAAAGTTTCTCATTATCTACCTTCTGAAGTCTAATTCCGTCATTTCGTCACAGTCATTCTCCGTCCAGCTTTGTTCCCTTGCTGGTGAGGAGTTTTGGTCCTTTCTAGGTGGCGAGGTGTTCTGGTTTCGGGTGTTTTCCTCCTTTTTGCGCTGGTTTCTTCCCATCTTTGTGGATTTATCCACCTGTCGTCTGTGTAGTTACTGACTTTTTGATTGGATCTCTGAGTGGACACCCAGATTGTTGATGATGGAGTATTTCTGTTACTTGGTTTTCCTTCTACCAGTCTAGCACCTTTGCTGTACGACTGCTGAGGTCCACACCAGGCCCTGCTTGTCTGGGGTGCACCTGTAGCGGCTGCGGAACAGCGAGGGATGCTACCAGTTTCTTTTTCTGCTATCTTTGTCCCAGGATGATGTCTGCCGAATGTCAGTCTTATGGATGTAAAGGGGTCAGGGAGTTGCTTGAGGAGACAGTCTGTAGGAGCTCAAGTGCTGAGCTGTGAGCTCTGTTGTTCATTCAGGGCTGCTAGGCTGTTATGTTTAGTTCTGCTGCAACCTAACTTGTAAGAAAACCCCTTTTTTTTCCTCAGATGCTCTGTCTGGGGGTGGGGGTTGGGGCTTTCCTTGTGAGTGTCCGCCTCACTGTCCTGCCCAGCTAGGAGGCAGTCTAGTCACTTTTTGCCTGCCGAGGCTCCGCCCTGCTGGTGTGAGGTTCGCCCTTTTCCTGCAGGCTCCGCCCTTCTGCTGTGGTCTCCGCCCTGTAGCCTCGGGCTATGCCCTGCTGCGGAGTCTCTCTGTTGTACCGGGTTGCCTCGGCAGAGGCAGGCTGCGTCAGCAATGGGCATGTACCTCAGTAGGGGCTGATTGCCTCAGTATTGGCTGATGCCCCTCCCCCGCGGAGCTGTACTTTAAAAAAAAACCTATTCACCGGGAGCGTTTGGAATCGCCGTTTTGTTTGTCGCACTGCACTCCCCCAAACGCTGAGTCCCTGGGATTTCCTGGGCTGGGTCACAGTTCAAGACCCGTTCAGTCTCAAGTTCAGCCCTCTCGGGTCTTAGTTTGCCGGTTCAACAGGGCACCCATAACAGTGCGCTTTTGTATGGAGCGCTGTGGAGCGCCTCCGTGCTCCGGCACGGGCCGGAGCCGCACCGGCTGCCGGCTACGCCAGCGGAGACCTCTGCCTGGCGTCCCGCGTCTCTTTTATACCTGGGAATTTCCCCGTTCTGTGGGCAAATAAGATCCGTCTGGAAATGCTTCCCCAACTCACCCTCTCTGTGCGTCCAGCGAGAGCTTCAATCCTGGGTTGTTCTCACAGCGCCATCTTGAGTCCTCCCCACATTTATTTCTTAGTCTGTCTCTTACTTGAATTATTCCTGATGCATTTAATCTCAATCTCCTGGTTATCTCTTCCTGTACAATGCATTTTTGAATGGTATGATGAGTCCCAACTTTTTATCTCCAGACAGTCTCTTACCAAAGCCCATATCATATATGACTATTGTACATACTCTTGTTTAATAGGCAATTTGAACTCAAGGTGGTTTTACTCTAGAATATATAGATTTGCATCAATTATTAAATATATGTTAAGTGAATATATGATGTAAATCCACTTCAAGGGTATCATCATTGACCTTGGCACACCTCCACACCAGTTGTTGGAAACCTTCATATTGTGAATAATCCTGCTCTACTAACATTCATATACAAATTAGCATAAATATACCTTAATTTTAGAGACCTATGGTGAATGTATGTCCAATCTTATGAGAAACTACCACAGTGCCTTCCTTTTCTTTTTTTCTTTCTCTCCCTCCCTCCGTTTCTTTGTCTTTCTTTCCTTTCTCTTTCTTTCTTTCCTTCCCTCCCTCCCTCTCTCCTTCCTTCCTTCATTCCTTTTTAGAAGGAGTCTCACTCTATCACCAAGCTGGAGTGCAATGGCACAATCTAGGCTCACTGCAGCCTCCACCTCCTGGGTTCAAACAAGTCTCCTGCCTCAGCCTCCCCAGTAGCTGCAACTACATGCCCATATCACCACACCCAGGTAATTTGTGTACTTTGAGTAGAGACAAGGTTTTATAAATAAGTCACCTGGGATTGCTAGAGACTTAATTGAAGCTGTAGGTCAAATGTGGAGGGTTATTGTCCAATCCATGAATATTAGATATCTTCTCATTGATTTCAGTGTTCTTAAATTTATTTCAGCAATATTTTAGAGTTCTTAGATTATAACTTTTGCACATTTGTTAAATTTACTCCTAAGTATTTACTTCTTCTGCTGTCTTTGTAAAATGTTTTTTTAGTCTCATTTTATTTTTGGTTGGTCAAGATAGTCTTTATCTCTAGACCTTGTTATCTGCCCAACTTGGCCTCCCAAAATGCTGGGATTACAGGCGTGAGCCTTCAACGGAGCAAATAGACAACCAGAGTGGGAGAAAATATTTGCAAACTATGCACCTGACAAAGGACTAATATTCAGAATCTACAAGGAACGCAACAAGAAAAAATAATCCCATTTAAAAGTCAGCAAACAACATGAACAGAAATTTTTCAAACTGCCAACAAACATGAAAAAATGCTCAACACCACTAATCATCAGAGAAATGCAAATGAAAACTACAAGGAGATACCATCTCACACCAGTCAGAATGGCTACTATTAAAAAGTAAAAAAAAAAAAAAAAAAGAGGTTAGTGAAGATATAGACAAAAGGGAATGCTCATAGACTGTTGGTGGAAATATAAATTAGTACACCTCTATGGAAAATGTTATGTAGGTTTCTCAAAGAGCTAAAAACAGAACTACCATTAGATTGAGCAATCCAGTACTAGGCATCTCCCCAAAGGAAAACAAATCATTCCACGACAGACACCTGCACTCATGTTTATCATATCACTTTTCACAACAGCAAAGTCATTCAATCAACCTAAGTGTCCATCAATGAATGATTAGATACAGAAAATGTGGACTATGGAATACTACTCAACCATTAAAAAGAATGACATAATATTTTCCCAGCAACATGGATGGAACCTGAGCCTATTATCCTAAGTGAAATAATTCAGAAGCAGAAAGTCAAATGCCACATATTCTTACTTATAAGTTGGAGTTGAACAATGGGTACATATGGACACAGAGAGTGGAATAATAGACACTGAAGACTCCAAAAGGTGGGAGGGTGGGAGTGTAGTGAGGGGTGAAAAATTACCTATTAGGTACAATGTACACTGTTCAAGTGATGGATATACAAAAAGCCCAAACTTCACTACGATGCAATATATCCATGAAACAAAACTGCACTTGTACCCATTAAATATATACAAAATGAATAATAAATATGGCCAGGCACTGTGGGTCATGCCTGTAATCTCAGCACTTTGGGAGGCTGAGGCAGGCAGATCACTTGAGGTCAGGAATTTGAGACCAGCCTGGCCAACATGGAAAAACCCTGTCCCTACTAAAAATACAAAACTTAGCCAGGCATGGTGGCTCATGCCTGTAACTCCAGCTGCTTGGGAGGCTGAGGCAGGAGAATCACTTGAACTCAGGAGGCAGAGGCTGCAGTGAGCCGAGATTATTTCACTGCACTCCTGGGTGACAGAGTGAGGCTCCATCTCAAATAAATACATACATACATACATACATACATACATACATACATACATACTATAAAGCTCTAGTATCCAAAACAACATAGTATTGGCATTAAAAAAAAGACATGTACACCAATGGCACAGGATAAATAACCCAGAAATAAATCAATGCATTTACAGCTACCCATTTTCTACAAAGGTACCAAGTTGGGACCAGTCCCTCAAGAAACCTCAGTGGGCCTGGAAATCCTCCCAGCGCGTGAAGAGTTGCTCCAGCTGCCATCAACCTTGGCAGGTGAGTTGGAAACGTTTTCTGAAGGCATGTTCAACAGCAAGGGCTGCATGGGCCCACCTTGGGACCCCTGGATAGCTTCACTTCCCCTGCAGTGGGAGAGTTAGAAAACCCTTGGAGGTTCACCATGCAACAGAACTCCAGGGCCCTCCATGGAACTGTCTGCTAGAGAGAGACAGAAATATTTTTAAGATACACATCCATCTGTGCCCCATGAGGAGCTGTGGCAAGATTGAGTGGCCCTCCTCTGGCCCATCCAAATTGTGCTTGTCCTGACCCCTGGATACTTACAGATTTGTTGGTCTAGTTTACCAAGTACTGGGACTCTGTGTGATCGAGGCCAGATGCGTTCCCCTGGGTTCCTCTAGTCAGCCCACTGCTCCCACTCCAAGGGCCTACTTGGAAATGTTTCAGGGAGATTCATGCCCTGACCAGACCCACAAGGCTGGGTCTTTCAGTGGCATGGGCCAGTCCTGCCACTGAAAGGAACCAGGTCCTATGCAGCAATGTAACTAGTCTTGGCATCCCCAGGGCCTTCCTGTTCATGCCAAGATGTCCCCATCTCCAGAGAGTAATAGAAATCATCAGGGAGAGGCATTGACCAAATGGATCAAGCCTGGAGCCTGCACCCTGAGGGGGCTTCTCAGGCTGGCTAGTCCCCACCAACACAGGGGTAGGCACCACAGCCCAGAGGTAGACTTTGAAATATTTTCTAAACCAGTGTCAAGTACACCGACACCCCCCACAGGAATCACTGGCCATCCATTCCAGAGACATGGAAAAATATTTTAGGAGCAGCTGGTGACTAAGCTATGTCTGGGACACAGCCAGGGTGGTGCTTTCACTGGATCTCCCTCTTCATCCCAAGACAGTCTCTGTTTCTAGAGGGAGACTTAGATAAAATTTCAGGAGGCTCACCCAATGACCAGACCCCACATAGGACTGTGTTTGGACCTGGGGCACCATCTCACAGCATCTTGCTCAGTGCTACCCACAGAACAGAAATATTTTCCACAAGTATATCAGATGGCCAGGACCGACCCCTGACCCTTCTTGGGCCAAGGCACTTCCACAGTGCACCCTTTTCAGGTGGGGGACATGAACATATTTGGGGGCTTGCATGGGATGACCAAGCCCATGCAGGACTGACCACCACTTGGTTCTCACTGGCTCTCCATCATGGGAGTGGGATCTAGAAACTTGGTTTTGGGGGTACCTCCTAGGACCACATCCCATGTGAGGCCATGGCTGCCCTATGAGCACAGTCTTTAGTCCTGTGGCTGGCTCAGGCTAGTGTCCACCTTCAAGGCATAGCTGGCAGCCACAGCCTAGGACACATTGCTGGGGTCTCTATATCTGTCATGGGCTAGTCCCTACTTCAAAGAGTGTCTGAAGCAAGGGCCATGGCCAGGCCTGGGACTCTCCCTTGGTGGCCTCACTGGCCTGGGCCTGGGCCTCCTCCTCCAGAGGAGAACTCAGAAATGTTTTCTTGAGACACCACTGATGACCAGGCCCACAGAGGACCAGGGTCTGACACTTCAGGCCTTTCTGGGCCTCCAGGGCAATCTTCCTAACATGGTTTGGATTTGAGTCCCTAACCAAATCTCATCTCAAATTGTAATTCCCGGTGTTGGAGGTGGGGCCTGGTGGAAGGTAATTCGATCATCGGTGTGGTTTCTGATGATTCAGCACCATCCCTTTAGTGCTGTCTTGTGATAGAGTTATCCCAAGATCTGCTTGTTTAAAAGTATACATGACTTCCTCCTCTGTCTCTTCCTCTTGCTCCCACCATGTAAGACAGCTTGCTTCCCCTTTGCCTTTCCTCCGTGATTGTAAGGTTCCTGAGGCCACCTCAGAAGCAGTTGCATGTACAGCCCACATAACGGTGAGCCAATTAAACCTCTTTTCTTACACAGTACCCATTCTCTGGAATGTCTTTATAGCAGTGTGACAAACAGATGAATAGTCCCTTCCCTTTGAGGAGGACTTGGAAGCATTTGTGAGAGGCACACTGATGACCAGGGGCCTCGCAAGACCATGGCTGTGTCCGTTTCCACTTCCCCTGACTCCCAGTCTGCCTTCACAGAGTGTACACAGGAGCACTGGGGTAGGTGTTTGCAAAGCCAGGGCCTTACATGGAACTGTGCAGGACCCAGGGCCTGCTCCCCAGGCCTCCCAATCACTGGAAGTAAAGTGATAGTGTTTTGGGCAGGCATCGTTCTGCTTCAGTGTGAAGTACTCACTGGGGTCAACAAGGAGGCCTGAGGAGCACAACACTTTTAGCCTCAGTATCACCTGGAGGCTAGAGCCAGGGCTCAGGCCATGGCTTGCCCCAGTGACACTGACTTTTTTTTTTTTTTTGAGATGGAGTTTCGCTGTTACCCAGGCTGGAGTGCAATGGCACGATCTTGGCTCACCACAACCTTCGCCTCCTGGGTTCAAGCAATTCTCCTGCCTCAGCCTCCCGAGTAGCTGGGACTACAGGAGCACGCCACCATGCCCAGCTAATTTTTGTATTTTTAGTGGAGACGGGGTTTCACCTTGTTGACCAGGATGGTCTAGATATCTTGACCTCGTGATCCACCCACCTCGGCCTCCCAAAGTGCTGGGATTACAGGCGTGAGCCACTCCGCCCAGCCGACACTGATCTTTTCTCTGACATTTCCTTCTCCCTTTATCCTCTCTCCAAGTACCTAAAAAAGAAACCAGAAGAACTTGAGGCCAAGGAATATCAGAAAGGCAGATCATCTAGGGTCTGCTTTGCAGATTGAAATGGTGGCGGCAGCGGGCCACCCAGTGGTAAGCCCGGCAGGAGGAGGGAGCGGCAGAGGCCGCGGCGGCGTGAGGCGGGGCCGCGGCCGGGAGGGAGGAGTGCCGGGAGGAAGAGGCCGGGCCACGAGAGCCCCCGCCCCGGGAGGAAAGAGAGGAGGCAAGAGGCTGAGCGTTTCCTGGCGCATTCCCTGCCCGACTGACTCACTAGGCCAAGGAAACTCCCGGGCCCCGCCCGGACCCCCAAGCCGCCGTGGACCCAGGTGAGGAACCCCGCGCGCCCGCGTCCGCCCTGTGGCCTCCGTGGGGTCCGGATAGCCCTCGGAACCTGGGCCTACCAGGGCGGCGGGGCCGGGACTGAGCCCCCCGCCCCCACGGCGGCGCAGCCTCCGGGATCGCCCTGGCCCCAGTGTCCCCAGCTCCCGCCCCGGGCTCCAGGTCCCCCACCCCTAAACCTGACTCGAGGTCCCCGCACCTCTAAACCGCGCCCCGGAAAGGGTACCTACCGACCAGAAAATGCACAGCAGAAAATGCACACGCAGTACCCGGCACAGCGGGCGGTTGAAGGCTCCTGAGACTGACTGCCCGTTCACCAGTTGCCCGGCATGATAGCTCAAACTATGCGAGAAAACCGGCGGCTCAGAAAGCGACTGTCGCGCGAGCCCAAACTCTCGCGCGAACAGCTGCCCGAACTCTCACGCAAACAGCCGTCAGGCGCGCGCTGCAGGAGCGCGGAGCATGGGGCGGCCTGTGCAGCCTGGAGCCCGCTGGACCCGCAGGAGGAGCGCGACTTGCCGGAGCTCGTCTGGAGTGTCGCCGGCCTCCAGGACGAGACAGACGCCAACTTCCAGCTCGCCCTAAACTTC
Organism: Callithrix jacchus; assembly: GCF_049354715.1. NCBI lineage: Eukaryota > Metazoa > Chordata > Mammalia > Primates > Cebidae > Callithrix > Callithrix jacchus. Next base: position 158,729,192 of record NC_133508.1, on the reverse strand, counting down.
GCCTGGTCCAACTTAAGGTGCGAGGCGGGGCGGCGTGGCGCGGGGCTGAGCGTGTGGGGCTCCGGGCGGGGAGTCGCGGGGCGGTCGCGGCGCGGGACTGGGGATTGCGGGGCGGAGCGGCGCAGGGCGGGGATTGCGGGGCGGAGCGGTGCAGGGCGGGGGTCGCGGCGCGGGGCTGGGGATCGTGGGGCGGGGTGGGGCGGCACAGGGCGGGGGGTCGCGGGGGAGTCGCGGCGCGGGGCATAGCGGTCAGGGCTGGGGATCGCGGCGCGGGTTCCCGGAACAGGAACCGCTGGGGCGGGGCGCGGGTTCCCTGGAACAGGACGAGCTGGGGCGGAGTGCGGGGCTGCGGCGGACGAGGCCACGGGGAGCCCTAGCAGGCCCTGTCACCGCCCGCTGGACACTGACCAGCCTCTCCTGATAGTTTCTGGGTAAGCGTGGGACTGGGTTCTTTCGGGCCGGGGTGCACGTCTGCAACCCCAGGGCTCTGGGAGGCCCAGTCGGTACTCAAGGCTAGCCTGAGCAACGTAGCGACTCCATCTCTATGTACTTTGGCTCACTGCAACCTCTGCCTCAGCTACCCAAGGCTTGTGCCACCACACTTGGTTAATTTCTGTGTGTGTGTGTGTATTTCTTTTTAGTATACACGGGATTTCACCGTGTTAGCCAGGATGGTCTCAATCTCCTGACCTTGTGATCTGCCCCCCTTGGCCTCCCAAAGTGTTGGGATTACAAGTGTGAGCACCACGCCCGGCCTCTTGTAACTAATTTTTAAAGACTTGCAGAGTTTAGATATTTAGGTGGAGTGAGAGCTCCTATTTTTCTTTATGTGAGATATAAATTAAACAATACATTATTTCGTTATTAATAATGAAATTATTAGTAAAAGAATGTTAATGTTCTACCTGTTTAATTTCAGTAAAAATCTTCTTGAATAATGATCAGGTTTTCAAAACCTATAATCCTAGTTACCTTAATAATCATAGCCCATAAAGTGTCTAGTTAGTTGGTTTATAATAGAAATACAGGGCTTTCAGATTCTTTTAAAACATGCCAAATATCTGAAGTAATAAACTGAATTCTTAACTGTAACTTATAAAAATATACAATGTGTGAAATAATAAACTTAAATGCTGAATCCCAAGTTATTTTTCTATTAATATTTCTAAATAACAGTAGGCAGATGTTCATCATTTTAGAGCTGGGAGAGACAGTAGAGGTTACTATTTGCCTTCATAAATTGGAACACTACATTACCTATACCTAAATTAGAGGTAAAGTGGTGTTCCATTCAGCCGTTTACTGGGATAGAATCACATGTGGTTTTCAGTGGTGAAATTTTATTTCTTTTAAGTACAGATTGCTGGCTGCAATAAGAAAAAAGGCAAAACGTTTTTTGCATAGGCTATGCTACGTACATATACATTAGTTGCATAGGCTATGCTATATACATATACATTAGTTACATAGGCTATGCTCTAATGTTACGAAGCTTGGAAAAATGAATAGTTCATGTTTACATTTTTTTAAATTGTGGCCATTTAGAATTCTAGGCCCTAGAAATTAAAGAAGTTATAGCCTTGGTCTTTAAGAAAGACACAAAAGTTAATCACAGTATGGTAGGGATTTTTATAATTCGTGTATTTGTTAATTTGGATGAGGAAAAAATTGTACTAATCTCTAACTGAAAAGTAGCATCTCCTTTCATTATGAATAAAGGCAAAAAACCGTAGGAGAAAGAGAACACTCACCTTTGAGAATGAGTTAATTAAAATGTTAAATGCTTTAGAATATCAATTTAACAAATGTTTCAATAGTTTTGAATTTTTATCTGATTGTATTTTATTTTGAGTCTTATTAGTCTTTTTTCCTTTAGTTTTGAGATTTTTTTTGAAGATAGATATAAGAAAGCTAATGAAGTTCTTCTGTCACATTTTAGAAAAGACAGATGATTTTGACTTGGGAAAAATACTTGATGGAAGGTGAAGAAATGGACACACAGGTAAGACATTTCTCCTTATGCTATCTCTCCCCAACTCCCCCCGCCCCGCTGTCCCTCCCTTATTCCCCTCAACAGATCCCAGTGTGTAGTGCTCCCCTCCCTGTGTCCATGTGTTCTCATTGTTCATCACCCGCCTATGAGTGAGAACATGCACTATTTCATTTTCTGTTCTTGTCAGTTTGCTGAGAATGATGTTCTCCAGGTTCATCCATATCCCTACAAAGGACACGAACTCATCATTTTTGATTGCTGCATAATATTCCATGGTGTATATGTGCCACATTTTCCCAATCCAGTCTGTCATCAATGGGCATTTGGGTTGGTTCCAGGTCTTTGCTATTGTAAACAGTGCTGCAATGAACATTCGTGTACATGTGTCCTTATAGTAGAACGATTTATAGTCCTTTGGATATATACCCAGTAATGGGATTGCTGGGTCAAATGGAATTTCTATTTCTAGGTCCTTGAGGAATCGCCACTATAAAACCAATTTTTAAAACTACTAGTAATCTTTTCTATATGATCCTTAAGTAGTAGTACTATAGAATTAATGTTGAATTAATGCATGCGGAGTGTAATTTTGTAATTTTTTTCTATAGTTCTGAGAACTTTCTTAGGCCTAAATGTTTTCATTTTTTTTTTTTAATTGGCGAAGGACTGATTTTGCTATGATTGTGCCACTACACTCCAGCAACAGAGCGAGACATTGTCTCAAAAAAAAATTAAAATTAAAAACTGTAAGGGAGGATATGCGTAGATTATGTGCAAACACTATGCCATTTTTTATCAGGGACTTGAGCACCTACAGATTTTGGTGTTTGCAGCATTCCTGTAATCAATCCTTGGTGGATATTGAAGGCAGCTGTATTTATTCCAGACTTTCTAATCTTCTCTTGGTGTCAGTGTGACCTGGAAACAGACTGTTATTTATGGGACTTTATAATATTATGTCTTAATACATAGATGGCAGGTTTCCTCTCAGCTGCTTGGGAGGCTGAAGCAGGAGAATCACTTTGCTCTGTTTTTGCTTTCTTTTTTCCTTTCCTTTTTTTTTGGAGACAGGGTCTCCCTCTGTTGCCCAGGCTAGAGTGCAATGGCACAGTTTTAGCTCACTGTGACCTTTGCCTCCTGGGCTCAAGCAATCCTCCCACCTCAGCATCCTAAGTAGCAGGAACCACAGGCGAGTGCCACCTCACCAAGCTATTTTTTGTAAACACAGGGTTTCACCATGTTGCCCCGGCTAGTCTCAAACTCCTAGACTCAAGCAATTCACCCACCTCTGCCTCCCAAAGTGCTGGGATTACAGGTGTGAACTACTGTACCCAGCCCACTTTGCTCTTTTTTTTTCCTCCCTTTTCAGCTTCCCCAAGTAGCTGGGATTACAGACATAACCAGCACACTCAGCTAATTTTTGTATTATTAGTAGAGACAGGATGTCACCATGTTGGCTAGGCTGGTCTTGAATTTCTGACCTCAACTAATCTACCCACCTCTGCCTGCCAAAGTGTGGGGATTATAGGTGCCAACCACTGCACCCAGCCTACTCTGTTCTTTTTCAGAATTGGCTTAGCTATTTGCGAACTTTTATTCTTCCATAGACCATTTAGAAGCAAGATGGTAACTTTTTTAAAAAAAGGCCCACCTGGCTCCTGCCCGTAACCCCACCACTGAGGCCGGTGGATCACTTGAAGTCAGGAGTCTGAGACCAGCCTGACCAACATAGTGAAACCCTATGTCTACTAAATATACAAAATTAGCTGCACACGGTGGTGCATACCTGTAATCCCAGCTACTTGGGAGGCTGAGGCAGGAGAATCACTTAAACCAGGCAAGGCAGAGGATACAGTGAGCCAAGATTATGCCATTATTATTATCCTGGGCTACAAAAGCAAAACTGCATTTCAAAAAAAAAATCCAGCTGGAATTTTTATTGGGATTGCAGAAAATTTATAAATCTAACTTGGGGAGGTTTGATTGCCTTAACATGTTGATACCTACATTTATTGTAACTCCTTATCTTTTACTAGATTTTGGAAATTTTGTTTTTGAAGATCTCTAGTGTTCTTTTGTTAATTTCTACATCTGTTACAGTTTTTATTTTTGTGAATGATAATTCTTTGGTTTATTCCTGATGTAGAGGAAATAATACTGGTTTTCTTATGTGCAGCCTTTTTATTGAATTGTGATATGAATCATAATACTTTGGTGATTTCATTCAGTTTCTTATGTAGATGATTAGTGTCATCTGCAGATACGGTTTTATGTCCTCCTGCTAGTTCATATGCCTGTGTCTTCTCTGTGATGTCGTGATCTATTCTCTTTTCTGGCCCAGCAGCCTAGCCCTCTACCCTGTAGCAGCAGCAACAGCTCATAGGAGTGGGCTTCCCGGGCAACTAGGTCTTATCCTACACGGGGGTTATACCTGAAACTCCTCCATTAAGTGTGGTGGTTGTTTGGTATCAGTTCAGGGTATGTAGCCTTTATCAGATTAAGATAATTTCTTTCTATTCCTTTTTTTCTACAAGTCTTTAATCATAAATAAATGTTGAAATTTTGTTAAATACTTTTATTTATCTGTGAGATAATCTCGTAACTTTTCTCTTTTATACTAATAATACACTGATAGACTTTCTGATAATGAATTATTCTTGAATTCTATACCTAAATTTGTTTAATCATGTTATTTTTTTAGTACATTATTAGATTGGGTTCAATTTTGGATTCCCTTTTTTTTTTTTAAAGACAGAGTCCTGATCTGTCACCCAGGCTGGAGTGCAGTAGCATGATCACAGCTCACTCCAGCCTCAACTTCCTGGGCTCAAGCTGTCCCCCACCTCAGCCTCCTAAGAAGCTGGAACTTCAGGTGCATGCCACCACACCCAGCTAATTTTTTTTTTTTTTGCTTTTTTGTAGAGATGAGGTTTCACTATGTTAGAGACCAGCCCAGGCTGGGATTAAGAGGTGTGAGCCACTGAGCCCAGCAGGTTAGCTCTTTTTTAATGTAAGATTTTTCGTCTTTATTCTTTGATGAATTACATTTATCATGTCTTCATCTGGTTTAAGCATCACTATTACATTAGCCTCATAAAATGTTAGGTGGCTTTCTCTTTTTATGCTTTTTCAAACAACTCACGTAAGATAGACATTATCTAATCCTTCAAAGTTTAGCACCAGTGCTGAGGCTTTGGGAGTGGTTGGGAAGGTCTTTGGTTGCTATTTTAATTTCCTTCATGGTTATTGGACTATTAACATATACCATTTATATATTTTTATATGTGGGACTTTTTTTAAACTTACTATTCAATTCCATTAATTAAATTTAGTATGTGTTTCTTTCTAAACCTGTTGCTGGTCTTGAACTCCTAGACTCAAGTGATCATCCCATTCTGGTTTCCTAAAGGGCTGGGATTATACATGTGAGCCATAGAACCCAGCCACTATGTGTGGTTTAAAATAAATGATCATATGTAAGTAAATGTTGTTGGGTTGCTGTTATTTTTATTTTATTTATTATTTTTTTAATTGCATATTAGGTTTTGGGGTACATGTGCAGAACATGCAAGATAGTTGCATAGGTACACACGTGGCAGTGTGATTTGCTGTCTTCCTCCCCTTCACCCACATCTGACATTTCTCCCCATACTATCCCTCCCCAGCTCCCCCGCCACTGTCACTCCCCTATCCCCCCAACAGACCCCAGTGTGTAGTGCTACCCTCCCTGTGTCCATGTGTTCTCATTGTTCATCACCCACCTATGAGTGAGAATATGTGGTATTTCATTTTCTGTTCTTGTGTCAGTTTGCTGAGAATGATGTTCTCCAGATTCATCCATGTCCCAACAAAGGACATGAACTCATCGTTTTTGATTGCTGCATAATATTCCATGGTGTATATGTGCCACATTTTCCCAGTCCAGTCTGTCATCGATGGGCATTTGGGTTGGTTCCAGGTCTTTGCTATTGTAAACAGTGCTGCAATGAACATTCGTGTGCATGTGTCCTTATAGTAGAAAGATTTATAATCCTAGGGTATATACCCAGTAATGGGATTGCTGGGTCAAATGGAATTTCTATTTCTAAGGCCTTGAGGAATCACCACAGTGTCTTCCACAGTGGTTGAACTAATTTACACTCCCACCAGCAGTGTAAAAGTGTTCCTTTTTCTCCACATCCTCTCCAGCATCTGTTGTCTCCAGATTTTTTAATGATTGCCATTCTAACTGGTGTGAGATGGTATCTCAGTGTAGTTTTGATTTGCATTTCTCTGATGACCAGTGATGATGAGCATTTTTGCATATGTTTGTTGGCCTCATGTATGTCTTCTTTTGTAAACTGTCTGTTCATATCCTTTGCCCATTTTAAAGTGGGCTTGTTTGTTTTTTTCTTGTAAATCTGTTTGAGTTCTTTGTAAATTGAGGATATCAGCCCTATGTCAGATGGGTAAACTGCCAAAATTTTTCACATTCTGTTGGTTGCTGATTCACTCTAGTGACTGTTTCTTTTGCCATGCAGAAGCTGTGGAGTTTGATTAGGTCCCGTTTGTCTATTTTGGCTTTTGTTGCCAATGCTTTTGGTGTTTTGTTCATGAAGTCCTTGCCTACTCCTATGTCCTGGATGGTTTTGCCTAGATTTCCTTCTAGGGTTTTTATGGTGCCAGGTCTTATATTTATGTCTTTAATCCATCTGGAGTTAATTTTAGTGTAAGGTGTCAGGAAGGGGTCCAGTTTCTGCTTTCTGCACAAGGCTAGCCAGTTTTCCCAACACCATTTGTTAAACAGGGAGTCCTTTCCCCATTGCTTGTTTTTGTCAGGTTTATCAAAGATTTATGGTTGTAGATATGTTGTGTTGCCTCTGATGCCTCTGTTCTGTTCCATTGGTCTATATCTCTGTTTTGGTACCAGTACCATGCTGTTTTGATTACTGTAGCCTTGTAGTATAGTTTGAAGTCTGGTAGTGTGATGCCTCCTGCTATGTTCTTTTTGCTTAGAATTGACTTGGCTATGCGGGCTCTCTTTTGGTTCCATATGAAGTTCAAGGTGGTTTTTTCCAGTTCTGTGAAGAAAGTCAATGGTAGCTTGATGGGGATAGCATTGAGTCTTAAATTACTTTGGGCAGTATGGCCATTTTCACAATATTGATCCTCCTAACCATGAACATGGAATGTTTCTCCATCTGTTTGTGTCCTCTCTTATTTCATTGAGCAGTGGTTTGTAGTTCTCCTTGAAGAGGTTCCTTACGTTCCTTGTAAGTTGTATTCCTAGGTATTTTATTCTTTTTGTAGCAATTGTGAATGGCAGTTCGCTCTTGATTTGGCTCTCTTTAAGTCTATTACTGGTGTATAGGAATGCTTGTGATTTTTGCACATTGATTTTATATCCTGAGACTTTGCTGAAGTTGTTTATCAGTTTCAGGAGTTTTGGGGCTGAGGCGATGGGGTCTTCTAGGTATACTATCATGTCATCTGCAAATAGAGACAATTTGGCTTCCACCTTTCCTGTTTGAATACTCTTTATTTCTTTTCCTTTCCTGATTGCTCTGGCTAGAACTTCCAGTACTATATTGAATAGGAGTGGTGAGAGAGGGCATCCTTGTCTAGTGCTGGATTTCAAAGGGAATGCTTCCAGTTTTTGCCCATTCAGTATGATATTGGCTGTTGGTTTGTCGTAAATAGTTTTATTATTTTGAGATACGTTCCATCAATACCGAGTTTATTGAGGGTTTTTAGCATAAACGGCTGTTGAATTTTGTCAAAGGCCTTCTCTGCGTTGATTGACATAATCATGTGGTTTTTGTTTTTGGTTCTGTTTATGTGGTGAATTACGTTTATAAACTTGCGTATGTTGAACCAGTCTTGCATCCCTGGGATGAATCCTACTTGATCATGGTGGATAAGCTTTTTGATGTGCTGTTGCAGTCGGCTTGCCAGTATTTTATTGAAGATTTTTGCGTCTATGTTCATCATGGATATTGGCCTGAAGTTTTCTTGTTGAGTCTCTGCCGGGTTTTGGTATCAGGATGATGTTGGTCTCATAAAATGATTTGGGAAGGATTCCCTCTTTTTGGATTATTTGGAATCGTTTCAGAAAGAATGGTAACAGTTACTCTTTGTGTGTCTGGTAGAAATTGGCTGTGAACCCATCTGGACCTGGGCTTTTTTTGTTTGGTATGCTCTTAATTGCTGCCTCCACTTCAGACCTTGTTATTGGTCTATTCATAGTTTCAGCTTCCTCCTGGTTTAGGCTTGGGAGGACACAAGTGTCCAGGAATTTATCCATTTCTTCCAGGTTTACTAGTTTATGTGCATAGAGTTGTTTGTAATATTCTCTGATGATGGTTTGAATTTCTGTGGAATCGGTGGTGATTTCCCCTTTCTCGTTTTTTATTACGTCTATTTGGTTATTCTCTTTTTTTTTTTATCAATCTGGCTAGTGGTCTGTCTATTTTGTTGATCTTTTCAAAAAACCAGCTCTTGGATTTATTGATTTTTTGAAGGGTTTTTTGTGTGTCTATTTCCTTCAGTTCTGCTCTGATCTTAGTTATTTCTTGTCTTCTGCTAGGTTTTGAGTTTTTTTGATCTTGCTCCTCCAGCTCTTTCAATTTTGAAGTTAGGGTATTAATTTTGGATCTCTCCACTCTTCTCATGTGGGCACTTATTGCTATATATTTTCCTCTGGAGACTTCTTTAAATGTGTCCTAGAGATTCTGGTATGTTGTGTCTTCGATCTCATTGGTTTCGAAGAACTTTATTTCTGCCTTCATTTCATTGTTTATCCAGTCAGCATTCATGAGCCAGTTGTTCAGTTTCCATGAAGCTGTGCGGTTCTGAGTTAGTTTCTGAATTCTCAGTTTTAACTTGATTGCACTATGGTCTGAGAGACTGTTTGTTATAATGTCAGTTGTTTTGCATTTGCTGAGGAGTGATTTACTTCCAATTATGTGGTCAGTTTTAGAGTAGGTTTGATGTGGTGCTGAGAAGAATGTATATTCTGTGGATTTGGGGTGGAGAGTTCTGTAAATGTCTATCAGGTTTGCTTGCTCCAGGTCAGAGTTCAAGCCCTGGATATCCTTGTTGATTTTCTGTCTGGTTGATCTGTCTAATATTGACAGTGGAGTGTTAAAGTCTCCCACTATTATTGTGTGGGAGTCTAAGTCTCTTTGTAAATTATTAAGAACTTGCCTTATATATCTGGGTGCTCCTGTATTGGGTCCATATATATTTAGGATCGTTAGCTCTTCTTGTTGTATCGATCCTTTTACCATTATGTAAGGTCTTTCTTTGTCTTTTTTGATCTTTGTTGCTTTAAAGTCTATTTTATTAGAGACGAGAATTGCAACTCCTGCGTTTTTTTGCTCTCCATTTGCTTGGTAAATCTTCCTCTAGCCCTTTATTTTGAGCCTTTGTGTATCCTTGCATGTGAGATGGGTTTCCTGGATATAGCACACTGATGGGTTTTGTTTTTTTATCCAATTTGCCAGTCTGTGTCTTCTGATTGGTGCATTGAGCCCATTTACATTTAGGGTTAATATTGTTATGTGTGAATTTGATCCTGCCATTTTGATGCTAGCTGACTGTTTTGCCCGTTAGTTGATGCAGATTCTTCATTTTGTTGATGCTCTTTAGCATTTGGTATGTTTTTGGAATGGTTGGTACTGGTTGTTCCTTTCTATGTGTAGTGCCTCTTTCAGGAGCTCTTGTAAAACAGGCCTGGTGGTGACAAAATCTCTGAGTACTTGATTGTTTGAAAAGGATTTTATTTTTCCTTCACTTCTGAAGCTCAGTTTGGCTGGATATGAAATTCTGGGTTGAAAGTTCTTTGCTTTAAGGATGTTGAATATTGGCCCCCACTCTCTTCTGGCTTGTAGGGTTTCTGCCGAGAGATCTGCTGTGAGTCTGATGGGCTTCACTTTGTGGGTGACCTGACCTTTCTTTTTGGCTGCCCTTAGCATTTTCTCCTTCATTTCAACCCTGGTGAATCTGACGATTATGTGCCTTGGGGTTGCTCTTCTTGTGGAATATCTTTATGGTGTTCTCTGTATTTCCTGGACTTGAATATTGGTCTGCCTTGCTAGGTTGGGGAAATTTTCCTGGATAATATTCTGAAGAGTATTTTCCAGCTTGGATTTATTCTCTTCGTCACATTCAGGTACACCTATCAAACGTAGGTTAGTTCTCTTCACATAGTCCCACATTTCTTGGAGACTTTGTTCATTCCTTTTTGCACTTTTCTCTCTCATCTTGGCTTCTCATTTTATTTCATTGAGTTGATCTTTGACTTCTGATATCCTTTCTTCTGCTTGGTCAATTCGGCTGTTGAAACTTGTGCATGCTTTGCGAAGTTCTCTTGTTGTGTTTTTCAGCTCCTTCAATTCACTCATGTTCCTCTCTAACTTGTCCGTTCTTGTTATCATTTCTTCAAATCTTTTTTTAAGGTTCTTTGTTTCTTTGCACCGAGTTAGAACATGTTCTTTTAGCTCACGGAAGTTTCTCATTACCCACCTTCTGAAGTCTGATTGTCATTTCATCACACTCATTCTCCGTCCAGCTGTTCCCTTGCTGGTGAGGAGTTGTGTTCCCTTGTAGTAGGCGAGGCGTTCTGGTTTAGGGTGTTTTCCTCCTTTTTGCGCTGGTTTCTTCCCATCCTTGTGGATTTATCCACCTCTCGTCTGTGTAGTTGCTGATTTTCCGATTGGGTCTCTGAGTGGACGTCCAGATTGTTGATGATGAAGTTTCGTCTGTGGTTTCACTGGGAGCTGCAATCCGAAGTTTGTCCTACAGCACCATCTTCTGTATTAGTGTCAGGTTGCTGTTATTTTTAAAAAGCCATTTTCAACTATGCATTTGAATGGATCTGTAAGTCCAGATAGTGTGACCCAGTATTTGTTGTTGTTATTGTTGTTGTTAGCTATTATAACTCAAACTTACTACATTTCTTTCTAGCAGATGATCCAGATGACCGAAGCTGGCTGGAACATCACGTGGTCCATCAGTACTGGACAGCCAGGCCCTCCCAGTTTCCTCATAGCTTACATTTGCACTCCAGTTTAGCTGCTATCTGGTAAGAAGCTAAAGTTTTCATTTAATGTGGTAATAGAAAAAACTTTGATGTTTAAACATTTGGCTTTGATTTGTGACTTCAGTTCCTCTCTGAAATTTAAATTTGTTTTGGTTTTGACAATTTCTTTTTTGAACAGAGTCTTATTGTAGTTGCCCAGGCTGTAATGCAGTGGTGATATCTCAACTCACTGCAGTCTTCACCTCACCCAACTAATTTTTTATTTTTTATTTATTGATTTTTGGCGGGAGGGAGAGAAAGTCTCACTCTGTCACCTTGGCTGGAGTGCAGTGGCATAATCGTGGCTCACTCCAGCCTCTGCCTCCCTGGTTCCAGCAGTTCTCATGCTTCAGCCTCCCAGGTAGCTGGGATTACAGGCACACATCACCACACCCAGCTAATTTTTATATTTTTAGTAGAGATGGGGTTTCACCATGTTGGCCAGACTGATGTCAAACTCCTGTCCACAAGTGATCCACCTGCCTTGGCCTCCCTAAGTGCTGGAATTACAAACATGAGCCAGCACACCTGGCCAGTGTTGAAAATTCTAGTTGAATAGTTTTTGATTATTTAATTGTTGAAAATAAAAAAATTATAGTATTTAATTATAATCTGTATTTCAATTTTTTTGTTAATTTCAAGGTAAATGGATTGGTACATATTAGGGCATTATTTGATTGCTGTTTTGGTATACTTACTATAAAAATAGACAATGTTTTCCAGAAAACAGCATCACATAGTTGTAAACATTTGCCTAAATCAGCAATAAATGTAACAATTGCAGCTGTTCTGAAAGTGTTTCTCAGGATTTTGAGTGATGTCAAAACATAGGGGGCATTTAAGCCATTTATTATGTGTACTTGCTAATTCATAGCCAGTTAAGGTTAGCTCTAAATTGCAAATATTCTTTGAGATTATTTACTTACTTAGAAACCTTTCTGTTGACGTTTATCTTTGCTGTCTCATAGGGACTAACACTTGTACAGCAGTGATCCATTGTATGTTCCAGATGACAGGGTTTTCGTTACCGAGACTCAGGTTATTCTGGAAACCCTGTGGTAAGATATATTCACTTAATTAATAGTCTTTATTTATGATGCTTGATTACTGCGAAGCAAAAATTTTATTAAAGAAAACTATTAAAGCATTTTCACATGCAAACTAGGAATAGACCGTTAGGTGTAAAATTCAGACCAGATTTGACTGTGGAGATTGAGAGATTTTGACATATTTACTTCATTTTTATTTTAAATAGTTTAGCATATGATTTACTTAGATTAGTCCATCACTTGTTTAACACTTGAGTTCAAAGCAAGGTTTACTGCTATTCTTAATAGACAGAGAGTATCAGTGAGGGCCTGTGCCCGTACCTGGAGGCTGGAAATCTAATGCAGCACGTGGTGCTGTTACTCCTAAAATTCCAAGTCCCAGTGCTCTCCCTATAAAGTACGATATTGACATGTTGGCATTCTTAGAAATAGGAAGATCTCTTTGGGTTATCCAGTATATGGGGGAGATGCTCTGACAATATGTCTTGGACTTCTCTGTAAGATGATGTTGAGATATCTTGAGTCGTAAGGTAATCAGATGAAAAGATTGATGTCTTCCATTTTCTTATTATCTGACCTTGTTACCCCTTAATTCTGAATATTTAATAAAAATTTCCTGAAGCGGGGCATGGTGGCTCACACCTATAATCCCAGTGCTATGGGAGGCCAAGGCAGGTGGATCACTTGAGATCAGAAGTTCAAGAGCAGCCTAGGCAACATGGTGAAGCCCCCATCTCTACAAAAAAATTTAAAAATTAGCCAGGCATGGTGACATTTACCTGCAGCCCCAGCCATTCAGGAGGCCGAGGCTAGAGAATCACTTGAACCCAGTAGGTTGAGGCTGCAGTGAGCTGTGATCACTACTGCACTCCAGCCTGGGTGACAAAGTGAGACCCTGTAAAAAAATTTTTTTTCTGGGCATACTGTCATGAATATTTTTCTAGACTCATCTTTTTTATCTAATTTCAGGTTACTTTCAGGAATGAAAAAGCTCTTTATATTTCAGCTGGTAGATGAGAAAGTAACTGTGAGAAACAATATTATAGTAACTCATTTAACATAAGTTATTTGTATTTATTGTTATTTAAGAAATAATAGGATTTATGTAAACTGTGGCAATATAATTTTAGAACATTTTGCAGTATTAAAATTAACTATAATTGAACTCGTTTGTGCTTCCTTATGCAAAAAAGATTAATTTAAAATTATTTAATATCCAGGCCAGGCACAGGGGCTCACTCCTGTAATCCCAGCACTTTGGGAGGCTGAGGTGGGTAGATCATAAGGTCAGGAATTCAAGACCAGCCTGGCCAAGATGGTGAAACCCTGTCTCTACTAAAAAATATAAAAATTAGCCAGGCACAGTGGCAGTCACCTGTAATTCTAGCTACTTGGGAGGCTGAGGCAAGACAGTTGCTTGAACCTGGGAGGCTGAGGTTGCAGTGAGCTGAAATCATGCCACTGTACTCTAGCCTGGGTGACAGAGCAAGACTCCGTCTCAAAAATGAATAAATAAATATTTAATATCCAGAAAGAAAAATTGAGTTGTGCATCTTTATAGTACTTAAGAAAATTCCTTAATATTGTTTGGGACATATTTAATTTCAGTTTGCATTTTCTGCTATTTAGATCTGTCATTCTGTATTTTAAAAGCTATATACTGTAATTTTTTTCCCTTAAGTAGATTACCTTATGTATATTTTTAAAAAATATAAGCCATAATTTTCTAGTCTGTTGAATTTAATGCTCACTCTTTTTCCTTTGTGTATAAATTATTCATCATTTTATGACTTTGCCTTCTACTAAACATACTATTTAAAAGAATTGTAAAAGAAATATTTTACAGTGAGAGGGAAATGAATTTGAATGTTTACGGAAGATCACCTTTGAATAACTGCGGTTTGCTTCTGTCATAGAGCTGTTTACGATCTGTGCTGGAACAAATAGCAGCGTATGGCCAGGTTGTATTTCGACTCCAGGAGTTCATTGACGAAGTCATGGGACACAGTTCCGAAAGTATGCTGCCTGGAAGTGGGTCTGTTCCTAAGAAGTCACCTGAAGCTCCCTTTAGAACCTACCAGGCTTTCATGTGGGCCCTGTACAAATACGTCATTGGTTTCAAAGAGGAACTTGCAGAAATTGAGAAGTGCATCATCAGTAACGGTATTAAATGTTCTTCAGTTTTACTCGTACTACACATAACTCATAATTGGAATGCCATTTAGATTTTTCATTATATAGAATTTGAAAGTTGCCTGGCAAATAAGTAGTTCTCATGAATACTTCATTTTTTAAATTAAATTTATATTTTTAACCCATTCATATCTCTCAAAATCAAAAAACTACAGAGGGTTTAGACTGAAAAATCTAAATTTGTCTTCCTTCTCCAGTTCTCCAGCCAGTCGGTTCCCCTCCCCAGAGACAGCCAGGTCCTCAGGTTCTTACACATCCTTCCAGAAAGAGTTCAACATACACAAGCAGTGCATATACATACACCCATACGTAACAGTCATTACACTACTCTCTTCAAATATTTCTAATTTAAATTTTGAGGTTAATACCATAAAAATATGAAGAGCTTTCTTGGTTTTTTATTTGTTTGTTTGTTGTTTTTCTGAGACAGAGTCTTACTCTGTTGCTTAGGCTGGAGTGCAGTGGCGCTATGTCAGCTCACCGCAGCCTCTGCCTCCTGGGTTCAAGTGATTCTCCTGCCTCAGCCTCCTGAGTAGCTGGGACTACAGGTACATGCCACCATGCCCATCTAATTTTTTGTATTTTTGGTAGACAGGGTTTCACTATGTTGACCAGGCTGCTCTTGAACTCCTGGCCTCAGGTGATCTGCCCACCTTAGCTTCCCAAAATGCTGGTGTTACAGGTACGAGCTGGGATTATACAACACCTGACCATGTAGGGTAGGTTCTTATAAATGGAATTGCCATGTATGATTTTGCTGAGTTTTGCCACTTTTCTTTAGGGGGAGGTACAAGTAAATAAATGTATAGTCTTGTGAGCCATGTAGATGAATACCTGTTGCCTCACACTCTTGCCATCTGTGTGTTGTCAGACGTTTGGTCCTCACCATTATGGTAGATGTAAAATGTTAATCCATGTAGCTTTTACCCTTAACTTTTATTTTGAAGTACCACAGAAAATAATGCAGAGAGGTCCTGTGTTCCCATTACTTTGCTTCCCCCACTGGCAAAACCTCACATAATTATAGTACGTGATCAAAACTGGGAAACTAACACTGGCCTGGCCCATTAGCCAAGCTGCAGACCTGATACCGTTTCCCAGTGTTGCAGAAACTTGCTTTGAGCAGGGGTGGGTGTAGTATCTTCATGTATAGTTCCAGGCCATTTTATCACATGTCTGGCTCCACATGGTGACTTCCATGTTGAGGTCCCAGCTGTGCCATCGCCTCACAGGAGCTTGTGCAGCCCTCTGTAGGCACATCCTCCTGCACTAACATTGGCCCATGGGGAGGTGTTTTGCTTTACCTAGTATAATTTTAATTTGCATTCTTTAATTATAAGTAAGGTCGAGTGACCTTCTATTTGTTTTAGAACCACTCATCTTTCCTTTTCTATGAACTGACAGTTTCTTTATATATTATTTTTCTGCTGAGTTACCTTTTTCTCCATGACTTGCAGGAGTTCTTCCTTAGGGAAGTTGGGTCCTTGTGATGTGCGATCAAAATCCACCATCCTTCATTTCCCCTGCCTGCTCGTAAACCTGATGATTCGCCAGCATTTATGTCACATTTTAGATGCATGTATTTTTCCTTGCTATTGAGTTTGATCTGTTGACATTTACAGATGCTGCAGTAACTCTTGCAATAGTGGTGGACAAGCTGTCGCCTCGATTGGCTCAGCTCAAGGTTCTGCACAGAGTGTTTAGTACCAGAGAAGCAGAAGTTCCACCTGATACTCGAAATGTCGTCCAGGCCTCCCACCTGCTCAACACCCTGTACAAGGCCATCCTCGAATATGACAATGTTGGAGAGGCCTCTGAGCAAACCGTATGTGAGACTTCTGCCTAAAGTACGCGACTCCATTCTGCACAGCACAGGGGTGGGAAACGGCTGGTCATGGTTCTGTGCTTAATGATACTGGAATGATGGCTTGTTGGACAGTTCAGAGTTGTCAAATTAGCTTCCAAATTTGAGGCTGTAGGAAACAACTTTTCAGCTCTGACTGCCAAGACCCTCAGAAGGATGAGGTGAGGGCAAAGCAGCATGTGAGACATGCCTTGCCGAGGTATGTAGACATGTACAATAACGCTTCCTTACATAAACACTAAGCCTGTTACATGAAGTGTCTGACGTAGTCACATTCACAGAAACACAGTGGAATGGTGGTTACCAAGGACAGGAGGGAGCTGTTATTTAATGGGTACATAGTGTCAGTTACATGACATGAAAAAGTTCCAGAGATTTGTCACAACAATGCGAATGTACTTAAAACCTCTGAACTTAAAAATGGTGAGGGTGGGGCACAGTGGTTCATGCCTATAGTCCCCACACTTCAGGAGGCCAAGGGAGGACTGCTTAAGCCCAGGAGTTTGAGACTTGCCTGGCCAATTTAGTGAGACCCTGTCTTTAGAAAAAATAAGTTAAATTAAAATTTGAAAAAGAAACAGATGGGTAAGATGATAAATTTTATGTTATATATTTTATATTGCATTTAAAAAATACAAATCTAGGCCAGGCATAGTGGCTCACACCTGTAGTCCCAGCTACTTAGGAGTCTGAGGTGAGAAGATCACTTGAGCCCAGGAATTTGAGACCAGCCTGGGCAGCATACTAAGACCCTGTCTCTATAAAAAATTTTAAAAGTAGCCAGGTGTGTTGATGCCAGGAATTTGAGACCAGCCTGGCCAACATGGTGAAACCCCATCTCTACTAAAAATACAAAAATCAGCCGAGTATGGTGGTGAACATCTATAGCCCCTGCTACTCAGGAGGCTGAGACAGGAGAATCACTTGAACCTAGGAAGTTACAGTGAGCTGAGATCATGCCACTACACTCCAGCCTGGGTGATAGAGCGACACTCTCTCTCAAAAAAAAAGTAGCGAGCTGTGTAGTAGTAGCCATGCCTGTGATCCCAGGTACTCGAGAGGCTGAGACAGGAAGATTGCTTGAGTGTGGAAGGTCGAGGCTCCAGTGAGCCATGTTTGCACCACTGCACTTCAGCTTGTGTGACAGAGCAAGACCCTGTCTCAAACAATATATTGATTAAAAAATCTACAGGCTGTAATCTAGAATGCTGCAGTTTTATTTGGGTATGTATATTAGGTGTATTTTCTAGTTCATTGGTATGACTTTTTTTCTCACCAATTTAATACTGCATTTCAATATAAAAGAGCTTGATTTTCTCTCAGCACTGCCATTTTTTATCCTCTGAGAGCTACTGGAATTAAATAATTTCCTCACTCTTAATAGACACCTTGCTAGTAGTGCAATTTAAATAGGGAAACCTTGCTCACCTGCTAGGGCTGTCTCAGGTCACACCTGCCTCTGTGTCATTTTCACTCTCAAGTTTCCCAGTCTGGACTGCAAACAATATGATGCTTGCATACTTAGGTGAGTTTTTCATGCGGATTTTATAGCATATGATTTTGGATTTTTTAATTTCAAGGCATTTCAGAAATGTTTAAACCTCCTTTTGTTCTAGTGGCCGGGGAGCCCTGAGAGCTGACCGTGCATACTCCCTCTGCCTCCACAGGTCTCCCTCCTGTTCTCTCCCTGGATGGAAATGGTGTGGCCTTACCTGCAGACAGTGGATGAATGGATTGTGCATGGGCACCTGTGGGACGACACTAGGGAGTTCATCATCCAGAGGTGAGCTGCAGCAGAGCACAAAGTCGCTGGGGGCTGGCGTCACCAGTTTGCTCCCTGTGAAAATCAAATTTTTCATTAGTTTCAAACAGTACTAAGAAAGTACAGTCCACATCACAAAACTTGTAGTCATCATAGGCTAGTTCTATTTCATTTATGTGGAAGGCATCAGTAATACCAGCTGATGATTAATATCTTTGTCCAGGTTTTGTCAGTTCACAACTTCTAAGCAAATCATATATCTGGATGGTAGTGTATTTATGGCTAGCTAGTGTACACTGCTTCCCGTAAAATGAGTTTAGGTGATATCAGATGGTTTCCGCTATTTCCAGTGTAAGATATCAGTAAAAAGATACAGAAATACTACAGAGTATGCCTCTAATACATTTATTTCTCAGAATTAGCTACTCATTTCTTTTACCTTACTGTAATTTTTTTTACTGTTCTCTGAAATGAATGAATTCAACCAATACCTTAATATAATATTTAATAAAACAATTAAGAAAAATCTTAATCCATTTATGACAATTCCCCTTCAGTTATTTGATTTTTCTGAACAGAATCATATAAACTATAATGTAGAGCTATTGGTACTCTTTTAACCCAATTTTAAATGATGTGGTGTATTTAGATGTATGGTTTCTGTTGATAGCTATCCCTGTCCATTGAATGCATCAGGAAGGATAACTTTAAGTCCTTACTGTTTTGGAAGCGTAGCAATATGTATGTGATGCTCACATAAGTGAACTGACCTCCCTTCCATGTAGTCTCTTGTCTGTCACTGTGTCCTGATTCATCAGTCTCACGTGAGAATTTCTGTGAAAAATGGGACTCTGACTGTTCTTGTAGGGTGATGATTGACCATCATTTTATTGTTAAAAGTAGTCCAGTTAAGAATTTTGGTAGGGAAAACGGTAGAGATGGTAAATGGGAAAAACTTGTATTCTACTTCTAAAGAGGACCAAATTAGTCATATTTTAAATAATTCCAATTCAGGAAACTGTTTCTACTTAATTAAATTTTACCTGTACTGTTGAAAGTATTCGTTCCCTTTTCTCTCTAAACTGACATTAGATTAAAACTGCCCCATTTGCTGAAAGATTGTTTCAATTTACTAATAATTAATATTGTTATGTTTTATAATGTCTGGACAACAAACTAGAACAAGTATACCACTTTTAAGGAAGAGAAGTTAAAGTTTAAAATTATTTTGAATCTCTTTAGAAACAAAAATGTTCCAGTTAATCACAGATTTCTGGTATGCAACTTACACATTATACAGCGTGTCAGAAAAGACAGAAAGTGAAGAAAAAAATGAGTGATAATGCAAGTGCGAGTTCCGGCAGTGACTAGGGGCCCTCCTGCAGGCAGCACACCAAGGTGTCCTTCCTCAAAGCTGTCCTGAAGCAGATCATAAAGGCTGACAAGTCCATGCAGCTGCTGAAGAACCTGCAGTGTGCAGAGAGCACCACCTGCCAGGCCACAGCCGGAGGTACCTGTTCCGTGTTCTGTGTCTTCTCGGTGTTGGGACACTTGACCCTACTCCCTCTTGTCATCCTGATACCTGAATATTTTGTAGTTTGCAAGTCATCACACCTTCTTATTTCAGTGATAATTACGAATCACAATAGAATTAATGATCATGCTGCTCTTGATTTTTAAAAAGATTGTCTTATTGAAAGCTTTTAGTGCCGTGTTTAAAAAGGAAGTGACAATAAGTTCCACATTCATTTTCCTCACTCCAGATTCCTTAGGACTGGAACTTTAAAAAATAATTCCCAGCCATTTGTTTTTTTCTATTGTTTTTATAAACTGACATAATAATTGCACATGTTTGTGGAGTACATAGTGGTTTTTGATACAGTGATAGTGATCAGATCAGGATAATTAGCATTTTCATCACCTGAAACATTTACTACTTTTTTATGTTGGGAACATTCAGTGTCCTCCTCTTAGTTATGTATAACTGTTTTACTAACTGTAGGCATCCCATAGTGATACAGAACACTAGAACTTATTCCTTCCAGCTAGCCGTTTGTATCCTTTAACAAATACCTTCCTCCCCTTTCCCTGCAAAATCCAGCATCTAGTATCCTGTTCTACTTTTTACTAACATGAGATAAACATTTTTTAGCTACCCCATATGAGTGAAAACGTAGTGTTTAACTTCCTGTTCTTGGCTTATTTCACTTCACATAATGTTCACCATTTCCATCAGTGTCGCTGCAAATGACAGGATTCATTCTTGTTTATCTCTGTGTGTGTGTGTGTGTGTGTGTGTGTGTACCACAATTTCTTTACCCATTCATCTGTTGTTGGACACCTGGGTTGATTCCGTATCTTGGCTGTGTGAATAGTGCTGCATTAAACATGGGGTGCAGATGTCTCCTGATTCCCTTCCTTTGGGCAAATGCCCACCAGTGGGATTGCTATAGTAGTTCTACTGGTAGTTTTTTGAGGAACCTTCAAACTGTTCTCCGTAGTGTCTGCACTAGTTTATATTCCCATCAACATTGTGTCAGAGTTCCCTTTTCTCCACATCCTCACCAGCGTTTGTCATTTTTTGTCTTTGTGATAAATAGCCATCCTGACTGGGCCGAAATGTTACCTCATTGTGGTTTGACTTGCATTTTTTCTAGTAATTAGTGATACTGAGCATTTTTTTCATCTATTTATTGGCCATTTGTATGACTTCTCTGGATAAATGTCTGTTCGGATCATTTGCCTTTTTTTTTTTGAGGATTTCACTCCCATCACTTAGGCTGGAGTGCAGTGGTGTGATCTTGGCTCACTGCAAGGTCTGCCTCCCTGGCTTAAGTGATTCTCCTGCCTCAGTCTTCTGAGTAGCTGGGATTACAGACACCCACCACCACGCCCAGCCAATTTTCTGTGTTTTTAGTAGAGACAGGGTTTCACCATGTTAGCCAGGCTGATCTGAACTCCTGACCTCAGGTGATAGGTGATCTGCCCATCTTGGCCTCCCAAAGTGCTTGGATTGCAAGCATGAGCCACCGAGAGGGGCGTCGGGACGGTGCCTGCTCTGCCATGAAGTCCACTCAGGGAACGGCTGTGGGTGGAGCCAAGTGCTGCGCGGAACCCCTGGGGACTGAGGCTTGGAGCATTTGTTTTCTGGCAGTGGAGGGCACCGTGGCCACGCCAGGAGCAGTGGTGTATCCTGGAGTCATCGGGTGGACTCTGGGGTGAGGCATGGCCGGAGCCATGGGGTTGCACATGCGGGTGTGTGTCGCTGTGCCTGACAGCTTGGTAGCTGCAACAGAGCCCGGGACAGGCCAGAACCTGCGGGGCCCCACATGTGCTGCCCTATGCCTCTGCTGGCCAGTGCTTTCCATGTGAAGTCTAGACCCACAGGCAGGGAGCCTGGAAGAACGAGTCATGTTGTGGGTGGGTGCGGGCTGTGGCAGGTGTGCACTTGTAGGGTCCCTGCAACCAATGCACCCTGAAGTCCTGTGTTAAGATGACTGTCTGTGTGCCATGCTCAAAGAAAATGTATCCCCTAAGTTTGTGTGTGTGTTTAAATTTACTTTAAAATTTACATATAGTAAGATTTACTTTTTGGCATGCAGTTAGTTCAGTGAGCTTTAACAGATGCATGGACTACAGTGACTCCACCACAGTCAGGATACTCAGGAAGGCAACCTCTCTCCTCCTCCCTGCACCTGCAGCCACCTGTCTGTTCCTTAGTCCTGCTCCTTTGCCTTTTCCAGAAAGTCACATGTGGGCTTGGAGTCTGGCTTGCTTCATTTAGCATAAGGAGTGGAGATTCAGCCGTGCTCTGGTTTGTCCCTGAAGCGTAAAGATAGAAAGGTTTTAAAAGTGTGGCTCTTGGGTATAGCCTGAGAGAGACTAAAATGATAAAGTAATGAGAAAAATTATGAAACTATAGTTCATTAAAAACATTAAATAGTATGGAACCAACATGTATGCTGAAAGTGAAATTCCCTTGGTACTTTTAAGTAGTATACGGTCTTTGCTGTGCATACGTAATTTTTTTATAACATAGTGAGGGCATATTGTATATGTTATCATACATTTTTCACTTAATGATGTTTGGTTATTTAAACATCTTAGCAATCTTTACATGTTGATATATACAGTGTATACACACAGATTTCCCTTAGTCTTTTAAGTGGCTGTATAGTGTTTTGTTCTCTTTTTGAGGCAGACTCTTTATCTGTGGCCCAGACAAGAGCATGGTGGTGCAAACTCGGCCCACTGCAACCTCTGCCTCCTGGTTCAAGCGATTCTCCAATGTCACCCTCCCCAGTAGCTGATATTACAGGCATGCACCACCACACCTGGCTAGTTTTTGTACTTTTAGTATAGATGGAGTTTCACCATGTTGCCCAGGCTGGTCTTGAACTCCTGACCTGAAGTGATCCTCCTGCCTCAGCCTCCCAAAGTTCTGGGATTACAGGTACAAGCCACTGTGCCCAGCCGGATGACTATGGTATTCTGTAGTATGGATGTTCGATAATTTTATCAGCCTCTTGTTAATTAATGTCATAGTTATTTACTGTTTTACACCACTACAATCAGTGCTTGTGTCTGTATCTTTGTGCACATACTCACATTTATCATGCTAAAGGTGACTTTGGGTTTAAATAATAGCTAACATTTCATGAGTACTTCTCATGCTCCAGGCATCATTCTAAGCCAGGGTTACCTGTCAAGATCCAGGTAGTGACTGCTGATAGTCGTGCAGGCCGTGTGGTCTCTGTCCATGCAGTGTGGACAATATGTATGGGGAATGAGTCTGGCTGTGTCCCATTGAAACCCCTGTGTAGAAATAGGCAGTGGTCTGTAGTTTCTTGGCCACTCTTCTAAGTTGTATGCATCCTAATTATTCTCATAGTCCTACAAGGGAGGTGCAGTTACTATCCCCACTTTGTGGATGAGGAAACTGGCCCAGAGAAAGGAGGAGTCCAAGGTGACATGGTTGATCAATGGCTGAGCCAGGCCTTGACCCTCCATCTGACTTGCATGCTTCAAGTTTAAAGATTAGAAAGAAGCTGCCAAATGTCTTGTCCTAAATGTTAGTCCTGGTGGCTGAACCAGTGGCCTCTGGTTCTTTGAAAGCCATGTGCTTGCTAGGTATCAGTCTGGGCAGCTTTTGGATGCTGGGTAGGCCAGAACCCTCTCAGCACCTCTCATTGTGTGCCTGTCTATATTTCTGCTTTTGTTAAATGTTTCCCCAGCACCATCTTACAGAGAAGTCTCCTCAGCCAGTACCTGACCACCCACCTGGCAGGCAGGAGGAAAGACAGACTTTTCCAGCAGGGAAGATCAAGTTGGGTGCTGGCAAGGTTAACTTCCTTTGATGTCTGCTCCAGCAGTAATCACCTGAGCCCAGGTTGGCACGTTGCTTGGCCTACCATGGCCCATTTTCCTTCAGTAATGTGGAGCAGGCCTGGTGCAGTGGCTCGTGCCTATAATCCTAGCACTTTTGGAGTCCAAGGCAGGGTGAATCACTTGATGCCGGGAATTCAAGGCCTGCCTGGCCAACATGGTGAAACCTTATCTCTACTATAACTACAAAATTAGCTGGGCGTGGTGGTGCATGCCTGTAACCCCAGCTAGTTGAGAGGCTAAGGCAGGAGAATCACTTGAACCCGGGAGGTGAGCTCACACCACTGCACTCCAGCCTGGGCAACAGAGCGAGACTGTCTCAAAAAAGAAGAATTGTGAAGACCAAATAAGATAATATATAGAAAAAATACTACAGGCTGGCTCAGTGGCTCACACCTGTAATCCCAGCATTTTGGGAGGCCGAGATGGGTGGATCATGAGGTCAGGAGTTCCAAGACCAGCCAGGCCAAGATGGCAAAACCCCATCTCTAATAAAAATACAAAAATTAGCCAGGCGTGGTAGCATGCACTTGTAATCCCAGGTCCTCAGGAAGCTGAAGCAGGAGAATCGCTTTAACCCGTGTGGCAGAGGTTGCAGTGAGCTGAGATCACACCAGTGTACTTCAGCCTGGACAACAGAGCAAGACTCTCTCAAAAAACTGCATAAGAGACACTGTTTATGCTACGTTTTCTAAAGATTTTATCTTTGTAGAACATATTTTATAGTGTCAAGTTTTAACTAACATGTCCAAGGTATTTTCATTGTTTTCCCTATTAAAATTTAGCCAACTTTTTGGTTGTCCCCAGGTATCTTTTGTTGGTGGCAGCAGTAATGAAATAGCTTTCTTGAATTTTTATTATGAAGGAATGTTGAATTTTATGTTTTTCAGCATCTACTGAAATGATTATATGGTTTTTTTCTTAATTTACTGAATGTGATGTAGCATATGTACATATTTGTGTTTGTTGAATCAGCTTCGTATTCCTCAGATGAATCCCATTTCGTCATGGCAGATGATTCTTTTATTGTCTTGTCAAATGCAGTTTTCATGTATTTTGTTGAGGGTTTTTTGTATCTGTGTTCAACAAGGATATTTGCCTGTATTTTTCTTTTTTATGTTGTGTTTTGGTCTGGTTTTTGTACCAGGGTAGTGCTGGCCTCATAAAACAAGTTTGGAAGTATTTCTTCCTCTTCATTTTTGGGCAGATATTTTAAGAAAAATTGGTATTAGCTCGTTTAAAAATATTTCATTGAATTCATCAATTAGGTGGTAAATATTTAGACACATATATATACTTATATCATACATACATAGCTACAGGCACTCAGACACTGGCTTTTTCACCAACAGCACTGATTTTCTGGCCAAGACTGGATTGATCAGTGGTCCTTCTCATGCCACATTTTCATGTGAAGTGTCAAAGGCTGCTAACCATGATTCTTGTGTTTTTCCTTGACAGGAGACTGTTTATTACTACTTTAATTGCATTACCCATAATTGGTCTTTTCAGGTTTCTTATCTTTCTGTCATTCTAACCACACCAGCCCAGGGATGCAGGGAGTCCCCAGTGAGTGGCCACACTAGCCGCTGCCTTTCTCTCTGGCTGCTGACACATCTGGTTCATTTCAGCATCCCCAGGTCTTCTAAGGGGGGACACAGTGTAGCCCACACTGGCCTGGGAGTGCACAAACACGGCCCCTGGGTGAGCCCAGAGCTGGGGCTGTAGCTAGAACTTCAGGGCAAGAGAGGCCCCTGGCGTCTCACTTCCTGATCCCAGTCCTGAGGTTTCAGGAGTGGGGCCAGAGTGGGCTCACTCAGTGTTGTGTAATGACAGGACAGAGAAGGCAGCAGCCTTTGACACTTCACATGAAAATGCGGCATGAGAAGGACCACTGATCAATCCAGTCTTGGCCAGAAAGTCAGTGCTGTTGGTGAAAAAGCCAGTGTCTGAGTGCCTGTAGCTATGTATGTATGATATAAGTATATATATGTGTCTAAATATTTACCACCTAATGCATCAGAAGAAATGTTTGCCTTTCCCAGTGCTAACTGATTATGGCTGTGCATGACCCTATAAAAATTTAACCACTTTTGAGAACAATGAACAATAATACTAGCTGCCATTTACTGAGGCTCAGAAACATGAAGTAACTTGCCTAAGGTCACACAGCTAGTAAGTGGCAGAGCAGGCTCTTACAGTGATAGTTTGGAGGGAAGAGGAGAATAAGTGATGGACTTGATTCCAGCCATGCAGATGCAGGTGGCACCCTGGATTTCAGCTCCTCCAGGGCCGGGCTTAACTCCAGAACTGCCAGACAGCTCTGTGACCCCATCTCTCCTCATGAGCTTGCTCTGAGTTGGCTGCCAAAGCTACTTATTAATTACAATCCACGTGAGAACACTGTGGCCAGAAGCTTCTATCTTCCTGGCATTTTCCTTCCTGTGGGGCCCCCCAGCTCAGCAGTTCCTCTGTAACATTGCTAATTCCCCTCTTGCTTCCTCCTAGACTTTACCTTGTGGGTTCGGAGGGGAGACTGCTGTTGCTAAGCCCTGCTGAGTGTCGTTTCTGGTGTGGCAGAGTTGACAAGCCGCCTGCTTCTTGACTACTGCTGACTCATCTCTGCATAGCAGACACACCTCACTTCTTGGACATCACTGAAGAATGTTCTGGTAAGTACATTTTTCAGGAATGAAAGCTTACTGCTCAGAACACTGAACATTAGAAACCTGGAACTATTTTGCCCATTAATATTTTTTGTTTTTGAGATGGAGTCTTGCTCTTGTCGCCCAGGCTGGAGTCCAGTGGCACAGTCTAGGCTCACTGCAACCTCTGCCTCCTGGGTTCAAGCAGTTCTCTTGTGCTAGCCTCCTAAGTAGCTGGGATTACAGGTGCCTGCCATCACGCCCAGCTATATTTCATGTTTTCAGTAAAGGTAGAGTTTTACCATGTTGGTGAGGCTGATCTTGAATTCCTGACCTCAGGTGATCTGCCTACCTCGGCCTCCCAAAGTGCTGAGTCTGTGTTATGGTCAGGCCCAAGACAGGGCCCAGCCAAGTCTAGAGTGATGGTCAGGGTAGGATCAAACCTAGGGTAGGACCAAGGCAGGGGCCAGACCAGGGTGGTGCCAAGGCGAAGGCAAGGACAGGGAATGGCCAGGGTAGGGACAGAACAAGGGCAAGGATAGTCCAGGTTCATGGAACAGTGAGGGGACAGGGTCAGGGCCATAGCACCACCGGCAACTGGACTGTGGCTAGGACAGTGACAGAGACAGAGTCAAGGCCAGAGCAGTGCAAGGCCAGGGTAATGTCATGCATTTCAGGGTCAGACAGGATCAGGACCAGGGAAAAACCAGGAAAGGCCTCAAGTGGGGCAGGGCCAGGACCAGGATCTAGGTTAGTGCCAGGGTTGGGCCATAACAGAGGGGCAAGGTCGAGGAAGGGCCTGAGTAGGATAAGGATCAGGATCAGGACCAGGGTTGGGGGCAGGACAAGGACTGTGACAAAGTAGGCTCGTGGAAGGGCATGGCCAGAACTGGTTCATAGAGAAGGCAGGGACAATGCTAAGGTAGGGCCAGTGCAGAGGCAGGGTCAGTGAATATCAAGGGTGAGACCAGGGCCAGGGCATAGCCAAGGTAGGGTAGGTCAGGGCGTAGGTACGACTGGGATGTTGTAGTGTCATTTCAATGCCAAGACAGGGCAAAACAGGGAAAGACGATGCTAGGACCAGAGCAGAGACAAGCCAAGGCTGGGCCAGGGCAATTCAGAGCCAGGATACCTCCAAGTCCAGTTCAGGACCATGGCAGGTCCAGGGCTGTTGCAAGACAAAGTGTAGGAGCAGGGCTAGGTCTTGGCTAGGGCCAGGTCCAGTTCAGGGCCTCGTCAAAGCTAGGTTAAGGGCCAAGGTAGGGTCAGGTCAGGGTCTAAGCCAGAGTGTTGGATGAGTGTTGGCCAAGGGCAGGACCAGGGCAAGGTGAAGATACAGCCAGGGCATGGCAGGGAAGGGTGGTTCAAGAGAAGAGCTATATCAGGACAGAGCAGGACCAGGACTATGGCAGAGTCAGAGCAGGACTTTGGCAGGACCAGGGACTAGGGATAGGTCAGGGTCAGGCCTGGATAAGAGCAGGGTTATGGTCAGGGATATGGCAGGGACAGGGTAGGGCCATGGTAGGGAAGGTCCAGAGCTAGGCCACACAGAGGGTAGAGAAAAAGCCAAGGTAGGGCGAGGACAGGTCCAGGGAGGGACCAGGGACAGGGCACAACCAGGGTAGGATAGCCAAGGGCAATGACACTACTGGGCCATGGCAGGGCCAAGTCAGTCCTGGGAGAGAGCAGAACAGGCAAGGCCATGGTGGCGACAGGGCAGGGAAGGGTCAAGGCAAGGACGGGACAAATCAGGCCCACGATATGTCCAAGTACAGGTCACAGAACAGGACCAGGATCATGAGCGTTGGCAAGTGTGGGGTCATGTCAGGACAAAAGGCAGGGTCATAGTGAAGGCATGGCAAGCCCAGGTCCAGGGAAGGGGTAGGGTATGCTAGGGCCAGTGTAGTACAGGGACAAGGAAAGGGCAGGGCAGATAGGGGTCAGGGCAGGGCCAAGACCATGACAGAGCAGGGACAGGGAAGGCCAAGGGTAAGGGCAAGGCCAGAGAAGGGCCAGAGAAAAAGCAAGCCAGGGAGGGTTGAAGCCAAGAACAGCCAGTTCAGAACCTGAGTCAGAGGAGGCCAAACGCAGGGCCAGGACAGAGCAAGACCAGGGTAGGGAGGGACATAGCAAGCCAGGGTAGGGCTAGGGCAAGGTTAGGGACATGAGAATGAAAGGACTAAAATCACACAGGACCAAGGCAGGGCTAGTGCCAGGGCAGAACCAGAGAATGACAGGGCCAGGTCAGGGTCAATTCAATGGCATGGGCAACGTCAGCACCATGCTATAGGCAGGGTAGGTAAATGCAGAGCCAAGGAGAGGCCAGGGTCAAAGCAGACAGAGGGTGGGTCCAGTGCCAAGGCACAGCAATTGCATGGCAAGTACTTTGCCGGAGCCAGTTTAGGTCCAGGTCAAGGTTGGGTCAGGGACAGGACCACTGCAGCTCAGGGCCAGTCAGGGTCCAGGGTAAGGGCAGAGCCAGGGCAGAACCAGGACAAGGAGAAAACAGAGATAGAGCCAGGGTAGGGTAGGGTTAGGGCAGAGTAGGACTAAGGTAGCACAGTGCTTGGCCAAAAGCAGGGTTGGACCATAGCAGGGGAAGGACAAGGATCAGGGCAAGGACAAACACTGGGCCAGGGCATGCTGCAGCCAGTACAGGGCCAGGATAGAGGATGACAGGAGGATGGCTGGAGGAGTGGGTAGGATCAGGACCATGGCCAAATGAGAGCCATGACAGAAGCAGGGCCGGGTAAGGATCCTCGTACTGGCAATGCAGGGCAAGCAAAAGGGCAGTGACCAGTCAGGACTGTGCCAGGGCAGGACCAGAGCCAGGGAAGGAAGAGGGTTGGGTCATGGTCAGGAAAAAATCAGGGGCAGGTTAACAGCCAGGGACATGACAGGACCAAGATGAGGGCCAGGACTGAGCAGAAACAGGGCAGGACCAGAGCCAGGTACAGGCCCATAACAGAGGAAGACAGTGCAAGACCAGGACCAGGAAGAAGGGAGGGCCAGGGTCAAGGCTGTGCCAAGACAGAGAGTGCCAGTGCAGTGTCATTTTAGGATGAGAGAAAGACCAGGGAATGGAAGGGCAGGGAATGTCCAGGACAGAGCCATGGTCCAGGACAAGGCAGGGTAAGGGTCAGGGCCTGGATAAGGGAAGGGTTAGGGCCAGGGATATGACAGGATCAGATCAGGCCAGGGCAAAAGTCAAGGCAGAGACAGGGTGGGACCAGAAAGCGGCTAAGGAGGGGCAGGGCCAGGGCACAAAACATGCAGGGTAAGTTAGGGCAATGGCATGACTGTTTCATGGCAGGAACAAATACAGCATAGTGCAGGAACAAGTACAGCATAGTGCAGGAACAAGGAAAGGTTATGGCAGAAAAAGCCAGGGAAATGTCAGGGCCATGGCAGTGCCAGGAACAGAAGGAGGGCAAGACCAGAGCCAGGGAAAGTCCAGGGACAAGAGAGGATCAGGAACATGGCAAGACAAGTGGGCAGGGTGAGGGCCATGGGCAAGTCAGGGTCAGGGTACTGGTTAATTCAGTGCCCGGTCATGGGTCAGCCAGGGCCGAACCAGGACTGGGGTCAGGCTGGTGCCTGGACAGGACCTGAGCTGGATCATGGCCAGTGAGAAACGAGAGGCAGGGTCACAACGAGTGTCATGACAGGGAGAAGACCAGGGAGAGAACAAAGTAAGACACAGGGAAGAATGAGGGTCAGGGCAGGGACATTGCAGGGACAGGACTTGACACAGGTCAAGGTCAGGCCCAGCACAAAGTCAGGGCAGGGCAGGGCTAGGTTAGCATAGAGTCAAACAGGGTAGGGCCAGTGTCAGAGCAGGTCCAGGAAAGGGCCAGGCTATGGCAGGACAGGCACATGGAAGCCCAGAGTTGTGATATGGGCAGAGCAGGGCCTGTAAAACGACGATGCCAGAAAGTGGCCAGGACAAGGGCAGGGCCAGAGAAGGGTGAGGGGCCAAGGCAATAGGAGGGCTAGGTTAGAACCAGAGCCTGCACAGGCTAAAGGTGGGGCTAGAGCCGGGAAAAAGCGGGTAAGGAAGACCAAGGTAAGGTCACAGCAAGGTCAGTGCCAAGGCAGGACTAGGATACATAGGGCTAAGGCAGACTAGGGAAGGGTAGGACCAGTGTTTTGCCAGGGCAGAAACAGGGTAGGGCAGGGTCTAATCCATGGAATACACAGGGCATGATCAGCACCATGTCATAGCCAGGGAAGGTCCAAGGACAATACTGGGCCAAGAGGGGCCAGGGCCAAACAAGCATAGGATGGGTCCAGTGCCAAGCACAGCCAGTGGGGGCCAGGGCAATGCCAGGGCCACCATTGGCCAGGACAAGGCTGGGTCATGGACAGAGCCAGACAAAGGGCAGTGCCAGGAAGTTTCTAGGGTAAGGGCAGGCCCAGGACAAGGCAAAAGTAGGGCAAGACAAAACACAGCCAGTGTAGGGCTAGGCCAGAGCAGGACTAAGGTAGCACAGGGCATGGCTACAAGCAGGGGAGGGTCATAGCAGTGACAGGTCTAGGAACAGGGTTAGGCCAAGCAGAGGGCACACTGTGTGGCAGGGACAGGGCAGGGGAGGTCAGGACTAGGACCAGTTCATGGACAGATTAGTCCTGGGGTCTGCCCAGGGCAAGACCAGGGCAAGTTCATGGAGAAGGGAGGGCCAGGGCCAAGGCAGAGCCAGGCTAGAACATGACCAGTGCAAGACTGATGCAGGGGAAGGTGAGGCCAGAGCACTGAAGGAGTTAGGGCCAAGCTCAGGAATATTGCAGGAGCATGCCCAGGGCACAACGAGAGCTAGGCTATAGAGAAGGCAGAGCAAGTGCCAAGGTAGGGCCAGGTAGTTCCAGGGTTTAGTGACAGTGAATCCTAAGTACTAGGGCTGAGGCAGGGTCAGGGAAAATCCAGGGCTGAGTCAGGGTTACATCAAAGACAAGGCCAAGGACGGACCAAGAATATTCAGGGCCAGGGAACAACTAAGGAAGGGTCAGGCAGGGCAGTGGAAAGGCCAGTCCATGGCAGGGCCAGATCAGCACTGCGGCAAGATAGAGCCAGGCCAGGATAGCACAGGACAAAGGTAGGGCTGGTGCAATGAAGGGACAAGGTCAAGGCAAAGAAAGAGCATCACCAGGGCCGCGGCAGGACGAGTAACAGGGCTGGGGCCGGGAAAGTGACATGGCCAGGGTGGAGGCTAGGGCAAGAACAGCACATCAGAGTAGGGCCTGGCAAATAAGAGCCCGGACAGTGTCAGGGTCCATGATAGGGCCAGGGCTGTGGCAAGACCATGACCAGGTCTAGGACAAGTCTGAGGGAGGGCTATGACAGGGTCAGCGCCATGGCAGTACCAGGGTCAGGAGCAGGGATCAGGCCTGGTTCAGGGGCAGGGTGGGGTCCAAGGTAGGGCAGGGCAAATTGGAAAGACCAGGACCAGAGCGAGATCAGGGACAGGGCAGAACTAGGATAGCACAGGGCCAGGGCCATGCCAAGATCAACATAGAGCCAGGGGCCAGGCCAGGCCAGGGCCAAGGTTGGCCAGGAACAGGGCCAGAGCAAGGGTAGGGCCACAGAGAAGGAAGGACTAGCAAGAGTCTAGAGCAAGGGCAGGGCTAGGGCATTTCAGAACCAGGAGGAAGCAAAGGCAGGTACAGGGCAGACCAAGACCAGGTTAGTTACAGGGAAGGGGTAGCGTAGGAAAGAGCACGGCCCAAAGCAGGGCAGTGCCATAGTAGGCTCAGGATTACGAATAGGGCCAGGAAAAGCAGAGGGCCATGGTATGGTGGCATCAGGACATTGTATGACTGGGTAGGACCATGTCATCGACAGGGTAGTTCCAGCATCAGCCTGAGGAAGGTCCAGGGCAAGGCCAGGGAAAAGGCGTGGCTAAAGCCATGCCAAGGCACAGACCTCCAGTACAGGGTCAATGCAGGGCAAGACCACGACTAGAGAATCAAAGGGTACTGAAGAGCAAGGGAAGGTCCAGGGCAGGGTTAGGGGCCTGGATCTAGGATGGTCTAGGGCCAGAGCTATGGAAAGGCCTGGGCGCACGTCCTTGGCTAAATAAGGGCAGAGTCAAGGCAGGTCATAGAGAAGACAGGGCAAAAGCCAAGGCAGGTTCAGAGCACATCCAGGGAGGAGCTAGGGCAGGCTGGGTACAGGCACAACCAGTGCAGGGTAAGACTAGGCCATGGCACACATGGGTCATGGTAGGACAGGGAAAGAGCAGTATAAGCATGGCCTTGATGGACCAGGGCAGAGACAGGTCAAGGCATGGCTGGGACAAATCAGGCTCAGGAGATATCCAAGTCCAGGTCACGGCCAGAACATGACCAGGACAGTGACCACTGGCAGGCCTGGTGCCATGACCAGACTCAGCAGGAGCAGCAGGGCCAGAATCAAACGATGGCCAGCACAGGTCCAGGGCAGGCGACAGGGTAGCACATGGAAAAGACAGGGCTGTGTAGGGCCAGGGAAGTGGGTAGTGTAGTGCCCAGTCAGGGCTGGACCAGGGCAGGACTGGGACTGTTATGGCTAGGGAAAATCCAAGGGCACGTCAGTGCCAGGGACATGACAGGACCAAGACTAGGGCCAGGAGAGGGCCAGAAATGGCAAAACATCTATTAGGGCCGGCATAAAGCAGGGCCAGAAAGGGGCCAGGAAAAGGTCATGGCCAGAGAATACATAAGGAATAGGCAGGGCCAGGAAGGGGCCAAGGCACAAGCAGGACCAGGGCAGAACTAGAGCCAGAGTAGACCAAAGGGAAGACCTGGGTAGGGGAAGGGAAGGACAGGGAGGACCGTGGCAGACTAGGATAGCGTAATTCCAAGACAGAATTATGGCATGGCAGGGAAAGGCAGGGCAGTGTCAGAACAATTGCATGGATAGGACCGAGTCAGCATTGTGCCACAACAAGGGCAGGTCCAGGGACAATGCAGGGCCAAGGAGAGGCCAGGGCAAAAGTAGGAGAAAGTGGGTCAAGTGCCAATGTATGCCTGGTGCAGGCCCAGGGCATTGCGAGGACCAATGTGGGCTAGACCAAGGTTGGGGCAGGGAGAGAGTCAGAGAAAGGGCAGGGACATGGAGGGCCCAGAGCAAGGGAAGTGCCAGGGCAAACCAGGCCAAGGATAATTCAAAGTTTCGATGAGGGCAGGGTATGGCTGGGGTAGTGCCAGGGCAGAGGAGGATTAAGGTAGCACAGGGCATGGCCAAAAACAGGGCAGAGTCATAGCAGGGACAGTAATAGGAACAGTGCCAGGGTAAGCACTGGGCCCATTGCATGTCAGGGCCAGGGCGGAGGAGGGCAGGGTAAGACCAGAGTTTGTCACAGGCAGAGTAGACTTGGGGTTAGTCTAGGGCCGGGCCAGGGCAAGGTCAGGGAGAAAGCAGAGCCAGGGTAGAGCAGAACCAGTGCAAGGCCAGTGTGGGGTGAGGGCAAGATTAGGTAATGGAAGGGAACGACTATGGAGGCTCAGGGTCAGGACAAGGGTAGGGGTATGGGCAGTAATGTGCAGGACCACAAGCAGGGCCAGAGCTCTGCCAGAACAGGGAAGGGCAGAGCAGAACTAGAGCCATGTCATAGAGAGGACAGAACAAGTGCCAAGCCAGAGCTAAGGCAGTGCCAGTGCAGGTCCAGGACAGGGGCAGGATAGGACATGGCTAAGTCAGGGTCAGGGTGGGGCCAGGGCAGAGCCAGCACAGGGGGAGGATAGGACATGGACAAGACAGGGTCAGGATGGGGCCCAGACAGCCCCAGGTGTAAGGTTGGTCCAGAGCAGAGCACTGCAGGACCAGTTCCAAGGCAGGGCAGGTTTAGGCTAGGGCCAGGCTGAATGCCAAGGCCAAACTCAGAGCAGATCCATGGCAGAGGCAGGACCAGGACATGGCAGACCCAGCATCTCAGAGGGCCAAGGAAAGACCATGGCAGGTATGGGCTAGGGCAGGGACAGGGCCAAGAAAGTGCCAGACCAGAACGGGGCCAGCCAATAGAAAGGAGAGGCCAGAGATCGGGCAGGACCAAGTTAGTGTCAGGACTATGGCAGGATGAGTGCCAGTGTGAGGGCCATGGCCAAGTTAGGGCCTGGACACAGCCGTAGCATAGGCAGTATAGGGCAGGGTCTAGTCAGCGCTGGATTATGGCAGGACCAGAAGCAGGGAAGGGCAAGATGCAGAGTGGGACCAGGGCTGCTACATGGCCAGAGAAAAACCAGGGGTAGAGTCACAGCCATGGACATCACAAAACAAAGACCAGAGCCAGAAGTAGTGCAGGGCCATGGATTGGGACATGGCAATGTCAGGGTCAGTGCAGGGTCAGGGCAGGATAGGAATAGGGTAGTGCACAGCCAGGACACGGCAGGGCCAGTGTAGAGAAAGTAAGGACCAGGGGATGGCAGAGTAGGTGTAGGATAGGTCTGGGTTGGGACACGGACCAGGCGGAGCCCACAATGCAGGACTAGGAAGGGGCTAGGGCAAGGACAAGTGCAAGGCCAGAGAAGGACCAGGTAAAAGGCAAGCCCAGGGAGGAGCCAAGACAAGGGCTGGGCCAGGTCAGAATCAGAACCAGGGCCGACCAAAGGGAGTGCCAGGGCAGGGCAAAGTCAGGATAGGGAGGGCCATGGCAGACCAGGTTAGGACCAGGGAAAGCTGAGGGCCGAGGCAGAACTAGGGTAGCACAGAGCCTGGTAATGAGTGGGGAAGGCAGGGCCAGGGCAGAACCAGTGCATGGTAGGAACAGGACAGGGTAGGGAAAGTGCTGTGCCATAGCTGTGGTAGGTCCAGGGAAGACACAGAGCCAAGGAGGGGCCAGGGGAAAGACAGGCATGGGTCCAATGCCAAGGCCTGGCCAGTGTGGGGCCAGGGAAAGTCCAGGGCCTGTGTAGGGCCACGTCAAACTTGGGGCATGGACAAGGCCAGAGCAAGAGCATGCCTAGGGAGGTTCCAGTGTAAGGGCAAGGCTAGGGAAGAACCATTACCACAACAAGGCAAAGGAAATACCAGGGAAGGTTATGGCCAGCATAGGGTCAGGGAAGAGCAGAAGTAAGGTAGCACAGGGCATGGATAAAAGCAGGGAGGGTTAGAGCAGGAGTAGGGCTAGGAAAAGGGCCAAGAAAACACTGGGCCCAGTGCATGATAGGGTCAGGGCAGAGGAGGGCAGGGTCTGGGCCATGTCATGGACAGAATAAGCCCAGGATTAGCCAGTGCAGGTCCAGGGCAAGGCCGGGGAGAAGAAGGTATATCCAGGGTAGAGCAGGATCAGTGCTAGGTCAATGTAGGGTGAGGATAAGGCCCAGGGCACAAAACCACAGGGTAATGGTGGGTCAGGACCAGGTCAAGGGTAGAGCAACAGCTAGGATTATGACAGGACTAGAGCCAGGGCAGGGCAAGAGAAGGGCAAGACCAGAGCCAAGCCATCGTGTGCGTAGAGGAAGTTCTAAGACATAGCTGGGTAGTACCAGGGCTGAGTGACACTGAGACCTGAATGCAAGGGCTGAGGCAGGGTCAGGGAAGGTGCAGGGCTGAGTCAGGGTTAGATCCAAGACAGGGCCAGGGCAGGATCAGAACCTGGACCAGGCCAGGACACAACCAGGGCAGTGTTAGGCAGGGCAATGGGAGGAGTAAAGAATGGCAAAGCCAGGTAAGCACCACCACTGGCAGGGCCAGTCCAGGATAGCATAGGTTAAAAGCATGGCAGTTCCAATAGAGGGGCAGGGTCCAGAACAGGGCCAGAGAAGCTCCAGGGCAGGGCTGGGACAGGGACCAGGAAAGGGAAATGTCAGGACCAAGGCAAAGACAGAGCAGGACCAGGGCCAGGGTTGTAGTAGGACCGGCAATAGAGCTAGGGCCAGGACAGTGGTGGGGCCAGGGTCAAGGTTAGGACCAGAGCAGCATACTAGGGTAGGGTCCAGGAAATCAGAGCCAGGACAGGGTCAGAACCAGGGCCAGGGCAGGGTTAGGATAAGACCTTAATCAAGGGAAAGGTCAGTGCCAGGGTCCATGCCAGGGCGAGGGCAAGACGAGGGTCAGGAGCAGGGACAGTAGTGGTCCAAGGTGGGGGCACAGGCCAGGTCTGGGCTAGGGACAGGGTAATGGCTGGGCAGAGCCAGGGCAAAGGGTCAAGTCTCGGTTCAGTGCAAGGTCAGGGACATGGAAGGACTAGGATAGCACAGGATCAGGGCTGGTTCAGCAAAAATGCAGGGAGAAGGACAGAGTAAGGACTGAGCCAAGCAAAACTAGAACCAGGAAAAAGCAAAGGCACGGCAGTAAGGTTAAGGTAGGGCCAGAGCATGTCAACTATAGCAAGGGTATGGTCAAAATCAGGACAGGGCCATAGCCAGGGTAGGAGTAGGAACAGGGTCAGGGCAAGCACTGGGCAAGGGTCTGGTGAGGCCAATTCAGGGCCAGTACAGAGGAGGACAGGACAGGGGAAAGGGGTATGTTATGTACATGGTAGGTCCAGGTCAGGGCCAAGGCCAGCTAAAGGCTAGGGAGAAGGCAGGGCTGGTGCCAAGGCTGTGCCAAGGCAGAGAGAGCTAGTGAAGTGTCAGCGCAGGGCGAGGGCAAGACCAGTGCAATGAAGATCAAGGGAAGGGCCAGGCTGGACCAGGGCAGGTAGATGGCAGGGCAGGGCAGATTAGAACCCATCTAGGCCAGGGCAGTGTTATGGTCCAGGGCAGCTAGGGCCAGGGATATGATAGGAACAAGGCCCTAGATGTACCAGAAACAGGGTAGTACCCAGTCTAGGGCAGAGACGTGGCAGGACCATGGGCTTGGACCAGGACAAGGTCAGGGTCATGACAGAGCACAGTCAGTGTAGCTCAAGGACAGGACCAGGTGATGTCAGGGCACGGACAGGAAGAGCAGGGCCAGAACATGAACAGAACATTGCTTACAACAAGGCAGGGCTAGAGAGGGGCCAGGGCAAGGCCAGATTAGCTAGGATCATGGAAGTCCAGGGTAGGGCCAGGGTAAGTTCAGGAGTAATGTAGGACAGTGATGACACAGAGCCACGGGATTGCTGGAGACGGACATGGTCAAGGCAGAACCAGGATATGGCAGAGCAGGGTTATGTCTTTGCATGGACAGGGCAGGGTCAGTGCCATGCTATAGCCAGACGGGTCCTGGGACAATGCAGGGCCTAAGAGGGGTCAGAGAAAGGGCAGGTATAGGGTGGGTCAAGTGCCATCGCATGCCCGGTGCATGGCCAGGACATTTCCATGGCCAGCGTAAGGCCAGGCCGTGTTGGTTCAGGGATCAGTGTTAGGGATGGTCCGGGGAAAGGGCGGGTCTAGGGCAGCACCAGGACTGTTACAGTATAAAGGCTGGTCTGGGGCAGGGTACGGCCAGAGTAGGGTAAGAGCAGAGCAGGACTAAGGTAACAGAGGGTCTGGCCAAAGGCAGCATAGGACCAAAGCAGGGGCCAGACTAGGAGTAGTGCTTGGGCAAGCACTGAGCCCAGGGTATGGCAGCTCCAGGGCAGATGAGGGCACAGCAGTGATACAGTCATGAGATAGAGTGGTCCCAGGTCAGGGCCAGTGCAAGACCATACATGTCCAGACCCAGAGAAGGCGGGGCCTGAACCAAGGCAGTGCCAAGGTAGAGCAGGAACAGTGTAAGAACAGTGCAGGGTGAGGGCAAGGCTAAGGCACACACACAACGGCAGGGCCAAGGCAGGTCAGTACCAGGACAAGTGTAGAGACAGGGCCTCGAATATGGCAGGACAAGGGCAAGGTCCAGAGCTGTGCTAGGGTAGGGCAAGGGCAGGGCAGGGACCAGAGCCAGATCATAGAGAGGTATGGTGGGGCCAGTACAGGGCCAGTTCAGGGTCAGGGCTATGGCAGGATGAGTGGGGCAAGTGCCATGGTCATTCACATTGTGCTAGGACTGAGTGAAACGGAGCCCTGAGTGCAAAGGCTGAGGAAGGGCCAGGGCTAAGTGAGGGTTAGATCCAGAACAGGGCTACGGCAGGATCAGGGAGGGGTCAGGGACATGGGAAGACCACAACAAACCCAGGGCATGGTTGGGCAACATGATGGAAGAATCAGGTCATGGCAAGGCCAGTTTGGCACCAGCACAGAGCAGAGACAGGCCAGGATCGTACAGGACAAAGACAGGGCAGTTCCAGTGCAGGCGGTCCAGACCAGAGTGAGAGAAGCACTGGGGCAGGGCCAGGGCCAGGACCAGGACCAGGACCAGGAAAGAAAAAGTCAGGACCAAATTAAGGCACAGCAGGGCTAATGCTAGGGCCAGGACAGTGACAGTGCCAGTGTCAGGGCTAAGGCTAGGGCAGTGTATCAGGGTAGGGCCCAGGCAAATCAGAACCAGGACAGTGTCAGGGCCAGGCTAGGGTCAGGTAAGGACTTAAGCAAAGAAGTGTCCATGCCAGGGCTTGTGCCAGGACCAGGACAGGGGTAGATCCATGGCCAGGTCTAGGACATGGCTGGGGCAGGGCAATGTTAGGGCCAGAACCATGGAAGGACCATGGTCAGGAGCAAGGGCAGTGGCAGTCAAAGGTCAGGGCTGGGGCCAGCTCTTCACTAGGGACAGAGTGAGGGGCAAGGCAGGCAGGGTCAGGAAAAAGGGCAAGACCAGGAATAGGGCAAGATCAAGACCAAGGTAGAATTAGGATGGCACAGAGCCAGGCCAGTATCAGTGCACGGCCATGGGCCATGTCCTTGCCATGGACAGAGCAGGTCCCACAACAAGGCAGGTCCAGAAAGGGACCATGGCAAAGACAAGGCCAGAGAAGGGCCAGGGAAAAGGTGGGTCCAAGACTGATCCAGGGGTAGGATGAATGCAAGGGCAGAACCATGGAGAAGGCAGTACCAGGGAAGATCCAGAGCAAGGGCAGGACCTGGGCAGAACCAAGACCAGGACAAAGGAAAGGTAGGGACAGCACAGAAGGCCAGGTTAGGGCCAGGGACAATGCAGTACAGGGCTAGGATAATGCAGGGCAGGGCCATAATAGAGGCAGGACTAGAAACGGGGCCAGGGTAAGCCGTGGGCCAAGTTATGGTGGGGCCAGTACAGTGCCAAGATATAGGGTGATAGAAAAGGGCCAGGGTTAGGGCAAGACCATTGAGAAGATAGGAACAAGGCTGTGTGAAGACAGATTGGGCAAGTGCAGGAATGCAGGGCGAAGGCAAGGTCAGAACACGGGAGAGCAAGGGAAGGGCAAGAGCAGGTTTGGGGTCAAGGCTTTGATAATGGCAGGGCTAGGGTTTGGCCAGGACAGGGCTGGGATAGAGCAAGTAGGTTGGGCCAGGGAAGGACACTGCAGGACCAGGCCAAATGCCAAGGGCATGATCAGAGCAGGGCCAGTGAATGGCAGGGCTGGCATAGCAGAGGGCCACGGAAAGGCAAGTGTAATTAGGGGCCTGGGCAGGGCCAGAGCCAGGGCACACTGAGGGCCAAGTAAGGGTCAAGTCTATGGCAAGATGAGGGGCAGGCTAAGGGCCATGGCCAAGTCAGGTCCAGGCCAAGGGAAAGACCCTGACATGGGTAGTGTAGGGCAGGGCAGGGGCCGAGTAATAGTCTGGGCTGGGGAAGAGCAGGGACAGAACCGGGCAGGGCCAGAGACAGGACAGGACTGGGGCTGGGTCATGGCCAGGGAAAAACCAGGGGTAAGGTCACAGTCCAGGGACGGGACAAGACAAATTCCAGGAGCAGAAACAGGATCAGGGTAGACTCAGGGTAAGGGCAGGGACATGGCATGGCCAGTATAGGGTCAGCGAAGATTCAGGTAGGGTAGCTGAGAGCCAAGGCAGGACAGAGCCAGTGGAGAGTAAGGACAGGGTCAGGATGGCATTGCAGGAACATTGAAGGTCCCACAATAAGGCAGGGCCAGAAAGGAGCCAGGGCAAGGGCGAGGGCAAGTCTACAGAAGGGTCAGGGAAAAGGCAGGGTCAGGGAGTGGCCAAGTCAAGGGCAAGATTAGGTCAGAACTAGAGCCAGAGCAGATGAAAGGAAGTGCCAGGGTGGGCAAGACCAGGGTAGGGAGGGACATTGCAGGCCAGGGTAGGGTCTGGGCAAGGTCAGGGGTGAGGGAGGACTAGGATAACACAGGTCCAGGGCAGAACCAGGGCATGGTAGTTCCAGGGCAGAACATGGTCAGGTAAGTGCTGTGCCATAGCCAAGGCAGATCCAGGGACAATGCAGGACCAAGGAGGGGCCAGGGAAAAGGGAGGCCTAGGGTGGGTCCTGTGTCAGTGGATGCCCAGTGTAGAACCAGGACATTGCCAGGGCCAGTGAGAGTTCACAGCAGTGGCACAGCCAGCGCAGAACCAGGACTAGGAAAGGTCAATGGCTGGGCCCGGGCAGAGTAGGGCTAGGGCAGAGCATGACTGAGGTAGCACAGGGCATAGCCAAGAGCAGGGCAGAGGCATAGTAGGGCCAGGACTAGGAACAGGGCCAGGGAAGCACTGGGCCCAGCACATGGCAGGGCCAGGACAGAGGAGGGCAAGGAAGGACCACGGTAATGTCATGGACAATGTAGGTCAGGTGTCAGTCCAGGGCAGAGCCAGGGCAAGGCAGAGCCAGCGTAGTTCAGGACCAGTTCAAGGCAAGACCAGGACACAGAGGGAAGAGCCAAGTAGGGCCAGGGCCAGGAATATGGTGGGATCAGGACCAGGGCTGTGCCAGGGTAGGGCAGGACCAGAGTCAGGCCATAGAGATGGCAGGGCAATTGCCAAGGCAAGGCCAGATTGTGCCACTACTGAGTGACACTGAGCCAAATGCAAGGGCTGAGGCAAGGTCAGGGAATGTCCTGGGCTGAGTCATGTTTGATTCAATACAGTGCTTGGGCCTGGCCAGGGAGGGTTCAGGTCCAGGATAGTGTTGGGGTGGGCAATGGGAGGACCAGGACAAGGCAGGGCCAGCTTAGCACTAACACAGGGCAGAGCCAGTCCAGGATAGCACAGAGCAAAGGCGCAGGACAAAGGCAGCACAGGTACAATGCAGGACCAGGGTCCAGACCAGTGCCAGAGAAATGCAGAGGCAGGGACAAGGCTGGGACCAGGACCAGGGAAGGGCAATGTCAGGACCAAGACAAAGCCAGAGCAGGGCAAGGACTATGACAGGACCAGCAACAGGGTTAGTGGCAGGGCTATGTATGGGGTTAGGGCCAGAACCATGTAGCAGGGCAGGGTGCGCAGAAACGGAAAACAATTTGTTCTTCTATAATAGGGGATGTGGCATTTTGGAGTCCTAGCTGGGCTGGGTGGGCCATTAAGATAGGTAGAGTTTGCTCTATAATTTAACTTTGACAAAGTTATGTAATTATTTTACTGATATTTTCTTGAAAGAGTTGCAGGGTTTATGGGATTGGCTTGAAACCAGTTTCTGGAGATTTGAATCCTTCATTTTTCATTTAAGATTTTACATAGGCTGACTGTTTGAATGTGTAATAAAACGGGAACAGCTATAAAGTCATTCTAAGTTGTTACTTAATTGTTCAATGGGAAAACTTTCATTTTAGTCATGGAAAATTAAGGCTGACAGCTCATTTCAGATGCATAGTAGATAGAAAACAACATTTTAAGGCTAAACTTTGTATGCATTATTATCAATAATTTAACATCACACCCATACACCCCCCTACTGAATGAATAATTGGAATACATGAATGAATATAAATGAATAATTGGAAACACATTTGAATAGGTAGAAAATAAAATCTAGTGTGCAATAATTTGCTCCTGCAGAGGAAGTTGTAAAAATTTATGTAAGGAAAAACCTTCATGAATCTGGAAGGCTATGTGTTATTTGATGCCAGTTTCTGACTCTGCAGAAGTGGCCAGATTAGAAAGTGATGCTTCAATCACAGAACTCAAATGATCAGATCCATGAGCCAGTGGGTAGAAATCTAGAGCAGAAAACTCAAGGCAAAGAATCACCTTAAGAATTGGAAGGGCTCTAAAAAGTCTCCTTGATTTATCAAATGTCAGAAAAATGATGGTGTAAAATTGTTTATTTCCTTCAAAACATACAAGTTAAATGGTTCCTAATGACTGGCTTTTGTTAATAACAAAGAAAAGCATGCCTCTTGATGGCAACCATACAAAATAAGTCAGTGTAAAATTAACCATAAGGAAAGTGAAGGTCAAGGGCTGAAAAATTACTGATGAAGTTCTGATTTTCAGACCCAGTGAAAATTAGGAAAGAAGTCTCAAAGAATGAAGTGGGGTACCACCTGCTGGGAAACCTATAGCAGGTTGAAATAGGAGGCTAGTAGGAGAGGACAAGCAGTGCAAGTCATAAAGGACATAAAGGACATGCAGAAATCTAATGTGTAGAAATGACATTAAGTCAACCTATAACCAATATCTTGAATTACTATTTTATAGGACTGAGGCATAAATTGTTTAATGAGATGATTTTTATGTGTCCTTTCTATAAAAGATGGGAGAAATACTCATTCAATGAAAGCATTCTTACAGGAATTGGAAGAAGAGGATTTAGTAAATATAGTATAAGTATGATTACTAAGAAAGAAATAATCAGGTTTTTAGTAATAATGGGTGACTAAATATGGAGGCGGGTCTGGGTATTGTTATTCTGGGCCAGGCTACAAAATGTCAAAAAGATCAACAAAATAGACCACTAGCAGATTAAAAAAAAAGAGAGATCAAATAGATGCAATAAAAAAATGATAAAGGGGATATCACAACAGATTCCATGTTTACTCTGTCATCATCAGTTTTATTGTGTCATTTTCCTGCTCACAAGTTTCCAGTGGTTCCTTATCTATCTCTCAAATGTCGTCCCCAAATATTCCTGTATCCAACCCCTGGACTTCAGGCAAACCAGTCCATTTCTCATTGCATTCTTGCAGTCATGCTTTAATCATACAGCTCTGCTGCCTGAAATAATTTCTCCCTCCCTAAACCTATGATTGTTGTTCTTTTTACATACAGGCATCATCTCATAACTATAGATCTATAGCGTTGGTCCTCATTATACTCAGAGATTGCTTAAGAATATAACCTTCAGGAGTGCAGAAATCTTGCCTGCCTTGATCTGATCACTGACTTATCTCCAGCACAGAGGAAATATGTATTATTTGGGGAATAAATTAATAGTGTGCTCCTGGAAATTTTCCTTTCTTTTTACATTTTGCATTTTGATGTTTTCCACATATGCTTGTATGATACTTTCCCCTCAAAAAAAGGATGAAATATTTTCTAACATCCACAATTGTCAGGAAAGAGTATCAAATAGAATACATGTTTGAGATATGAGAGATACTGTAGATCCTCCCCTAAAAAAGCAAACTCTTAGGGAACTCAGCCAAAATGCAGATATCTATATATATCTATACATATATAGATAGAGAGTAAGTTAATACAGATGGAGAAAGTCCAATTGTTAGTACCTTAAAGACAAGGTCCAGGGGGACCTTGTAATAACTTTATGATTATGGTAATGAACGCTGTCTTTCCTCACCTTTAGCCCTACATCTCACCTTCATCACTGAGACTCTCAAAAGCCATCTGCATCAGTTCACATGTGCCTTGACTTCTTTTTTTTTTTTAATTAATCTGGCTAGTGGTCTATTTTGTTGATCTTTTCGAAAAACTACCTCCTGGATTTATTGATTTTTTTGAAGGGTTTTTTGTGTCTCTGTCTTCTTAAATTCTGCTCTGATCTTAGTTATTTCTTGTCTTCTGCTAGGTTTTGAGTTTTTTTTTTTTTTATTCACTCCTCTAGCTCTTTCAATTTTTTTGATTTGTATATCCCTTTTTAGGGCCACTGCTCATTTGCTCCTGTTTTTAGGCTCATCATAAATTTTGACTCTTGGACCCATCCCCCCACAGAGAACTAGGT
The DNA here is from genome assembly GCF_049354715.1 of Callithrix jacchus. NCBI lineage: Eukaryota > Metazoa > Chordata > Mammalia > Primates > Cebidae > Callithrix > Callithrix jacchus. The sequence continues at coordinate 158,685,410 of NC_133508.1, read as the reverse complement.
ACATGAGAATTTCTACTTGAAGACTTCACTGATACAAAATCAAGATATTTTCAGTATGGGTCCAACGCTTACTCTTTCACTCACGTCCCAGAAAACTTGTTTCTGTCTGTTCTCCCAGCTTGCCTACATTCTCTTTATATATGTTGATTTCAGACGTTAAAATGGTCAAAAGAAAGCTCAGTCTACTAGAAAAAAGTTAGGATTAAGTTTAATAACCTATCCCAGTGTCTGAAAAATCCTGGCCACAAATAATGAAATCCTAGTGGCCTTGTTTGGTGGACTAAACAATGTTTCTCGTGTGTCTGTTCTCCTCTGTTTTCCTTATTCTCTGTCATTATATTTGTATGCACATGCACGTGTGTGTGTGTGTGTGTGTGTGTGTGTGTGTGTATGTACGTGCCTGAGCACATGCAGATAAGTGTATACACACACAAAACTTTCACACCTCATATTCTGACCTAGCATGAGGCTTATGTCAAATTGGTTATTGGAGAGATACAGATTGGCCTCCAGAGAGAATAATTACAGTTTGCTTCTTGGGCACAAGATGGGATGTGGGGATATCATACTCCCATCTACATGATTAATTGCCTTATCAGATTACAAGCAGTCTTAGAAAATATAACTAATGAAACATCTAAAGCTTTAGATTTGATAGCTGTACAATCTACACAAGAAACGCAGTCTGTCAAAAGAGACTAGCATTAGATTATCTGCTGGACTCAGAAGGAAGAGTCTGTGGTAAATTTAACTTGTTGAGAAGCTAACAACAATGGACAGGTAGTTGTGGAAATCACTGCCAAGATGAGAAAGTTATGCCCAAGTTCCAGCTTGAACCTGGAAAAGGTTGAACTTCAGACTCGTTTTTGGTTGACGGTTCCCATCCTTTGGTCAAATTCAAGACTCTCATAGGGACCATAGTACTTATATTAGGTGCTCTCATATTCCCTTGTTTATTGCCACTCCTGTTTAGGAGTATACAGTTGACCGTAGAGGCAGTGATGGCAAAAACACATACAATGGCACTAAGTAGGCATCAGCCATTATCCACAGAAAAAACTTTATCTCATGAAAAGGCAGAAGGCTATTAAATTGACAAGTATTTTATAGGGTATATTCCTTTCCCATCTCTCCCCTTCCTCAACTTGTATGTGCCTCACAAAACACAGATGTGTGAGGATGAAGTAAACAGGCTAAGCCTTAAATATGACTTGCAAAATAATGTGCTAGGGTGTAATATATAAATCCTACCTAGGCAGGAGCAAAAGGTGCAGGAAAGAACTCTAGGTTTAACTCCTAACTAGCTTACTCATGCTTCTCTCCAAGAGAGAAGCCAAAAATGTGCCCCCGGGGTGGATGGCTACTTAGTGACAGGTAAGACTCTCTGAAAGATGAGAGCAACCTAAGGCAGGCGTCGCCATGGGGAGGCCAACAAAGGCTAAAGTCATAGCAACAGCCAGTCTGCTCCCATGAAGGAACCGAGCAGCACTAGGAGCAGATGTACCAGCAGTGTAATTCACAGGCAAGCAAGTTGCCTGTGTGCCCCCAGGCGGATGGCTGGTTAGCCAATGATGGGTAAGACTCTCTGAAAGATGAGAGCAACCTAAGACAGGCACAGCCGTGGGGAGGCCAGCAAAGGCTAAATTCATACTAGGAGCAGATGCACCAGCAGTGTAATTGACAGGCAAGCAAGTAGGTTGCCTGTGTGCCCCCCAGGTGGATGGCTGGTTAGCCAATGACGGGTAAGACTCTCTGAAAGATGAGAGCAACCTAAGACAGGCACAGCCGTGGGGAGGCCAGCAAAGGCTAAATTCATACTAGGAGCAGATGCACCAGCAGTGTAATTGACAGGCAAGCAAGTAGGTTGCCTGTGTGCCCCCCAGGTGGATGGCTGGTTAGCCAATGACGGGTAAGACTCTCTGAAAGATGAGAGCAACCTAAGACAGGCACAGCCACGGGAGGCCAGTAATGGCTAAAGTGATAATAAAAGCCAGGCTCTCTCCTATAGGAACCAAGCAGCACTAGGAGCAGATGCACCAGCAGCGTAATTGACAGGCAAGCAAGTAGGTTGCCTGTGTGCCCCCCAGGTGGATGGCTGGTTAGCCACTGATGAGTAAGACTCTCTGAAAGTTGAGAGCAACCTAAGACAGGCACAGTTGTCGGGAGGTCTTCAAAGGCTAACGTGATAGCAAAAGCCAGTCTTCTCCCATGAAGGAACCGAACAGCACATGCACCAGCAGTGTAATTCACAGGCAAGCAAGTTGCCTTTGAGGAGACTTGGACTCTGCATTCTGTTCATAAAAAAGGATGTAAAAGCTTTCTGATAATAGTATCTAGATTTAAAAAAAAAAAAGCTTTTAAAGGGGGAAAATGTGGAAGGGAACTAAAATGAAATTGAATAGAATATAGTTTAAATAATAAGCATATAAGTGGTAGTTAAAAGTAAAGGTAAAACAGACTGGGAACTCCCCTCTTTACATAGATAAGTGCACCAGAGCACATCTTTAAGTCGGCAGCCAGCATATTCCTGCATTTCCTGTTCTTCTGATCTTCCTGGATCACCTCCCCCTACTTTTTACCCCTTACCTCAACTGCAAGGTTATAGAGTCAAATGACCAGGAAGCTGAATTTTGTAAAACCTGATTGTCTTTGTCTGAAACTGACTTCCTGCCTCAATTTCCAGCCTCAAACCGCATATAAGCTGAACTGCCTGTTTTGTTAGGCTCCCTGACCATTTTAGGCATGAACATGCTGTCATCCTGGGTGCCCAGGCATCTGAAATAAAGTTCTCTTCTGTCTCAAAAAAAAAAAGAAAAAAAGCTAGTAAACTTTTATATACCCAATACATCTAGATTCCAGTTTTTATTTTGTCATATTAGTTTTATCTATGTCTGCCTCTCCTTCTTTTCGACTGAACCGTTTAAAAATAACTTGCAGTTGCAATAAAACTTTATTTTTGAACACTTCAGGATGTATATTCTAAGAATGTCAACTTCGGTTTTGAAAGAAATCAAGAGCAAATGTGTTTCACTTAGTGATATAGGTAGGCTTTTTAGACCCTTAGGTTGCCTGATGGTCAAATGTACTTATCTTTCCTCCTACCATATAATACCTTTCGTGTTCATATTTGATATTTATTGCTTGGAGCGTTCCAGTGTATAAACTAGATTCATGCAAATAAAAACACTGAGTATAAAAGAGGCCTACTGAGGTTTTATGGATACGAAAAAAGCTAAGAAAGGATGAATGAAAACAGAACAGTGGAGCAGAGATTGTATTTGCATAGGGGAAATTTAATGATTGGATCAAGTGGTCCTCAGTATGTCTGACCATAAGTGATCATATGGCCTTGGAAATTGGGAAGTAGGCCAAGATTATGTTCTGCAATGGACTTTATGAATGACTTCCTTTGTTTCTTATACCATCCACATCTCTCACGGAAAAAAGCAGTATGGATATGGGATTTGGGTGAACATACGAGGTCTGTGTCAAAGTAGAAGGGATTTCAAAGTCACCCTGTGTGCTCTTGGTTACAATTGTGTTGTTAAAGTGCTTTGCAACTTGAAAGAGCTATTGAGAGAATAAAGCTTGTTAGGAGAGATCATTGCAGCTCATGGTTGTTAATGTGACAGTGGAGAACATGGCCTTTGAGAATGGGCTTCCAGGGACCAATGTATGATGTATATGTTTGAAATAGGAGGAAAAATCCACAAAGTATTCAAAGTTGCAGGACAGACTGTTTTAGTTTTAATATTTTTAGTGTATTCACATTTGGAATTTGTTTTATGTTTTTTGTTAGAGATGGGTCCTCATTCTATTGCCCAGGCCGGAGTGCAGTGGTGTAGTCATAACTCACTACATCCTTGAACTCCTGGGCTCAAGCAATCCTCTCACCTCAGCCTCGTGAGTAGCTGGGACTACATGCGTAAGCCACTGCACCTGACTAATTAAAAATTCATTATAGAGATAGGTCTCACTATTACCCAGGCTGGTGCCAAAATCTTGTGCTCAAACATTTCTCCCACCTCGGCTTCCAGTGTGGCTGGGATGAGAGGCATGGGCCAGACACCTGGCTGTGTCTTTTATTATGTGTTCATTATAGTCTCACTATATTGCCAGGCTGGTCTCAAAATGCTGGGCCACCTGCCCATTTCAGCCTCCCAAAATGCTTGGATTACAGGCGTGAGCCACCATGCCCAGCCACTAGTTTTTAAAATTCTTTGCTTACATAACTTTCTGTAACATTAGACTATATATATATAACTCTTTTGGGGGAAGGGTGACTTTTTTCATATTTGTCTGGCTTGTATTAGCACCAATAAATATGTTTATAACCAATGACCACAGAGGAGAAACTGGAGAAAAAAAGGCTGGACGAAGTTTAAGCAGAGAGACTTTGGAAGTTTTTTTAGCTAAGCTTTTAGATTGTATATCAGAAATGCTATTTGAGGTGATTTTCAGCTACAGAGATAGACCTGGTCATTTGAAAAATAATGGATTAGGTGAAGCTCATGTTTGAAATCTTCATTCTACTTTTCATCTTTCTCTCCTGTTTATTCTGAACATCCTCTTAGCCACCCAATCTCTGCCACTTAGTGGCTGCCATTGATTTCCCTGTTATTGAGATCAGAGGTTGGCAGCCTTCCCCTGTAAAGGGCTGGAGAGAAAGTTCTTCAGGCTTTGTGGTCTGCACAGTGTCTGCTGCAGCCACTTAACTCTGCCCTGTGGAGCAAAAGCAGACACAGACAGTACCTGGTGAATGAGTGTGGCTGGGGGCCAGTTAAATTTATTTCCAAAAAGGGGCTTGGAGGCTGAGTGTGGGCTCACAACTTTAATTCCAGTACTTTGGGAGGCTGAGGCAGGAGGATCACTTTCAGCCAGGAGTTCAAGACCAGCCTGGGCAACAAAACAAGACCCATCTCTACAAAAAGTTTAAGTTATAATTAGGCATGGTGGTACACACCTAGAGTCTCAGCTACTCAGGAAGCTAAAGCCGAGGCAGGAGGATCACTTGAACCCAGGAGTATGAGGCTGCAGTGAGCTATTATTGTGCCAGTGCACTCCAGCCTGGTGACAGAGCAAGAACCAGTCCCATCAAAAAACAAACAATGAATATTTTCACTGGGCACTCATTGACTTAAAGATGGCAGGAATAGACACTGGGAACTGATGGACAGGAAAAGGGGGGGCAAAAAACTAACTGTTGTGTACTATGCTCACACACCCGTGACAAACCTGTGTATGTGCCCGCTGACTCTGACATAAAAGGTGAAAGTTTATTTTAAAAACCCAACAAGGTTGGATTTGGCTTGTGTGCCTGGAGCCTGTTAGCCTCTGTTTTAGATATTAACTAACAGAAACTTAGTGCTTATCTTCCCAGGCCGTCTATTTTGTTCTTCTCCAAGGTGATGGATAGACAAAGGCTTGATCCTGCTGCCTGGATGTTTGCTGACTCTTGTCATGTCATGGATTAATGAAGCATCCTTTTCTGATGAAGGTTTCATGCTGCTGTGCTGTGTCTTCTCATCTCTCTAGGCAAGAAACTGCATATCTTCTGGTTTACATGAAGACAGAGTGCTAATGCATGTGCCCAAAACCTTCAGAGATGGACATACTATCATTTTCCACTTCCGTCCTGAATCTAGAGTCTTCTAAGAGATTTTGCAATGAGGAGAAGCATCGTTTTCCAACTATATAATTGAGCCTTATTTATAATCAGGGATATTATCAAAATATTTAACACTGAAACCCTGCAGGACCTGATCAATCAGGATGGATGGCTTCACCAGCGGACCCAGCCATGTGGCTGCTGGGTCTTGGGTGCTCCCGGCTGTGGTCAGCCCTTTAGTTAGGAGCCTGTGGGAGGTCCAGGTGCTCTAGGGAGGAGAGCAGTGGCAGTGGGGGGCATCTGGATGCTAAGGGTCAGTGGCAGTGGATATTTCAGTATTTTGCAACTGCTATGCCCAGATTTGTGTGTACTGGCTGAATATCAGTGCTGTTTGTAATTTCTCAGTTTTAGAACCAGTGTTAATCCATATAAAACAAGCATTTTGTAACTGTTATTATTTTATTTGGCAAATATTTATTGACAATCTGTTCTCCATAAGATAGTGTGATAGCACAGTAATGAATCAAGTTCTTTTCCACAAAAGGAGTTTTCAGTTTAATGGGGGATAGTAGGCCTGGTGCTATAGGAATTCAAAGGACAGGGAAGTCACTTCTGTTGTGGGGCCCTGGGAGGAGGCTCCAGGATGGAAAGGCTTAGGGTGGAGATGCTGATAGGGACAGCATAAGGAGTGGACTGGCTGCAAAAGGTCGTGCTCAGCATTCAGAAACCATCCACACACCCAGCTCTTTTCCACTAGAGGTGGGGAAGGCTGGGGATGGGAAGGCAGGTGGAGCTCAGAACGTAGAAGGTGTCCAGCAAGGCTTGGAAGCTTGCACCTGTACTGGTGGGTGGTGAGGAACCCCTGAAGGGGCATGAGGAGAGGAGCACTCAGTTGTGTTCTGCTGACATCGATCTGCTGCTGGGGTTAGAGACAAACGTGGTGGGTATGGAAAGCCATCACAGTCACTAGCGCCATTTTGGGGGAAGAGTGAATGTGGCTGGTGAAAGAACGGGCTCAGGGAAAGTTCACCAACCTGGGAGGTGAGCCCCGTGGGTGTGAGCACCCCGACTTTACAGATGATGTGATGAAGACATTCAGATGTTTAACTCTTGTTCAAGATTCCACACTTGATAAGCGGCAGACCAAACTCCCACCTGAAGATGTAGGTCATTTCTTTACTATTTTATTTGTGTTGGTTAACAATGGTGAGCCATTCAGGAGTAAATTATTGTAAAATCTTCAAACAACATAGATAAGGAGGGAATCCCTTCCTTGGAGCTTGCCCTTGTCAGACGGCTGGTTGAGCATCCCAGGGCATCTGTAACTAACTGCCAGGGACTGGGTTGCTTATGATGACAGAAACGCATGGTGTCCCAGCACCAGAGGCCAGAAGCCCTCACTTGAGGGGTGCTAAGGACTGGCTCCTGGAGGCTCCAGAGGAGGCCTCTTCCCTGCCTCTCAGCTTCTGCTGCTTGCCAGCAATTGTTGTCGTTCATTCGCTTACCCCTGTGTCACTCCAGCCACCACTTCCATCTGCACACGGCCTTCTCTTTTCTTTGCAGAGATGAGGTCTTGTTCTGTTGCCCAGGCTGGAGTGCAGTGGTGCGATCATGGCTCACTGCAGCCTTGAACTCCTGTGCTCAAGTGATTCTCTTGCCTCAGCTTCCCCAGTAGCTGAGACTACAGGCACATGGCACCATGCCTGCCTACTTTTAAAATTTTGTTTATTTTCCTAGAGATGGAATCTCACTATGTTTCTCAGGGTGATCTTGAACTGCTGGCCTCAAGCAGTCCTCCTGCCTCAATCTTCTGGAGTGCTGAAATTGCAGGTGTGAGCCACCATGCCTGGCCAGTTCTGATTATATTTCAACAGGCATCAATCAGTCCTCAGGGCTCAGCAGTCTCCAAGGGCATGATGGATGAGGAAGAATGTCATGTCCCCATCCGTGCCAGCCCAGGGTCTAGGACGTGTGTGGTCTGAGAGCTTCTGGATGGTCACTGGGTCCAGTGAGCCCCAAGCCCAGTTCCACTGAGCAGCTCCAAGTGAGGTTGCTTTTCCTCCAACTGTTCATTCCAGTCTCTGGGACTATCCTCTCCCATGGCTCAGAGGAAGGAGGTCTCTGCAGCTCCAGGGATATTGGAGGACAGAAGCCTCTCCACAGTGAGGTGTGGCTCCCCGCTCACTGAATCAGGTCCTGCGATAACCATTCTCCCCTCACCCCAAGGTCATCTGCTGCTCATGCCCAGACTTCAGTGGGCCTGGGGACATTTGGGAATGAGGGACATTCTCACATGAAGACCCATCCCACAGGGTACTGATGGAGGATCAGGAATTCATGCAGGGGCCATGTTGCCACTCTGGGAGCATGGGCCAGCTGAACTGATCTATGGTGGGCAGAACCCCAACACAAGAGGGTTGGAATTTTCATTGACCATGGTGACAGGATTATGTTGAGTATCAGAGGCCCTGGACCCTTAGGTGTGTGGGGAGCTTTGCTGAAAGCACAGAGTTCATGGCTTTTACCCTCCCTGTTTTGTGTGTTCAGGCCCCCTGCAGGGCATTGTCCTCATGGCTGGAGCAGCCTGGCCCTCTTCTCAGGCACTGTCCTGTGCACAAGTCATTGTGGGAATACTGGGCTAGTGCCCATCACAAAAGGGACTCCTTTGGGGTGCACATGCAAACTAGAACATCCCAAGGAGGCTGTCACCATTTTGGTGACACCTTCCAGTGTGGTCCGATGGTGTCAGGCTCTTGATCAGGAGGGTGAAATTCCCTCCACCTCAGCCATTTGCCTTGGACTGAGAAAGGCAGGTGGGGTTGACACAGGGGTGACTTCTAATGAATGGATGGGCTGCATTCGTTTTCAGCCTGAGCCTATCAAGAAGAATGAGACTGTCTTTGGGGTCTTGATTCCTTGCCCCAGAGGCAAGAGAGCAGGAAAGTGGACCAGATTGTCATCCAGAACTAAAATAGGGCTTTAATATAATGTAATTATGGGTGGTAGCATACATCATTAAGACTCATAGGTGAATTATTGTAAATTATATTTAGTAAATATGACTGAACTGAGTCTCAGTCTGGGATAGGGTGTCTGGGGACTTCCTAGTCTTGGTCCTTACTTTTCTAGGCAACTCCAAGCCTTCCACATTTCTCCAGAGCCCCAATGCCACTCTGATGTGCACACCCACCTGGTGTGGGGGACCCCAACCACCCTGTGCCCTCTCAGGGCTGTGGCTCTGGCTGCATGCTGGGAGAATGGTGTCCTTCCTCTGGGTGGAGGGGTCACAAGAGAAGCGGGTCTTTCTTTCCTTAAAAATGTCCTCTTAAATAATGACCCTATGCATTTTTGTTGATGGCCCCCTGTCCCATCAAGGGCGAAAATGGGGACAGGTGGGGAGGGTTGTGAGGACTGCCTTGCCACAGTGGGACATGCTGTGTGACGAGAGGGAGAAGATCTCTCAGGCCCAAATGTTGGAGTTAAACCATGCATGTGTGAACAGTGACTGGTGAATGGCAGAGACCAGCTGGGCTCTCAGTTCTCTGGACCATGGTGGAGTGTGTGGCTTCTGACCAGGAGAGGCATGAGGGGCTGATGCTGTGGTCCTTACACAGCTACTCAATAAGGACCATTTACTCCAAGGAGCCAGGGCCTGAAGGCTGGGCCCTGGGCTTACTAATGGGAGGACTCAGCAGCAGTGTTCTCTCTTGTACAGCAGAGTCCCTGAGCAGGGACCTTTGCATGGTCTCAGCAGGTGCTTCCTCTCAGGGCTTCCCCAATGGATAAAGCAAACCTTCCCCCTCCTGGGTCTGCAATGTGCGTGAGCCCAGCTCCAGACTTAGGGTCAGGGAGGGCTGGGCCGTGCCAGATGAAAACACATCTGCAGAAACATCCCCTCCTCTGAAGAGGGTGGAAGCAATGGTGGCCTGGGGAAGGCCTGCCTCCTCTGTTGGTGGCTGTATTTCTGCTGCATCCTTTTATGGTGGGGGTGGGAGAAGCTATGGGAGGCTCTCTTATTAGGCTTCAGCCCTTATGACCTAATCACTGCATAGAGGCTGTGCTTCCTGAGGCCATCACACTGGGGCTTGCATATCCACACATGGCTTTGTGGACACACATTCAGTGTCCAGCTGGGGCAGCTTGAAGGGCAGTGGAGGAGGAGGACAGTGAGCATCAGTTACCACTGGATACCAGCAGGGCCTATGGTTCCTTCCACTGATGACCTCTTGACATTTTTTTCTGGGAAAAAAGGCCAAACAGATTACTGGAGAAACTACTTCATGAAATAAGTGTGTCTAAACAGTACAAGGGCTGGGCTTTAGTGGACTTGATGGTGTCCATCATGATGCCTCTTCAGGGCTGTATGTGCATTCCCAAATGCCTGAATATTACTGCTCGACCAGGGTCATCAGAGATGCCTTATGGCCATTGGGGCCAGCTGGAGTCTCGCTCTGGTTCCAGGCCCAGTGCCCCGGGCGGAATGTGAGGGGGTGCTGGCCTGTGTGTGGGGTCCAACCCCCACACACCAGACTGTCCCTTTGCACTGCTGCATCATGAGGGCCTCTTCCCATGGCAGACAAGCATAACTGGATAAGGGGTCACTCACAATTACACTTCCAGAGACAACCTGCACTCTATGACTGAGCTGTGTGCAGTGATGAAACCCTAGCCCCTCACCCAGTTCAGGACCTGAAGGGGCTGTCCTAGCTCCAGAGGCAGTCATAGAAGAGACTGTTTGCTACAAGTGCTCCACACTGAGGCTGATTAGTGAGGTTCCACAACCACAGGAATGTCATTAAACCAGGAGTAAGTGGTGGGGACAGAAACACCAAGTTGCTGCTACAAGACCTGGGAGTGCAGTGCAGATAGGAGAGGTCCACTTCCAACCCCTACCTGACACCCTCGGAGAGCTCAGTCCCAGGCTCTAGTGTCTGGGAGAGAGCTGTGCCTATGGATATCCCACAGTTCAGGCCAGCACCACCCAGACTAATTGCTCGATGCTCAATTCTCAAGAGATGATAACCAACAAAACCCAAGTGTCTGATATTTGTGGTGGCAGAGGCAGAAAAGATCAGGTCATGTGGCAAAGATAATCTTTGAGAAGCAAAGCAAGAAAAAATGGCGACAGACATGACACTCCAAGGCCATAGACATAATCGCTTTTTAAATTGTATCATTAACATTTTACAAATTACACATATTTCCTTTTTTTCTGATTTTATCCTCCTCCCTCTTCCTCATCTCTGAAGCAGCAGGACTGGCTGGGCTGCCCCTGGGAAGCCTCTGTTGGAATTCACTTGAAGTGGCTGGCAAAATATTAGGGAAATTTTAGGGAAAGTTATAGATTAGTCTCAAACCTTTTGGAAGGCTGAAAGGTTTTATTGGGACAGGCTGAAGACAGCTGGTCCATTATGTTAGGGAAAAGATAGATGGTAAGAGGCTTTCCCAGGTGAGTGTCTTTATCCCACATCCCTTTGTCTCAACTCTTTTTCCTCATGTAAACTTTATGCTGGATGGTTCTCTTAGGGAGAGGTGAAAGGGAAATTACCCATTAATGGTGTTTGTTCTGGGCCCTGGTACCAAAAGCTTTTCTCATCATAAAACCACTCTTCGCCGTGTTAATTATCCACAAGCATGTTGACTTAGAACCTCTATTATAAAATTCATGCTGAAGAAATGTGAGGATGGACAGGAGTCTGGTCAATTGGCTGCAGTCACCCTCTGAAAGCAGCAGATGACCATCCCTAGCCCACTTGAATCACTGAACCAGGTGTGAGAGTGAATTTATTCACCCATCGTTGAGTCAGGGACTGCAGACAGACCTCTGCTGGTGGTGATTGACATCTCAAGCCTCTTCTGTGGCACCCTGTCTCCAGAGTGTGCATCTACCTGGAGTGTCTTCATTGTCACGGCTGGAATCATGTCTCCTGTGGCCAATCAAGCTCTGGAGACACAAACACCAGCAAGAAAGGTGTTTACCCAGAGGAGCTTACCCATCCTGCCTGCTGCAGAGAAGGTCACACTGGCTCCCACAGAAACTCCCTGCTCTGTCCTCAGCCTTCTCAGAACTCATCTGGGATCTCTGGCATCAGAGGCTTTCATAAGGTCAATGGTCACATTTGCAAACTTTCACATCAAGAGAGGACCTCCTTGCAACCTGCCACTCCCCTATCCTCTAGATCATTACAGCTCTCACCACCGGTCTGATCAATGTGGGGCTCCATCCGCTACAGGCAGGCTTCAGATCAGTGATCCAACAAACAGACCCTGTGCCAGGTCAGAGCTGCTGTGGCAAGACTATCCTGTGCAGATGGGAATGTTCTCTCTTCATTGTGTGAAGGGCTACTGGGTGCTCGAAACGTGTCCAGTCTGATGAGGGGCTAGATATTACATTTTTTAAAAATTAATTAAAATAGACAACCCTGGCTAATGGCTGACACCCTGGAGAGCATAACACTGGGGATCCAGAGATGTGGGAGACATCACCCCATCTCCCCTGTTTTTTTCTTGCAGAGTAGCAATCAATGTACAAGTGCTATCTTTCATTTAATAGGTACTTCCTGTGCACAGGCACAAGTACTGGCCACTCTGAGGCCCTGGGGATGCTAAACAGTGGGTCATATCTGGGCCCTAGAGGGCTTCAGAGCTGTGGCAAATTGTAAACAGAGTGAAGAGCTTGGCCCTGCAAACCTGTGCTGGAAAATCAGGGAAGCCGCAGCAGAGGGGAGAGGACACCTCACTGTCCCAGGAGCCCACCTTAATCTCCCCTGGCCCTGACCACAGCCTGGAGTGTGATGAACTACACACATATGAAGTGTAAAACTAGATAAATTTTAAATATATATTTATATATGCAATCATGGAGATGCGAGTTTTGTATTTGGAAACTGACAATAGTGGCTGTGCTACTAGAGGGGATATGAATGCAGGGCCTCCTAGACAGCCACACTCAGAGAGCAGCAGGCACATTCACACTCAGAGTGCCAGCTCCATACACCAGCCTCCCACCATCTGAAGGGGAGTACAGCTGCTCCCTGAAACGTGTCCGTTACTCATTATCTAAAAAATCAGCTTCCATCAACACTTCCCTGATCCTCACCCCTAATAGGAACCCAGAATCAAGGAGCCTCTCCAACCAAAGCCAAAAGGAAAGTTCCACTTTCCATATCACCTCCGCTATTTCTCAGCAACTGAGTGATTCCAGAACATGCACCACTTTTACTCACTCTTGGGATAATCTGTAATTGAAACAGGAAAGGTTCCCTTGTTCCCCTCACAGGGCGTGCAGTGGGGGTGCAGCTCACTTCTTCAGTTGGGCAGGTTGTGGGGCCCTGACCTTACAGCAGTGTATAGGGGTGAATGTTTACATCTGAGGCACCAATGGGAGTGTGTTACGGCATGCTCTTTGAGTTTGCTGTCTACAGGTGGCTCATGTTAACCCACTCAATTAGGCCCTATACCTTGTCACAAGGACAGAGGGCTTTCTCAATCCCGGGGTTTCTTGCCTTGGTGTAGGGGAAGAATTGGATCACATGTGGGCTTGGAGAATGAGTGCAAGGTTTTATTGAGTGGGAGTAGCTCTCAGCAGATCGGAAGCCAGAAGGGAGATGGCTTTCCCTTAGAGCTGGGACATTGGTGGCGCAACTCTTCTCCAGCGGTGGGACTCCTCTTCAATCATTTCGCTTTGGCCAGTGGCCTGCCCTCGTGCTGGTGCCTGACAGTGCACTTCTCTCAACGTCCAGCCACCTCTGTGTTGTTCCACTGATATGCTTCTCTCAACGTGGTGGGCCGGAATGGTGTTGGGAAATGTAACATTTGGGCATGAAGGCAGGAGTGCTTGTCCTCACCTAGGTCCGTGGGACTGGAGTCCTACCAGGGACCTCACCCTCCTCTACCCAGCCCTTCCCTTCCCCTGTTTTGTATCATTTAAAGTAACAACACTCTTTTCTTCCCAGCACTTCTGTATCATAATTACAGAACAGGTTGCTTTAGAAAAACAGAGGGGAAACTGTAGTCCAGTCAAAGCCCTGCAGTGACTGTGAGGACACCCGTAGGACATGCAGGAGCTTTCCCTGGAGGGTGGGTCTGTGGGTCTTCCCAGTCTATTTTGGCTGGCAATTGGAAAATTCTTAGTCCCAGAAGAAGGAAGTACAAGTGCTGAGGCCAGGCCCTTTCCCAGTTGTTAATAAGCTGAGGCTGCCATTCATGACTAACACTGTCTTGCCAGGAAACAGTATGTATCACATGTTATGTATATTGCCAGATTTTCATACATGAATGAATTTGAAATGTAATAAACAAATTGTCATGTCTATTTTGGACAAAAACAGGCAATCCTTCCTTGCTGTGAGGTGTGCCTCTTCCTCTAGCAGCCTCTTAGGAAGGTTAGGAGGACAGAGTGGCTGGCTGGAAGTGCACTGGTGGTGTTGCCTGTGGATGACTCGGGGCACTGGCTTGAGATGTTCACAGCCCTGCGTGGGCATGGTGGGCTTACCGCATGAACTCAGTTGCTGCTGTGTCATCCTCCTCAGTGGAAGAGGCTTGGAAAAGAGAAGCAGGACTGGGATGAGGCTCAGCATCCTCAGCTGTGGAGCTAGAGACCCCCTAATTCAACAGGAAATGCTCAGTCTCTCCATGTGCCCAACTCTACACTGTAATGCAAAAGAAAGTCCCCTGACCTCTCCTGCCATGTTTAACTGCTGCTAAATTGCCAGTATCTTTTTGACATCTCCGTAGACCTGCTCACATAGGCTGGAAGGGTGGCTCCTTACAGGGGCAGGTGTGGGCCTGGTGCTGGTGCTCTAACTCTGCTGTCCTGGGGTGCCTTAGTCAGGCTAATGGGGCTCATTGATCAGCAGGGGTCCTGCTGGTTCTAATTAATCAATTCTAGGATGTGTAGCTCACAAAATTTGAATATTTCTGAGGATATTTTCCTGGCGTTACTGAGACATATTTGAACAATTTTAAAATACGTATGTATAAGGTATAAAATGTGAAGTTTTGATATACCCAAACAATGTGAAATGATGACCAGCATCAGGCTCATAAACATTCCCATCCCTTCACATTGTTGCCATTTGCGTGTGTGGTGAGAATATTCCAGGTTCGCTTTCTCACCAGATTCCGAGTGTGCAGTTCATCACTGTGAACTATGGTTGCCATGCTGTGTGCCAGGTCTCTAGAATGTACTCATTACATAACTGAAAGTTTGTGTCCTTTCACCAGCTCTCCATTTTCTTCACTCTTGGACACCACCCTTCTACTCTGTTTCCATGACTTGGACTTTTTAGGCTAATAGCTGGGTGAAATCTATGATATGTGCAAAGATGTCCTGGGCTATGTCAGCACAGGGGCTGCCTTTTAACCACGGATGGTGTTTTGGAACTCCACACACCCAGGTACTTCCAGGCATATGCACAGGGCTGGATCTCTCCTGCCCTGTGACCCATGAGTTGGCTACTGAGTGAGGAATGCCACCCAGTGGTCCTGATCTTCCACATGGGGCCCCAACCCTCATTCACCCTGCATCTCTTTCACAGAGAAGCTCAGGAGTGTGGATCATTCTCTATGCCTCATTTTCTGAAGCATGAGACTGGAAAGTGAGCCCCTGGGCAAGGCTGTGATGACCCATGAACATGTCAACATGTGGGAAGCACTCAGTGGCAGTGGGGATCCCCTAGAGAACATTGATGTAGCACCTGTGCTGTGTAGGTGGGACAGCTCTCCTGAGGAGACACACTCCCACACACATTCAGTCACACCGCATGACACCCATGAAGACCCCTCCAGAGTCTCATGCACACAAACCTAGAGGGATATGGTTGCTCCAGGGACTGTACAATGAGGCCAGGGTTCTTTGCCTGCAAAAATCACTTCTTATACCACCCCTGTCTTGTGCCCAGTGGGAAGCTGGAATCAGATTGAAGCCAGCAGAAAAATCCTGCCTTGCTTTTCATCTGGATTTTTTATCAGTGAGTCAGTGATTCCAGAACACAGGCTGTCTTTCTGAGGCCACCTACAATTACAGGAGAGAAGGGACCATGAGGACCAAGTCACGCTGCATGGTGTTTCTCAGGTCTTTTGCTTCCGCTGTGAACACAGAATCCCAGATGGAAAGCAGTGGTCAAAGGCCCCAGAAGCCAGCACAGACACCTTGGGGAAGGTGCAGGCTTTCCCTGGAGGATGTGTCTCTCTAGTTCACGGTGGCCGCCAATCACAAAACTCTAAATCTGGAGAGAATTTGCTGCTGAGCAAAACTTCCTCTTTCACACAGCTTAAAGCCTGATGCTGCCCCTCCTGACTGCCCTCTCCAACCAGTGTCTTCTGGAAGAGTCAGCTAGGGTCAGTGCAGGCTGCTAGAACAAGGCTGGCTGGGTGCTGAGGCTCCTGCCTCTTACCTCTTGGGAGGCCAGGGAAGGTGGATTGCTTTGAGAGGTTGATCACCACCTGTGGGGGGCCTGTCCTGCAAACCCTGACTGTGACAGATGAATAAATACCCTCCACACACAAAGTACAGTGAATAAGTCAGCTGCTCTCAGAGGGCCATTGCAGATACCCAACACTTCAATAGCTGTCCCTCCTCACATTTATTCAGTTTACATTTAATGATAGAAGCTCTAATTCAACATGCTTGTGAATAATTAACACAGTTAAAGATTTGGTTCCAGGGCCCAAAGCAAACACCATTAAGAAGTAATCTCCCTTTGACCTCCCCCAATAGGGCCATTGGCTCAAAGGTTAGTTTTAAGACCACATGAGTAAACAAGGGAGTTAGAGTAAAGACAAAGGAATGTGAGGTAAACAGACTTAACTGGGGAAGCTTCTATTATCCCTAATTTTTACCCATGACCTAATACTCTAAGGTAAGAACCAGCTGCCTTCAGCCTGTTCCATTATTACAAGTTATAAAAACCTTTTTGTCTTCCAAAACATTTGAGACTATATCTTATAACTTTCCCTGATATTTCCCTTAATATTTTGCCAGCCACCCTGAGTGAATCCCAACATTGCTTGAGGCTAGGAGATCAAAACCTGCCTAGGAAACATAGTGAGACCCTCACCTCTACAAAAGCATAAAGAAAATTAGCCCCGCATGGTGGGGTTTCCCTGTGGTCCCAGCTGAGATGGGAGGATAACTTGAGCCCAGAAGATCAAGGCTGCAATGAACTCAGATCGCACTACTGCACTCCAGCCTAGGCAGCACAATGAGACCCTGTCCCCAGAAAAGAAAAGGTAACCCAAATACCATGAGCTGGGTGGTATAAACACAGTTTTTTCTTTCTCACCATTCTGGAGGCTGGGATTGTCTGTTGAAGAAGCTACATAATCTGTGATTCAAACTAAGTGTCATTTTGTAAAAAGGCAAACTCTAGAGACAATTTTTAAAAATCAGCTGTTTCCAGCCAGGTGTGGTGTCTCATTCCTGTAATCCCAGCACTTTGGGAGGCTGAGGTGGGCACATCACTCAAGGTCAGGAGTTAGAGACCAGCCTGGCTAACATGGGGAAATCCTGTCTCTACTAAAAATGCAAAACTTAGCCAGGGGTGGTCAAGGGCAACTGTAATCCCAGCCACTCGAGATGCTGAGGCACGAGAATCACTTGAACCTGGGAGGTGGAGGTTACAGTGAGCCGAGAGCATGCCACGGCACTCCAGTCCAGGTAACAGAGTGAGATTGGTCTAAAACAAAAAATTAGCTGTTTCTGAGAAAAAGACAGAAGGACTAACAGTTGAAGCACAGGGGATTGTCAGCAACAGAACGATGAGTGCATGCAAAATGGAGCAAGACATTGCAAATTTTCTTGAAAATTCACAATAGAAAGAGTAATCCATAATGCTAAGACATTTAGTTAATAATATGTAAATATTGGTTTATTAACCATAACAAATGCACCATACTGACATGTCAATTACAGGGAAAATGGAGGAAAGGGGCATGTGCTAATTTCAGTATCTGCTCTATTTTTTTGCTAATGTAAAACTTATCCAAATTATAGTGTCTATTAATTAGAGAGTCATTTGGCAACACTATCTTAGGGGCAGATCTATTGCAGCAAATGTTTAACAATCAGTTTTTGTCTAAACAGGAACTTCAGATGTGTTTCACTACGAAATGTGAACCAAAGCTGAGCTGTGGATGTATCTTTATGTGTTTGAAACATTACTGATTGAATACTAAATTAAAATTTTCTTACATGAATAACAATATGGTTATTCATTTTAAATATGCAACTTTGGAACAAATGCAATCATTATTCTTGAATCAATGTAAGGGCTGGGTATCCACAGTGCCATCAGCTTACCGTCTGCAAGTGCACCTGTGCTTGGTCGGGGGACCTTTCTTGACTTGCTGCTGGTCTAGGCTGTATAGATTCTTGAAGGAGGAAAATGCTTTTCTCCTCAAATTTATTAGCTAAGAACCTGGGAAATGCACTCACAGTAAAGAGCTACTGACAATTTGACAGAAGACCAGAGGAAACGTACCATAATTGATGCAGAGCTTAAATGGTGGATCCCACTGTGCTGACTCCCCGACAGCCTCTGAGCCAACGCTGGGCTTTCAGAAGATCTTGGGTTCTCACGTGCACTTGAAACACCTAAGGGAAAGGTTGTGTGGAAAATGCCTTTATGATGAGACGGTCCAGAAAGGCAGTTGAGCAGAGTGACTGAGCATGGGGGCTGGGGCCTGAGGGCCTGGGCTCAATCCCACTTAGAGCCACGAGAACCAGGGAACATCCTGCAACCCCTCAGCCTCCAGTTCTCTGCACTGCCATCTAAACACTTTAATGGGGCTGACTGGTTAGCACGATGAGGCCAAAGATCATTGAACAGAGTTAAAGCTTTAGAAAAAGTGGCTAATTCTTCAATGCTCCATGATTCCTCCATCATTAAATGCCTGGGAGAACAAGCTACACACTTGACAGTGCATGACCAGAGAGGGGACATGGATGCTCCAGGGCAGAGGAGGGTGGAGGTTGGCTTTTCTTCATTCGTGTGTGTGGGAGGCTTTACAGTGCACGGACAGTACATGTGATCATCTCCTGTGATGTCCACATCAGCCCTGAGGGTGGGCAGAGCAGGAGCTGTGGCCTGCACTTCATAGTTGGAAGAAATTCTCTTAAAGGCATGTCTTTCCAGTCACCACACTACTGTGTGATGCACCTGGGGCAGAAGCATACCTGAGGCCTCGGGGCCAGAGATGTCTTCACACTCCAGACCTCCAGCTCATGCTCTAGACCCCCCAAAACATGAACTCCCCTGACTCTCAAGACGTCCTGACCCAAGGTTTCTGTGAAAGGGCTGATGTCCTAGAATATATGCCTGAGCCCAGATAATAGCTTGGACACAAGACACGGCCTCTGTCTCTTCCTTTCCATCCCAGACTCCAAACAGGATGTGGTTTATCTCAAATGAAGCCCCTTGGAAAGACGAGGGTGATTCAAAACAGGGAAATCCTTTTATAGAAGCATCACAGTCAGCTGCCATGGGCTACACGTTTCCAATGATCAGTTGGCTACAACGGACCCCTGCAGCCAACTGACCCCTAACTGTAGTAGGCTTTGTAACACCCAATTGTTTTAGAAAGCAACATTCTAAACTGTCACATAACCGCTTCACTTCCCTCCACTTGACCAACCCTGGGTGAGCAGCTAATGCCCTTATCTGATAAGGGGCGCCTGGGATGGAGTGTCAGTGGCTTGATGAACTCAGTTTATAAAGCTTCCTGCCTGACTTACTATTGATCTGAGCCACTGTCTGTGCAGCTGGACTAAGGCCTGGCTGAGGATAGGCAGTGACTGCACCAGCACAGAGTGGACCTTTCTTCCTGTTCATTTCTTCCAAACCAAAGGTCAGCATCTTCAGACTCCTATTTCATCCCGAGCCCTGCAGGGACAATGCACAGAGTCCCTTCTCCTCTTAGAGGGAACCCTCCACAGCTACAGCCTGGAGACTCCACCCCAGGACTATCCCTGAGGACCACTCAGGTCCTATTTCTAACCAAATGTTCATTCCTCTAACCTGAGGGCTCTGTCTCTTCTCACTACTCTCCCCAGCAGCACCCTAAACAGTAGGGATCCTGTCCTCATCCTACATTTATATCCATATCAAAACCCCTGTCTTTCCTTTACAAAACCAAAATGTGGCACACACACACCATGGAATACTGTGCATCCATAAAAAAAGTGAGTTCTTGTCCTTTGCAGGGACATAGATAAAGCTGGCAGCCATCATCCTCAGCAAACTAACACAGGAGCAGAAAACCAAACACCACATGTTCTCACTCATAACTGGGAGTTGAACAGTAAGAACACATGGGCAAAGGGAGGGGAACATCACTCACTGGGGCCTGTCAGGGGTAGGGGGCAAGGGGAGGGAGAGCATTAGGACAAATAGTTAATGCATGTTGGGCTTAAAATCTAGATGACAGGTTGATGGGTGCAGCAAACCACCATGGCCCATGTCTACCTGTGTAACTAACCTGCACATTCTGCACATGTATCCCAAACTCAAAGGAAAATTTAAAAAACACCTCGGAATCAAGATTGCTAACATATTGTGTTGGATTTTGGCAACAGTATTTGAAAGAGTTTGACTTTTAATTCACCTTTCTTGTCATGTCTTTTACAGAATTTGCTATCATGATTTTCCCAGTTAAAAGAGAGCAGTGTGAGCGTGTTCTTGTACATATAAAATTGAAGTTACTTCTATTTAAAATATAGATAGACTCCCAGGGAGACAATAAGGATGGACGTTTGCACGATGGAAAGATGATTTGCATTCGTTTTTAGGTGATGGTTGTTTTACCTGTGGCACAGTGCACATATATGACATGCACAGACTGCTGCCTTCTTACAAACACTGTGTTACCAGCACCCAGATGTAAATCTCCTGGCAGTCCCTCTTCAGCTGATTTCCAGGCAGTAACCCCAGGAGATACCTACTCTGATCATGATCAATGTATTTTAAATTTATTTTTAAACATCATAAAAATGCAAACCTGCAGCATTTACTCTTTTGTTTCTGATTGAAAATTATATGTGAGTATGTGAATTTCACCCATGTTCCACATGATGAAACATCTGTCATTTTGTACTGCTGAGTCAGTATATAACAGTGTAGAAAGTTGGCACAACTAGTTCACACCTCCGTGTTTTTTACATTCACTCTGCTGTTTCTCAGGTTGGTTGCTTGAAACAAGGCTTCTGTAAAGTTCACCAGGTG
This sequence comes from Callithrix jacchus, assembly GCF_049354715.1. Taxonomy (NCBI): domain Eukaryota; kingdom Metazoa; phylum Chordata; class Mammalia; order Primates; family Cebidae; genus Callithrix; species Callithrix jacchus. The sequence continues at coordinate 158,664,581 of NC_133508.1, read as the reverse complement.
GACAACATCCTTGGCTCATGTCTCTTGAACATAGGTGGCAGGAGTGGGACTGTAGGGTGACAGGTGCTGACTGTGGTACACACTGGAAAGCCATTTATCAAAATGGTTGAAACTAAGTATGTTCCCAGAGTAACATGACAGTTCAAGCTCCTCCACATCCTCACCACCCTTTGCATTTTTGTCTCTGATAACGTGCCTATTCTGGTGGGTGTAAGAGTGAGAAACTAGTTTCAATGTGTACTCTGCTAATGACTTGGGATGGAGTGCATTTTCATGTGCTGAACTTGCTGATTTTCTAGGATTCTGATAAGGCACATAAACTTATGAGCTCCTGAATGGCTATTTAAGGTGCTTTTTAGAAGAAGGATCCAACAGGCAAAATTGCAGAGAAATATGGAACAATGGAAAGATATTAGCAAGGACAATCTAGATTTCAGAAAAAAATAGAAAAGACAGATAAAATGGAAATGCCACTAAAAACGGACAAATATCACAACAAAGCAATTTAGAGAAGGCAAAATGTGGATGAATAAGTCACATGAACACATGTTCTGATCCACCTGAGGTGAAAGAAACCCCTGTGGAGCCCAGCACGTCTGTGTGGGAAGAGCTGCCTGGAACAGCAGAGTACAAAGCAAAAGGACTTGGGGGGAGCAAAATGGGAGTGACAGGAGCTGGCAGAGCCCCCTCAGCAGGAAGCCAGGGAGAGGGCTTGGAGATCAGCCAGCCAGGGTCAGGGGCAGGCAAAACCTATAGGTTCCTGTGGATGCCCTAGAATTGTGCAGTTACTTCTGAGTGAGGCACGAAACCAGTGAGTGTTGAGCAGACAACTAATGTTGCAATTTAAAAAACAAAAATAAAACAAATTTTCAGTCAGGCTGTGGAGCTTCAGAAGCTCTTACAACTGGGATATTTATAAGGTCAGCCATCCGGCAGGATATCCCTCAGCACATAGTAACATTAAGAGTGCACCCTCCATGCGGCTAGTCCACTGTGGTTCACAGATGGAGGGAAATGCACAGAAGGAAGTCCTCACTGGTCACGTTGTTATTGGCAGCAACCTGGCTGCTCAGCACAAGGGTTTATAACTAAAGTGTAGCTTACACAATGCTGACCTGTTGGAAGTAATGGAAATGGTTCATATGCACATATGGATGAAATTAAATGTTTAAGTCTGAGTTTAAATCTCAGAAAAAATAAACCAGATGAGGTCTAAAGAGGAAAACTTATTTGCTTAAGAAATAGAAACACGGTATGAATTCTTTACATTTGTGTAGAGATGATTTGGAAGTCGAAGTGGAACCACATGATTTACACTTGAGTTGGTGACTCAGAGATGGAGGAAAACATGATTTGAAATGGTTATAAAAGAATATGAAAGAGAGGCCTTTAGGTGGCTGATGATGAGAGTGTTAATAGTGTGAGTAAACTCTGTGCTTCTGGGTCCCAGGAAAAACCGACAGATAGTGCCACACATGCTCTGCTGGCACAGCTGGCAGGAACAAGTGACCTCCCTTCAACACACATCCCCTATATTTAAGATTCCCGGCTGCCCTGGCCCCTCTCTGACATCGTGAGCAGCTTCAGAAGGGAGGATCGGGACAGCCAAGGCTCTCCACCTGAGATTCCCCTGTGTGTCAGAGGCAGGAAGGCTTTGGGGTCTAAGGGCAGTGTGGGACAGTGAGGGACACTCCTGAGATGGCCTCTCCCAGCTGGAAAATGACTCAGAGCCTCCATGGGAGTTTGGTCATCAGGGAGCCCACTGGGTAGATTTGGGTGGCAACACTGACCTACTAGGACACACCTTCACCCCACCGGGTCAGCTGTGAGAACTCAGGGCAGAGGGGCCCGGGAAGAGGCAGGTCGCAGCTCTTAAATGCAGTGGCTCTGCTCCCATTTTGGGAGATGTAAGGTGGCTTCGGAAAGATGAGGCTCCACAGCAGTGTCAGGAAGTGGAGTGGCATCTGAACCATCTCCAGGGCTCCTGTCTTTACCCTCCTCACTCACTGCACAGAGGAGGGGGCACCTCACCTGGGGACAGGGATCCACAGTCGGCTCTGCTCCACACACCCACCCTCCTCACTATGCTGATTCTAACCCACAGTCCCTCCCCTCTGTCCAATTTAGGGTCTGTGGCCCAGGCAGGGCCAACTCAGCCACCCTCAGCATCTGAAGGTTCAATGCCACAGCTGTCTGCACTGAGGACAGCAGCCACACTGGCAACGTTGACAGCTGGGGCCAACAGGACACATTCTTCACGTGTACACGCTGTGAGCATTTTCTGTCATTCTGTGCTTTGTAAGTCATATTCTTAAAGGGGACTTTTGCTATGCCAGATAGTTTCAATGTTTATGAAGACCAATGCTTTTTTCTCAAGATCAGTATTTTTGTGTCCTAAAACAACTATACATATAGGCATATGTGTGTGTGTTTGTATATATATATACTATATACATAACTGTATACACATGAATATGTGCATGTATATACAACTGTGTATATATACATAGACACATATGTATATACTTGTATATATACACATACACACATATATGTTCATATGAAAAACATTTGAATTATATCTCAAAGTTCTGTTAAAAACATGAACGCTTGATATTCTAGTGCTAAGTAAGGGATGGCTTTATTTAAAACATAGTTTCCAATAGATTCCTTTAAAAATATTATAGCAGGGATTTCCAGATCACCCCCACTCCCACCTTTTTATCATTTTTGACTATTTTCCAGAGTTGTGAATCCAATGAGGTGAAGGTGGAAGAAAGCATTTAGAAGGCCAGTAGGTACAGGAGAGCTGGTGTCGGGTGAGGCAAAGTGGGGAGAGTTGCTCCTTTAAATGGAAGCCTCTGGAACCTGGAGAAAGCAATGGTGAGGTGGGCAACCTTCCTGCAGAGCTACCAGAGGCGTGCATGAAGCCCCAGCAGTGGATGATGCCCCAGGCGTGGATGATGCCCATCTGTGGATGATACCCCAGGCATGAATGATGCCCATCTGTGACTGCTGCAGCAGTGAATGATGCCCCAGGTGTGGATGATACCCCAGGCATGGATGATGCCCCAGGCGTGATGCCCCGCAGTGGACGATGCCCCAGGCATGGAAGATGCCCCATCAGTGGATGCCCCAGGTGTGGATGATGCCCCATGCATGGAAGATACCCCAGGCGTGGATGATGCCCCAGGCGCAGATGATGCCCCAGGTGCAGATGATGCCCATCTGTGGATGATGGCGCAGCAGTGGATGATGCCCCAGGCATGGATGATGCCCATCTGTGGATGATGGCGCAGCAGTGGATGATGCCCCAGGCGTGGAAGATGCCGCAGGCGTGGATGATGCCTTAGCTGTGGATGATGCCACAGCAGTGGATGATGCTCCAGGCATGGATGATGCTGCAGCAGTGGATGATGCCCCAGGTGTGGATGATGCTCCAGCAGTGGATGATGCCCCAGGCGTGGACATCCCAGGTGTGGATGATACCGCAGCAGTGGATGATGCCCCAGGCATGGAAGATGCCCCATCAGTGGATGTCCCAGGTGTGGATGATGCCCCAGGTGTGGATGATGCCCCAGTAGTGGATGATGCCCATCTGTGAATGATGCCACAGCAATGGATGATGCCCCAGGCGTGGATGCCCCAGGCATGGATGATGCCCATCTGTGGATGGCACAGCAGTGGATGATGTCCCAGGCATGGAAGATGCCCCAGGCGTGGATGATGCCTTAATCTCAAACAAACAAACAAACAAACTAAAAACCTGTGTGCATAGCAGCTTTGTTCACAATAGCCAAAAACTGCAACCAATCCCAACATTCATTGGGCAATGACCACAATTCAGATGAACCTCAAGGGTATTATGCTGAATGAAAAAAGTCAATCATAAGATTCCATACATACATTCCATGTATAATCATATGCTGAGGATTTTATATCTATCAAACAAAATATCAAAAGATCCCATATATATATTCTAGACGTATGTTCTATGTAATCATATGCTAACGATCTCACACACACACACACACACACACACACACATATATATACACGCACACACACACACACAAAAACCCTTCATTTTATTTTATTTCATTTTATTTTGAGATGGAGTTTCACTCGTTGCCCAGGCTGGAGTGCAGTGGCATGATCTAGGCTCACTGCAACCTCTCCTTCCCAGGTTCAAGCCATTCTCCTGCCCTCAGCCTCCCCAGTAGCTGGGATTACAGGCACATGTCACCAGGCCTGGCTTATTTTTTAATTTTTAGTAGAGACGGGTTTTCTCCATGTTTGTCATGCTGGTCTTGAATGCTCAACCTCAGGTGACCTGGCTGCCTTGGCTCCCAAAGTGTTGGGATTACAGGCGTGAGCCACCACACCTGGCCAATTTGTTTATTTTTTTAAGATGGAGTCTCACTCTGTCACCCAGGCTGGAGTACAGTGGCAAGATGTCAGCTCACTGCAATGCCCACCTCTCAGGCTCCATCTGTTCTTCTGCCTCAGCCTCCCTGGTAGCTGGGACTACAGGAGTGCACCAGCAGGCCTGGCTAATTTTTTTTTCTTTTTTATTTTTTTTCTTTTCTTTCTTTTTCTTTTTTTAGTAGAGATGGAGTTTCACCATGTTGGCCATGTTGATCTCGATCTCCTGACCTTAGGTGATCCACCTGCCTCGGCCTCCCAAAGTGCTGGGATTATAGGCGTGAGCCACCATGCCCAGCCATATATAACTTTCTTCAAAGAAAATTACACAGGTGGAAAAATTTTGGTGTGTGTGTGTGTGTGTTTTGAGACAGGGTCTCACTCTGTCACCCAGGCTGGGGTGCAGTGTTGCAATCATGGCTCAAGTGACCCTGCCACCTCAGCCCCACTAGTAGCTGGAATCACAGGTGCACACCACCAGATCTTTTTTGTTTCTCTTTTTATAGAGACAGAGTTTGACCATGTTGTTCAGGCTGGTCTCGAACTCCTGACTTCAAGTGATCTGCCCACCTAGGCCTCCCACAGTGCTGGGATTACAAGTATGAGCTGCCACACCTGGCCTGAAATTGTTTTAAAAATAAATGGGCAGGGCAAGTGGCTCACACCTGTAATCCCACCACCTTAGGAGGCCAAGGTGGAAGGATCACTTGAGGTCAGGAGTTTGAGACCAGCCTGGCCAACATGATGAAACCCTGTCTCTATTAAAAATACAAAATTCCTGTCTACAGTGCCAGCTACTTGGGAGGCTGAGGAAGGAGAATTGCTTGCAACCCAGATGTGGAGGTTGCAGTGAGCAGAGATTGAGCAACTATGCTACAGCCTGGGTGACAGAGCAAGACTCCCTCTCAATAAATAAATAAATAAATAAAATGTAGTATGACTAATGATGATAACGATCATTTCTTCCCTTCTATTAACATTCCAAGTACTGTGCTAAGTTCTTTACATAAGTTTCACGGTTTTTTTTTTTGTTGTTGTTGTTTTGAGACAGAGTTTTGCTCTTGTTACCCAGGCTGGAGTGCAATGGCGCGATCTCGGCTCACTGCAACCTCCGCCTCCTGGGTTCAGGCAATTCTCCTACCTCAGCCTCCTGAGTAGCTGGGATTACAGGCACACTCCACCATGCCCAGATAATTTTTTGTATTTTTAGTAGAGACAGGGTTTCACCATGTTGACCAGGATGGTCTCGATCTCTTGACCTCATGATCCACCCCCCTTGGCCTCCCAGAGTGCTGGGATTACAGGCTTGAGCCACCGCACCTGGCAAGTTTCACATTTTTATCTTCCCCATAACCCTATAAGCTGGATATTATTATATCCATTTATAGGTGAGGAAGATTAGAGGCCTGGAGACATTAAGTAAATCACCCAAGGTCACACAGTAAGGAAGGGGCATATCTCAGAGTTGCCTGGCTGAGGCAACTTTGCAGCCTTTCCCTCCCCCACTGCACCTTAACTGCCATCTTAGATCTGGGTTTGAGAATGCCTCCCTGGTCCAGAGTCATTATGGCATTTTCTTCTACAGAGTATGTTCCTGGTAAATGGAACTGTTTATTTTCCACCTATTTATTTATTTTTTCTTTAAGATGGAGTCTTGCCCTGTTACCTGAGCTGGAGTGCAATGGTGTGATCTCTGCTCACTGCAACCTTTGCCTCCTGGGTTCCAGCAATTCTACTGCTTCAGCCTCCCGAGTAACTAGAATTACAGGCATGTGCCACCACACCCAGCTAATTTTTTGTATGTTTAGTAGAGACAGGGTTTCATCATGTTGGCCAGGCTGGTCTCGAACTCCTGACCTTGTGATCTGCTCAACTCAGCCTTCCAAAGCGCTGGGATTACAAGTGCGAGCCACTGCACCCAGCTACACTGATGCTCTTATTCTTTTTCCATCTGTTTCTGATGGCAACAGAAACCTTCACCTTCCAAAAACAATCACTAGGAGTCCACCTTGCGCAGAGGTAAGACAAGCTTCCATGCAGGTAGGGGTGCTGTTGCACCCCCAACACCCATACATCCTCCTCTCTATCTGCGTTCAGGTAGGGGTGCTGCTGTACCCCCAGCACCCATGCATCCTCCTCTCTATCTGCCTTCAGGTAGGGGTGCTGCTGCACCCCCAATACCCATGCATCCTCCTCTCTATCTGCCTTCAGGTAGGGGTGCTGCTGCACCCCCAACACCCATGCATCCTCCTCTCTATCTGCCTTCAGGTAGGGGTGCTGCACCCCCAGCACCCATGCATCCTCCTCTCTATCTGCCTTCAGGTAGGGGTGCTGCACCCCCAGCACCCATACATCCTCCTCTCTATCTGCCTTCAGGTAGGGGTGCTGCACCCCTAGCACCCATGCATCCTCCTCTCTATCTCCCTTCAGGTTGCAGCCAGAGGAGTTTGAAGCCTCTGCAGAGAGCACAACTTCACCAACTGGAACAGACTCCCCTTAAAGGAATGTATTTAGGAAGATCATTTCAAGCATACCATGTACACGCATTTCTCCGAAATATGCTTGGATGGACTTCTGTAATCAGAAAGCTGTGTGTATGGGTTTTGCATTTTCTTGGTCCACACAAACCCCTTGAGAGGTCCCTGTGGGCACTGAGCCTATATGTAGACGTCCCCTCCCCTCCTTCATGTCCCAGACATCACAGTCCCTCTGAGGGACTCCCACCCCCTGGGGAGCAGTCCCTCTGACCTACTCCCCACCTTCTGGAAACTGGGAGGTTGGAAAAGGGGGCACATGCCACAGAGCCAGCACACAGTAGGGTACTCAAGTCACATCTAAGCCTTCGTTTCTGCTGTGTGGAAATGCTTCCTTCACAACTGGAGTCTCAAAACCTCCCCTCAGCAAGAAGGTGCTGCTCAAAACTCTGGGCACACATTAGGGCTGGGAGGGGGTGGCGGAGAGGGGAATATGGCCTGCCCATCCACCAGGCAATGGGGCACCTGCCCATCTCTTAGCCTGGTCTAGACCCACCTTCTGGGCTCTGACTGCAATGCCTTTCTCTTTCCCTTTGCAATTCCCCTGGGTCCTGCCCAAGACAGATAAAAGACAGAGCAACCTGTCTTTATCAGAGGTTCTTCTGCCAGAGGGAGGGACCTGGAGAAAACCAGAATGAGGGACAGAGCCAGAGAAAGATAGAGCACCAGGGCCTCCCACACCAGTACCTGAGGGTACACTTTATTCCCCAAGGATTTACCCCCAGGTACATGCTTTATTTCAATCTGTTATCTTTTTCTTTTCATATTCCTTTATGAAGGCACTGGGAAATGCATTTATAAGAGCAAGGGGTGTTGACATCTTCCTGGCAAAAGTATTAATAATGTATTCCCAGGTTAAATTTTGGATCTCTTCCCCCAAGGAAGCCCTGCTGAAGGCTTGGGGGCCCAAATTTGTGTCTGTCTTGCCCACACTTGACCCTGTATCTGCCTTGTGGGGAGACTTCCTTGTGGTTGGGTGACCTCCCTGAATGACCAGTAGCCTCCTTGACCCCCAACCAACTTGGAATGCAGGACGTTCCCAGCCAACTGCCCCTGTGACAGTTGGACTTAGAATCAGATTCATCTTCAACCGACCAAACCAGGCTGCTGGGCAGTTAAGATTCATTAAGTGAAAAAGTGGCCTGTGGGGCTGGTGCTTGGACAGCTCAGGGAATGAAGCCGACAAGCTGCCAGGGTCTCAGTGCCTATTGACCAGAACAGCTGCCCAAGCAGCCTGGAATCAGGCCTGGCTAAGAAGGGTCAGAGGCTGACCCAGCTGAGTGGGCAGCTCCCTGCTCCAACACTTCCTCACCAAGACTCAGGCCCTGCTGTGTAAACCACAACCACTCCAAATCTCCTGATGGCTTCAAGTCCACAGCACCTTCAGTGGAGAAGCTGGCAGAGGGTGATGTCTGAGGCTCCACCTGCTGTTGGCCAGAGGCTGATTCAGATGCTCCTGGGGTTCTGACAATGAGAAGGCCAATATGAGTCTCACTGCACTAAAGTGAAGGTGTCGCTGACGGGTTTGTGTTCCTTTCTGGAGGCTGTAGGAAGACTTTCCTTGCCTTTCCAACATGCAGAGTTTGTCCCCATTCCTCAGCTAGGACCCCTCTCACCTCCAGTGGCAGCCATGGACACTCACAGTATTCTCACATTACGTCATCCTGACAGACTCCCTGCCTTCCCCCTATCACGCACACACACCCTTGTGATGACACTGGGTCCTCTAGAATAGTTTCCCCATCTCAGTATTCTTAACTCCTTCAAAGCCTCTTTTGTCGTGTAAAGTAACATAGTCACAGGTTCCAGGGATTAAAAACGGACACCTTTTGGGCAGCTTATGCTGCCTACCACAGCCACTCACCTCCGTGAACACATTTACGCAAGGCCTTACGCATGGGAACATGAAGTTCCCATGTCTGAGTCATTTCACCATTCTGAGGCTTTTAGGAACACACGTTTGCTTTCTGTTTTTCTAGTGGTAAGATGTGGGTATATTGCCAAAGCCGGGCCAATCAGGAACAGCTACTCCAATGGCTGACACCATCTCTCCTATGTCCCTGCCCTTTACCAGTCACTGAACCCCACCCTGCCCACGAATTCTACATAAGATCAGCAGCCCCGTCTGCTCAGAGAGACTGCGATCAGCGTAGTTTTCCCTTTGAGAACCAATCAGTTAAGACTTGTGTTTATTAATGCAGAAATTATGAGGCAGTGTCATTTGACAAAATGTCTCAATATTACATAGACATAATTACCAAAGAAAGAAGAGGAGAAACAAAAAAAATCGAAGGAAAGGAAAAATAGAAAAACTCTGCACACGCCAGTACAGAGGCATCTGAATCAGCCAGAGGAGAAACTCTGGCTGGGAAAACCTGAGGACCCAGTGCCTGTGAGGCTCCCAGCCTGAGGGGTGGGAGAAGGGAAGGTTTACGTCCTCCCAAAATGTACGTGTTGATGCTCTAACTCCCAGTGTAACTTACACAGAGATGAGGCCTTTAGCGAAGTGACAAAGGCTAGAAGAGGTCATAAGCAGGGGGACTGATCTAATAAGATTAGTGTCCTTCTAATAGGAGGACTAGGGAGTGTGTTCACCCTCTCTCCTGCTCCCCCAAATAACACACAGGGAGAGAAGGACATGTAGGGACAGAGTTAATGGTCATCTGCAAGCCAGGAAGAGAGCTCTCACTAGAATCCAATCTGGATCTTGTACTTCTTGACTCCAGAATTGTGAGAAAATATTTTTGTCTTGGGAGGCCGAGGTGGGCAGATCACGAGGTCAAGAGATTGAGACCATCCTGGCCAATATGGTGAAACCCCTTCTCTACTAAACATACAAAAATTAGCTGGGCGTGGTGGCATGTGCCTGTAGTCCCAGCTACTTGGGAGGTTGAGGCAGAGGAATAGCTTGAACCCGGGAGGGGCAGGTTGCAGTGAGCCGAGATCACACCATTGCACTCCAGCCTGGCGCCTGGCGAAGAAGCAACATTTAAAGCACCCTGTTGATGGTATTTCAGTTATGGCAGCCTGAGCTCACAGTACAGGGGTTTCCTATCCAGTGACTTAAGCAGCTTCTCCTACCTTTCTGAGATCGCCTCGATTTTGTTTAATTCCCATAATCAAAACCCATACCTGCTTTACCCTTGTTAAGGCCGATCTTGAAAAGAGACTCGGGAATCAGAGACTGTGCGTGTCCGGGATGCGGTCAGTGAGATTTCAGAGACGGGCTCCATCTGTAGGGCTGAGTCTCCACAGCCAACCCTGGCAGCATGAGCCTTAGGCCAAGTTTGGACATGGTGTGGCCAAAAGTCAGGAACCACCAGTCTCCCCTGGCCTCCCAGGTGCCTGGCTTCTCTGCAGGAGAGTTCCAGAGGGAGCATCATGGTGCCCCCTTGTGGTCCTTGGCGGCAATGCATGTGGCTCCCCAGGGTGCCAGCCGTTAGGAGCAGCACAGGGATGTACAGGAAAGACATTTCTGTTAGGTTAGAGCAAGACGGCCTGAAGGTTTTTTTTTATTATTATTTTAAAGAAAGAAAAAGGAATGAAGTAGAGGAAGAAAGAGGAAGAGGGAGAGGGAGAGAGAACAGGAGCGTTGCTTTATTCTAAAAATGGGTATTGAAAACCTCTTTTATGCCGATAATTGTGCTTAATAATGGCCAACCAATATTTCACTTAAACCTGTGAGTAGGTGCGATGTGGTACTGATAAGAGTGTATATTCTGTGTATTTAGAGTGGACAGCTCTATAAATGCTTATTAAGAGGGCCTGAAGTTTTGCTGGTTTGTCCTTACATAATACTTAATAGTTTTGCTAATTTTTCATTCATTCAGCCAAGTCTTCCACTCATTCCTCTGTATTTAACAGCCAAAGTTACTCGTGTAAATACTTAAATGCCTGAGTGTAAGACAGAGCTGATTCCATCTCACTACGGAGGTAGGGCATGTCCACCCAAGGCACCAGGCTGCTAAGGGTTCTGCTGTTACTGCCGTGGTTGGTGGTGGTGGTGGTGGTGGCGGTGGTTGTGGCGGTAGTGGAGGCATCAGGCTGCTAAGGGTTCTGTTGTTATTGCCGTGGTTGGTGGTGGTGGTGGTGGTGGCGGTGGTTGTGGCGGTAGTGGAGGCACCAGGCTGCTAAGGGTTCTGCTGTTACTGCCGTGGTTGGTGGTGGTGGTGGTGGTGGTGGTTGTGGCGGTAGTGGAGGCACCAGGCTGCTAAGGGTTCTGCTGTTACTGCCGTGGTTGGTGGTGGTGGTGGTGGCGGTGGTTGTGGCAGTAGTGGAGGCACCAGGCTGCTAAGGGTTCTGCTGTTACTGCCGTGGTTGGTGGTGGTGGTGGTGGTGGTTGTGGCGGTAGTGGAGGCACCAGGCTGCTAAGGGTTCTGCTGTTACTGCCGTGGTTGGTGGTGGTGGTGGTGGTGGTTGTGGCGGTAGTGGAGGCACCAGGCTGCTAAGGGTTCTGCTGTTACTGCCGTGGTTGGTGGTGGTGGTGGTGGTGGTGGTTGTGGCGGTAGTGGAGGCACCAGACTGCTAAGGGTTCTGCTGTTACTGCCGTGGTTGGTGGTGGTGGTGGCAGTGGTTGTGGCGGTAGTGGAGGCACCAGACTGCTAAGGGTTCTGCTGTTACTGCCGTGGTTGGTGGTGGTGGTGGTGGCGGTGGTTGTGGCGGTAGTGGTTAAGTTTTTGTTCTTGTCATTGTTTTCATTTTTCATACTTTAATTTTTTTATTTATATTTGACATAATTTTACATATTTATGTGGTACAGTGTGACGTTTCAATGCATATATACATAGTCTAATGATCAAATGGGAATCACCTTAAATATCTATCATTTCTTTGTGCTAACAATATTCAGAATCTTTGCTTCTAGTTCTCTTAGAAGATATGTTGTTATTTTCTTTCTTCTTTCTTTCTTTCTTTTCTTTCTTTCTGAGATGGAGTCTGGCTCTGTCACCCAGGCTGGAGTGCGTTGGCGTGATATCGGCTCACTGCAACCTCTGCCTGCCAAGTTCAAGCAATTCCCTGCCTCAGCCTCCTGAGTAGCTGGGATTACAGGGGCCTGCCATCATGCCCGGGTAATTGTTGTATTTTTAGTAGAGACAGGGTTTCGCCATCTTGGCCAGGCTTGTCTTGAACTCCTGACCTCATGATCCACCTGCCTCGGCCTCCCAAAGAGCTGGGATTACAGGCATGAGCCACCGCGCCTGCCCACGTTATTTTCTATTGTCACTCTACTGTGTATGTAACAGAACAGCACAACGTATTCTTGTTTAACTGTAAGTTCATACCCATTGATGAACCTTTTCTGGTTTTCTCCTCTCTCTTACCCTATTTTACTCCTTTATGAAATTAACCTTTTCCAATTTCATATATGAGTGAGATGCGACATTTGTCTTTCTGTTCCTTGATATTTCACTTAACATAATGCCTTTCAGGTTCATCCACATTGCCACAAATGACAGGATTTAATTCTGTTTTGTGGCTGAATAGCATTCTATTGTATATATACACCACGTTTTCTTTATGTCTATCTTTAGATGGACATCCAGGGTGATTTCATAACTTGGTTATTATGAACAGTGCTGCAATAAACGATGGTGTGCAGGTGTCTCTTCCACATACTGATTCCATTTCCTTTGGATACACATCAAGTATGGAAGTACTGAGTCATAGGGTAGTTCCAGTTTTAATCTTTTGAGAAATCACCATATTGTTTTCCAAATTGGATGTACTAATTTACATTCTCACAAACAATATACGTAAGTTACCTTTTCTCAGTATCCTGCCAGCATTTGTTATTTATTATTTTTATTTTTTGCTTTGTGATAATAGCCATTCTAACTGGGGTGAGGTGATATCTCATTGCGGTTTTCATTTGCATTTCTCTGATGATTAGCGATGCTGAGCATTTTTTCATACCTGTTGGCTATTTGTATGTCTTTTTTTTTGAGACGGAGTCTCACTTTGTCACCCAGGCTGGAGTGCAGTGGTGCCATCTCAGCTCACTGTAAACTCTGCCTCCTGTGTTCAAGCGATTCTCCTGCCTCAGCCTCTTGAGTAGCTGGGACTACAGGCGTTTTTAGTAGAGATGGGGTTTTACCATGTTGGCCAGGCTGGTCTCGAACTCCTGACCTTAAGTGATCCGCCTGCATCAGCCTCTCAAAGCACTGGGATTACAGGCATGAGCCACTGTGCTCCTGGCCCTGTATGTCTTCTTTTAAGAAATTCTATTCAGGTCTTTTGCTCACAGGATCATTTGCGGGTTTTGCTATTGTTTCTTATATATTATATTTATTGACTCCTTATCAGATGCAGAGCTGGAAAAGACTGTCTCCCATTCTTGCTTCTCTTTACTAATCCTTTCCTCCAGTGTGCTGAAGCTTTCTGGATGTCCTTTTTCATTTCTTCATTGATCCATTTGTCGTTCCTGACCGTGTTAATTTCCACGAATTTGAACAGTTTCCAAAACTTCTCCTGTTATTGACTACTAGTTTTATTGCCTGTGATCAGAAAGACACCTGATAACAATTTCAGTTTTTAAAAATTTGTTCAAACTTGTTTTGTGGCCTAACACATAGTCTGTCCTGGAGAACATTCCATGTTCATCGAGAGGACTCTGTATTCTGCACCTATCGGGTGGAAAGTTCTGTAAATGTCTGTAAGGTACATTCGGTCTAGCGTCCGATTAACGCCAGCGCTTCTTTGATTTTCTGCCTGGATGATCTGTTTGTTGCTGGAAGGAAGGGATTGAAGTCCCCTGCTATTATTGTATTGCAGTCAATCTCTCCCTTTAGGTCTGTTCATATTTGCTTTATATATTTGGGTGCTCCAATGTTGGGTGCACAGGCGTTTGTGATGGTTAAATTTTCTTAGTGTATTGACCCTTTTATCATAATGTAGTGGCCTTCTTGGCCAGTTAAATTATTTTTACTTAAAGCCTAATATTATCTGACATAAAAGTAGCTAGTTTTGCTCTTTTGTGTCCATATTCACAGAACGTCTTTTTTATCGCTCCACTTTTAGTCTGTCTACATTTTTAAAGGGGACTCACTGCCATTTTGTTGCTTGTTTCCTGGTTGTTTTGAAATTCCTCTTTTCCTTTTTCCCTTTCTTACTGTGTTCCTTTATGGTTGAGTGATTTGTCCAGATACTATGTTTTAATCCTTTACTTTTTGTTTTTAGTGTGTCTATCACTGGTTTTTGCTTTGTGATTAGCATGAGGCTTACAGAAAAAGCATCTTATACTTATAAATGATTTTAAACTGATACCAACTTAACTGTGATTGCAAAGAGGAGAACAGAAACAAGCAATGACAACAAAACCTTAAAAACTCTGTATTTTTTTTTTTTTTAAACAGAGTTTCGCTCTTGTTACCCAGGCTGGAGTGCAATGGCGCGATCTCAGCTCACCGCAACCTCCGCCTCCTTGGTTCAGGCAATTCTCCTGCCTCAGCCTCCTGAGTAGCTGGGATTACAGGCACGCGCCACCACGCCCAGCTAATTTTTTGTATTTTTAGTAGAGACGGGGTTTCACCATGTTGACCAGGATGGTCTCGATCTCTTGACCTCATGATTCACCCGCCTCGGCCTCCCAAAGTGCTGGGATTACAGGCTTGAGCCACCACGCCCGGCCAAAACTCTGTATTTTAACTCCATCTTCCTCTCCATATTTTGACGTTAGATGTCTCAATTTATATCTTTTTAAAACTTCCTATCTCTTAACAGTTTTCTGTAGTTGTTATTTTTTATAATTATATCTTTTAGTTTCTCTATGAAAGCTATGGGAGGTTTACACACCACAATCACAGTATTAGATAAACTGGATTTGTCTGTATACTGACTTTTACCAGTTAGTGTCACAGCTTCAGATGCTTTCTTGTTGCAAGTTAATGACCTGTTTATTCAGACTGAGGAACTCAGCATTTCTTGTGAGACAGATCTGATGGTGATAAATTCCCTTAGCTTCTATTTGCATGGGAAGGTCTTTACCTCTCCTTCATGTTTGAAGGAGAGCTTTCACCAGGTACAGTAATCTCACTGGACAGTTATTTTTCCTTCAGCATTTTGAATATGTCACCTCACTGCCTCCTGGCCTGTAGGTCTCCACTGAGAAGTCTGCTGCAAGATGTATTGAAACTACTTTAGGCCAGGTGCGGTGGCTCATATCTGTAATCCCAGCACTTTGGGAGGCCGAGGTGGGCAGATCACAAGGTCAGGAGTTCGAGACCAACCTGGCCAACATGGTGAAACCCTGTCCCTACTAAAAATACAAAAATTAGCCAGGCATGGTGGCGCACACCTGTAATCCCAGCTACTCAGGACGGTGAGGCAGCAGAATCACTTGAACTCTAGAGGTGGAGGTTTCAGTAAGCACAGATAGTGCCACCGCACTCCAGCCTGGGTGACAGAGCAAGACTCCATCTCAGGAAGAAAAGAAAAGAAAGGAAAAAAGGAAGGAAGGAAGAAAGGAAGGAAGGGAAGGAGGGAGGGAGGAAAAGAAGAGGGAGAGGGAGGGAGGGAGGGAGGGCGGAATTACTTTATACGTTATTTGCTCTTCTCTTGCTGCTTCTAGAGCCCCTCTTTGTCCTTCATCTTTAAGAATTTATTATATGTCTTGGGGCAGCTTAACATGGATTGAATCTGTTTAGTGATCTTTGATTTTTCTGTGCCTGGATATTATATCTTTCTCTAGGTTTAGCAAGTTTTCTGTTATTAATATTATTTCTTTGAAGAAGCTTACTTTACTCTTTGTTTTTTAAATTTTTTAATAAAGATGGGGTTTCACCATGTTGGTCAGGCTGGTCTTGAACTCCCGACCTCAGGTGATCCACCCGCCGTGGCCTCCAAAGTGCTTGGATTACAGGCATGAGCCACCACGCCCAGCCTGAAGAAGCTTTCTACTCTTTGCTCCTTCTCAACCCCCTGTTTAAGGCCAAAGAATCTTGGATTTTCTCTTTTGAGGCACTCCTCTAGATCTCTTAAGCATTCTGTGTTCTTTCTTATTATTCTGACCGTATTTTCAAATAGCTTGTTTTCATGCTCATTCTTTCTGCTGCTTGATCAGTTCTACTGAGACCCACTAATGCATCTTCCAGCTCCAGGATTTGTTTGATATTTTTTTCTGTTACTTTAGTATCCTTGTTGAGTTTATCTGATATATTTCTGAATTGTTTCTCTGTTTTCTTGAAGTTCGCTGAGCTTTCTCAAAACAGTTATTCTGAATTCCCTGAGAGGTTACACATCTCCGTCTCTCCAGGTTGGTCACTGGTGCCTTATTTGGTCCATTTGATGAGGTGATATTGACATAAATGTTCTCGATGCTGTTGATGTTCGTCAATACCTGGACGTTGAAGGATAAAGTATTTATTCCAGCCTTTGCAGTCAGGTATTGTTTGTACCTGTCCTTCAGAGGGCCTTCCAGGAATTCAAAGTGGGCTGATCAGTTCCCCAAGGCAGTGGTCACTGCAGCCATTTTTGTACTACAGGGCATCCTAGGCCCAGGTACACTGCAATCCTTACAGATTCCTAGGTCCCCAGCCCTGTTGGACTTGGGGAATATCAGGGATGGTTCTCTGGGTTCCCAGGCAAAGCCCATAGCTTACTTTCCTCTCTTTCCCCCAGGCAAAAGGAATCTCTTTCCAGACTGCACTGCCTGGAGTATGGGGAGGAGTGATACAAGGATTCCCAGAGCTGCTGCAGCTGCTGCTGTCATACCGGCTCACCCCAAGCCCAGGGTCTTCCAGAACTGTGCAGCATCAGGGCAACCCGATACATTGCCAGTGAGAAAGCTGGCCAGAACTTTGGTGGGTTCTTCCTGCTGGAGCAGCTGTGCCCTTGGTCTAAATGCTTCTTTTGTGGGCCTCAGCTTGGAATCAAGTGCTGTAGGGTTCTGTCCAGTGCTGTGCTTTACTATGGCAAAAATAGTACCATGTTTCAATATAAAGTCCCACACTTTCCTCCTTGTCCCCAAGCCATTAGATTCTCTCTCAAAGATGCATTTCCTGCAGTTGGGGGAGGGGTGTCAGAAGCAATGCAAGACTGTCCTTCCTCCCTTCTTCAATGCATCTTTTCCTGTTCCTGCTAAAACCAGGTGCTCTGATCTCTCACCTCATCATGTAGCTGTTGTGAAAGTATTTTCCTGCATGAATAGTTGTTCAATTTGATGTTCCTTCAGGGAGACCATTGCTGGAGAGTTCTATTCTACCATCTTACTCCACCTCCTACCTGTTTTTATTTTTTAAGTGTATCTGGTAAATAATTGTGAAGTGATAGGTTTATTTCAGTCCTGGGGATCAAAAGCATGTAGCTAAAAACTTTTCCCAAAAAATGTTTTTAAAATTTTGTACCAGTGTTTGTGGAATGACATGTTTGATTCAAGATTCTTAGATGTATTTTTAGTTTTGATTCAGTGTTATAGAACACTGTTTTCTGAAACTGATCTGCAGCCCACATATAATGGAATCACCTGTGGTGCTTCTGTTTTAAAAATGCAGATTCTAAGGCCCACACCCACTGAATCTCCTGGGTGGGATCGGAGACCAAGAGGTAGCTCCTATCATCTCTGCAGCTGCTTTTAAGGTACACCAAGTTTACGAACCATTCTTTCATATTTTCAGACCGAAGATTCTTACAAAATGACAAAGAGAGAAGACCTTACACTTTCAAAGTTAGAGTTCAAGCATTAGACTATGCGCTTCTTAAACACAGTATACCTTTCTATTTCCAGTTCTTTATGCTGTCCAGGGATTGGTGCAGAAATGGAAAACAAAGTGGCCAAAGAAAAACTATTTATTTCTTTATACATATTTTGCTTTAATAATCACCAAAAAGACTTTCATTTTCTCTTTCCCACCCAGCCCACCAGTTATATTGGCCTTCAACATATGGCGATAGCAACATATATAAATCTATATCATACATTTATACACACAGACATATTGTGTCAGCACTGCGAAGACACAGACTAGGCTTTCCTATGGCTGGGGGCCTCTCCCATGCCACTTAAAAATGAGCACAGGTTTGCTCTACGCAAGAATTTCAACGGAATTGGTCTGGCCATCAGTCCCCAGTTTCCCTGAGGTAAGAAAGGATGACAAAATGGGACAGCATATTTGAAGTGAGGTCAGTCCAATCTGGATATCATAGAAGAAAAGAAATAGGATGTGCTAGCTTAAGCCTGAGATGGTGTCTGGGATGTCACCACATTCATGATGTGACCTCAGAGGACCCAGTGCTGCAGAGCAGACCAAAGCCCAGCCTGACTCGGCCCAAGAGGATCAGGTGTGGATCTGTGAGAAGCGCTCACCGAGTCCCCGCCAGTGCTGTCCAGCAGGGCACCGCTGCTCAGTATTGTGCTTTTAGAACCTGCCAGAGGAGCTCCAGCATTGGGACCACATGCCTCATTCATCAGAATCAGGGTCCTCTATCCACTGAGGTTTCCATCTCAGGGCAGCTGGTGAGGCGAGAAGTGTGCTGTTGCTAGTTCCCACGCTGCGGGGGCCGCCGAGAAGCAGCATCACAAAACCTTCCATGCAAACTACACATCTTTTGCTTCGTGCTGGGCCAAGTGGGCCTTGGCTAATGGTATCCCATAGCTGTCAGAAAGGCTTTCTGCCTTTCTTCCCGCTCCACCAGGACACACCTCTGACTCCCTCTTCTGGACCCTCCAGTGGACTTGGAGGAATGAGGCCCAGATGCTCCTCAGCAGATAGGCAGCTGCACAAAAGGGGGACAGGCCCACCCTTCCTGCTGTTTTAAGGACCTCTGGTGGCTGCGCTTCTTGCATGGCTCCTGGAAGGCAAGGGTCACAAGGCTGGAGTGCGCGACAGAGCCCTCAGGGATTTCACCTGCAGACAAAGATACAACAAACCAAACCAGCGTATGTTGCCAGGCCCTGCTGACGGCTACCTGCAGCTGGAGTGAGAGCCATGTGGTGACTAAAGCCAGGAGCGTGGTGAGAGCCAGGTAAGAGGATGAGCTAAGAGCATGCGCTGCCGTCTGGAGGACCAGCAGGTGCCCCAGGTTAGGGGAAGCCTCCCCACCTCCCCGTGTGCCAAGATCCCTGCTCTAATTCACTGCACGCTGGGTGGCTGGATCCCACCGCTCCCTCTTCAGGGGCCAGGTGACTCTCCAAATCACTTTGTCTTAGCAGAAGAATGGCCTCTGCCATCTTCCCACAAAAAAGAAGCGCTCCGCATGGAGCATGCATATACAGAAACAGCCTGTTATAGGAAGAAGAGGACATTTTGCAGGGACGTCCTCTGTGAAGTTGATGTCCAGCTGACATAACGAGGACGTGAAGAGGCCAAGTGTACGTGGACCTCAGAGCTCAACTAAGTCCAGGTCCACCCTTCACAGATGAGGGTGCAGCAGACTCACAGAGACTAAGGGACAAGCCAAACCACACACCAGTTAGTGACGAGCCAGGTGTTAGAACCGAGGCCTCAGGTCCTTTCCAGTGATCTATGGGAGGTCGAGGGGAAAGCTTCCAGACTGGAAAAAGCCAGTGGACACCAGAGGAGACTTTGGGGTTACCTTTTCTGGGACAGGAATAAGGCTTTACAGAGGCAATCCTGTCAGTGTTGCCCTAAAGAGGCTCAGGAAAGAATTATCAGAGAAAAACAAAAGGGAATCAGTGAAAAAAAGAGAGCAAGTGAAATCACGGCCCTACTCATTTCCACACCATGGAGACTGACATTCTTTCAGGTTACGATTTAGAAACATTTCCAGGAATATACTCAAATGCGTATGGCAAAACTTTGAAGTCCAAGTTAAAAGCTTAGTTTCCGATTTTTAAACCATTTCATATACCTCACATTTCACTTTAAAGTACTTCCTAGGGAATGATTAACACTTAGTGTTTTAAGTAAATGTACATCATGTCTAGTACATATGTAACATTTTCCCCCTTAAACTCTCTTGTTATTTATTATCAAATTCTCTTTTAGACTGATGAGACCCAACAGATCTCTTTTGTCATGTCACTTAAAGAAAAAGATAGAGCAGATTCAAATGCTGTTCTTAACCCAGTAGTGTGCAGTGAAATCAGTTTATTAGGATGCAAATTGCTTTTATTTTTTCATGAAGAATAGAATGCAACTGGCCTCAAGATCCCTCTACCAAAAGCTCATTCAGAGGCAGACCCCCGAATGTCTGCTGGCTTCAAAAGTCAGCTGAATTGAATTTCTCCAGTCTCCTGCCTTAGCATCAAAGAAGAAAAACTGGAGCAGAAAGGAGAGATGCCCCCAACGTGAGAGTGAACAAAGATGCAGGGCAGGAGCTGACTGTGGGGAGGGTGACAGGTGCTCACTGAGGACCTGCGATCCTTGCAAGTGGACCTAAATCTTCTCCTGGAAGGCCAAAGCAGGCCAAGGACCACCTACAAGACCTGCTAACAGATAGTGATGGGTTGGGGGCAAGCTCCGTGCCTCTGACTGGTGTGATAGTCTCCTTACCTCTAAGTTAGTCCTTGCCTTCTTCAAAACATCGTGTGTTCTGGTTACTGAAACAACAAGAGAGCACCACAGAGTAGAAATCACCCACAGAAATTGCCCCTCCTTGCTTAGCATGAGAATTCTAAAGCATTTCTTTCTGGCCATTAAGCTTGGAGTCTCCTGCTATCCACCCTCATCCTCCCCTCCTTCTGCATCCACAATTGCTTGTGGTACAGGAGGTTTGGGGACATCAAATCAGTCTCTCCAATCGCAACATCTGCAGGCCTCCCTGGTCACTGCTCGTCTGCAGCCCAAGTGGGGCATCGGGAAGACCTCCCGTTTCGTCCCCCATTCCCTCACTCAGGGAACCTACGCTGGCTGACGATGAACTGCTCCATGCTCTCCTTCTGCTGGTTTGCGGTCTTCAGACGCTCAGCCGTGGTCTGCAGGAGCCGCTCCTGTTGGGATATTTTGGTTCTCAGTTCCAGAAGTTCCCTTTCTGTGGATTCTCCCTGGATAAAAGGAATAGATTCTTACTGAACAGGCAGAAGGCCTAAAGCACCCTGTGCTTTGTGGCGCTTTCCAATTCAAAGAAAGATTCCACAGTCTTCTCAAGTCTCCTGGACTGCATTTTGTCCTTCACAGCTGCGAATACCTCCAGCTGGGGAGTTCAGGATGAGGCCATTAGGTAGGACTGTTGAGACTCTGGAAGCCCCCACCCAGACTATCACAGGCCTACACAGCTGTAGCTTAAGAAAAGCTTACTTCAGGCTGGAATAAAACTCCCAATTCTAAAGAAGACCTTGACTTAGTCCTGCTATCAATTCTGTCACTCTCCCTTCCTAAGACAGAGAGTTCAGAAATGTTATGTTGGGAGAGAGATCTGGACTCAGGAAAGTTGGCAAATTTGTAGATATTTGTGTCAACATGAGGATGGCAAAACACCCTCTCCCTGGAATTAGCATAGTTAGATCCTGAAAGGTATTGGTGACATTGATGTGCGGCTCACATCCCTAAGGAGGGCATGCTGAAGCCTGCCTACACAAGGGTCTGCCAGTCGGAGTTAGCCTGAGCTCTGAGCAGACCCTGAGGGGTGGCTGACTTTCCCCAGGCCTGGCCCAGAGATGCCAGCGTAAGTGATTTGCTGGGATGCCAGGCAGTGGCTAAAAAGGCTCAGTCTCATGGGGGCATTCTGTCATCATTTATTTGACCATGGGACCTGAGGGGTGCGAGAGAGAGGTAAAGAAACTGAACATTTATGCATTGCCAGGGTTATGACGTCTCTGCCTCTCCACACCCCGCCCTCATCTTCTTTCATTTTTTCATCCAGGGGCTGGGGGTTGGGGGGATTGGGATATATTCAGAGCTGCAATGAAAGCAGCCACCATGGGTCAGTGATGTCCCTCCAGGGACAGTCCCCTAAGTTCCTGTCTATCCTGGCTCACTTTGTGGCTCCTGATTTTCTGGAAAGCTGTGACACTGAGGAGACAGAACAGTACTGGAGGGCAGGAGAGCTGGGTTTGCACCAAGAAAGGACACCAGCATCTTACCACTTTGCCAGGCAGTACAGGGGTGTGGGCGCTCGGCAGGGCTGCTCTCCAGAACATGGTGAGGAGGGAAAGCGACTCCTCTAGGGCATGGTGCAGGGCACTGGTGCTGCTCCGAAGCTCATGAATGCCTTTGCTGCCCAGCACCTGGGGAAAGGTAACCCCACAGGAGCGATTATTTTTTTCCCCTGCACGGGCTCAAGCTTCCTTCGTGAGTGAGGCACAGAACACAGGCCTGCCTGAACCTGTGAGGCCCTTGCACAACCATTTGCAGCTCTCAGAACTAAGATGCTGCCCCTTTACCAGGTATACGCTCCTCCACCTGCACAACCCACAAGTCTTTCAAAACTCATCCCCCTTGCTATGCCCTCTATGAGCCTGTTACCTTCCCTGCCTGAGATAAATGACCACATGTGCACTGGCGCCCTCACACACAGAGGCTTCTCACACTGCCTGCAGCACCCTACTGTGCTCATCTACTTGGGTGTGTGTCTTGCCCTCTCGTGTGTCGGCTCCGGGGAGGCTGGGCTGTCCCTGCAGATTCATGGGTCTCCAGCGGCTCAGAGAGCACAGCCACTGGGCCCGGTCTCTCTCACTGGCAAGGTGCTCTGAGAAGCTTTGCTGCTTGCCTCCCCCTACACAATCTGCACAGGGAAATGCCATGGCTGCCAGGACTTCTCAACCCTTCCATGTGTGGGGTCCACACATCTGCAAATCCTTCCATTTCTGTCCAACCCACTGAGTCTACTCTGCCCACAGATGGTCATGTGCCTGTGTGGCTGTAGTTACCAGGTAGTGAATAAGTTACCAAAGGCTGCTCGGCAATGCCATGTGTGCCTGTGGGGCCGAGGGGAAATACCCAGCCAGCTACATCTGGAACACAGCAGAACTCACAGTGAAAATGGGAGAGAAAGAAGAAAGGGCCTGGCTGCTACACAGGGAAGAAAAAGCCTCAGCTGCTGAGAGATGCAAAGCATGAAAAAGCCCAAAAATGGTGGGAGAGGAGTTAAAGTCAAAGGAAGAAAGGACACAAGGAAAGAGGGCGCCTAAAGCCACAGGTGTGCTTACCTCCGGGCCTAAAGCTACAGGTGTGGTCACCTCCGGGCCTAAAGCTACAGGTGTGGTCACCTCTGGGCCTAAAGCTACAGGTGTGGTCACCTCCGGGCCTAAAACTACAGGTGTGGTCACCTCCGGGCCTAAAGCTACAGGTGTGGTCACCTCTGGGCCTAAAGCTACAGGTGTGGTCGCCTCTGGGCCTAAAGCTACAGGTGTGGTCGCCTCTGCACCTAAAGCTACAGGTGTGGTCACCTCCGCGCCTAAAGCTACGGGTGTGGTCACCTCTGGGCCTAAAGCTATGGTGTGGTCACCTCCGGGCCTAAAGCTACGGGTGTGGTCACCTCTGGGCCTAAAGCTACAGGTGTGGTCACCTCTGGGCCTAAAGCTACAGGTGTGGTCACCTCCGGGCCTAAAGCTATGGGTGTGGTCACCTCTGGGCCTAAAGCTACAGGTGTGGTCCCCTCTGCGCCTAAAGCTACAGGTGTGGTCACCTCTGCGCCTAAAGCTACAGGTGTGGTCGCCTCTGCGCCTAAAGCTACAGGTGTGGTCACCTCCGGGCCTAAAGCTACAGGTGTGGTTACCTCTGGGCCTAAAGCTACAGGTGTGCTTACCTCTGGGCCTTTAGCTTCAAGGCCAGGGAAGCTGCATGCTGATCTCACAAGAGACGCTATCTTTTTGAGCAGCAGCTTGCCCTCCACAATCTGCTGTTTCAGGGCAGTGTAGTCATCAATGTGGCCAATGACATGGCGGCCATGCTTATTGGCAAAGGAACCATCAGTAGCATCACCCTCCAGCTTGGGAGGGGTCCTCATCACTGGAGAAGTATTCAAACTCAAGCCTGAAAAGGAAAATGACAATGAAACAGAATCTTCTGTTATTCGTAATGATATTCTCAGTTTGCTCCAACCCAAAAGAGTAAAGAAGAGGCTGGGAACAAGGAAGGAACCCTTGGAATGCACAAGGCTGGGGCAAAGTCCACGGAGATCTTCTGGGTTTTATATTTTTATAATCTTTCTTAGAGCATCTCTTAATGATAAATTTGCCAGGAGACAATTTTTTCCTCATTGGCAAATCAAATGGGACACATTTTATTAATAATAAATAATAATCTCTGAGTAGAGAAGACACAGACAAGGAAATCGAGCTGGTTACAGAGAACATGTTCAATCGTGGAGAGATCACGGTGAAATGAAGCAAAAACAGAGCAGAAGGAAAACTGCACGAGGGTGCACAGCAGCAAGAAAGGGGCCACAGAAGGTGCAATGAGTAGGGCTAAAGGGCTTGGGGCACGCAGAGAAAACCCTCTAAACACAGATAATATGTATATAGACAACAAAGGGGTGTTGGCATTAACCACTTTCCATCATCAGTCCCA
Source organism: Callithrix jacchus (assembly GCF_049354715.1). Taxonomy (NCBI): domain Eukaryota; kingdom Metazoa; phylum Chordata; class Mammalia; order Primates; family Cebidae; genus Callithrix; species Callithrix jacchus. The sequence goes on along the minus strand of NC_133508.1, from coordinate 158,640,217 downwards.
GGGCCCTTTAATTACCATATTTACCATTTGTTCTGTTGACTGTGGCCATTTCTGAGCCAGGAGTAGAGGAAACAGAGCTGGGGAAGACCAGAGTTGGGGAATTCATACCAACATCCCGGACTGGAGGGGAAGCAGCTGGATCTAGGGGGAAAGGCAACCACAGTTTCCAGCAGCCCTGGAACAGGCTGCACGGGAAGCACACGCACACCTGGCCATCCCCACCTGAGGACTCTCTTCTCACAGAATTCTCGTCCATACCCCACAATCAAAAGCAAAAGCTGATGCGTCACTGAGTTCCGAATGTTTCAATTCTTCAGAGCTAAAAGATATTCCTTTAATTGACGGGTGCTCCATAAAAAAAGTAATTTCTACCTTGAAAAATTATTAGGTGTATTTTTTTTTTTCTGAGAAGGAGTTTCACTGTTGTTACCCAGGCTGGAGTGCAATAGCATGATCTCGGCTCACTGCAACCTCTGCCTCCTGGGTTCAAGCAATTCTCCTGCCTCAGCCTCCTGAGGAGCTGGGACTACAGGCGCGCACCACCATGCCCAGCTAATTTTTGTATTTTTAGTAGAGACGGGGTTTCACCTTGTTGACCAGGATGGTCTTGCTCGGTCTCTTGACCTCGTGATCCACCCGCCTCGGCCTCCCAAAGTACTGGGATTATAGGCATGAGCCACTGTGGCCGGCCTAGGTGTATTTTTATAAACCAAGTCTTGAGTATAATTTGTGTGTGGTATCTAATACAATGTCCTGTAACTAAACATAATATGTATAAATATATATATAGCACATATTAAAATGCAGAATCAAGGAATGAATGGATTCATGGGGGACTAAACATTCCAGTCATCATTCTGATGAGTTAATACTGAAAAAAGTTTACTTGTATGAGAATGGAGACAGAAGGCTTGGTGGGTTAATGTTGCCTTGTGGAGACTGAAAAGCCACCCTAAGGTGGGGGAATTGGAAAATATCACAAAGAAGGTAGAAAAGGTCCTTCTCGGGCAAGTGCGGCCCCGTGTCTGCTTTCCGGCTCAGGCCTCGGGGGTGCTGGAGGAAGAGGGGCAAAGACTGCGCCAGTGGGGCTGAGTCTTGGCTGCTGTTTGGGAAGCCAGGGAGAGGGGCAGGCCTGGTTAGAAGGAAGAGTTGGAGACACAACTGAACACCACAACCATCAGGGCAGCCCAGAGGAGGGCAAGGCCTCCACCTAATGTAAGCTGAGCAGTTCCTGGGGGCCAGGCGGTATGCCTGGCAGCCCACGTGAGTTCTTTTATTGAATTGCCAAAACAGTGTAGTCATGTTATTGTCACCTTCAATTGACAAATAAGGTTACTGTCAGATAAATGAGCATCTACAAGAACCAGAGAAAAATAAAGATGAACATGACCCAGAAATAGCTAGCAGGAGAGTTTGAAAGCTCAGCTTTAGAGATACTGAACAGAAGTGGTTCCTGACTGGAATGAAATTGAAGGTATGGCACGAAGGTGAGTGGAGATGGTGTACCAAATGGTGTTTCAAAAGGAAAAACCGACAGAGGAAGTAGAAATGGAAGGAGTTAAGAGAGTAGGGGACACCACTGACATTTAAATTAATACCAGGAGCAGTGAGATTGAGGGGGGATATTGAGAAGAGAACGGGGACCTGGTCAAGCACATCTATCTGAAAGGCAGGCAAGGGGTGGGGTGGAGGACATGAGTGATGGCCACCTGAAATAAATCAGCCGCCATCCAGGACTTCCCCAGAGCCCTGTTTCCTTAGGGGAAGGAGTATTTGCCACACACTGAGGTCCCCACCTATGAAGGAAACGGGGACTAGAGAATCCGGGAAGGTCAGCAATACCGAGACAGGGCACGGTGAGCTGGAAGGAACACAGACTAGAAAGCACCACAAATGGTTGGAATCCTGGCTTTGTCTGTAACCTCTGTCAACCCTCGTTTTTCTGTTAATATCTCAGGACTGAAGTTTTCTCATGAAATACAGAGATAACAAAACCTTACTTCAGGTGAAATCATATATGTGCAAACACTTGGTTAATACTGAAGCACTATGCGAATCCAAGGAAAAGATGTGAACATATACAGCTGCTAATTATTGAGCAATTCTTAGTGTGCCAAGCACTTGTCAATGATCTCATCTAATGCTCAAAGCCCTATAAGATATATATCATTATTATCCCCATCTTAAATATGAAGAAACTAAGGCGCAAACCTCTGTGACTTTAAACGCCTTGCCCAAAGCAAACAACCCGTAAGGGTAAACTCGGAATCTGGAGCCTGGTCTGACGCACATACCACGCTTCTGCTCAGGCTGCTAGAAGAGAGCATCTCCGATTCCAACCTGACCCTCAGGAGCATGGATGAGGCAGATTGCACCTTCCAACACAGACACCCTGGTGGTCTCCCCACCGGCTTTCTAAGTTCCTTTTCCTTCCTACCTTGGAGCAGCTGCTTGTTTCCAGGGTCAGCGCTGGCTGGGAAGTTCTGGTTAATGGAGGAGGGGCTGACGCTGGCTTTGCCGGCACCGCTATCCAGCTGCTGTTGCAGCTGCAGCCGCAGACAATTGTTCCCCTGAATGCTCTGCTCCAGCTGCCCTCTCAGAGCTCGTACCTCTGCCACTAGGTGGCTCAGGTCACTGCTCAGTGGGATTTGGTGACAAGCATCCAGGCTGAAAGCTAAAAGAAGAGAGGAGTCTGGTAACATTGGCCCAAGTATTTCCAAGCACTTGTCATGACCCTCCTCTGTGGCATTCTTTTCTGCCAAGGACCCCAATTTAATATGAGTCTTGTGCAACCCATCTATAACACAGATGTTGCCATTTCTGTGTGTGGCCTGGGGACACTGAGATGGCACACATCCAGTCTGAAATTTCCCTGGGGTTTAAATTATCCACATGCACCTATAGAGTATTTAATTGGCAGAGGAGAATGAGTCTATATTTCATCTCCATGGTAACCTTAGCCCTGTAGGCTAAAGTATAGGATCCTCCAAGGCAGGTTAGCACTGAGCTAGAGAAGGGTAGGGGATGAGGGAGAAAGAGATTAGACAGTCTTCACTCTCAAAAATAAAAGAGAAGGAGGAGGCCTTTTGGTAGCATGCGAGAATGTGAGTTGGGTATCTTAGATCAGGGATTATAACTAAGTGAGTTTTTCAACTTCTTTCTCTCTCTCTGTCTCTGTCTCTCTCTATATATATTTATATATATGTGTATGTGTGTATATATATATGTGTACATAGTTATACACCTACATATAGTGTGTATATATGTTGCATGTGTATATATATATACACTATGTATGTCCATATATTTGTACATATATACATACACACATAGGTACATATATAAATCTACACATATATACACACACACACACATACATATAAATATATTTACATATATATATTTACCTCCCTTCACCACACGTAGTCTATTTCTTTGTACTGGGGAATAAGAGACCTAAGAAATATTCTACAAGGCCACAGTCCCTTACCTGAAAACCTTAAGGCCAAATGTATTTTGAAAGGTGAAATTTGTTTTAGTTTTCACAAGGCAGCAGGGTGCATGTATCGTATACAACATGTACCCTGTTGCCTGTGAGCTACAGTCCTTAATCAAACATATAACTATTTCTGCAGTGAGCTATGTGAATATTCTAAGTAGATAAATAAAGACTTATGAATATCCTCTTGTCAGTTCATCTAGATTTTGCTGTTAAATGAGTATTTGAAAAATTTAATTTGGAGATCTTATAGGATTTTGAAATTACAGGTACGAGATTATGCAGCTTTGGTGATTGTAGCTTTGAAGTGAACCCTGAAAGACATGAAAGGGAAGGCAGCTCAGGATAGAGTAGTTTCGGAGACTTTGGTGTATAATCTCCTCTTGAATTTTGCCCACAGTTCTACAATGTTCCTCTCTCTCTTTCTCAATACAAGTTCTCACTAAATTCTGCTTACTTTGTAATTTAATCTATCTTTACCCTTTCATCTTCCCATAGCACCTTATATTCGACTCTCATCTCTTAATGTGCCAGAATGTCACTAGACCCATCCAACAGGTTTCCCAGATTCTAATGTCTCCCAACTCCAAGGACATTCCCCAAGACTTGGCATCTTAAAGTTCTGTTTTCATCAGGTGGTTATTTTCTTTGAAAAAGAACAGACTTAGTTTCATTGGCTACTATACAGAATGCAAACTTTCATCCTGACCTGTGGACTTTCAAGATTTGGTGACTCTGCTGCCCCATCCTGACTTCTCAGTCTCCCCACCACCAAGCTTCTCTTGTGGGCAGGCTGGTCCCACTGACCCAACACTCACCATGACTTTGTACTTAAGCTATTCTCCCAGCCTGGTGAGAGCTGCCTGCCCCCTGTATTTCCTCAAATTCCCATTCACCTTCTCTTTAGACAATTAGGAAACTAAGGATTTATGATAATTCAAATCTAAATTCCACTACCCTTTACCCTTTGTTTAACCCTCTGGAGGGACATAAAAACGCATCAGTTCTTCCTCACCTGACAGTTCTTCAAATATCTGAAGTCAGTTCTCATGTCCTCAAGACCTTTTGAAAGCCTAAACTTCTTTAGCTTCTCTGACCAGTTCGACATTTCCGGTCTATGCCATCATGTGCCCTGTCTTCATTATGCTCCCTAGTGTGTCAATGCCCTTTCAAAAGATGCTGCCCCTTCATCTAACAATATTTTAGACACGGTCTCCCCAGGCAGACATCACACTTACACTACTGTAGTGTCCGGTTCAGCCGGCATTTGTAGCAACCTTTGACCTACGTCTTACTTGTGTGAACATGTTTCTAGCAAACCCCACACTCTCAAGTCCATGAACGGCCGCCTACCCTGTATTTCTACCCTTGTCCTACATTTCTACCACTGGTATTTTTAATCAAGCTCAGGATTTTCCTTTTGACCTTTGCTAAGTTTCATGACGTTGATGTCAGCCCTCTGTTCCAGCGTGCTGTGACTTATTAACGTTATATTTTGAGTACCCTTTTCCATTTAAAGAAAAATGAAGAAATATATCAAAATTCTCAAATGTTAGATTATTTCAGCAGGCCGCAAAGTCTTCAATAAATGTCCTTAACATTTAAATACAAGATTGAAATTTAGGTCCTATTTAGCGGTATTTCTATAAGTTTGTGTGTGTGTGTGTGTGTGTGTGTATGTGTGTGTGTGTGTGTGTCTTAATTTTCTCCTGTGGGTAGGCTGGTTCCCACCAACCCAACACTCACCCTGACTTTGTACTTAAGCTATTCTCCCAGCCGGGAGCTTTATTTCTTCAAATTCCACTTCACCTTCTCTTTAGAAAATCAGGAAACGAAATCAGGATTTATGAATGTTAAATAAAAGGGCAATAAGTTGAGAGCCAGATGCTACTAGGGAAAGGGTCAGGGTGGGAGCAGACTGCCTGCTACACTGGGCTGAATGGGTTGTCAGTACGTATTACTGACAGTATTCATGGCCTCTCCATGTGATGATATCATTAAGACAATTTTATGATCTAGATATTGATTAACTAGTGTCTGGCCATCGAAGTGGGTGAGGTTTACTCTTGTGGCCCATTGTTAGGAATGACCAGGCTGGATCTCGCTCATGCCACCAACATCTCACGTTGGGCTTTGTATATGAGAGTTCCTAATGGGAGCCCAGGCTCCGGTAGGGATTTCTGAGACAGAACTCTGTAGCTTCCCATGATCTCCGCCGCTCCCAAAGAAAAGGCCTCACTAGCATCCTACACAAGCGCAAAAAGCTCCTGGGTTGAGAGGAGAAGAACACATACCTTTCAGCCCCTTCTTGGAATTGCCGTAAAGCGCCTCGTAGATTTGTAGCTCTGCCTGGAGGGACTCGAAGAGCTGCTGTTTCTCTTCACACTGTTGCTGCAGGAGGACCAGCTTGTGCTGCAGTCTGCCCAGGGAGAGGCAAGGCCCACTGAGATGGCAGGGCCCCTCAGCCACAGCGGGGCCATCAGCTGAGAGCCAGACGTCAACTCAGTGGGTCATAAAGGGTTAGGTTAGCGTTATATTGGAGCCCCAGATGTCAACTCAGCGGGTCATGAAGACCATCATTTTTATTTTGCAGATGTGGAAATGAAGGCTGAGGGAGGTAAAGTAACTGGGCTTGAAATTACAGCATTAGCTACGTTAGCTTAGAGCAGAAGAGACACACCAGCACAGTCTCCTAATTGCTCCTACAGTGCTCCTTGCATTCTGACAAGCAGTTACAGGGCTTATGCTGGGACCAAGCATCACAGCCAGTACAGAAGCTTCTAGGTGATGCTGAGACAAATGTCCCATATCTAATTGGAAGCATGGAAACCCTTCTTTTCCATGTCTATGATATACTGAAGACGTATATAACAGTGTTTTACTCTCTCAACTAGACAGTGAAAAGGCATTCCCAGAAAAGTCCTTTCTTCTGCTCAAAGTGGCCCCTCCCCCTACACACAAATCAGGAATAGCAGAGGGAACACTGAGGTTTCCAAAAGAGGGCACCGATTGTCTTGCCAATATCCTTTCTTCTAATGTAAGAATGAAGAATGTTACCTTCTCTGTCAATGGGTCTCCTCTTACCTGGAGTGGTTTTCCTGGAGGGAAACACGTTCCTCCCTGAAATGCAAGATCTCTTGCTGCTTCTCCCTCAAGTCTTCCAAAAGCTGCTGCCTATCCACCTTCTGGTGCTGCAGCTCCTTTTCCAGCTCTTGAAGATGGGATCGAGAGGACAGCAGAGCCTCCCTCAGGCTTTCCATTTCCCGGGAGTGCTCTGGTGAGAGGAACACAGGAGGGTTTGTTATCATGGGGCCGGAGCTCGGCAGGAAGATGACCCCAAGCACATCGCCCTGACAGACAGAGCTAAGGAGCAGGGAAAAAAGGCCCTGTGTTGGTGGAGAAGAGCATGCTGGCTCAACATCCCACACAGCCTGGGGAATGGTGCATCTCCCTCTGCAAAACCCTTCATTCCACTGATGTTATCTGGCCAAGCCTGCTCCTAGAGAAATTCCAGTTTCTAATGCGCACCATGTTCCAGGTCCTCACATACCATCTGCTCAATAATCCATTCTGGAATTTTGACAAAGATCAACATCAAGATTTCCTTTTGGAATATATCATTGTCAGTATTTTGAAAACTGGGATATTTGTTCTTTTTTGAACTTGCAGTACTTCCCTGCTCTTCACAAGTCGTCAGAGATTACTGAAGGGACTCTGAAAGTACAGCTGCCGGCTCAGCAGGTTCTCTGGGGAAAGAGTCACCTGACCCTGGTAAATGACACTCATTTAAAGCCCTTACTGGCTTTCCACCTGTTAGGTCTGTTCTCTTCTCTCCGAGTCTGCAAGGGTAGCTTAGTAGTTCTGCCCTGTTTCTTATCTGTTACCTGTCATCATCATCCCCCAGCAGTGACTGTTCCTCTCAAATCTTTTGCTCTGAGGTGGCTAACTTAGAAATATTTCCTGGTGGCTTTTTCCTTTTCCAAAAACATTCCTTCACTCTGGGCTTAATCCTTTTGGATACTACTCTCAGTCTTTTTATGGCTGTTTACTAAGTATTTTTGAATAAAAATGGTTTCTTATTGATGATACATTGATCTGATCAAGCAGGCAACACCAAGGTCAGCTGCCTTCCAGCCACAGGGGAAATGATGCCCACCTGTGAGTGCCCCCTGGTTAGGGCTGGGAGAGTGCTGAGTGGCATTTGCTGGTGACTCTGCATGGAGTCGTAGGAGTACTGACTGGAGAGAAGCCGTGAGTGTATGAGTGAGGAGTGTGGTGAGGAGGCAGAGGGACAGCAGAGCAGGGCCAGGGGCGACCCACGCTTCTGCAGTCAAGTCTGCAGAAGCTTGAGAGGGAAGATAGGCATTCGCCATTCGCACTCCCTCCTTTATTGGTTCCAAATCAGTTGTGAGTGAAGGGAGGTAGAACAGGTACCGGAGTGGTATCCAGTCTGATAGCTCGTGACTCTGGACACATGTAGGTGGGCTTGCTCAGAAATGATGGATTTCCTCGAGCTCCTCACTCTCAGGGCCTAGGAGTCTGAGAGGCCCATAGTTGGGAGGTCTCAGAAAGCAGCCTTCCCTAGACTGAGAACAGCTGTACGTTTTGTTGCGTGGATCTGAGTAGCTCTGTCATCTCCACCTTCTGTTTGCTTCTCCAGTTGGTGAATGGCGTGGCCAGGGAAGAAAGGAACTTCAGAGTGACCACAGTTTGTGGTTTCTGACCACGTACCTCTGGAAACATGACTCAGTTGAGCCTGCAGTGTTCGGTTTTCTTCCCTGAGGACTCTGTTCTCAGTGCAGAGCTGAGGTATGGACTCCAGGCCCTGACTGTAGACGTTAGAGGTGGATCCTGTCCCAGAAAACACACATTTGGGTAACAGAAGCTTCCAAAAGTTTCCCACTCTTTATCTCTCAAAGATACTGCCCCGACCCAGCAGAGAACCACAGGGACTCCAGGCCTGGCCCTGAATGAAGTGTGGGGGGCTGGGTGCATGTTTTCTGTGTGCCTCTTCTCAGTGGATTCTGTGCGTGCATTATCACATGCCATAACCGCACTGGTGCAGGAGGCTCATTCTCCCGAAACAGCTGCTGCTCTGCTGTAGGCAGGACAACACCATATGGAAAGGCTGGCCTCCATGTGACAGCAGCTTGGAGGGAGAGTGTAAGGAGAAAGACCACCTTGGCAAAGTGGCAGGGGTGGAGCTGGGGGGACCCTTGCAGACCTGGCTCTACCACTTATCAATCACGCACCAAGGGCACAGACACCAGCAGGCAGCACAGAAGCAGATTAAGTATGGGGTGAGAAGTCAGGTGACTCTGAGGACCAAACCTAGTTCTGCCTCAAAGAGAGTTACTCTCTAGACTCAGATGTATTCAGGAAGCAGGGATAACAGTGTTTGCCCACCACCTTTGCTGGACTGTTTGTAAGGAGCAAGTGAAGTAAAGAATATCTGTGAAGCTCTGCCTGAGGGTCGTCCCTTCAGAAGCTCCCTGAGTACAGCCAGAAGCAGGTCTGGGCCCCTCCTACCACTTCCACGGGCAGTAGAGCTCAGCCGGTGTTCCAGTTGCTCCCGTAGGCGGTCATTGATGCAGATGGACTCCTCCAGGCGCTGGCGCAGGTTCCGGATTTCACCGAGATGCTCTTCCAGCATGTCAGCCCCTGCAGCCAGACCACCAGGACATGGAGAGAGGTGGGAGGTGGAGAATCCTGGTTACTGATGGGGGTGGGCCCAGCCAGGGGCTGAGCAAGATCCGTAAATATCGCCGGCCTTCTGCCCACTGTGTTTCTCGCATGGACGCCCAGGAGAATGGTAGTTTTGTTTAAAGAGTAAATGTACTTTCAAACACAGGACAGCCACCTGCTAAGAAAACTCCATGGGCCTCCTCCCACTCGGGGGTCTTGTGAGAGTTCGACATTTTCAGAAAAAGAACTGAGGGCCCTGGACAGGGCCTGCCTCGCATCCGGAAAGGTATGGCCACCTCCTGGGTGTGACTCTGAGGGTGACAGGTAAGACCTCACTCTACTTTTCTTCTCACTGACACATGACTGAACATTCTTTAGCAAGGGACAAAGCCCTTTCTTCCACCCTTAGAGAGAAGGCCTAAAGTAAAAGTATGTGACCTTAAACTCACCCTGTGTGGTTAATGACTGACACTGAATGCCTCCCTGAAGTCACTTTTAATATGGAAGATGAAAGAATAGCCTGGAAGGACCTAGGGATCTGAAGGCAGATTAGAGAGGGGATGGCACCCCCAACCCCCCAAAAAAGGAAAAAGATGCGGAGAAGTCAGAGGGATGCTTACAATGGACATAACAGCACCATTCTGCTCTGGGCTTAGTCCTTTTCTGAAAATTATGATTGTCTTACTGTCAGAAGTGAGCTGCATCCCAGCATTTAAGAGCTTAGCTATACCTCTCCACTTGCTGTGACTGAGTTTTGTGCACAGGATATATGTGCAGGGTGGGGGAGCTGCACCCCTTCCTGCAACAACTCCTGACTGATGGAAGAAAGTTCCGTCTATGCCTGGCATGCTGGAGGGGTCTAAGAGACTGGGCTAGAAAGAGGCCAGGCTGCAGAGAGACAGAAGGACGCGAAATGCGAGAGCACAAGAGGAGGGTCCCTGACTCCCATGTCCCTACAGAGCACTGAGGACCTGGGCAGGAGAAGGAAGAAATGTACTTAGAAAGGATTGAGCCCTGATACAGTGCTTTCATGTTATACCCAGCCTGTGAGCAAGGGACTGGAGGAGGAACGAAAAAGTCCTATCTGGGTAGAAGAGTAGACTCTGAATGAGACTTCTTTTCAAAGGCTGCCATCTCAGCTTTGTGCTTTACCTGAGGGTTTGGAGTTAAGCTGGTACACAGAGGAGCCTGAGGATAGGTCCCCCGATACACTCCCTTTCTGAGGCCTCATCACGTCCCACTGGCCACTGCTGCCCAGGTACCCAGGCTCCAGGATTCTTCCCAGTTCTATGGTGCCCCTTGGAGGAGAGTGAGGCTGGGCAGAGTTGAGGTAGTGGGAAGAGCCGCCTCTGCTGACACCTGGGCAGAAAGAAACATCAGTAAGACACGAACAGAAGAGAAGGAAGAGCAAGGACATGTGTGATTGCTAAAATAGAGTCTAACCCATAAAACGGGTTATGTGGAATGTTAGATACCCCAGTTCGCTGTGGTGTACCGATCAGACAAAGGTTCATACGCTACAAGTTGTAACACTCAATCTTTGTATTTCCTAGCAGGAGACACAAGAGATAGAGGATGAAGTACCTTAAAGTCATCAGTATACACAATGGAAAAGTTCAGTGGCCCTGCTCCTGGGTCCTACAATAATTCCTCATGACAGACTCCAAGGAAAGTTCCACAAGTAGGACTCACTCCCACAGTGAGAAGTCATGAGTGCAGTGGCATACAGGATTGGGCTTACCTGTGAATGCAAACATTTGTTTGTCTACATGGACTTGCCTTTTCCTGAAACTAACCAGCCAGTATGTCCATTCCACCATGGAGTTTTTCAGAAGAAAAAGGGGACATGAAATTGAGCTGGATGTGGTGGCCCGAGTTCCTCCAGACTGAAGAACTCTTTGTTGAGTCTGGGGAATGGTCTATGTAAGGCAAGTATTTATTTGGATCCCATCCAGCATAACTCAAGAAGCTGCGAAATTCTTTTTCTTTCTTTCTTTCTTTCCTTTTTTTTTTTTTTTTTTGTTAAGACAGAGCCTCGCACTGCCACCCAGGCTGTAGTGCACTGGTGTGATCTTGGCTCACTGCAATCTCTGCCTCCTGGGTTCAAGCAGTTCTCCCGCCTCAGCCTCTGGAGTAGCTGGCATCACTCCTTTCTAAAGAATCATTGAACACCGCTCCACAGAGCAGGCAGGGCCTGTCATTTCAGAGGCTGACGCTTTCACAGACCTTTGAAATCACAGGCCTTTCACTTGAGTCCCATCGTCTCCACTCCTCTGTAAAAAGAAGCCTGGCATGGGGGAGATGGGGGAAGAGGTGGGCACAGACACTGTTTAGGAGGAAACTCAGAATCTGCTTTCTTTCAGGGATTATGAACTTGGGCAGCAGAATAGAGAGGCAGCTCCTCCTAAGTGAGGTCCTCCTTTCTTCCAAGCAGGCCAAACTCCTGGGAGGGTTCGTGTAACTGCCGCTTGCCAGTTTTTATCCCCACTTGTAACTGCTTCTCACACTTGGCTACATACTGGAATCACCTGAGAATACGGAAAAATATACTGATTCCTGGATTTCAGAGATTTTGCCTTAATCCGTCTTGAAAATTTGATGTTTTAAATTCATTATAGGTGATTCTAACAGGCAGAAGTTTGAAAGGTCTTGTCATGAGTCTCTTCCTCAATTTGTGAAATACTAGATATTCATTAGAATCAGTTAGTTGAGGAAGAGGAGAAAAAATTTTAAGCACCTAAATTTTAGAAGGGATGCAACAATACATGATTTCCTACTTCTTTCAAACTGCCTTCAACCTCATCCCCACACAATGCAAAAGGGGAGACCGGTGGTTGTGGACAGCTCGCTTTTCAAGGCATGTGAGGTTGTAAGCCTGTCAGTAACAAGGATCGGTTTCCACATGTTCCAGTCCCTCGGCCACACAACACACAGCACATGCTCTAAACCATGCGAAGATACCATCCAGACTCTTCCCAGGGGCCTGAGAAGCCGCCATGCACCACTGTCCACACGGAAAATTGGCTCAAAGCAAACAGTGAGCTTGGATAAGGCCTTGGAGAGGACCGTGACTCCAGGTGGAGAAAACGCTACAGTCTTCCTCATCTAGGCTGGGGCCATTCGAACTCCACTCAGCGGCCTCAGACTTGATGTGATTCCAATTTAACCCAAAACAACAGACCCGCTTTCATGGACAGTGCTCTCCTTCCATCCTTCCCTTTGGGCAAAGACAAGTGGGCAGATGTGGAAAGATAAAGGAAAAGGAGGCAAGGGGGAAAATGGAAGCTAGAAAATGCTCTTGCCATTCGTCATGGGACACATTTGTTGTCCATCAACTGTTGCTGCCAGAACTGCTTGGGTAACAAGTTTTAGGTAAGAAACACCAGCACCTCCTACTGGTCTCTAAAGAGAGGGAAAGACTGTTGCAAGGAGTCCCCAGAGTTTGATTAGCTGAGCTCAGCCCCATAATCTAAGCCAGATGGTGACAAAGCCATCCTAAGTAGAAAAGGTATAACAGAAACGTGAAACCTGGAGTAGAAGACCTGATTCAAGCCCCTCTCTCCCACTGTCTAGTGACCTTGAACAAGTAACTTCACTTCCCTGAACCTTAGGGTTCCCTGCATTAGACAAAGTATCCATTTCCTGGATTGACAAAAGAAAGAGGCTAGGCTGGGTGCAGTGGCTCATGCCTGTAATCCCAGCACTTTTGCAAACTGAGGTGTGCCAATCACTTGAGCTCAGGAACTCTAGACCGGTCTTGGCAACATGGCAAAAGCTCGTTTCTACAAAAAATACAAAAATTCACCAGGCATGGTGGCACATGCCTGTAGTCCCAGCTCCTTGGGAGGCTGAGATGGGAGGGTCTCTTGAGCCCAGGAGGTCGAGGCTGCAGTGAGCCGAGATCATGCCACTGCACTCCAGCCTGGGTGACAAAGTCAGACCCTGTCTCAAAAAAAGAAAAAAGAAGAATAAAAGAAATAGGCTGGTCCACATGACATTTGGGGCTGCAGGGAGAGGGATGCAAATTCCTAGGTGTTGTCTTACATCACTGTAAATTGCTGGCATGGTGACCCTATCAGTTTCTGGATCACCTGAGCTTCTTTACAGGCACAGAAAGTGCCTGACAAATGAGTTTAAGTTCATTCAAATTGCCTTCTCATTGTTGTGCTTAAGGTGCTATGAGAGAGCAAATTCACGTGAAGGTTTCTTTCCCACTTTTTTCGAAGCTATCAGTGGTCACCAACACACTAAACTTAGGATGAGCCACCAGCCTACAAATATATCAAGGTGTTTTCTAAAAAATGACTGTCCACAGTGTACATAACTCCATAACATCAATTATCCTTTGGAGTCAGACCATGGGATTCACAGTCAGACGCCATTGCTGGTGCTGTGGTTCTAGCTGCCTACGTGTCAGCTGCCCCGGGGCAGAGATAAACCCTGTGCAGTAGGAAAAGGGACTCATCGTTTCCTCTTCTGAATCCCTCTACCACTACCCTTTTAACTCCAACCTGATGATGCCAGGAACTGAACTCGATTAACAGTTTTCACAGCAGAAAACTGTAATAGCCACACAAAGAAGCTCACTGAATGTGGCCATCTTTTCCTTGGCCACTTCGTCTTGCATAGGCAAAGCATAACATCTCTCTCCCATCCCCTACCAATGAGCAGTCTGTCAGGGATTCAGCATACTTGGTGGTATCCAACAGTCTACAGTATGAGAGCACCAGGTCAAGAGCCTTGTGAACATATCTACCTGTTAACTGATCTGTTAACATATCTACCTGTTAACTGAGACACACACCAGAGAAATAACAGTAAATACATTTCCAAAAAATAAGCAAGCAGAGCTTTCCCTCACTCTTCCATGCGTAACGTGTACCCGTGTTGCTTTTCTCAACTCTGCCATCCAGCCCGAGCCATGCAGAGCAACTCAGTGTGGGGCTGCCACTTGCAAGCACACAAATGCAGCCGAGGTGCTCACTTTCTCCCAACTGCTTCTGCAGCATCTGCAGCTCCTGCTGAGCCTCAGCCAAGGAGACCACCGGTGTCTCACAGCAGCCAAGGAGGGGAGGGCCAGCGGAACTGCAAGGCAGGAAGCTGGATGGAGCTGAGGGCAATGGTGCCTGAGGAAGGCTAGCCAGCTTGGGTATGGAGTGAAAATGAAAGCCTAGAAACAGAAAGTTGGGGAGAAAAGAGACACATCATCGAGGGAAAATGAGAGAAAAGAATGGGTAAAAGATTGAGAAGGTAAGACCATTCCCTGACCAGACGTCACTCTGTGGAGCAGCTGTCAGCTAGCGTGGTACAGGATGAGACAGCCAAGGGTGACCAGAGAGGCTGGCCTGGCTGACCTTCCCACTTCTACCCTGCCAGGGTCAGGCTGCACACATTCTCTATGTTTATCTTGAAAGCAACTGGCTAAAGAAGGTAAGGAGGCATTACTAAGCCCCACCACAACACCCTGGGCATGGACAAGGCAAAGACCCTGAATGCTCCCACGGGCCCCTGGGGCTCTGTTCCCAGCACGTGTCAGCCCTCGGCCCTGGGACAAGACTCTTTCTCCACCTAGAACTCCTCTCTGACAGCATCAGAGCCCATCCTGAAAGGCTTTTATTACTAGTGCATGCAGTTCAGGACTCTGATGGAAACAATCTTCAGAATTCCAAATCAACGTGTTCATTCACCAAATTAAAAATAGATGCCTTGGTAAGGTGGCTTAGACAAAACGGCTTGCAAACCCTTCTGGACATTTAAATCACATAGGAAAAACTTTTAATACATGCAGATTCTTTAGGTCTTCTTGATTCTCTCTAGGCCTTAATGTAGATTTAGAGAATTATAAATTCTCGGACAGGAAATTTGTATTAAAACAAGTCTTCCGCGGTGATTTTTAGGCAGCCCAGCTACAGACAGGTTTTCAGAAACCCTGGCAAGTTTCAATGTTTAAAACTGTTTCCTCTTCCCTAAAAGCAATTAAAGGGCAGGTAGCCAATGGAGGGGGAGTAGAAACAAAAGCTGACCTGTAGGGAATGTCTAAGTAGAAGACAATGATTACATCCTAAAACACATCCCTTGTCCCATGGTGCTGACACCATTTCAGATCAATACTGCAAATACACCCAAATTGCCAATTAACAGAGCCCAGGCATCCTTTGAGGAAGCATTCTCATTTTTAAATCCTCTGTTCTTCATCCTCTGCTCCGTTTGAACACAAAACATTTAAGCAGATGTCTACAATTCTGGGAGCACAGCTTTTCCTCATGATTCGGGCCCAGCTGCTTCCCACTCTGGCCTAAAAATGTTGAAACCAGGCTCAGGAAGCATTGGAACACTTCCTCTTCCTTAAGATTCTGGTGGAGTTGCCTTCAGGGAAGTGAGGCTTGTAGAAGGAAGCACCGTGCTTTCTGGGAGCACCTCTACCAGAGTCACACCTCACAGTGAACCACACTGAAGGCAGCCAGCCAGCTCTGCTGGGAGGCAGAAGGTGAAGACGAGGTTTGCATTTTCCTTGCCATCTCTGGTACAGGGCTGTGAATGAGCAGTGTACCCTCTGGAAATGAGGCTGGGACTGTACATGAAATGCACCCCTTTAATTGCCCCCGAGATATGCTCTATGTACATATCAAGGACTGCCAATCCATTCATACATCCATTAATGGTAACGTACCATGAACAGAACCTGGTCTCAGGATGTTTCAGCACCCTTGGCTATAAAATAAGTAGCACTACTTCCTGCAGAGGCTCACCATGCAGATTTAATGGGTGACACATACAGTGGGTGAGTAGATGTGAATTTCTTATCATCCTATGACTATTGTCA
Source organism: Callithrix jacchus (assembly GCF_049354715.1). Classification (NCBI taxonomy): domain Eukaryota; kingdom Metazoa; phylum Chordata; class Mammalia; order Primates; family Cebidae; genus Callithrix; species Callithrix jacchus. The sequence goes on along the minus strand of NC_133508.1, from coordinate 158,624,210 downwards.
TCCTGGGAGAAACATTTTGCCTCTTTGCTCTTCAGGGTAAAATGAGAGAAAACCAATAAAAATGTTTATTTTAAATGATTAGCCAACTACTAGTCAAAACTAGCATGCTGATCAAAACCTGATGTGGGTTACTTATTTTCTAAACTATTTTCTTAAATCAGACACAATTAGCAAATGAGGATGGTCTCTTGATTCTGTCTAGGATTTGATACATTTAGACCCCTGCCAGTCTAAACCTTTGTCCTTGAAGAAAGTGAAACAGGCAGCAGAGAAAGAGAAGCTGAAGCTTCCGCCCCATTAACTGTTGCATACCTGAATGGGCCTGGTTGGCCTCCTTGGGGGGATTCTGGGGAGTTGGCAAGCTGATGGGGTTGCTGCTGGATTCGGCCTTAACCCCCTGAGATGCACTGGTTGATGATGGTTTAGAAGACAACACAGCAGAATGACTCGAATGATGGATGGAATCTACAAAACCCATGAATGAAGGAAAATGTTTGATGTTCTACAGAGAACTGGAATCCCGGCCTTCTACCTAACCAGGGGTACCAGGGCTAGAGTCTGGCTTTCAGGGGAAGAACCAAGCACAAGCACTGTTAACAGTGTTTGTTTTCTTGCTTGCAGACAGCTCCTTTAGTGAGGCAAACCACCTGAGGGATGATAGTGCTGCTCTGAGCTCTGAAACCATGAAAACGGCAACTCCAAAAATATCAGGCAAGACTAGCAGCATCTGTGGACATCCACAATGACTTAGGGAACACTGCTCAGGAATAAATGGCAAGATCACCGTAGGAGGGAGAGAGAAGGTTTTCCGACAGATTCACTGAGGAAGAAAAATCTGCCATGCTCTTCCCGCTCTCCTCACCATGGCTCACCTTGTGCCCGACAGCGTGTACTGGGCCATGGAGGCCAGGGTGACAGAGGTAACTTGTAGAGTCAGGAGTGAGCAAAGATCCTGAGCCACTGGTAACCTGTGCTTGGCACTTGGCCCCAAAGCCATGTTCAGCCTGATACATACCATGGTGGAGCTGTAAGGCCTGTTTCCTGAGGTCTGCACTCAGCCTAGACAAAGACAGTCCCACCCAGAAGGTGGAGGCTACCTGAGTGACCGGGAGAAGCTTTCTTCTCTTCGTAGTTTGTGTACTCGCTGGCTACGTCCATGTCAGAACAAGCTTCCAGCTCATCAGACAGAAAAGAGGTGCTGCTGGGAGAGCGGTGGGAGTCGGACAAGGCACGGCTGCTGGACGGTGTGAGGGACCGAGCATCCAGCTTGGCCTGAAGGACTTCAATCACTTTCTCCTTTTCCTGCAGCTCTCTGCTGAGCCTGGTGGGGAGAAGGGGGGCAACACGTAAAACCAAGGTCACCCGAACCAACCTGTCCTGACTGTGGCTCGTGGGAAAAGCCAAGTAAGCCAAGGGGAATAATGGAAAAAACCCACCTCTGCTTAGGGATGAAGCACAGGTGGGGTACAGATGGAGAGACAAGAGCTACCCAGTGCTCTGGCCACGTAATACGCTGAGGACAAGCAAAGACATAGTCTAGTCTAGTCACAGTCTAGTCCTCCTTTTCAGGCACTGCTGCGGAAAGTATGATCCCTGGAACAGCTGTGGCCTGAGAACTGTTTGTCACCATCGCCAAGACAAGCATAAAAATTGAAAGCAAGCATTGAGAAACACAGAGCAAACCACGGTCCCAACATCCGAGGGCGTGATGAGTGAAATAATGTGGTTAACTGAATTCAGACCACATATGCTTCTATGATGGATTCGAGACAAAAACAAAAAACGAAACACCGCAGATATTTTCAGAAGCGTTTGTGTGGTCTGAAACATGCGCATGACACAAAGAACCCAAACTAGTGGCTACAACGGACTCTCAGTCCATATTTCATTGATGATTATATGGAGCGACTTACTGAGATACGGTTCCCCAGGCGCCGCAGCCTCCCAGTGATTACAACGTCTAGGCCTCTCTCACCAGGTGCTGTTATTTGACTCCTTTCTTCCCCAGGCCAATTGGGTGACTATTAAACTAGCTATCAACCCAACTTGGGGTAGGCCAACTTTGGAAAAAGCTCATTCTACTTATTAAACACACCGGAAAGCAGGATCCTTAGGGGAGCCGAAGACTGTTGAACCCTAGTTAGCTCACTTTTAGCTCAGACTGTTTGTAGGTTACTAAACCTGGAGAATTAATGTGCCAATGCAATTAAACCAAAAGAAGACGCATAATAAAGCACATTAATTCTCCAGGCTTAGTTAAACACAACAGCCAAGGGTTCGATGAAGGCGTGAGTTCATTACGCTCAGCCCTTCCCTTTAATCCCCTTGATTTGTGGAGCTGCTGCCACCCTTGACCTCCTGGGCCTCAGTCCCAATCTCTTTCCCGGATTCTCTTCTGAATTACCTGAGGGCCAACGGCTCCAGTCCAGCTTGATCTTTCTCACTTTTATGATCCTCTGCAAACCAAAGTTAGAGAGAAACAATAAGAAACTAGGCCGGTCCCATTTCATGCATTACAAACACAGGAGCCTATCTGGAGACAGAGTAGTGATCATTTCATGTGTGCATCAAGAATAGTTATTCTGGGAGGCCTCAGGTTGTGTCTTTAGAGAAGCACCCAACTGTCCCTGACCTGACGGTCACCTTCATGACTTCCTCTGCCCGAAATCAGGGTAAACCATTTACAATGTCTTTTGTTCCATTTATCATGAGGCCCTTGCCTGGCTGCCCTGTGGTCACTCCAGCCTCCATGTCCTGCTGCAGACCAGCTCCCACATGCACATGTCCCACCACAGCTTTCATGCAGAATCTGCACTGGTCTCTGAGGAGATGATAAGCCCTGCCCCAACTCTGCACCTGCCACCAGAAGATAGGCTGGGTGGCTCTCAAGTCTGATCCTACTACACTCCCTTTAGTACCCGCTTCTCTGGAAATTCTCTCTGAGTAAAGGACCCCAGTAATAAACAATGAAGCCCTTGAACTTCTGCAGCCAGTGCCTAAACCGTGTCCAAAAGAGGATGGTGCTTTATCCATGAGCAGAGTACATGCATGTACATTACCAGGCCATGAATGAAGACACCGCCAGGGTAAGGCGTTTGCCCAAAGCAAGTTGGTGGCAGCAACCAGGTTAGAGCTTGGGTCTTGCAATTCTTAGTTCAGGGCTCTTCCTTCTATGACAAGGCCCTCCCATCTCCTGTCCCCTACTCCTTCTTAGCACCAGATAGATGCTGCTCCCTGCCCCAGAGGTCACATTCCATGAGTGGTGAAGTTTCTACGGTTGTAACCATGGCATCTCCAGCCCTGTGTGTCCCTCTCCATGTTTCCCACTGAGCAGTCTTGCTTCTGTATTAGCCCCAGGAAATGAAACCCAAACAGGATCCTAGGTTAAAAAGTTGCAGTAGAGGTGTGGTGGCCACCAGGTGTCTGGAACTGTGGGGGTGACAGGGGATTCCAAAGCCCTGTGGCCAACTTACTGGTGCTGAGTCTGCTGGTGAGCCTCTCTGTCAGCTGGCTTCCCTGGGCGAGCTGCTCCCGGAAGCTCTGTCCCAGGTAGTAGTCAATGTCATTGCTCCTTAGGAGATCCTCAAAAGATTTTACTGTATCTTTTGCATGCTGGGTGAGAAGATAACAAATACCTCTCCCTTCTCGTATTTTTTGCCGTAGGTAAGACAGTTCCCGGGCCTGATCCTGAATCAGGGAGTCATATTTCCTAACACAGGACAGAAGAGGAAAGAGTAAGTGTGGAGAGAGCCTATGGTAAGTTATGGGGGTTCTGAGGGGAATTCCATGAGAACATCTCTGAGGAACTCTCCCAAGCTGAAGTCTGGCATATAAGCCATAGGAGGCATTTAAGAGTAAATTCTGCCCTGATAAAGTATTGCATCAAAAAATTTAGTATGCCACTGTTCTTCAACTGTTACATATATGTCAATTATATGTCCCTACATAAGTCATCAGGTCTGTGAGAATAGAGATAGTTCTGTATTTTATACCCCTCGCAGCACCAGTATCATGTACATTCACAGCAGTTACTCAGTAAATAACTAGAATCACTTCTTCCTAAGTCTAGATAGGACCTTTCACCACCTGATGCCTGAATTTCTTCTGTGTTATGATACTACGGCTGACTGTATTTTGCAATGATATGGCCACCATATAAACTCTCATACCATCAACTGATGGGACCCAAAACAAGAAACCCTACGTCAGAGCCACCCAGGTGAGCCCAGTCAACCCACGAAACTATGAAGCACAATAAAGGATTGTTTGAAGTCGCTAAGTTTTGGAGTGGTATTACTTAGCAGCAGATAACCAGGACGCATACCAAGATGAACGTCTGTTTTCAACACAAACTATCAATAACACTTATAACTCTGGAAAATACCATTGAGAGCTTGATATATGCTACGCACTATTCTAAGCACTTGTATTAATTCTTTTTTGGGGGGGGAATGGGGACAGAGTCTCACTCTGTCACCCAGGCTGGATATCTGTGGTGCCATCTCAGCTCACTGCAAGCTCCACCTCCCAGATTCAAGCAATTCTCCTGCCTCAGCCTCCCAAGTAGCTGGGATTACAGGCATGCACCAGCATGTCCAGCTAACTTCTGCATTTTTAGTAGAGACAGGGTTTCACCATATTGGGTAGGCTGGTCTAGAACTCCTGACCTCAGGCCCCCCACCCACTTTGGCCTCCCAAAGTGCTGGGATTACAGGCATGAGCCACCATGCCTGGCCAGCACTTGTATTCATTCATTTAAACCTAATAACCACCTTTGAGATGCGTTCTGTTATCATCCTCATTCAACAGGTAAGGACAAGGGCTTGGAAAGGTTAAGCAGGTTGCATAGGTAGTAGGCGTCAGAGCTAGGCAGTCTGATTCCAGTCTTACTACTATATTACAGCATATATACTATTAGTTTACAAATATATCCCTGAGAGGAAGTCCCTGAGACCTGGTATCTCCCAGATACTGGGTCATTATCCCATGCCCTCCTGGTTGCTTACCTGGCTTTTCCTCAGAAATCTCTACCATTTAAATCAGTGTCCTTGCGGCTACCCAGACATGCTCATTCTTCCAACTGCCTGAGCCACCCTCCACCAAGCACAAAGTCATACATTTTCAATCAAGAAAGGGCCCGACCAGTGCCCTCCTTACCCAGGCCACGAGGCTGATCTCAGCTCCTCAGCCAGCTTCCCTTCTAGTCCATTTTTTGGGAGCTGGGCTTCCAGCTGGGATACTCTCTGGATGAGACTCTCCAGATCCTTTGTGGCCTGAAGCCCTGGAGAGTAGAAAGCCCCAGTGCCATCAGACAGCCACCCCTCATCCTCATCGGTGACACTATGAGGTGAAGAGCCCTCCAGGGTGCCAACAGCCCTCAGCTTCCGGGGTCTTTCCAGACTAGATGAATAGTCACTTGTAACTGAGAGGGACCGGACCCGGCTCTTGAGGTTTTGAATGATCTTGTTGGCATTCTGCAGCTGGGCCTTCAGATCTTTGATGTCCTTTCGTAGGACACAGATGTCTTCTGACCTTCCATAGACCCGGAACTCTTCCTGCTTCCCTAGCTGGTTCTCCAAGGGCTTCTTCTCAGAGGAACTAGCCCGTGTTGAGCCCCAGTGCCCCTGCTCAGAGCACAGCCCCTCCATCGGACCCATTTCCTTGAGGCTGTTGTGTTCTTCACACTCTGAAAAGAGACAAAGATGTCTTCCTAAATAAAAGTTGGACATGCTGTTGTGGCCACTGCCTTTGAGAGGAGGCAGGTTTGGTCATGAGGACAATAATTACTAGGGAAAAAGTTGAAGCAGTACTTTATTCACCCCTGACACTGCACTAGGCATTCAAATATAATATTTCTTATCCTCCCGACAGCCCTGCAAATCAGGTATCATCACTTTCTATTTTACCAACTGGGGAAACCAAAACTTAAAGACAGGTAAACCAGCTTGTTCTAGGTCACTCAAACTAGCACAGGGCAGAGCCAGAATTCAAATTCTTTAATGTCCTGTGTTCACTCCACACACTGATGTTTCTTAAGACATTAACATGAATGGCCACAAGAATACAGGAAGAGCTATTCCTGCAGGCTGAAAGTGTAGTGCTCTCTAAATTTTACTATAATTGAAAAGTTTGTTGGGTTACAACTGTGTGAAAAATAGGGATATGAAAATAAGACTTTGAATAAATATATCGGCATCTTAACACTGGTGCATTAGAAGTGGTAGTCAGAATGAGATTACTTCTCAATCCAGGCATTTTACCAGCTGCGAGGGACTGTTCTAAAGTGTTGTATAAGAATTTACTCATTAAATTGACATAAGTACCTGATGGGGTAGGTAGTTCCTTTATTGCTATTTTAACATATGAAGAAACTGGGGCATAAGAGAGTTTGCGAATTGAGATTTGAATCAACCAGTCTGGCCCCAAGGTATTTTCTCTTAACTGCTATGCTATACTGCCTCAGGAATGAGAAAGATTGTGTTTTTCTTCTCTTCTGGTTTTCAATGTGGTGAGTGGCCCTATAGCTGTGGTCCTTTCATAATGGAAAACAAAATTATGTTTAACTGATGGTATGCACGTTTGCAAAACCTCATCTGGTCTCTAAGTAGGCCTTAGTATTTCTATAATAGTTAATTGGATAGAACTTCATATTATTATTATTAGCAGTATGCCAAAAACTAATTATAGAAATTCAAACTTACACTTCACCCCATTTTGGGTAAGGGTTCTCCCGTTAACCTCCTCTTCCCACTGCTTGTCAGGTGACGAATTGGCCAACAGCACCCAAACGTGACAGCTGACTCCAGGGAGGGAAGATGAATTCCACACCCTGTGCTCTTACCGGGACTGGTGGTTTCCTCCCGTTCAGCCTCATTCTCGCTTCGGCCACAAGTCTCATAGCCCAGGTCCTGGAGGTCCACCTGGACCTGCTTGCTGTCCTGCTTCACCAAGGATTCACCTGCTTGGGCAGAGACAGCAGGTGTTGCAGAATGTCTGAATTTCTCACATCTACCCTCAGCCGCGATGGCACATACCCTAACCTTCTGGGGCAGGGAGGTCAGATCCGCAGTGGTAGAGAAGCTTCTTTGAACCAGTGGGAGAAGAGACCACCAGCTCCAGGAAGCAGAATTTCTTTCCACCAGGATAAGCCTGCATTTGCCATTGATAATCTCCCCTTCAGATAACTTAGGCTTAGTTGCGACCAGATATCTGTAGGTTGGGGATTATATACTATCATCTCTAGAGGCCCCATGGAAGCTGCCAAGTGCTATATTCACAGGGGTTCGGTAAATACCGAATGGAGCTAAACTAATGTAGAGTCCCAAGACACCCAGACCTGTACTGTCCAATAAGGGAGTGACTAGCCTCATACGACCACTTTATACGAAATTGACTAAAATTAAACAAAACAAAATGTCCAAGTTGCACTAGCCACACTTCACGTGCTCCATAGCCACGTTAGGTAGGTATAGAACACACAGAACTTATAAGACACAGGCCAGTTTTCTTTACTAGTAAGTCACAGTTACTTACTGAGTATGACTCTGTATTTCTCCAGCTCATTAGCCTGAGCAAGGACAGTGGCTTCTGAGAGCAGCAGCTTCTCCTGGAGATCTTGATAGCGTTGTTTGCATTGTGACAGCTGGGAGCGCAGGTGCTGGGTGGACCCTGGCAGGCTAAACATTGACTGAGGCCGAGGGTCATGAGGTTGGGACTGGTTATCCAACTGTGAAAGGGGCCAGTACAGGGATCAGGACAGCCTGAGGTCACCCCCATGCAGTGACAACCACTACCCCTTCTGAACCTTGTGGATTTTTACTCATGTCTGTCACAGCACTTCTCATGCCATTTGGCAGCAACTTGCTTTCCAGATGGAGCTCCTGGAGTGCTGGGATAAGTATAATTCATCTCTGTATCTACAGCACACAGCACAGCGCCAATCAAGTGTACAGAGGAGCTCTCGGAAAATGTCTTTTCAGTGGTCAAAAAGAGAAGGGGTGGAACCATCCACTCATCTCCCCTCGCACTTCTCCCATTGATTCCCTCAGGATCCCCTGTATTCTCCATGTTACTGAATCTTCAGCAAAGCTCCTTCCCTAAAGAGGATCCCAATAACCCATTGAAGGCCCAGGAATAGACACCTGTGACGAGCTATGACCAAAAAATGGCAGTGATAAGGAAGCGATGTCATTACACACCACTTGTCTGGGCTGCCTCCTCACCTGATGCATCTCTGTGTACAGCAGCCTCCTCACCTGATGCATCTCTGTGTACAGCAGCCTCCTCACCTGATGCATCTCTGTGTACAGCTGCCTCCTCACCTGATGCATCCCTGTGTACAGCTGCCTCCTCACCTGATGCATCTCTGTGTAGAGCAGCCTCCTCACCTGATGCATCTCTGTGTACAGCAGCCTCCTCACCTGATGCATCCCTGTGTACAGCAGCCTCCTCACCTGATGCATCTCTGTGTCCAGCTGCCTCCTCACCTGATACATCTCTGTGTAGAGCAGCCTCCTCACCTGATGCATCCCTGTGTACAGCAGCCTCCTCACCTGATGCATCTCTGTGTCCAGCTGCCTCCTCACCTGATGCATCTCTGTGTACAGCAGCCTCCTCACCTGATGCATCTCTGTGTACAGCAGCCTCCTCACCTGATGCATCCCTGTGTACAGCAGCCTCCTCACCTGATGCATCTCTGTGTCCAGCTGCCTCCTCACCTGATGCATCTCTGTGTACAGCAGCCTCCTCACCTGATGCATCCCTGTGTACAGCTGCCTCCTCACCTGATGCATCCCTGTGTACAGCTGCCTCCTCACCTGATGCATCCCTGTGTACAGCTGCCTCCTCACCTGATGCTTCCCTGTGTCCAGCTGCCTCCTCACCTGATGCATCCCTGTGTACAGCTGCCTCCTCACCTGATGCATCTCTGTGTACAGCAGTTACCACACCCTATTAAAATGATCTGTTTTTGTACTGTCTTTCTTCACCATATTAATCTCAAGGGCAGCCATTGGTTTTATTGCCTGATGCCAATGCCTAGTGTGTTATCTGAAAAATTAAGTCCTCAAGAAATATGTATATTGCAAAAGCCTTTCTAAAGGCTGAATGTGGGCAGAATATTATTAGTATTGTTTGTAGTACAAAGAGACCTTCTCTTGGTACCTCCTGATTCACAGAACTTTTTAAGGTAAAAACTGTCATTTTGAGCCATTCTCCAATTGATTTTCATTCCATCTAAGTGCACACTTACGTGGTGGGCATCCGCTGTGAAGGCAGCCCCCAGGTCAAGGCTCTGGGGTCTGGGGCAAGGCATCACAGTCACAGTCCCCTCCTCTTGGTGTTGTTGCTTCCCAGGAGAACCAACCAGTTCTGTGTTTATTCCGTCGATCATGCTGGTCAGATGCACAAGGACCTCTGGAGTAAGCTTACTATTCCCTTCCTTACTACTCAGCACAAGCTGCTCTCTGAGGAGGCTGATGACATTGTGGGCATTCTTCAGTTTTCCCTGGAGCTTTCTGAACTCAGCCTGAAGGCTACTCTCTCTCAGACCCTGTTTGGCTGCCACAGTCTCCACCATCACCTCGCCCTTCTCCTTGTCTTCCTCGATCTCCCATCCATCAGACATTGCTTCTCCCATCTGCTCTTTCAGCTCTGCATTCTCAAGGCAAAGGCTCAGCATGGTGTTCCTGCAGGAGACACACGTAATTGAAGGCAGGTCTGGTCCTGGCAGCAGTTCCTAATAGTACCTCTAACCCACATCTCAGCCCGTGATAGACTCAGACACACCCGCCACGGTCCCCAAATAGGACAGCCGTGGTCCCCGAGTAGGACAGCCGTGGTCCCCGAGTAGGACAGCCGCGGTCCCTGAATAGGACAGCCAGGGTCCCTGGATAGGACAGCCACGGTCCCTGAATAGGACACACATAATTGAAGACAGGTCTGGTCCTGACAGCAGTTCCTAATAGTACCTCTGAGCCACATCTCAGCCCGTGATAGACTCAGACACACCCAGAGCATAAAGCAACCTGAGACCTACAACAGCCCCCTAAGTTTATATACAAGAAAGCCGAGGCTCAGGAAGAGCCACAGACTTGCCCAAACTTCCACAGCTACGTAGCAGCACCATCTCTGCAAATCTTGGACTCAAGACATGCAGGCTCATTTTCTTTTCTTGTGCCACGCAGCCTCATATGTTCTAATTTTTAGCAGCCTCTGGAATAAACAGCGTACTTACTCTGTTAAAAAAATAAGACCTGTTGTGTAACAAATTAATTGTTATGAATTCTACAGGTATTAATTATCATCAGTCAGTTTTAAACCATTGGGACTTAAGAACACAGAAGAAATAAATAACACTAATCAGAACAATTAATACAATCAAAATGTACTTAATTATTTGCTTTATGTCCCTTCTTGAGAGCAGGGACCCTGGCTGTCCTATTCAGGGACCCTGGCTGTCCTGTTCAGGGACCATGGCTGTCCTATTCAGGGACCCTGGCTGTCCTATTCAGGGACCCTGGCTGTCCTATTCACTCTGTATCCCCAGTGCCTACACAAGTGCCTGTCACATAAATCATTCATATTTTTTGAAGAAATAAAATTGACCAAAACAGCTAATTTTCACCAAGCCATCCGAGATCCACTCTTTCCACAACAACAAACTCGTACTCCGGTTGAGTTGAAGCAAAGATGGCTTTAACAAGTCTGTTCACTTAACTTCTTTGAGCCTCAGTTTACTTTTATATAAAATAAGGATGATAACACTTACCTAGTGGAGTTAGCAGATGCTTAAATGAGATTGCATGTATGGTATGGTTAGATCAAGGTCTGCAGCAGGGAAGTCATTCAATCTCTGCTGTACTAGCTGCAGACCTGAGAGACCAACAGCAGAATCCCATAAGGTGCTTGTTAAAAGATCTGTAGAGCTGAGGCCTGTGAGTCCACATTTGATTTAAGTTCCACAGGTGATTCTTAAGCATGCTAAACTGAGAAGCCCTGAGCTAGAGGATGCACAGGAAATGGCTAATTCACAACCTGAAGGATCAGCAGTGGGCTGTGCACCTAGATTGAATTTCTCAGAATCCAGGAGTCTTGGAACCCAGGGCAGAGCTTGTCTGGTGTATTTCTTGGAGGAAAATACTTTAAGACATAGGACACAGACAGACAATCTATGAGACAGGTTCTCAATAAAGAAAAGGGGGATAGGCATTTTACCAAAACAGAGATGTGGAATGGGGATAAAAGGGGCACACGTGTATATGGAAAAGAATATTTAATATTAAGTTCTAACTTCATATTTTAAAGAAAACTCTGATGTTTTAAAATTAGAAACAAATAGAAGAAAAACTCAACAAAACCTTCTTAGAAAGAAGAAAAACATAAGATTCTAACCTCCACCCAACTTACAGTATCAGTGATTCTGCAGGTTGGGTGGAGGGTTTCAGGTTAGGAACTCTGAGGACAAAGGAAAATAATCCATGGGGATAGCTACAGATGGTTTGATCGTAGGTTCAACTGGAGACTCAAAAGAGATGTACTGTTCTTACCCATAACAACTCAATCAAGTTTACACATGCAAAAATTTAACTGAAATTATATGCTTTAAGTAGGACTTAAGGAAAAAGTTATGATAATTCAGAGCAAAAGAACCAGCACCTAGAATAATCACAAGAATTTTTTAAAAATTGTTTGACAAAGTATATGGTATAGAAGCAAGGTTTAGATGTTAGAAATTGGGAGCCACAGACTAGTATGCATTCCTGAGCACATCACTTGAAACTTTATAGGCCCGAGTTTCCTTAACTATGAAACAAGGGCATGAGGCTGGATGCCAAGGTCCTCTTCAAAGTGCTAACATTATCCAGGGGAATTTAAGTGGCATGTAATATGCAGGGGAACAACAGGGCATGATTTAGAAGTTGTGCAACTGTGCTTTAAACAAGCAGTGATGATCATGGTCCTGGGAGTGCATGAATAAATGGCTCAGCCCTACAGGATCAGCACGTGCTCCAGCTATCTTTTCACAAAAAAGATCCAACACAGAGTGGCCAACCTAACCAAGAAATGGCTCAGCCCTACAGGATCAGCACGTGCTCCAGCTATCTTTTCACAAAAAAGATCCAACACAGAGTGGCCAACCTAACCAAGAAATGGCTCAGCCCTACAGGATCAGCATGTGCTCCAGCTATCTTTTCACAAAAAAGATCCAACACAGAGTGGCCAACCTAACCAAGAAATGGCTCAGCCCTACAGTATCAGCATGTGCTCCAGCTATCTTTTCACAAAACAGCCATCCAACACAGAGCGGCCAACCTAACCAAGAAATGAGCTATCTGCCACTTACATAAAATTACTAAAGCAGCAGAGATTGTTAAAATTGATATTCTATTATTCAAAGACTTCTGAGCAAGAGCTGAGAGGAGAGGGAGGGGCCTCTATAGAAATCCTCCTCCTCTGTGGACTCTTCGGTTCTGTACACAGAAGTGAAACATATTAGGTAGCAGGGACTCCTTGTACGTTCTGGTCAGTTAAAAAGACCAGTACCGATCATGTAACAAGGACGTTTCCACCATGACTCTCATATGTATGATTGGCAGATACACAATAATAGTGGGCATTGTTATATTGAATTAAGACCAGGTTTATTTGAATAACAAAGGTGATTACCATTAGCCAATATTCCTTTTATCTAAAGAATTTGTAGAAATATTAATGCATGGAGCCTGGGATATGGACCAAGTCACCCCTTGGCAGCATGAATGCCTGAGTTGCAGCGAGGCGAGGCCCTTGGCTATGATGCCTCATGACCCCCAAGCTCCCCTTCTCTGGGAAGAATGTCCTACCTGATGTGAGACACAGAGGAGAATCCTGCTTCCTCAATTTGAGCCTTTAGCTCCTTCAGTTCCTCCTCGGCTTTCCTCTTCTCTTCTAAGTGCTGGTGGAGCTCAGCTCTCAGGTGGAGCATTTCTTCCTGAAGACACCTGTTACTGTCCCCTCCCATTGGGGAAGGAGGGGAAACAGATGGGTTCTGGGTCTCCATAGTTGCCAGACTTTTTTCCAAAGCCACCTTGATGAGCTGAAAGAAAATCATGGTTTGGAGAAGTTAGGTCACTAAAGAGCACCCCAGAGAAACATGAGATTGCAAAGGCAACTTTCAATCAGGAAGAAAAAAAAAAAAGCAGATCTAAAATGAACACCCTACCCAGAACCTCCTTAGTCAGGCATAAGGGCCCTGGGAACTGGTTTGGGTGGGAAGGACACACCAAATGAGCAGGAAGAATTTCCCCATGGTGATGAAGAGAATCCAGAGACGGTGAGGGTGAAAAGCACATCAGAAATTAAAACCAAATGCAAACAGGCAAGGTTTAAACAGGACTGGAAGGTGTGAATGCAGTGATTCTTCACCTCCTGAGGAGGCAGAGTCCTGAGAGTTTTCTCACAAGTCAAGAAGCTTCGTTAGCTCCACAACACTTGAGTGCTGGATGGCAGAGATGATGGCTTAAGATATCAGGGTGCAAAGCCTAAGGCCCTGCCTGTAATTCTGACTCCCTCAAGGACAACTGAGAGGGAGGACTCGGGGCAGTGGGGAAACAGTCAGCAGACACAGTCACAGAGTTAGAATACGGTGGAGCTACAGGGAAGACAACACCAACTTATTTGATGGGCAGAAGAATCACACTACAGCTCCTGAGAGGTGGAGGTGAAGCCACCCTGCCAAGCAACCAACCTCACTTTTTGGTTACTATTCTCGTGCCGATGCTGCCAGACAAACTGTCCCTACAAATCTAAGCATGTGGAAGAATCAGCGGCAGGAGCCATTACCCAGCACCCTTCTATTTCTTGAGGATACTCTTGAAGTTATTCATCAATGTTTTAATTAAAGCAGATCGTATGGTTTTTCCTCAAAAGAAAATTTGTTAACTTTTAGACTTTGTTATTGTTCCTTGTGGGCTTATCTTTGGTCATTTCCCATGTTTTTAAAAGTATAGAAATCAAAATCTGAGTATGATGATCTACTTAACATATGACTAATGACTTTAGTACAAGGAGTTCCCGCCTGTCTGTCCAATATTAATCTTAATACATCCCAATGTCACACTGGCTTCTTTTTCCTCTCAGCGGCAGCATTTGGAGCTTTTCATTAGCTTCAGGTCAATTTTGACCTCTGAATACTCCAGCCCTTCCCCACAGCTGTTTCTGGGTCATGTTGTTTTCTTTTACCACTATAAATATTGTGACTTGTAATTGTCTTATTTATAAATTTATTCTGGCTGTACTGAATCATTCCCAAATTATCCAAGCCATCCAAATATTTCATGTGCACATCCACAAATTATGTAGTGGCCCCTGGTGGGGGATGATTTGTAGAATTGATTGTATGTTTTATATCTCCATTCAGGTCTCCAATACATTGAACAGAGCAGGGCCCAGAGCAGCATGGATCAATGATTGGCAGAGCTGCTTGGGTTGGCACGAAGCCACTGACTTTTGCTATTCCCCACCCATAACAAAGCATGTTCAAATCTAGGTCACAGGACTGCGGTAGCATTGATTCACAGTATACATGTGTAATGGTGTTCAGTAGCATAGCAGTTGAGGTTGTCAAGAGATGTGCACCCATGTCAAAGAAAGATTCTCACACAAAGCCACTCAATTTCCAGGTGCCCGATCTTACTTGCGCTGTGTGAGCCTGAGATTTGGCAGGCTCCTGGAAATGTCTGTCTCTAAGTCTCTGCTGGGAGGCTTCATCAGGCTGGTGGCCATCTCCAATATGTGCCCCCAGCATTTGTGACAAAATAAAAGAAGGGGGACCAAATGAAACCACCTCTGAAAGCTCATGATCCCACCCCTCAGTTACACGATGAGATGTTATCATTCTACATAAACTCTTTCCAACTAACTTAACTGAAATGCACTTTACCATTAGTCTTGAATGTGGGCACAGCGTTATTCTTTTCTAAGCCTTAAGGCTTCCTTCAGCTTAAAAATAATGTCTAACTTTAATGAAGTTTACCCATTTTTAAAGTGCCTTCTGGGTATATGTTATCTTGTTCTGTTGTTTCAATATACCTATTTTCTTGAAAAAGAAAAAATTTTGAACCATGAATGTTAACACCAGAAAAACCTTAAGGTACATCTGATCTAATTTCCTACTTTAAAGTGAGAAAACCAAACACTGCCTAGCGATCTGATATTCACCCAGGCTAATTTGTGTTTTCGTATTTCCATCTCAAAGTGGACTTTATCTGACTCAGTTAAAATTTTAAATGTTAATGCCTGAAAAGTAACTCGGGATCTAGCCTTTTCATTAGTTTTGATCATGTCTGAAAAGCAAATATTTCTTTCCCCCAAATGAAACCCCAGGGCTTCCAGTATTTATAGTGATGGTGTGAATCCATTAAGGGTATTTTTAATTATAGCTCTCGTATCGGTTATTTTTTTCACATTTTCTAACTCTCTTGCGATATTGCTTCCATATAATTCAGGTTTTTGTGCACTGGGTTTCCATCTACCCCACAAAGGCCTATGTGCAAATCTGAGAGCCTGTTTGAACGGCATCGTTTGTTTTTACCCTATTGCTTCTTGCTTCATATCTACCACAATGTGAAGTCAGTTGTCATCTTAAGGCATCAGAAATTAGCTTTTCTCAAGGGCTCAGCATCACTAATCATTAGGGAAATGTAAATTAAAACTATAATGAGATAACACACACATTGTGGACAGGTATGTAAATTAGTACAGCTGGTGTGGAAAACAGTATGCAGTCTCCTCAAAAAACTAAAAGATGAATCTACCCTATGATCTGGTAATCCCATTTCTGGGTCTGTATCCAAGAGAACTGAAATGAACATGTTAAAGGTATATCTGCACTCTCATGTTCCTTACAGCATTATTCATAATAGCCAAGATAAAGAACCAGCCTAGGTCTATCAGTAGATGAATGGGAAAGAAAATGTGGCAGATGATACACAATGGAATACTATTTAACCTTAAATGTCAGGGGATAGGTCCTGTCATTCGTGACAGGAATGAATCTGAAGGACATTATGCTTAGTGAAATAAGCCAGGCATAGAAAGACAAATGACATATAATCCCACCTAGATGTGGAATCTAATAAAGTGGAACTCGTAGCAGCAGAGAGTAGAATGGTAGTCACTAGAGGCTGGTAGAATGGGGAGGGAGAGTAGAGGGAGTTGTTGATCGAAGGTATCGACAGAAAGAACAGGTGTTAAGATATATGCATAGCAAGGTAACTTTAGTCAATAACAATGCGTCTTTCAAAATAAGAGTGAATTTCCAATGTTTCACCATCAAAAACCATAGGTAGGCAAGGTGATGAATATGTTAGTTACCTTGGTTTAATCATTCCATATTGTGTTTGTCTGTCTGTGTGTGTGTATATATATATAATATATATATAATCGTATCATAGCTCATAAATGTATGCAATTATGATTTGTCAATCAAAAATAACTAATTTTTTAAAATAGCTTTTTAAAAGTTTATCACTAATAATAGAACAGACATTTGTCTACTAATGTCTGTTCTCTGTATTTTAATCTTGTTCTTTTTTTCTTTAAGAGGTGGGGTCTCATTATGTTGCCCAGGCTGGCCCTGAACTCCTGGGCTCAAAAGATTCTCTTTCCTCAGCCTCCTGAGTAGCTGCGACTATAGGTCTGCACTATCCGGGCTTGAATCTTTATTCTTGATTAACTTTTTCTCCATTACATAAGTTCAGATAAATAATGGAATGGTTGATTACTCTAGTTTATTTCACGGCATTTCATAGGTACTTGCAGATCTTACATCTGCTTCAGAATAGAATTTTGGGTGAGATAATCTAGGGAAAATTATTATCATGGCCAGACTTGAGGCTTCCTGAGGGGACTGAGTCCAAAAAATAAGGAGGAAGCAACTTGTATTGGCCAAAAGGTGATTCTCACCTTGGAAGCAAGATACGGTTGGATGTGTCTATCTGGGGTAGCATACGAACACTTGGAGTAGGAAGGGAGCTTGGTGTCAAGCAAAAGTTCAGCCTTCCAAGGACACAACAAGGAGAAGCTCAAAATCTATCTTAAGGGGCCATTTCCCTGGAAACAAGCAACAAATTTTGAGAATCTGGACACAAAAACAGTAATGGCAAAGTAACCTTTATTTAACTGGTAGCAGGAGAGTCACAGCCTCAAATGCCAGAAAAGATGAAGTAAATCTGCAATGACTTCATACACCAGGATTCCTCCTGCCCAGAGCTGAAGATGTATCTTCAAGGAAACGTGATTAAAAGAAAATTGGTGCTTACCCAAGCAATGCCTCCATCCAGCAGGCACACACTCTGTCTATCATGAGTCAAGCCCTGATTCAAAGGATTTTTAACTGATAATTACACTAAGCATCTCCTATGCCAAGTAATGTGGCAAGTATTGTGAGGCAAATGCAAATCCCCTAATGTAAAAAGTTCATTCCAAGGTGAGCTGACCTTCTCAAAATGGGGGCTGTCAGATTCTCCATGCCAGGCTACAGGGGAGAAGGCTGAAGAAGAAGCACTCTACAAGTCAGTTTGCCTACAACTGACAATTAGAGCAAATGACTTGCAATACCAGGAGTACTTCAGACCCCATCAATCAGAATCTGACTGTCTTCATATCTGTCTCCTGTTCGTTTTTTCTAAGTTAATCCTGTCCCACAGTTATTAAAACCATCAATGCCCAGCCAACCTCCCAATCTAGCTGTCTTAGAGTAGACATTTGTTCATCCTGCAGACCCGTCTCTCTCACCCAAGATCCTCAGTGAAATCAGAGAGTGAGGGCAGAGGGATCTGTCTGGAGGGACAGAGATGTACATAATTAAAGTCACAACCATGGGTAAGGAGGCCCCAGGAGAAGCTGTTCGAGCAGAAGGAGGAGTGGAGCTCATGCAAGCACTCAAGGGAGAAGGGAAGGTCAGGTTCAGCTATAGCAACAAGAAGCTGATCCTACTGTAAGGTAAAGAAGCTGCTGAGAACACGATGTATCCTAGACAACTACTCAGGTCCCCAAGTGCCAAATCCCAAGGGATTTGAGGACGTTCGCTTGGGCTCTTCTTATTGGTTAATTCGATGTCTCCTCTTTTTCCCATGCAGAAGACATTCAGGTAAACCCAGAAAGCCTCATTTCTTGAGAAAGCCTCATGTTTTTCAAGAGTTTTCCTAATAGCACCAAGGAAGGTATGACTGGGAAGTCCAGCTGCTTGTGCAGGATATCTGCCAATGATTCACTTTCTTCTGGAGTATCACAGGTACAGCCCATCTAGGAGATGAGATTGCCAAATGGCACAGATGAAGTGGAGACATTATAGGAGTTCCAGTGAGTGCTGCGGGATCAGGATCGGTGACTCAATCTCTCAGGCCCAGAATATCCACTCTTGTAACATGCTGGTTACATCTTCACTGATGGTGGGTGGAAACAATGTTTCAGCCTTGAGTGCCAAGTTCTGAGGTTTGACAGGGGATTGCTGTTGAAGTACCATCTGCTGATCATTGAGTCGCCATGACCTCAGTGGTTTGTCAGGTTGCATAAGGTTCTCTTTGCATACTGAGATTTCACTGAGAAAGATCCTTGCTTTGGAAGCACTCCAAGACTCTTGGAGTTTCTCCCCAAACAGGTACTCTGCCTTGCCACCTCCCTGAGCAGCCCTTCGATGACTCCCTGTCTTCTGTGGAGCTTTTCAGTTACAGAAGCCCAAAGGGAATGTGTCCATTGTCTTGCACATAAAAACTCTTCTGAAGCTATAGCTACAGAGAATAAATAGGGGCAAAGGTGGGTAGGATGAGGCAGGAAGCAAGAAAGAAATAGACATAATACAAACCAAAGGGTGGTTTGGAGAGAAAAATGGAGTGAAGATATGGGTTGGAAAGGCAGCTGGGAAGCTCAAGGAGAACAGGAAGATGTCTGAGAAGAGGCTTATATAAAAAGATATCTTCTCACTCTAGGTCCACAAGGGCTGCAGGAGACCATCAGACCTCAGAAGGGCTGTGTGCCGTCCACCCTGGAAACCCCAGACCCTGACACTGACTTACGTGCTGGTGGCTACTGTGTGCGGCCTCCTCCTCAATACTGTCAGTGAACTCAGTGCTTGCATCTTCCGTGTCATCCCCTGCAGCCGCACCTGGAAATAAGTCCAGAAAAGAAATGTGATTCCCTTCACAGATGGCTCCCAGAAAGCAGGTAAAATTACACTCTTTCTGCTAGCCGCCTCTGATTTCTTCCTTTCTCCAAATACGTGGGGAAGAAATTCTCCCTAGCCAGCAGGGCTGGCAAGAAAAATAGAATCAAACTTTCTCATTGTATCACAGACAATTTCTTACTAATACTCAAGCCTGATCCTCACAGACCCATTCCTAAGGAGCCGACTGTCAGAGGCACTGGTTACCCCACTCCCATGTCAAGAAAGCCTGAATGATCCCCACCACCTGGCTACATAACAACTTTCCCTTCCATGACATGTGTCCGGCATGTCTAACCCTTTCCCCACGGAGTGCCTGGAGATTAGAGCTGCTCTGATTCTCTCAGCGGTATCTGTTGTTGGGATCAGTCGTGCATAGGGTGACAATCTCTCTGAAGAACTTCCCTTTGGGGGTCCTGTGTCCTAGTAAGTTTCAGGTCTAGTCAAGATTCAAGACACCCAGTGATTCATGTCCTCTAACCTCCCTTCCTCCTCGCCTGTCTCAGACTCTTATTCGATGCAGACACGCTTTGCCTGAAGGGTTCTTGCACTGCTTTATCCACACGGGATTTAACCCATCCTCTCATTCTCCAAAGACCGACGCAGCCACTCCAGGGCCCAAACATCTACACCTTGCTCTAGGGTACAAGAAGCTGCAGTCTGTGGTATGGGCAAAGGTCTAGGGCAGCACTGAGAGAACTTTCTGCAGTGACAGCAATGTTCTGTGCCAGTGTTGCCCCGTCAGTGGACACCATCATATATGGCTACTGAGCATCTGCAACGTGGGTAGTATGCCCACATTTCAAAGCATTTTATTTTATTTAAATTAACTTACATTTAAACGGCTACACATGGCTAGTGGCTCCCCTAGTGGACAGCACAAATCTAGGGTGCTTCTTCCTCTTTATATTGGTTAAAATTAAGACTATTCATACAATTTAAGACCAAGAACTATGTTTTACATTACTGTATTTTTCAGGAAGTGTAGAAATTTATTACGGTTAATTTATCAAAGAAAATTTACTGTGACCCTCGCCGTGTTTTATAGAACCTGCCCAACTTAAAGAATCTTGAAATCTTGTTCTGATCCTACCCTCAGCAACCAACCAGTTACAACTCCACCTCTGGCCACTGATGAACCTGGACCTCGAAGAGATCAGCTATTGTTTCCAAGGTCACACAACTAGCCCTGACAAGAGCTGTGCCAGCAAGTCAAGTCTCTGGATTCTGAGACAGAAGCCACTCACTGTTTCTTTGGTGACAAATCAGATCTTTATCTTTGCTTCTTCCTCCAAGACCAAAGAACCTTCTGCTGAGTTCAGAAATCCAGGCGTGAAAGGCTCTGCTTGAATCATGAGCGTTCACTACCCAATACAGCTGAGGTAAGCAGGGGCAGTGCACATCTACGCATTTGCAATGGCCCAGGCTGATCTCCTGGAAGTGCTAAGGGATCGTTAAGTGAGCTGTGATAACAGCTTAGGTTTCCTAATCTACATCATGAACTTTATGCTAACTTTGGATCAAGGGAGGATCCTGTTGAGTGAAGCCCTGTCCACAAGGCACCTCTACCACTCAGCATCCTAAGAGGTCTGTGGCAGACAGCGTACAATAAGAATTCCCATACATATTCATTCAAACCAACCCCAGAACCATCTCATTCAGGATACTAGCTGAGTAGAGGTGTGTGGACACATTCCTTAATCTTTGCCTGCTTTAAAAACGTACTGAACCCAGGATGCTAATTTACCTAGGACTTCCGTATCATGTTATGCTTACTTTGGAAAATCTTTCCCTGCACAACAGTGGCGATCACCATCTTTCGTGTTTTTCCAGCAAAGGAAATGAACTGTCTCACTCAGTGACAGAAAACAGACTGTTCACATTGTTTCTCTTTTGAACACGGGGGCAGGACCCTGTAGTTGAAGAAGGCTCAGCTCTGTGGGGTCAGGATCCTCATCCCCTCCCACTGTTGCTGGGTTGTGTAGCCATGCTGGGTCCACATCCCAGGGCCATTCCTGCCAGGTTCCAGAAGGGGATTAGAAAGGGTGACTGTCACTGGTCTTGAAGGTTTTTATCTGATGCTTTCTGCCCTCCGCTTATCTTTGGCAGCCTTTCTGGTATCACGTCTGCATTCTTAGATGATGTTCCTCCTTATTTCACTTAAAAGCAGGATGCTATGGTTCTGATCTCATAAGGAATTAGGTGGAGACAAATAAATGCTCATCTCATCTCCACAGTCTGCTACACAGGGGCTTTGTTTCTTCCCCTTCCTTCTCTAAGCTAGCTCACCGTCTTCTTCCATTATGGCAGCTTTAAGGGTTGCTCAGCCTTCTACCAATTTGAATTAAAATGCTGAAACTCTTTTTCCATGTTTGAGGGATAAAGCTAAAAAATGTATAGAAGATATGGGAATAAAAGAGTAAATTATCTCATGTGAGGTCCTGTATATAAAGTTCACATTAGACATCGTTTCACCATTTTCCATGTTTTAAAAAAATGAGAATTTCTCTTTTTGGGTGACACCCTTTTCTAAATTTTACAGCACAACAAAACACTATCTTCAGAACTAACCTGGAATTCTCTGAATTTCCAATTCAAAGGTACTTATGTTTTTATATTGATGACTCTTGCACTTACTTTTTGATAAAATACAAAATAGTCTGCCACCTGTACATTCTCTAAAAGCTGAGAATCTGTTCATTTAAAGTTAACTTTCTTCTTCGACATTACGTTTCACATGTTAGACCGGCAATTTTATTAAAAACTTTTATTTGAGGCTTTAATAAAAGTTCTCAACTTGTGGTTCTTCGAAGTGTCTAGGCTCTGAACAACACAAAATGGAGGTGATACCAAAATGTCCCTTGTTTAGATTTAGAAAATTATTTTCTATCAGCTTATCTAAAGCTACAAAGTACATAAAAAATAAGCCTTTAAAACATAAGACCACAAAATCCTTGGGTGAAAACTTCAGCATTATGCAAAAATAAGGTAGTCTTATCACTGAGGCAAAAATTCATACTTTTGTAGAATTTTTAAACGGAGTATAGCGTAATAATTAAGAACATGAACTATGGAGACAGACTGTCTAGATTTGAATTGTGCTTTTTTCATTATTTGTATTACTTTAGGCAAGTCATACCCTGTCCATAACTAAGTTTCTTCATTTAATTAGGGTTAAGAGCACTATCCACTCCAAACTGCTGTGAACTTCAAGGGGTTTGCTGATTTTGAAGTGCTTAGAACAGTGCTTGGTACACAGTGTGTACTCAGTAAGCATCATCCTTAAACAATGGTGTTATTATTGCTATTGTTAGTAAACTGAAGTGGCCACAGGCTTGGAAGTTGAAGGCTGAGAAAGCTGAAGACCACAGAACCTAAACATCGTCAGCAGAAGGAATTCTTATACCTGATGTTATTATTTGGATGATCTTGATTGATTCTACCTACACGTCTTCATTTCTGAATACTTGTTTCCCCAGCAGGAGGCCTGAAATAATACTCTTTGCTCTCTGTCTTACAGGACATTGAAAAAGTAAAGAGCTGCCAGTAGAGTAGGCTGAACTCTTTGGAACAGGTGCCTTACAAAAAGGATTAATCTCAGTAAATGATAATTGTCTTGAAACTGCAACATGCATAAATAAGCCTTGAGAGAAAACTCATGACTTATTTTTTTTTTGTGTGGTCTTGTTTTGTTTTGCTTTAGAGATAAGGTCTCACTACTTTGCCCAGTCTGGTCTTGAACTGCTGGGCTCAAGGGATCCTCCCACCTCAGCCTCCAAGTACCTGACTGCAGGTACATGCTACCACACCTGGCTCATGACGTATTAATTCTTTAGTAACGAGTCCAAACTGAGTGGAATCAAGACCATTTCCCCCAAATTCTACTCTGTACTCATCATGATTTCCCTTTAAGCCATTAATATGGGACCAACAGAAAAGGAGTGATGTTTTCCATGTAGTTACTGAGAACATAGCAAGAGGTCATTTTATCAGTTTTAAAAGGTGATCTGAAGAACCAAAAAGGCCAGATCATAATCTAAAATACTTTTGTGGGTATGAAATCCCACTAGAATTCTGGAAAGAGTTTCTCCTTCTCTAAAAGGGTAATTTTTCAATACAACTACAGTCTTCTATCCTTAGGCGAACCAAGGCACAGGCAAATTAGGACTCCTGGGCAGGCCAGAGACATGACCGCTGTACCTATTCTGTGATGCCATAATTGTGAACGAACGTCAAGAGATTATTCCTGCTCCTGGTCTCTTTTTTTCTTTGAAGAACATGAGAAACAGGCTTTTCTAAGAATGTTTAGAGATAGCACCACCCACCACAGTTGGCTCCTCAAACCTGTCATGCTTTCTGCTATTCTCCTACAGCAAAGAAAGCAAAGAAGGGCTCTTAAGGTAAAGAAGCCTATGTTACATTTCTGGTGAAAGTGTAATACTTTAGTCTCACTTCTTTGACAGGAGAAAGATTCGGGTTTCTTCTTCCTTCCTTTAGTTAAATAAATGCTGATTCTATGAGCCTTGCTCTGGCTTGGAATTTAGTAAATAATCAATAGACTGATTCTCCTATAAAGGGAAAAAAGGATACAAGCTTTCTCTGCTTCTTTTTTTTTTTTTAAATAAATCTCTTAAGAATGAAACCAAATAGTTTCTGTTGGCCTTTGATAATTTTATTGGATAAGTAACAATTTTTTGGGTCTCAACTAAGATAACTAAAATTCTAACACTTATATATAAAAAAGTACACTCAATTTCAGCACAAATGTTAACACAAATTAACAGCACGGTGCCATGGAGAAATGAAAAATATACAGCTTATTTTGGTGGGGAAATAGTCCTGGAAACAACACAATGCCAAGTTTCTAATCATTTAACATATCACTCACCTCCTTCTTCATCTGCAGTTATGAATCACTTTTTATTACTTATTTATTTATCTGTGACCGAGTTTCACGCTTCTTGCCCAGGCTGGAGTGCAATGGTGTGATCTCAGCTCACTGCAACCTCCACCTCCCAGGTTCAAGTGTGAAGTTATGAATCACTTTAAATATTCTCAACAGCCCACAAAATTTTAAGTAAAAACTAGTAAGACTTCATGGACATTGATAGAAACTCATAATTATCAAACATGCTGGTATATACACGTCTCCAAAGGTTATAGATTGAAAGAGGTCAGTATCTTGAAGCTATGACTTTGCTTATTATAAAAAGAAGCACTACATATTCATGTTATATACTGAAAGTACACCTACAAGGAAGCCTATTTGGTTTATGTACTTAAAACCCCTATTCTTCGTATTATTTTAAATAAAACATTATCTGATGTTGCTGAACCTTCCATCTCACCCCTCCAGTTTTACTAAGAGGAAAACAGTATGATAAAGATTTTTACTTCTGGAATTTGACTTTAAGCAACAAAAAGGGAGAGTAACACAAAAATAGTATATCACCGTATAAGTTTAATTATTCTCATTTGAAACGTGGTAGAATTAGTATTTCTAGGACCACAGTTTTGTGTTTCCTTCCATTTCCCATTCTTTGTTGGAGGCAAGTTACATGCTTTTTTTTTTTTTTTTTTTTTAAGAAAACTCATCCTGGCTCAGGCGATTATACAGGAAGAAGTTGAAGACTTACCTTCTGTTAGCACTTAGACTACTTAAAAGCAACAGGCTTGTTATTTGATCATAATAAAGTTTTAACAAAACTTTATTATGGTGCAAATGGTGAGAAAGTGGCTTAAATCCACATTCTAAAACACATGAAAGCTGAAATCATTACCCTACAGAAATCACTCCAGTGTATTATCCTATTGGCTCATTCTTTGTTTATAACTGTTTTGCCACATTCATGTTCCATATTTCCAGCTATTCTTTCTATGGTACAAATGGTTCCAAGCTACCAAAGAGAAAAGAAAAGCTCACTGAGCTTTAACCCTGAGAGAACCAAGAAAATTCTCTGTGCTTGTATCTCACAGGATGTGTGTAGAAAAGAAAACTAATTTAATTAGTTCTATCTCTAGTTCAACTTCTGCAAGGTAAAATGGAAGATGGACATTAAGTATGTGGGTTACTAATATTTCTTCCTAGCTTCACGGGAAGTCTATCACCTTTCCTTGCAGGATACGGACTGTAAACCTGCAGAACACGACACGAGGCTCTATTTGAAAAGCCCACGTGAGCTTTTCAGGGATGCCAAATGTCAAGATTCTGTGACTATTTCACATAAAAAGGCCACTAAACGGGAAAACAAGTTCATCCTATCAATGGGAACTAGAGTTTTCTAACACTACCTCAAGAAAAGAAAAAGTTATTAAATGATTGTTCTAAGGCTTATAGTCCAAAGGAAAGCGACTTTAGGTAGCTCAGTCAACCTTTATTTCTCAATGAAACGGACAATTTTCAGCAGAATGTGATCTGCTCCTCCTTTCCACAATCAGACAATCAGAAGACTCCAGATCCAACTGGAAGATCAACATAGAGAGAACTGAAATCAGTTTTCTTGAACTGTTCTTGAAGCTATAAGCCAAATATGTCATGACCCAGACACTGAATGAGGAGGATAAATGAGCATAGAAAATGATAGGTCTTTTATGCATATTTGCCACACAGTTTATTATACTAGAGAACCCTCAAGGAAACTAATTTGTATGGTTAGGAACTAATATCCTACACAGGTTAAGATCTTCTGGATCCTTAATAGATCTCTTGCTATAAATAATGTAACAGAAATATCTTTTAAAAATATAAATAAGGAAAAATGTAATTCCCCTAAGAAGCAAAGATACTAAAAATATTCCTGCTGTCCACAACTGAATGAAGAGAAAAGGGTGTGGAGAAGGTTGGGTGACACTATCAAAGGAAAACCCTGACATTCTAACGTAGCCCAATAATGTCTTTGCAAAAAAGCTATAACTTGGCTATCTGAAAAGAGAACATCAGGGGAATGTTGACTTATACTAGGTACTAATAATCATCAAATTTCAATACTGAGGGACAGCAGCGGGTGGGGAGGTTGGGAGGGATAACATTGGGAGAAATGCCGGATGTAGGTGACGGGGGGATGGAGGCAGCAAACCCCCATGGCGTGTGTACCTGTGCAACAATACTGCAAGATCTGCACATGTACCCCAGAACTTAAAGTACAATAAAAAAAAAAAAACTTTCAACAGAAAACAGTTTGGGGATAGCATCTGTCTAAGGACGCCCATTTCATTCATTAAATAAGTCCTCTTGGAGGTTCTTTTCAACTCTATAGTTCCAAAACCTACAGACTTTCACCTACTCTCAACTCTTACAACCATCACTCTGCATTATTTGCTATTAAAGGAAACAGAGAAAAACAAAATCTATAATATGAATTTTTTTCTCAATTTAAGTTCTATGCTTCCAATTAAGCATGACCTAAGTAAAAATTTACTTCATTATTTTTATATGAAGATTATTTTTATTCAAGTACAAGGTTCTATAAGCACATGATGCTTTATCTACAATTACTGTGATGTTGAAAAATGACTAGCAAAGGTAGAATAACCCAGTATAGCACCTGAAAATGGAATATTATCTCATGTTACGTATGACTGATGTGTCCAAGCACAGCACGATCTATATATGGATTATGAACATTTATCACACCCATGCTCTCTAATCAAATGGCAAATTATCACACAGAATTGTTAGACCAGCAAGCTCTCTCCAGATAGCTCTATTTGTAAGCCTCATTCCAGCTATCTAGATCAGAAAAAGTTAGTACCATATTTTAGTTACATTTATGACATTAAGGTCAGACTTTTTTTATCTTTCTATCAGTCTACTCTTGCTGGAGGTTGACAGAAATAGGAGTGATTATTGACATAAACTGTAATCACTATGAGCCATTAGAAATCAAGATTCACCCAGAGTGGAATCTTAACTGCAGACTCAGACAGCTTCCTTCGTCTATTAGTAAAATTAAGGAAAAATGTTCCCTAAATGTCTTGTAATGACAGGACAAATTCGTTTTTGATAGGTTGATATTTCTACAGCTCCACTACCTTCATTCTTACTTCTGGAAAGTTACAAAAAATTTTGTGCAAGAAAGGGTCTCTTAAAATTGGGAGACTAAGAAAAGTGGATGGATCTGCCTATACTTCTTATCTCCTTCCTTAAATGACTCCTTTTTCCTCAAAAGTCATTGAAATTGAAATGACAGATTCATTAAGAGTAACGATTATGGCTATCGATCTTTTGCAAATTACTTAATCAGATTTCAGAGTGCTTCTCCAGGAGAACATTTTCTTCCTGTCCACTCTAGTTTGACTGATGCTCTGTTACAGACACAGCTAAAGTTACAGAAACAGATGAAATTTAGGATGTAATACAAGCCATGTCAACATGTGAAAGAAGTAGTATCATGTAAAAAAAAAAAAGGGAAGGAAAAAAATCAGTGTGCTCCACTTAGTTTAGAAAGAGTCACATTTATTGTGCTAGAAAGCCTCAATCCCTGTTCTGAATTCCAGGTTTAAAGTAACTGAAATCTCAGCTTCTAACTAGGAAACTTACAACCAGCAGAAATAAAAACAAATTCATGATGCTGAACCCACAAAGCTAAAAGCAATCTTGGTTACTTTTCACACTCTTGACATTCAAGACATCAGAGATGCAATCTCCAGTGCCCCTCTCCTTTTACCTGTGATGTTGCCACAAGCAAGCATTGAGACAGCGATTTCTAAATGATGCAAGCACTTCAAAGCCCGAAGCCTATTACTCACTTTTATATGGAGAAATGTACACAGACTAAATAGTGAAAAAAAACAGGACCCTATCTAGCGCCACAAATGGAAGAAGCAATACCCTCCTCTGGCTATAATGAGTTATTTAGTGAAACACTGAATGTAAAGAGGGATACTACATTTGAAATTATCTTCGTAAACAGAGAATTGTGACTCTGGAAGACCATTCTGGAAGTCACACTGTGACTAAATAGCATGACCTTGGTTTTAAAACACTCAAAGGAATGAATAAAGAAGAAAAATTAAATAGAATTTAATCTGTACCTAATAGCTAATCTCACTAGTGTACAAGCATCAGTCTGACACAGTATTAGAGGTAAAGGTTCACTATGATTCACTTTCACAGCTTTGGACTCCGTTCCTTAACTTGACCTTCCCAATACCTGCAGTCTACAATTACAAGACTACTCTCCTGGTTTTGATTACCTTCTGATAAGGACTGTATCACTCGTGTGAAGTCACTCTTATAGACTCTCAATCTCTTTCTTGCTCTCTCATCTTAAAACTTATATTCTTTTGATTTAAAAAATGCTCTCACTCAAAGAGGAGTTGACTGAATGGCAAAAATAATACACACACATGCATTTATGACATGATATGGAACATATGAAATGGATTGTGAAAGTGGGGGAGGAATAAACTTTATTGGCCCACAGAAGGGATGAGGGAATGAGGAGGGGCTAGGGATAAGAATGAATAAAAGTGAAAAACTAAAACAAAATGATTTAAAATGTGCAAATACACTTTGCAACCTCCACCATTCAATTTAGGGATTGATATGTATGTACAGTGAGATCCGTGTAGGCTAAAGTGAGTTTCACTTTGTAGTTGATGCTACTTGTACCAGTTCTATCATTAGTAAGTCACCATTTAATTCTGCCAAAGTCAGACAGGGATCTTTCTGGTTAGTGCAAACAAGGTTTCCATCCTGGGCTGCAGTCAGACCCGCCAGTGCTCAGTAGGCATGCTTGTGATGAATGCGCACACCTTCCAGTTCCCCACCTCCAATGGCGGCCAGGGTCTCCAGCCTGTTTAAGCGCTCCAGGCTTCTTCCAAGAAGTTCTTCTAGCCGACTGCGTAACACCTGAGCCCCTTCCAGTTCCACCTGCAGACTTCGGTCTCTCTCAGAGCTGATTAAACATGCCATACGGAAGGAAAACGGATTAGCCATCAACTGTAGTGAGTCCACATTTGCTTCCAAAGAACCATCAATGCCACTTTGAGCCACATGACTTTCTAAAGTAATCCTTCTCCAGGACACAATAAATGAATGCAGTCTCTTGTGTGGCATTTGTGTTCACTGCTGGCAGATTATCAAGGACTGTTCCTTTTTAAAAAGCAGGCCCCTTATGCTAGATTCTGGGACAATTTCACATGAAATTATAGCTCACACCGCAATAGCCCAAGCAAGAGAAATCTCGTTATTTGACTAAAAGCTTTTGTTTCTGAAAAACTAAAACCCAGGAAAAACTAAATATAAACCAGAGCAAGACTGAGCCAAGTAGAACTATTACTGAAGGTGTCTGTCTTCACATTTGCTACCAAACTTGACGGTGTGAAACGGAATCTGATTCACAAAAACTAAAGCTCTAGAGGTTCTTTGAAAAGTAACACAATCAACTGGTCCTATCATACTTTTCCTCTGCCTTCATTTTCCTGGTAGAAAGAAAACATTTTTAAAGCCCAACAATAAATTAGAAGAAACTGAATAGTAAAAGAAAAAACAAAAACTAAAAACAAAAATTGAAAAAGAGTAAAAGGTACTAAAAAGGAAGGCAAAATGAGAAAAAAAATGAAGAGAATATAAAATGATCCAGAGAGGTATCATATATATGACCAAAACCAAGAGGCAGAAGAAAAGATATTCATCATGATGGCTATCGGTGGTCCCGGGGTGATATCAGCCATTCTAATGAATAGATCTTCTTCAACGACATTAAATGAATATCAGTGCCCTTTATAGCCTTACTTTTTTTTTTTTTGAGACGGAGTCTCTCTTTGTCGCCAGGCTGGAGTGCAGTGGTGCAACCTTGTCTCACTGCAACCTCCGCCTCCAGGTTCAAGGAATTCTCCTGCCTCAGCCTCCTGAGTAGCTGGGACTACAGGTGTGCACTACCATGCCCAGTGAATTCCTGTATTTTCAGTAGAGTCAGGGAGTAGCCTTACTTTTATAATAGAACAGCCTTTAGCATGGATCACAAAAGGAAAGGAACATACATTGAGTGCTGACTATATGCAAGGCATTGTTTTAGACACCAAAGCTGTCTTCTCATTTAATCTCTGCAATCGCTGTGTGAAACAGGCACTATTCCGGACTTAAGATTTTGACACTGAGGCTCAGAGCAATCCATAAAACAAATGACAACGTGGGTAGCCCCAGTCATTGTCCCTGTTTTTTCCCCCTCTTCAGTATCATAAGCATCTGCACTTAAGAATAAAAGGCATAAAAAGAATACAATAGTAAAAGAAATAAAAATGTTAACAAAGAATAAAAGGAAAAATAGCCACTCTCTTACCTCTCTGGATGGGCGTGGAACTTCACCAGACTGCTATAGAGCTGTCTCTCTGCTTGTAAGGCCTCATTGAGCCGACTCCGTTCATCTACTAGTCCTTCTAGCATCAGCAGTAACTAAGAAAAGAAGAGAGAAGAAGCAATATGCAAATGGCATGGTGAGACATGAGGCCACAGTTAATCCTGAGGAATAAGAAAATGCATTAGCATGTAATAGGACCTAAAAAGTCCACTATCTTGGTACATAACCTTTTGATAGTATTTTATAGTTTTCAAATCAATGTCAATGTCATATTCGTTATTTTTTTTTATCTTTAAAACCCTGTATGGTGGAATTCAAAAAAGGGAGCAAAAAGAAGAAAAAGGAGAGAGAAGTTAGAAGCACAGGAAAGCAGCTAAGAGAAAGGAGTAAGAGGGAAACATATATAATAGGACTTACGAGTATTCTTCATTCATTCAGTAAGTATTTATTGAACACCTTCTATGGGACAGACGCTGTTCTAGGCTCTAAGGGAAAGCCTACTATCTAGTGGAGGGAAAAGACATTCATTACTCATGGACGTGTGCCATTGTGAGTGTAATAGTGCTGTAAAGATAATGTATAACCAACAGAGAGTTGTTTAAGGTAGTGTTAAAAGCTAGAATGGAGTGCAGTGAGTAGTTAGTGAGAAAAATGATAAAGGAGACACGGAGTACAGGCAAGTAAGTCTTTTGGAAAAGTCTGGCATTGAAGAAAGGTTAAATGGGGCTGTAGCTACAAAGACATTTGAGGGAGGCAAAGGCAGGGGTTTCTTTCTCTTTTTTTAAACTGGGAGAGATTTGAACATGCTTAAATGCAGATAGAAGAGAAAGATTCAGTTGAGAGGGAGGTGACTGATGAACGAGTGTGAGGGATAACTACTGGCATGTGTCCAAAAGAACTGCTGCTCTTTTCAGAACCACATGTCAGAAAGATGCATCTATAGCTACTACTGACCAAACTAGGAAACTTTAGAGCACAGTTTCTCAATGAAATACCATCTATGAAAAACCAATATCATGGTTTATTTCACAGTAGAAAAATAAGGTTTGTGCTGGGCATGGTGGTTTGCACCTGTAGCTCCAGCTACTCAGGAGGCTGAGGCAGGAAGATTCCTTGAGCCCCAGAGTTTGAAGCTGCGGTGAGCCATGATCATACCATTGCATTTCCACTTGGGTGGCACAGTGAGACCCTGTCTCAATGTGCTGACTCATGCCTGTATGTAATTCTAGCATTTTGAGGGGCAGAGGAGGGTGGATCACTTGGGGTCAGGAGTTCAAGACCAGCCTAACATGGTGAAACTACTAAAAAAAAGAAAAAAAAATCCTTTTCTCTCTCTCTCTCTCTATATATATATACACATACACATATATACATATATATGTGTGTGTGTGGGGGGTCTACATTCCAATGACTTACCTGTTGTCTTCGGTTTCCTGAAATGTCTTGACCCTGGGATTCTATCGTAGCAACTTTCTCCCTAAGAAGTAATACTTCCTGGGTCAGGCGTTCCATAGCTGGTATGTCTTCAGGATCAACTAGTTGCATTTGCAGGTCCTAGAAGTCAAAAAATAAGGGTAAACGTGAAAATGGTAACAAAAGGGTTATTCGGCCAAGGGGCGCAGGAACAAATGTTCTTGAAATAGTCCGCTTATACTTTCAAGTGGGATATTGGTAAGAACTGGCCAAAGGATTCATCGTGTGCAAATATTGTCTGCAGATGCCCTACAGGTATTCTGAGATGTGAACATTTCCAATGGTCCATACAAGTTTTGCAAGACCTTGATGAGATCTTCTTTAATCTGTACGTTCCTGGTCAGAGACTCCATATCAGCAGCCTGCACCTGCAGCTCTTCTTCTTGCACGGCCATCATGGACTGTAGAGCGGCAAGTTCCATCTGTGAAAAGAGGAATCAGTATCTGCCATGTTTACATTTGAACACGGAGGCAAACGCTTTCGCATATCATATCACTATCAGCCAGTAATGCAAGACAAAATGAGACAAGAACAGGGCTCTACGGGATCAAATAAAAAATCCATGCAGTATGGTAACGAAGGATGTTTTATGGGAAGATGTAATAGTTGCTTTTAATGATGTCTTCCACTTTAGCTGGCACTGCCAAACACATCAAATTTGTTTAACAAGCTTATTATGATACTGAAAAAGAACGGTGACCATTAGCAGAAGCAGGAAGAGATGAAGTTTTTGTGTAAGTACTGCAGCTAACAGATGAAAAAATGATAGCATTAGGATATCTCCATTTTGCAACACTTAATGAATTAATGGATTAGGCATCAAACCACAAAAGCTGCTAACATCACAAGAGATCACCAAACATTACATGCCTCCAGATGGAAGAGCATGCCACCACCTCTGAAGGAATCCTGCCAAAAGCTGGCACTACTTGCCCTAAACATTCAGTGTTCTCAACAGAAAATGACAAATACTTGGTTATGACAAAGTTTATTAAAACTCATGATAATAGGCCAGGCGCCATGGCTCATGCCTGCAATACTTTGGGAGGCAGAGGCTGGCAGATCATGAGGTCGGGAGTTTGAGACCAGCCTGAACAAAATGATGAAACCCTGTCTCCTAAAAATACAAAAATTAGCCCGGCATGCTGTTGCATACCAGTAATCCCAGCTACTCAGGAGGCTGAGGCAAGAGAGTCACTTGAACCTAGGAGGCAGAGGTTGCAGTGAGCTGAGATCATGCCACTGCACTCTAGTCTGGGTGACAGAACAAGACTCTGTCTCAAAAAAAAAAAAAATAATGATAATAACCATACCTGCTAACACTTACTGTGCTCTGGGCTCTCTAATAAATGCTTTGTATATATTTAAAGTGGGAAAAGTAGGTTCCTGCCTACTTTTCCCACTTTGATATCTGTCATTTTACTCCTCACTCACGACTCTGTAGGCACACTTGACTTTTTCTGTTCTAGGAACACCAGACTTTCTCTTAACTCAGGGCCTTTACAGCTTCTACTCCCCTGGCCTGAAATATCTTTCCCAGGGCTGCCTCCTCCTCATTCTCAGGTCCTAGCTTATGTGTTATCTGCTCAGAGAAGCCTTCTTTGGCCACCCTGTTTAAGATGGTCTCCATCCATGTTATCTTCTATCATTTCCCTCATATCACTTACTATAATCTATAGTATTTATTTGTTTATTGTCTATATCTGCCCAGTAGAAATTAACTACACAGAGCCAGAGACCTTACTGATTTCATGTACTACCTCATCCCCAGCACTAGCCCCAGTTTAGAGACAATCCCCATGTAGCTAAAGAATGAATGAAGGAGTGAATCCTCACAACAATCCTATAAAATAACTCCTCTTGGATTTGTACATAAGGTGACTTTTTCTACTCTTCAATTTACAGACAAGGTGATTGAGTCTGAGAGAAATTAAGGAGCTTGTTCAAAAACCACAGGGCTAGCTAGTAAGTGGCGAATCCACAACATGAACTCGGGGAAGCTGACTCAGAGGCAGTCGGCTATAATGTCTTCCCAGGAGATGCCACATATCCATACAGTCTTTATGGTAAGGGCAAGTTGTTTTAAATAAACTCTTTAAAGGAATTTAGCAATAGCTAAATATCACCCCCTCAAAATACCCAATCAAAGGCATTAGAATTTCATGATTCTAAAAATAGGACAGAACCAAAAAGTAACATTACTCTGGATTTGGTATATGTGAGAAAAACAGGAAGAGCATGTGGAAACTACAATATCTGACATGAATAATCAGATAACGGCTAAGGTAGAACCACAAAAAGGAAGGGGGGCTTTTTAAAGGAGATTTTTAAAACTGGTATTTCTTAAATGCCATACATTCTCATATCCTAAAAACTAATGGGGTCATAAAACACGAGTCTGTTTGTACGCAGAAATATGGTAATAAAATGAAAAGATAAAATATGTTAATTCTGTCACAAATACAAACACAGGTTTTATATTATAGATCTAGCTGTGGCAAAAGGTAGAAAATAACTAAGGAGCTAGTTAGACTAGCTAGCTAAACTTAATTTAGGAAGCCACAACACTGACTGGTCTTCTAAAGGAGATGCCAGAGTAACAAACAGGCTTTTGGTTTTAGACTGTAACTCTGCACTGTGCTCCTCATATTTCTTCAGCATCGTAGCTGAATATGCACCTAGCTGTGGAGAAAAGGCAGGGTAAGGGAATCTCTAAGGCTGAAAGGCCTCTTCTAAAAATATTGATGAAAACTCTATGCTAGGGAGAGTTAAAGTGTAAGATGGGAAAAACATGTTCTAGGAAAGGAATCTTAGGAAGTATGTGAAGTCACAAAAATCTGGAGTTTGAATCGTAGCTTTGGCATTTATTAGCCATGTAACTATTCTCCATTCCCATTTTAAAAAGAGAAATCAGTGTTTCAGCTTCTTCATCTATTAAAATTGGGCTGACGCCACTTCGTGCAGAGTTGTAAGCATTAGTGCTAGCACAGTACGTTGTATATGAATGCTCAATAAACATCGATTATACTCAAGTTCCTCTTGTTTCATGTTTCTCAAACTAATTTCATGGGTCTAATGTCATAACTAAGCAACAATCACACAACACTTCCTTTTTTCACTAGTGCTTTCTTCTTATTATTATTATTATTTGGAGGCGAAGTTTCACTCTTGTTGCCTAGGCTGGAGTGTGATGGCACGATCTCAGCTGACTGCAACCTCTGCCTCCAGGGTTCAAGTGATTCTCCTGCCTCAGTCTCCTGAGTAGCTGGGATCGCAGGCACCCACCACCATACCTGGCTAATTTTTGTATTTTTAGTAGAGACGAGATTTTGCCATATTGGCCAGGCTGGTCTCGAACTTCTGACCTCAAGTGATCCACCCAGCTCAGCCTCCCAAAGTGCTGGGATTACAGGCGTGAGCCACTGCACCTGGCCTTTACAATTATTTTATTCCAGTTAGCAATGGGGAGAGAGCGTTGCATTTTTCCAGCACTTAATAAGTTTTAGTGGTCCCAGTATAAAAATAGGAGTATCTTGTTGAGATTATGCATATAAAAAATAACTTATATTTTTCCCCCAAAAGAAAAAAGTTATACCTGGCATTTGGACTCAGATGTTATACTTGGAGAATTATACACTTTTAAATATAAACTATTTTGAAAGAAAAAATAATAGGGATTTAAAAATTAAGACTTGACTAGAAAACTCACCTGACTTTCTCTTTCTTTTTTAGCCATGAGTTCAAGTTCCTCTTTGGCATTACTCAGTTCTTTTTCCAGCCCTGCAACTGTGTCCAAGTCTCCTAAAATGAAAATAGAGTGCTGGTTTTAATTACTATTAACATAATGTAATATCTGCTGCCTCCTTTGAGCAATTTACTCAGAACATATTCCAATAATAAGAAAAAATAAAACATATACACAGGTTGTTCTTTGTAGCATTATTTATAATGGCCAAACACTGCAATCATCTTGCATGCTATAAAGAAAAGCTAGAATAAACTATAGTATATTCACATATGGCACTATAGACTGCTGTAGAAAAATGAATAAGAATGATCTTTATGAGCTTATATGGAATGATTTTGAGATTCTGAGAATATGTTAAGTAAAATATGTGCTTAAGAATACATCTAAGGTAGTAGGTTTTAGATTAGGAAAAGGGGGAATAAGAATGCACATATATATATATCACATACACAAAGATGATTCATTTGCTTATTTTTGCAGAAAGATATACAGAAATAATAACCCAGAAATGAAACTGATTACCTTCAGGAGATGAGTGGAAACAGGAGAGAAGGGATAGGGAAAGAGACGGGACATCTGAGTATATAATCTTATATACTGGAGTTTTGAACTGTGTTAATGTTTAATTTTTAATATGTAAGTCAGCTCGACAATTAATGGAAGAGAAAAAGCCTAAAATTTAGTATTATATAAATAAACGAATCTATATAGCAAACAGATAATAAAACCACCCAGAAGATAATTAAAAAATTAATCCAAATAATTTCTGAACTCACTAACTGCACACCATCAGTGCAAAATACCCTAAGGATAAAAAGAATTTCAAAAATACCCTAAGGATAAAAAAAAATCACAAAAAAAAAACCTTAAACATTACGTAATACATTTATCGTTGATAGTGGTATTTATGTAGTAATTCTGAAACTACTTTTATAGCATTCTGCAAATGTGTAAATACTTTGAAATGTATTGACATTATAAGTAACCAGGGCTCTCAAGGAGATAGAAATGTGAACTGAGGGAAAAAAGAACCTATATTGTTAAATTGGAATTACAGAAAGCAGCATCAAATCTTCATATGTATAAAAATACATACTATATACTTAAAAATATTCATTGCTAGCTCTGTTCACTTAAAAGGGCCTAGAAGCAAAAGGTATTCATGTCGCAATAAAGACACTGTGCCCAGATCATAGTGTGTCAATGCCATTACTACCAAAAGGAACCAGCGGGCTCTTTAGGATAATGGCTGGTTCTGGGACTGAGGCAGGTAAAGTAAAAGGTAATCATAGAATATCTTATTGTGCCAGAAACTATCAAAGTGCTAAAAAAAAAGCCAAAAAACCGATGAGGATATGGCAAACGGTCAGGGTCAGAGAAGCAGCTTGATGAGGCTCCTACTGACCAAATCTGGGTTAATTTGAGGAGTAAAGAAAATAATGAACAAAATCAATAATATAATGATTTCATTTTTATTTTTCCCATGTATATGAAATTTATTCAAAATAGATCCTTAGAGACAGAAGAGAGATTAATGATTGCCAGCAGTTTGAGAGAAACGACTGTTAACGGGATGGATTTCTTGGGAGGCTGATCTAAAATTACATAGTCACAATGGCTACACACCCCACCTCTCTGAATATACTAAAAAATACTAATTTGTATGCTTCAATGAATTGCATAGTATGTGAATTATGTTTTAATAAAACTGTTATTTTTTTTATGATACTTTAAGTTCTGGGTACATGTGCAGATCTTGCAGGATTGTTACATAGGTACACACATGCCATGGTGATTCGCTGCCTCCATCCCCGTCACCTACATTAGGCATTTCTCCTATTATCATCCCTCCATATTCTCCTCACCCCCTGCTGTTGCTCCCCTAGTCCCCCTACCCCACAACAGACCCCAGTGTGTGATGTTCCTCTCGCTGTGTCCATGTGTTCTCATTAATATAACGATTTTTAAAAATCTATACTGATAAAAACAAATGGGGTACAGGGATAGGGAAAGGACGGTCTTCTTTATAAAATAATATCCACAAATAAATAAAGAAGAAATTTTAAAAACAGAAAATCATATTTTTTTTTTGAGACTGAGTCTTGTTCTGTCGCCTAGGCCAGTATGCAGTGGGGCAATCTTTCTATCTCCTGGGTTCAAGTGATTCTTTTGCTTCAGCCTGCTGAGTAGCTGTGATTACAGGCATGTGCCACCACGCCTGACTCATTTTTGTATTTTTAGTAGAGATGTAGTTTCATCATGTTGGCCAGGCTGGCCTCAAACTCCTGAGCTCAAGTGATTGGCTCTCCTGGGCCTCCCAAAGTGCTGGGATTAAAGGCATGAGCCACCATGCCCAGCCCTGAAAATCACTATTTTTAAGCTACCAATGTAAGAGTTGGTTCAGGTAAGGCTCAAATGATACTAAAACCACGAGTGAATGATTGTTGGAAAACAGAACTGTCGCCATCTCAAGTTCAGCCAGCAGATCACTTATATATTAAGGGAAAATGAACCTTTTACAAGGGAGAGATTGGGCAGCTACAACCTTAACCAAATGACTAAATTTAACGTCACCAAGGATGACACAAACTGATTGTGATGCGCTAAGAAAGATGTCATCCTGGCTCACACCTATAATCCCAGCACTTTGGGAGGCTGAGGCAGGTGGATCACTTGAGGCTAGGAGTTCCAGACCAGCCTGGCTAACATGGTGAAACCCCATCTCTGAAAAAAACAAAAACAAACAAACAAAAAAACTAGCCAAGTGTGGTGGCGCATGCCTGCAGTCATGGCTACTTGGAAGGCTGAGGTGGGAAGATCACCTGAACCTGGGAGGCAGAGGTTGCAGTAAGCCAAGATGGTGCCACTGCAATCCAGCCTGGGCAATTTTGAGATTCTGTCTCAAAAAAAAAGTGGGGGGGGAGGGAGATGGGGAGAGGGAGAGAGGAAGAGAGACGGAGAGATGGAGAGGAGGAGGGGGGAGAGGGAGATGGGGAGATGGAGAGAGGGAGAGAGGAAGAGAGACGGAGAGATGGAGAGGAGGAGAGGGGGAGAGGGAGAGAGGAAGAGGTTGAGTCATTCATATCATATTCCTGCCGAAATGTTTAACTCAAATCTGACCACAAGAAAACAATCACAGCTAAATTGAGGAATATTTGCTGGCCTGGATTCTTAAAAAATGCCAATCTCACTAAAAAAAAAAAAAAGCTAGACAATTGTTCTAGATTAGAGACTAAGAGACATGACAACTAAGCACAATGCATAACCCCGGGGTTGGGGGGAACCAAAGCAGCTATACAGAACATGATGGGGACAACAGGAACTCTGAATGTGGACTGCGTATTAGACACTAAGCCTGTTTCAAGGTTAAATGTTCTGAGTGTGATAATTACGCTGTAGCTGTGTAGGAGAATGTTCTTGTTCTTAGGAAATACTTACTGAAGTATTCAGGAATAAAGTGTCATGATTTCTGTCAGAAATTCTCCAGTGGTTCAGAATATACATTACATTTACATATGAGTGTGTACATGGAGAGAAATCAGGCAAATGTGGCAGAATGTTAATAACTGGTCTTAAGAAAAATGTACATAAGTATTCACTATTCTGCTTTTGCCAATTTTCCGTAGGTTTGAAATTTCCAAAATAAAAAAATTTAGGGAAAAGCACACTTTTTATAAAAGGCAAATAAAGGATTTTTTAGAATTCCAACATTCTTTGACTTTTTGGTTAGTATAAAGTTTTCCTACTAGAGAATGACTACTTGTAAGACTTTTCTACACCATCCCCTGAATGGGGCTAGGCTTGGCAAATAACTCAATGTACACTGCCTACCCTTCCTAACAGTTTAACACAGGTGATGTGAAGTGACAGCGAGTGGCCCCAGACTTGAAAGATACCTGGGAAAAGCTGTCAGCACATAGCCCTGCTGTGCAGGATTGGAACCACTACCTCCTGCATTTCTGAATCCCTGGCAAAGCCCTCTGAAAAGGAGAATAAGGACAGAGTTTCTCTGGGCCAAATTTTGAACCCAGAGGAATAATGTCAACTCAACATAAGGTAAGGACAGTTCTTCAGCCTTTCAGAGGAATTCCAAACTTATTTTTTTCCATTAAGGTAGGAAGAGAAAAAGAGTCTTGGCCAAACCTATTAATAGAAAGATTAACAGAAGGAAAAACAAAGTCCCTTAATGAAATGAAATTTGGCTTTTACCTAATATGGATCTGGGTATGCTGGCATCCTCTTTGGCAGTCAGTGAAGCGCCATCATCTCTGGAAGGTGTCTGCATTGAACCCTAAAAAATTAGAAAAGTCGGGGGACTTAGGAAGATGCAGGAACTATGATCACAATGATAGTACTGAGAACATTCTCACAGTTTGGTATTAAAATTATCACACTGACACCTCAAATGTAACAAGGAAACACATTCAGCATGAATTATCTAAGTCTATAGTTCTTACCTGCTCAGTCTGTTCTCCAAGAGGGGGGCCAATGGAGGGAACTTCAGCTCGTTGGTTAGAGATAGGTGCTTGGGACATCATGGAGTCTCTCCCTCCCAAATATTGACGCAGGACCTGTAATTCTGAATTTCTTTCCATTAAGGCTTGCACCATCTTCCGTGCAGCAGCCTAGTAAGAGGAAATCACAAACAACATTAGAAAAATATTCTAGTAAAACAAAATTTTTGTTCTGGTATTATTTCTTCAAAGTCAATCATTTGTTAAAAACAACAACAGTGGTCCTTAGGAAATAGCTGCCTTGCTTTTAGTTTACAGGGAAAAACTTAGTTAAAGTGAATGGGAAAAAGTCTCATAGGCAGAACACGGGGGAAAAACTGAATTTAACACATTTGTAGCAGATAAGAGAATCTGAAACAGGTTCTGCTAGAACGACCAGGCAAAGGTGTTAAGATTCTGGAATCAGGATAACAAATGTCTCTATTCTCGGAGAGCTGCTGCTTAGGACTGGATTGCCCTTCACGCAAACATCTGTGTGGTTTGCTGCTTTTGGGTCTTTGCCAAATGACACCTTTTCAGGTTGGCCTTTCCTGCATATCCTATCTAAAACAGCAATCTCGCTGGCCAAAGGGTACAAGCTTTCAGGTACAAGATGACTATGTTTTGGGAATCCAATGTACAGCATGGTGACTTTAGTTAATAATACTGAATTGTTTACTTGAAATTTGCTGAGAGAGTAGATCTTTAGTGTCTTCACCACACACGTATAAAATGTGTAGTGACGGATGTGTTAACTTGGTCATGGTAATCATTTCACAATGTATATGTGCATCAAAATATCATTTGTACACCTTGAACATATAAAATATTTATCAATTATACCTCAATAAAGCTGGGAAAAAAAACTTTTAAAAATCCAGCAATCTCTTCTCTATCCCCAATTCCCCTTACTGTGCTAAATCTTTTTTCAATGCACTTACCATTATCTGATATATATCTCTCTCTGCTTCCCCTACATGGAATGTAAGTTTCCTAAAGGCAACTTGGTGCTGAATCCCAAGCACCCTGTACAGTGTCTGGCACATAATAGGCACTCACTACAAATTTACTGAATCAATCAGTTACACACATAAACATGTTTATCAGACCACATAATCAGGAATCTCAGTCTCAAAATCACCAAACTCAGTTTCATTTCAAATTCCAGTTTTCTAAGACAGATGATGACACAATTAGGGAAAGACCTAGAACTTCTGTAACTATTAACGCACAGGAAGTCTGCATTTAAACAGAAAATCTGGAAATAATAAATTGGTATTAAAATGACTGAGGGGATCAGATGATGAATCATAACACCAACTGTCTCTAAGGAAAAGTACTATTGTGGGTTTTTTTTCATTATTTATTTATTTATTTATTTTGTATTGCATTTCAGGTTTGGGGTACATTGTTTTAAGTGAGAAGCTGAGCTCTTGTCATGATTTCTAAGGGAAATATGAGAAAAAAACTTCTATTTTTCAGTAAGAAAAATTTGGGCTCTTTGGAGATTTAGATAACCATTTTAGAGG
The DNA here is from genome assembly GCF_049354715.1 of Callithrix jacchus. Lineage (NCBI taxonomy): Eukaryota > Metazoa > Chordata > Mammalia > Primates > Cebidae > Callithrix > Callithrix jacchus. The sequence continues at coordinate 158,582,462 of NC_133508.1, read as the reverse complement.
TTATCAGTACATTATAAAAGTACCTTAATAAAAATATCTGTGAAAACTGTGGGAAAAAAACATAATAAATTGGGAGGCTGAGGCGGGTGGATCACGAGGTCAAGAGATCGAGACCATCCTGGTCAACATGGTGAAACCCTGTCTCTACTAAAAATACAAAAAATTAGCTGGGCATGGTGGTGCATGCCTGTAATCCCAGCTACTCAGGAGGCTGAGGCAGGAGAATTGCCTGAACCCAGGAGGCGGAGGTTGCGGTGAGCCGAGATCGCGCCATTGCACTCCAGCCTGGGTAACAAGAGCGAAACTCCGTCTCAAAAAATAATGATAATAATAATAATAAATAACATATAGGATATATACTGTGCTCTATCTGCCTTGGCACTCTTTTCCTAGTAGTATTTAGGAGTTTCAGCAGGGCTCCTCCAATGCAGTCCATGAGCCAACTGCATCACTGTCACCTGGAAACTTGTTAGGAATGCAAATTCCTAAGTCCCACCTATACCTCTGAATTTCTGTCTCTGGAGTTGAGCTCTACAATCTACATCTTTAAAAAGCTATCGGGTGATTTCTTTTGCATGTAAAGTTAGAGAAGCAGATCTAGAAGAATACAACCATTAATCTTCTTGAGTTGAAAAATCTGTAAGTTCCATCATCTTCATTATTCTATTACCTGCAGGGCATAATAATTCTTTTTGCTGAGGCATAATAAAGACTAATTCTTCCAAAGTAGAAACAGGTTAAAAAGAAAACTCAAAGTTGCTAGCCTCTTGCGAAAGGCTTAAATGATTTAGAATAATTTTATTAGGTCTGTTTCAGAAACCATTTCTGAAGCACACAGCAGGACTGGTCTAACAAGATGCGTATTTACTTCAGTGGGCCTAACAATTAGAACAGTGGAGTATAATCCCTTTATCACGTAAGGACACGTAAGAAAATACTATGGGGTTAAATAACATAGGCAAGAAAGAGTCTTTCTTCTTCTAAAAACTGACTAGGGGTATTCTGAGCTACTGGGTCTCTGAAATGTAGCACAAGTCAACCAAGAGTCTTTAGCCTTGTGAAGAAAAGACACAGAAATAAGGAAAAATTAAGAATTTACTTCTGGGCAGGGAATGGTGGCTCACGCCTGTAATCTCAGCACTTTGAGAGGCCAAGGTGGGTAGATCACTTGAGGCCAGGAATCAGAAACCAGCCTGGCCAAATGGTGAAACCTCATCTCTACTAAAAATACAAAAATTAACCAGGTATAGTGGTGCATGCCTGTAATCCCAGCTACTGGGGAGGCTGAGGCAGGAGAATCGCTTGAACCCAGGAGGCAGAGGTTGCAGTGAGCTGCGATCACACCACTGCACTGCAGCCTGGGTGACAGAGGGAGTCACCATCTTGAAAAATAATAATAATAAAAAAAAGAACTTACTTCTGAAATGTTGTGAAGGTAATATACCCCATACTATTATGAGATTATTTATTCTCATCAAGACCTCTGAAAAATGCAATCTTTTCTTCCTCTTAGGATAACTCAGATTTAACAAAAACTAAGAGTAAACATGTTGAGTCTAAGTTTTCCCATACCTTGGCTGGAAATGCAAAGTATCACTGAGGTCTTAATAATTCAGAATCTAAATCAAAACACTCCAAAACTTCTACTCCTTTCTCTCAAAATGATAAGATTATTATTATTTTTTTTTTGAGACAAGAGTTTCGCTCTTGTTACCCAGGCTGGAGTGCAATGCTGCAATCTCAACTCACCGCAACCTCCGCCTCCTGGGTTCAAGCAATTCTCCTGCCTCAGCCTCCCGAGTAGCTGGGACTACAGGCGTGTGCCACCGTGCCCAGCTAATTCTTGTATTTTTAGTAGAGACGGGGTTTCACTATGTTGACCAGGATGGTCTCGATCTCTTGACCTCGTGATCCACCCGCCTCGGCCTCCCAAAGTTCTGGGATTATAGGCATAAAAATGATCAGTTTATTAAGGAAAAAAAATGTACATAATGACGTTAATGGATACATGTATTGTTTAGGCACCCTTCCAAAGATAAGTTTACAAAAAATTTTTCATACTTTGATGATCAGTATAAAACTGTGGTCTAAGGCCAGGCACAGTGGCTCACACGTATAACTCCAGCATTCTGGGAAGCCAAGGCAGGATGATTGCTTGAGCCCAGGACTTTGAGACCAGCCTGCACAAATAGCAAGACCCCCATCTCTAAACAAATAACTAAATAAGTAAAACTGTGGTCTAGGTAATAAATTGAAGAAACAGTTGACTGTAAAACATATCAATATACACACAGCTATAGTCTGCAAATGCTTCCTATTTGCAGACTATAAATACACTACATGATACTGTTCTGCTCTGTGCATTAGTCCTTACTTGGCTTTCCTGCTCCCTGGAGCTCATGGACTGAAGCAGGCCCTGAATCTCCATTTCATGTTCCACCACTTGTTTGTTGCGATCACTCAGAAGGTCCTGCAGCATCCTTTCCTTTCGCTGTAGACGCTGGCACAGCTCCTCTGCTATCTCACTCTGCCCTGGTCCAAGTTTGCAGAGCAATGTTGCACTAAGATCCTAATACAGAAGGAACACTGTGAGTTTCTGGAGGAAAGAACTGCCTCCAATAAATATCAAAGAGCTTAAAAGAAGGAGCTGTGAGATAATTGAGAATAAGTATCATGTTTTACTCATTTTTGTTTAAGCAGATCTAGCACAGGCCCAGAACGCAGAAGTCTCTAAATATACGTCCCAGGAATGAATACTAACAACATAGAAAACTATCTCTAGTGGACCCTTACATTCATACTGTTTTCTGAAATAAGTCTTTCCTATTTGTTCAGGGCATGTAACAATTGTTAGATGAGGATAAATGGATACTCAATTCATTGATTTATTTTCTCCCCAGTGTAACCTTATAGGGGGAAGCAGAAAACAATAAGCTGAAAGGAATACTAAACAGCTATGTTTGCTATCATGGTGTTGGTTCCTTTAATTTCTGTATTAACCAATGGCTCATGATGGAGGAAACAGAGGGGCCATACTGCCTAGGTTACCAGATCTGCTACTTAGGAGCTACCTTAGCTTGGACAAGGTTCTCAAGTTCAGAAGTCTGTTTCCTCCTCTCTGTAACAGGGACAACAGTATGTGCCTCATGGACTTGTAAGGATTCAATGAGTTACTAACCATTAAGATCTTAAACCAGTACCTGACCCAGCACGAACACTGTAACTAACGAAGGTTAGCTATTACATTAAAAGATGCAATTTTTAGGTCTCATTAATTCTCACATAACTTCTTTGAGAAAGTTAATTGCCAGCTTAAGTTTCTAGATGTGAAAAATAAAATCCCAGTGAAAGTCAATGACTTGCTCAGGCACAGAATGAAATTAAAGACTGGGTCAGAGTCCTCCCGACCTGAAGAGTCCTAACCCAAGGCTCAGTTTACATCATCACTAAGCCAACTGCCTTTAAGTTAACTGAAGTCTTGCCTCGACTTCCTTGTTCCTGTCATGCAGAGATGTCTGTAACTGCTGAGTGATACTCTCTTGTTCCTTCTGCCAACGGCTAAATTTGGTTTCCATTTCTTCTTTCAGCCACTGGAGGTTTTGACAGGTAGCAGATAATTGTTCCACTTCCAGGCCTTTGGCCCTCAGGAGACTCTCCATACTCTACAGCCATAAAGAGAGCAATCATCAGTCAAAACATTACCCCATACTCCTCAGGATAAATGAGAAATTAGATCCACTTTTAAATCATCTCCCATCAATATTTTTATTTGCAAGAGGAGAACATTGACCTAGACAATGCCATACTAATTTATTTTTTTCGTTTTTAGAAACTTTTATCTAGATTGTGGAGAGATTAAGTATAGAATATATGATAAAATGAAGTCTCTGGAGGAAGTACACTATGCTATAAAGGATTTCTCGGAAAAGTGGCAGATACTTAGATACATAAGCTCTAAAATAAATATCCAAAAAAGCCCACAGTAAATGTTGATAAGTATTCCAACTATGGCAATTCACATGCATGTATATAATATTAATGTAGAAAACACAATATAATAGTTACACCCTGGCAATGTTTCAGTTAAAAAAAAAAAAAGTGAGAGAGAAAGACGGGCGTGGGGGAGAGAGAGAATTTACGTATGAACAAGAATTGGAAGTAAATCAGAACTGTGTAAACAGAAATCAATATTCACTGTCTCTCCTCACAAAACCAACACAAATGCCCATCGATGACAGACTGGACTGGGAAAATGTGGCACATATACACCATGGAATATTATGCAACAATCAAAAATGATGAGTTCATGTCCTTTGTAGGGACATGGATGAATCTGGAGAACATCATTCTCAGCAAACTGACACAAGAACAGAAAATGAAATACCGCATATTCTCACTCACAGGCGGGTGATGAACAATGAGAACACATGGACCCAGGGAAGGGAGCACTACACACTGGGATCTGTTGGGGGGAATAGGGGAGGGACAGCGGGGGGGAGGGGAGCTGGGGAGGGATAGCATGGGGAGAAATGCCAAATGTGGGTGAAGGGGAGGAAGGCAGCAAAACACACTGCCACGTGTTGCAACTATCTTGCATGTTCTGCACATGTACCCCAAAACCTAAAATGCAATTAAAAAAAAAAAACAAAAAAAAGTAGAAGTGCCAAAATCTCTCACTTTCTAATCTACAATGATGGAACCAGTGACTGCTATTTTTGGTTTTCTCCCCTCTTATAAAGCAAACTCCCTGTTTTTCAGAAAATGATGGAAGGGGGTCATGTTTCAGGCTTAGAACACAGGTGGGAGAGGAATACCATGTCGCGATAGGTTGTGCTCTTACCTGCATAGTAGCTTCATTGGAGGAGAGGACCCCACGCAGTCTCTCTAAGTCATGATCTCGCTCTCTCACAGCAAGGCGAAGCTGACGCAGTTCTTTTTCTTTCTCTTCTACAGCAGAGAATTTTTCATCTATAGCCCGCTGCAAGGAAAGGAAGATTCCTAAAGCTCTGTAAGATTCACTATCCTGATCATTCTTATTCAACAAGATGGAAGAATAGAAAACCAAATCCCAAAGCAGCAAATTTAAGTAGACACAAATTTCTTTTTTTTTTTTTTGAGACGGAGTTTCGCTCTTGTTACCCAGGCTGGAGTGCAATGGCGCGATCTCGGCTCACCGCAACCTCTGCCTCCTGGGTTCAGGCAATTCTCCTGCCTCAGCCTCCCGAGTGGCTGGGATTACAGGCACGTGACACCGTGCCCAGCTAATTTTTTTTTTTTTTTTTTTTTTTTTAGTAGAGACGGGATTTCACCATGCTGACCAGGATGGTCTTGATCTCTTAACCTCCTGATCCACCCGCGTCAGCCTCCCAAAGTGCTGGGATTACAGGCGTGAGCCACCGCGTCCGGCCTAAATTTCTATAATACATAGTGGGCAAAATAATACATACCTCCAGAGCAACAGCTTTATCATGCATACGCTGGCGAAGTTTCTCCAGCAACATTTCATTTGCTTCAAGAGTTTTGTCTGACTTATCTCGATACTGTAGGAGCTCCTGAAATTCCTGAGACCAAAAAATAGTTTCCTTTTTTCTTTTATCCAATATTAACTAAATTGCCAAGTAATTTGCTATTCAGGATAAAAAATAACAAGACGTGGTCACTCTCCTCAAGAGTAACAAGTTTAGCAGAGATTGTAAGAGACATACACATTTTTAACTATTCGGCAACAAACAATAGACACAACACATAGAATTAACCGTCTGCAACATCCGCTAGCTAGCAGGGGACCACAGGACGCAGTGCCTAACTCGGCCTGCAGGTGTCAGTAAAGACCTCACAGAGGATGTAGTATTTACAGTCAGTCTTAATTAAAGGACTAGGATTTCCTAAATGAAGAGGGGAGAGGAGAGTATATTAGAGAAAAAAATTATGCACACTATGCATACAATGAAAAAACTGTACATTCAGTGAAATGCACTGGGTTCGACGTAACTGAAGCTTAGAGTGGGCGGCAGAACAGATCAGTCTTTTCCAAATGCTCCATTTTCCCCTAAAACTTTCTATCATCAAAATTACTCTAAGTTTCTGTACAGTTTGTCTTCATCTATTAAACTGAGAGCAGTAGCCAAATCTTTTGTCTTTCCAACGCCCAGAGAACTGTTTGGCTCATCGAGGTGCTTAATAACTATTTTCTGAATATTAAGTCTTTATTAAAGACTTCATTAAAGACTGCTTAAGTCAGGGCTGTATGTACTGTTTCTTAACACTTGTTAGTAAGCATCTTAATTCATAAATTATTTTCTATTTATTTTAAATCCTCCTCTTTTTTGTTCATATAGCCAGTACTCAACACAGGGGTATTAATATCTTAAAATTATATAAACAAATTTCAGAGTTCTATGAGCCCAGCTTTCATTGAAATCAGGTAAGCTCACCTGAAGCAACTGCTCCTTGTGACTCAGACTATGGTTTAGGTGCTGGATGTTTTGTTCCTGGGTTCGAATCTCACTGTATTTTTCAGCCTCCTGGGCACGAAGCTGTTGGCTCTTATTCTGCAATTCTTCTTGTAGCTGTTGCAAGGCTTTTCGTAATTCCTGAATTAAACATATTGCCTTTTTAAAGAGACCTAAAATTCTCACATGGTTATTAGATATAGAAGCCTTAAAATTTTCAAGACATATAAAATGAAAGATAAGGCAGTAGAAGGTGCCATTAGTAAAACTGCCATAGAAATATCATACGTGATTGAACAGGAGGTGGAAAATTATAAAAATTGTGAATAGGGTAGGAAGTAAGCTTGATATTATGGTTCAATACTTATTTTTAGTTTAAAAAGGATACACCTATAGAACCAGTAAGTGGGAATCTGTCCCGTTGTAAACCTGGATTATTTACAGTAAGCTCAAGGATAGATTATTCCCGATATTATGGTTCAATACTTATTTTTAGTTTAAAAAGGATACACCTGTAGAACCAGTAAGTGGGAATCTGTCCCGTTGTAAACCTGGATTATTTACAGTAAGCTCAAGGATAGATTATTCCCGATATTATGGTTCAATACTTATTTTTAGTTTAAAAAGGATACACCTATAGAACTAGTAAGTGAGACTCTGTCCTGTTGTAAACTTGGATTATTTACAATAAGCTCAAGGATAAGACTATTCCCATCATCCTTTTTTTCTCAAGATCTCACAGAGACCATCACTCTTCTTAGTTTGCCATGTATGTTTTTCTAATAATAAAGTCAGTGATATTTAAATCATCTGTTACTTTAGAAAGCTCCCAAAATACATATTCTCACCAACTAAATAAACCTTGGAAACATTTTTCCTTTAGGTAAATAACAAAAATTTAAACACTGTTTCCACACCCATCCCTCCACCACTTCCCAACCCTGCCAAGACATCTGAAATTTTAATATTTCAAAAGGAAATTCAGGACTAATATTTAATCTCCAAACCACTAAACCAGGGACATCCTTCAAAAAATTATACTTTTAAATCTGGGTATTAAAGAGCTGAAGAAAAGAGATCACAAAAAAATCTTTTAAATCCTAAACACATATGCTGTAAGCTAACAAGATAAAGGAACCATTTAAGAATTGTGTATTTTATTATTCATAATTATTTATTATAACTGTGTATTTATTATAAAAAATAAAATACAGGGCTGATTATCACGCATGTCATTCCTCTGACCTTAGCGGTTCTTCCCCAGTTTTCTGTCTGGTTTTACCCATCCTTCAAGAATAACCTCAGATATCTCCTACTTCATGAAGCTTTCCTTGACTCCTTTCCTCAGCCCCAGCTAGATATTCCTGTAGGTCCCCTACAAACATCCCCTTTAGAACTTACCACACTGAAATTCAGCTATGTGACTGTCTCTCATACTAAACCATAAGTAACTTAAAAGGAAGGAGGGCCGGGCGCGGTGGCTCAAGCCTGTAATCCCAGCACTTTGGGAGGCCGCGGCGGGTGGATCACGAGGTCAAGAGATCGAGACTATCCTGGTCAACATGGTGAAACCCCGTCTCTACTCAAAATACAAAAAAATTAGCTGGGCATGGTGGCACGTGCCTGTAATCCCAGCTACTCGGGAGGCTGAGGCAGGAGAATTGCCTGAACCCAGGAGGTGGAGGTTGCAGTGAGCCGAGATCGCGCCATTGCACTCCAGCCTGGGTAACAAGAGAGAAACTGTGTCTCAAAAAGAAAAAAAAAAAAGAAAGAAAGAAAGAAAGGAGCCTGTGCTATTCATCCTTGTTATTTCCAGGGCACAACTCAACACAGTAGCCACCCATTACCCACAGAGGATACATTCATTCTAAGACGCCCAGTGGATTCCTGAAACCACAGACAGCACAGAAGCCTATATATACTGTTTTTTTCATATACATAGATAACTGTGATAAAGTTTTACTTATAAATTAGACATAACACAGATTGACAATAGCAATAAAATAGAAGAATTATAACAACATGCTGCAATAAAAGGTATGTGAATGTTGTCTCTCTTGAAATATCTTAATATTTTTGGAGTGGTTGACCCCTGATACCTGAAACCGTGGAAAGTGAAACCGCGGATAAGGGGGGACTACTGTGACTAGCACATAGTGCAAGGGCGGTTTTATTAAGTTCAAATTTTACTTGAGTTCAAATCTAAGTATTTGAGTTCAACAACCACTGAACTCAAAGTAAGTGACTCAATGGTTCAACACAAACGATTCTGCCAAAAAGTTATTATCAGGGCAAAGTCAGCATTCAGGGCTATAGAATAGTTAATGATTTACCTGGTTATGTTTCCAAGAAGCCTCTTTCTGCTGTTCTCGCTCATGGGCTGCGGCCTCTACAAACTGCACACGTTGTCTGGCATCAGCCAGTTGGCGCTCTCTCTGTCGTACCACCCTCTGGAGCTTCTGTATTTCAAGCTGGCTGCAGAACAAAGCACTCTGAAGGTCAAGCAGAGCCACCTGTTGCTGAGCTGGGGCAGTACCCTCTGAGCTCTGAAAAGAGAGTAGAAATCAGTCACAAGAGGGCGAGCACTGAGTCCCTGCAAAGACTGTGGAGATGAAACCAAGACTGCGACCAACTGAAGTCTCTCCTGTCCCGTGTGACCCTCACATACGTGAAGTTGTCCAAGCTGGCTTTGGTGTAGCATTTCTCGAAGATTTGCCATTGTGTCATTTTGACCTTCGATCACCCGGTACAACTCCTCAGTCTGAAAATGAGAGAGGGAACATCACACATGTTAATAAACGAACTATAAATTCCATGATCTCACCTGTACAGATTTTAGTACCAGGACTATTCCAAAATATCAGTTGAGGTTAAGCTACCATTTCTCCAGGCTAAGATCTGTTAGTTTGGCAATATCCGTTTTGACAAAACGTAAAACACCTGTCTACTTTGATGGGCCCAGTTGTTTCCAGGCAGGTCCTTGATTGCTAAATATTTTACCTCACTTTCCCTGCTTTTCAGAGTGTCCTTGAGGTTCTGAATTGTACCATCTTGCTTTTGAGATGACTCCTGAGCACACTTTAGTTCATAGCTCATTTCATTAAGTTTCTCTTGAAGAATCTGAATTCAGCAAAGAAAAACAGTTTTTTAGGTCAATGATGTGTTTTAACTTCAAGCAAATAAAGCCTTTCCTCAAATCTAGAATTGGAAGAATTTCTTAGGCGATATTACCTTGTTATTTTTCCCATATGCCATTCAAGTCCTAAGTCAATCAGCAACAACGACTAGCAGGAAAAATGAAATACTCAACTGTCTCAATTTTCATGCACTGTGCTAGCTGCATGATGACAGTCAGTCTAGGAACTCGTCCACATGGACCAACTAGGCACGTGGTTCCTAGAATGGATCCCTTATGTCAAGACCAAAGAGCTTCTACTATCTAGCATAGGAGAGGGCACTATAAGGGCACCCAGGCCACAAGTTCAGCATCCCAAATTGTAGCAATTTTCTTCTAAACCAGACATTAAAATTCATGGTCTAGAAAGTGGTAACAAGTTAAGATAAAATAAAAAACATAGACCTCTTATCTCTGCGCCTTTTACAGTTAAAGATTGTATGCAAGTTTTTTGTTTTGTTTTGTTTTCTGAGACGGAGTCTCACTCTGTTGCCCAGGCTGGAGTGCAGTGGCATGGTCTTAGCTCATGGCAGCCTTCCCCTCCCGGGTTCAAGCAATTCTCCTGCCTCAGCCTCCCAAGTAGCTGGGATTACAGGCACCTGCCACAATGCCTGGCTAACTTTCTTTGTTTTTAGTACAGACAGGGTTTCATCATGTTGACCAGGCTGGTCTCAAACTCCTGACCTCATGAGCTGTCTGTCTTGGCTCCCAAAGCACTGGGATTACAGGTGTGAGCCACTGTGCCTGGTCTGCATGCAAGTTTTAATTACACACCCGAAAAGCACCAGAAATTATAAGCTGTACAGAACAAGCTAAAATCTTGATAAGAATAAAGGGAAGAACTACACTTTTAAATGAAATATTCCCTAGAGCACAAGGAGTACACAGTATTCATCTCCCAAGTCCTACGCAGGTTGATAGATTCAGGCTAGTGCCTGTCACATCCTCAGGAAAACCCTGTCATCTCCTAGGGCATAGTACTAATCATACCTTGTTGGTGGCCTCTGTTTGCTGGATTTTTTCCTGGAGTTCTGCCAAATGGGAATCAGGTACAGACTGATGAGTTATAGTGGTCTCATGTGAATTCAGCTTTCGTTGTTTGAGTAACTCTTCAGTCATGGGCTAGGAAGAAACAGCAAAATAAGTACTGTGAATTAAATGCAGCCAACAAAATTTTATTTTTGTCTTCAAAAATGTCTGTTGCATCTTTTGCCAGAGATTGAGAAATCACATTTGTTGCACAAATTATCAATATAAATTCCTAAAGACAGGCCTGTTCCTTACTGAGTGCTGGCTCACCTCCATTTGTACTCTGCTCTCCAGCTTCCCTCTCCGCCTTTCCCTACCAATTCACACAAACACTATGTATTTATTCAGTGAAAGCAACTAATTCAGAGTTCACTGAGAAGGGGAGGGTTTAATAAAGGAAATGCTTGCAATGACCAAATATTTGCTTTGTTCTGTTTTTAATCAAGGAGTTGAAAAGGCATACTCATCAAACTCACACTACTCCTGAGAGAAGTTACATTCCAGCTACCTTTCTTACAAAATGCTTGTTTCACATTATTGGAAAAAAATGGCAGATTTCGACCTGAACTATTTATAACAGCATTTTATCAATGTCGAATTTTCTAAATTTGGTAATTGTACTGTGATTATAGATAAGATGTCCTTGTCATTAGGAAATAATGCTGAAGCATTTAGGGTAAAGGAGCATAATGCTACAACTACAACTAATTCTCAAATGGATCAAGAATTTTAAAAATATAACATGCAAATACAGACAGTGGGAGAGATACAGCAAATGTGACAAAATATTTGCAACTGGTAAGTCAGGGTGAGGGTCATACAGGAGTTCTTGGTATTTCTCTTATAATGTCTCTGTACATTTGAAATTGTTTCAAAATAAAAAGAAAACAAATAAAATAAGTTTAAAATAGATGTGCCTACTTAAAGGTATATTTACAGCATAAGCATAAATAATCCATAGTGAAATGGGAAGGAGATACGTTTTACAGAAATATCAATTCATTAAAAAGATTCAGGAGCAAAAAAAAGTACGATTTATACATGGGACAATAAGATAAACTTATTGAACTATTCCTAGTCATCACCACAAGCTAAGAGTGTCAAAATAAAACTTTGCAAATTTACTGTGACAATTAAATTTGATCTTGCCCCCTCCATACCCACTTTCATTTCAATTAGGAATATAAATTCTAAACTCCCTAAGAGAAAAAAGGCAACTGCTATTCGTGTTTTCTTTCCCTCACACTTTCAGGCTTGATTGCCACCTTCCAGGCAGTGAAGTAGCAGCTTACCTTAAATCCCTTCCTGGAGCAACTGACTGGAAGCATAAAGACTGCAGAAGAAAAATCTTCTTTATTCCTCCAGTGCTATTTATCAACTTTTCTAACACCTGCTAAATGCTATACTAAGCAAAGCGCCACGTGAGGCACTGGGAGGAATACAATGCTGACATAACATATACCTGCTGCGTACTATGTACTAGGCACTGTCCTGAAGATAGAGTACCAAGCAAGACAAAGTCCCTGCGCTCTTGAAACTTGTATTTTGCAGGGCTTAGAGTGGGGCGTACACAATAAACAAACAAGGGAAAATATTGCCGACAAGCGCTGTGTAGTAAAATAGGAAGGTATAATAGAGTGTTGGTGGTTAAAATACTCTAAATTGCTTGATCAAAGAAAGGTCTTTATGAGGCTTTCTCTGATCAAGCAATTTAGAGTATTTTAACCTTTTAAATAAAGGTCTCTATTTAAATAGAGATCTGAAGGAAACAGAACCAGTCCTGCAAAGATCAGCAGAACAATCCAGGGAGAAAGAACAGATAATGGAATATGAGCCTGGAAAAGAGAAAGGTCTCTGTGGCTAGAGTTGTATTCTGTAATAGAAATATAATGTGAGCCGTGTAGGTAATTTTTAATTTTCTAGTAGCTTCAAAGAACAAAGTAAAAAATAATAGGTAAACTTAATTTTAACAAAATATTTTATTTAACCCAATATATCCAAAATGTTGTCATAAACAAACAATATCAAAATTATTAATGAGATACTTTACATGATTTTTCATAAATCTGAAATTCAAGGTTTATTTTATACTCACAGCATATCTCAATTTGGACTAGCCACATTTCAAGGGCTCAACAGCTCCTAAAGGCTAGAGGCTAGCTTGCTGGATAGCACAGGGCTACAGTACAGTGGGCAAAGGGGATAGGGACACTCAATGGGGTGGAGAGGTAGGCGGGGACCAGGTCACATCCAGCCTCAGACAGCAGGCTTAATGAAGCTGGATTTCATTTAAATTGGAATGAGAATAGATGCAGTTTTTTTTTTTAACAGGCAATCATACATAAGTTTTCAAAAGATCAGACAGTGGTAAATGAATTATTGGGGAGCATCAACAGAGGCAGCGAGACCAGCTAGGAGGCTGCTACCGTAGTGCAGGTGAAAGACAATAGTGGCCTGGATTCCGGGGCATAAGGGAGGGGAACATAAATGGATGGATATGGATATGCTTTAAAAGTATAGCTAACAGGACTTGCTGGTGGACTGGATAGTGGGAGAAGGAAAAAAAAAAAGCAGCACGGATGACTTCTGAAAAAGTATTTGAGATATTTGTTGTTGTGGGTAAAACAGAAAGCCTTCACCCAGGGCGATGTGAACTATGTCACACCACGGGCAAGGTAACCACGTTAATAGATATTTACAACAATTCCAACTAATGAATACATTTATCGTTTACTTAACGATAAAACTCTCTCCATAAAATTTGACTTACTTGCTCAGTGTAAAACAACAATAACATCTACAGTAAGATATTTTGAAATTTAAACTTTAACAGGCAGAATCAAAGAAAATAGCTTCAAGCTTAAAATGGCAGGGAAGGTGGTCATATTTATTTACTTTAAACCAAAGAAACTTAGAGCAGTGAAGGAAACTTTATAAACTAACCATCTAATCCAATCCTATTTTACATACATGGAAATAGAAACTTAGAGAAGTAATTAGTCCAAGGTTACATGGGAAATCAGGAAAAGAATCCAATTAAACTGAAGTGGATTCCCACTCAGGTTGGGAATGTATGTCTCATTTCTATAAACCCGCTGCCTACCATAACGCCAGGAATACTGCAGAGATCAAAAGTCTTTGTTTAATGAATGAATAAGAATAAAAAACAAACAAAAACAGGCCTTCGGTGGTTCTCTTAGAAATAAGACTACATACAATATATATTCAAACATCAACTTTAAAGCCAGAGAGTGCCACAGGAAAGTACATACAGAATCCGAATCTCATATGAAGCAATCCTGGCATGAATAATCATAAGAAAGCATGTACTGACCTAAAAGTTGGAAGGTATTTGTTTCTCCTTTATTTGTAATAATTTACTATTTCACATCTCAGAAAAATGTCCTTGCGGGTAACAGTCTGCTGAAAGGGCACTCAGCAAGTTCCACTGAGTCAACAACATCATGAATTCTTGTGACGTATCAAGTACAGAAAACAATCACTCCTACGATGAGTGTGGCCCGAGAAATAATACCTGATGTGATAGAATCAGCGTTACTCTCACGACACTCAGGTACTAAAATCATGTGGAAATGATAATGTAATTTTAAATCAAGGCACTTTTGACTCAGAATTGGGACAAAGGCTTCCCAGTATCAGAAAAGAGAACTGCTTCCAGGCCTAGGGTTGCAAAATGTGAGACTTTTAGGCCTTTTGTGTTAACAGCATTTTTCTTGGCACTTTTTAGTCCTCCCAGTAATGAGCTATAGATCTCAAACTCTTATAATTCTCATCCCTATTGTTAATAATAGGAGACAGACAAGAGCCACTGACTAGCATAAAATTAAAGGCCTAACCTTTTACCAGCATCTAATGACAACATTTTCCAAAGGGCCTGATCCACTTTACACAGCTAAAATATGAGTGGGATAAATTTGCCATAGTCACAAAGGAGCAGACCTTGGCATTGCAAAGTTTAAAGCAAAGATCTCCTGTTCTCTGAATTTAGATAGAAAGGGAAATTGCTGTTTACTAAGGGACCACACCCCTCTCATGATAGCTTTTCTAGTTCAGGGCCAGACTATAAAGAAGGGAATTACCAGCTAGAAGAAGGCTTCAAACCTTTCTTTAGATATCTGAACATACATAAATTCCTAGGAAGGCAAATAAATTACTTTGTATAATATCAGAATATCGGTAAGCAAAACTATACTGTTGCTATTTTTAATAAATAAGAAAGAGAAAAAGAGAGGGAAAGGAGGAAAGAAAAAAGAGGAAAAGCAATCAGGAGGAATCTGGATGTTAATATTTAATAGTGCATACAATATGCAGACTATATGGTAAGCGGAGGATTAGACAAAGGAATCAAAATGACCTTACAGACAATCCTGCTCTTTAAAGGATTTTCTTCATATTTGTGGCAGAACTGAACTAAAGGAAACATTTTTGCTTTCATGGTTTTGTGTTTCTACAAACTGAAAAGAGAACTAGCAAAAGAAAATTTATATTATTTCTATTCTTTCCACATTTGTTCAGAGAAATAGACAAAAACCAGTCTGCCATTATCCCTAGCACTGGTTTTGTCATAAGACTCTTAAGGAGCTTTAAAAGTAACCAGATTTCAACAATAGATTTGCTGCCCAGTTTATTTCCAAACACGTTGGGCCCAATTCATCTATTTTCCCTGACACCCTAAATTATTAGAGAAAATGGCATCATAATTAAATGCCACATTTCTTGAAGCTGAATCACATTTTCTCCCTCTTCCCAATTTTTATTTTTCTAGAGATAGTAAATAATGTAAGAAAGGTCATATGCTACTATTTTAAAGCTCTAATGTCCAAATTTACTGAAGTAAAGGGACTTGACCCAGATACAGTTACCATAGTTTATGTGTTCACTCAGATGACCTTTTTTTTCACATAACCTCTGAAGAAGCCTCCAGGCATCTTTAGGTTAAAGAAAGAGGGCTCCTGGTTTAAAATAAACACTTACTTAAATTTATATACTTCACACAATGAGGTTTAATGTATAGAATTAAATGTCTTGCCTAGAATGGTCGGAAATCTTTGTCTCTGCATGGGCTAAGTTGGTTAAACAATGAACTTTCCATATCTCCAAATGGAGAGATTGCCTGAAGACGATCTTTAAAATCCTTCTCAATTTCAAAATCCAGTTGCCAACATATAGTATTCAAATGTGGAGAAAAAAAATCTCGTTTTGGCTGTTATTTTCTCAGTCTTTATGTAATGTTCTACAATATTGGCCATATTTGGTGGGGGCTGGGGGAATTAGTTTATTTCCCATCCACCCTGGCCCAACTAATTTTAGAGCCTAATATGAAAACCACGTTTAATTTGTAACACCTATGTCTAGTCACAGAAATACTGTAAAGCCCAGATTTAGCTGTGAGCTTCCACTGAAAGAAAAAGCAGCAAAAGAAAAGAAGTACACAGTGTCAAGCAAACAATACTTAATATTTTACACAAATGAAAACACACTGAATTTTTACCTTTCATGACACTTTCATCTATGCTGTTTCTCATAATTTTGTGTAAATTTAAAAACTTTTCTCCTGTTTTCTGCTTAGGATCTTATTGTGATAGAAAGTATACATATCATAGAACTACTTTTCAAAAATGTCATGTGACCATCAACAATGACACTTACCAGGCTCTGAATTTCCGGAAAGATGTTGACCAGCAGCAAGCTTTCTAAAAATGCCTTCTAGATCATCTACCTTTGTGACTGTATCATTAAAGAAGCTGCATCAAGTGGAACATGCCAGAATGTTTCACAAAGTTAACTGAACCTAGTATTTACTGTTGCTATAGAAACAAACTACCATAGCTGAATTTAAAAGGTTGGTACAGAATCAACTGGGCAGACATGAATAGCTCAAATTAAGCAACTGCCATCCTCTAGTTATTAAGAATTTGAGAGTAAAACGGATGAAACTCTCCTCTGATCCAGTAATGGGCTACTCCTTTCTTAATATCAAATATCTTCCTGTAGAACTCAGTAAAGTTCTGGCTGGGAACAGTTTACGCCTTAACATTTTCAGTGACAATACCATACTTGAAATCTTGAATTCCTGTCTCTTCTATGAGTCATCACTCATTTATTAATTTTAATTAATCAATTAATAGATTAATTTAATTAGATTAATTTGATTAATCTAATTTTAATTAATCTATTAATTTTAATAAATGTCCAGATGTTATAGTACTTTACTGGTAAATTAAGAGATTTTCTCCAAACCTTTACCTTATGCTGTAATCATTTACAGGCATTTTACGGATGAAAGCCTTAACGCTCTGGGAAGAACTAGAGAACTAACTGCCTAACAGAAAGCCATTGGGAGGAAACGTCTAAAATCTAAAAACCATGAACAAATTTAAAGACTCGAAAAAAAAAAAAGAAGGAAAATGGAGTTAAGAGGAAAAATTCTAGTGCCCGAAATGAGATTAAATGTCTTCATTTTATAGGATAAAAGTGAACTGGGAATCTTTACCTTTTTGTTTTAAAAGGTATACAATTTGATAATGGGAAGGACAACAGATTTTACAAAAAGGATTGTGAAAAGAAAATCATCTGAGTGCAGATCACGTTTCTGTAAGAGACATAGCAAACGGTGCAGCAAAAATGGTCCATGATTTTCTCAAGTCTAGAATATTACTAGCCTCCACCTAGACCAAAATCATGTGAAGCCAGAGGCCAGCTAGCTATAATCAGAAAGGCAGTGTGTAGCCATTTGGTATACCTGGACCCGGAGCGGCAAATAATCTTCACAGAGATCATCCCACAGCTCCTGCAGGTCTGAAAGCTCCAAGGGATAACTCACAGGTGTCTTGTAAAGGGGTTTCAAAGACCTGTTAAGGAAACCGGAACTAACTCCATCTGTCATGCTATGGCCAGGCTTGGCTCCAGGTGGGCTGGATTTCACTGGAATCGGAAGCCTGCTCCCTCGGGGGCTCTGGATGGGCTTATAATCAAGACCCTTAATCATGCTAAGAGCTAACTCCAACTTGTGATTACACCCATGCTGCGGAGCCTGATCATCCGAACAACAGTCACACTTCCCAAGCTCCTTCGAGCTTCTCTCGGTCTCCTCGTCTTTCTGCTGCGGAGGGCTAGCCTGGACGCTGGCATCCAAAGATTCCACGGAGGAACCCGCCGTCTCCTCCTCCATGCTTTCTCCATCTGGGGGTACCTTTGTGCTTGCTAAGTCAGGTGGCCCAACCTCAGACAGCGCCGGTTCTTCGGTGCAAATGCTGGTGGACCACCTGCTAGAAGGGCCACAGGAGATGCTTCTGGCCACCTTTCGAGGCACCTTACAAATGGCTTCATAGTCAGAATCAGCAACCCGCAAAGCTGCACAACCACGGCATCTCCTGGGTCGGTTTCCAGGGCCTTCCGAGGCATGGCAGCTGTGCGGCTCCTGCATCTGATCCTCATTCTCTACCCAGCACTCAAACCCTGAATAGGCGAAGTCCTCCTGGAGCAGTGCAGAGTATCTTGCATCGGGTAGGACGGACATGTCAACCGTCCCGTTCCCCGCCTTGGTCTCCGCGCCGGAGTCCTCGTTATTCTTCCGATACATACTGGCAATGCAGAACTTGAGGCGATCCTTCTCCAGCAGCAGCTTTTGCAAGCGCTCAATAGAAAGCGCTTCGATCCGGGCAATAACGGTGTCGAACCGATAGATCCGATCGAGCATGAAAGCGCACTTGCTGCAGGCGAACTCGGCTTTGCCATCGCGGGGGACATCCTTGCCCAGGACGTGCGAAAGCAGAACCTGGAGGTTGAGCTTGGACGCCGTGTGGAAGATCCAGCGCCGCTGGTTTCCGCACAGCTCCCGGGCGCAGATCCTGCAAATCTCCTTCATCTTCCCTCCTGGAGGGTCCCCGGCTTCCCGGGGCGGCGGCTACCGGGTGACCGCGCTCTGTCTCCCGCCTCGGGGGTCTCGGGTCAGCATGGCACAGGCCAGTGGGTCCCCACTCCGCAGGGCTGCACCCCTGTCCCGGGCGCCGGCTCCGGGTACCAGCGCCGTCAGCCCCGCCCCTAGGGCAGGGGGCGGGCGTGGAGACGCCCAGGGGGATGCTGAGTGACGGCGGCGCAGGCCGCGCTCCGACGCGGCCACATCTCCCCCCGCTGTCTCGCCCGCCAGGCGCCGCGTCCTCAACGTCCTCCCCTGTTCGCAGCCCGGGCTCCCAGGGCACCGGCGGCCGCCCGCGCCGACGCAAGGCCTCGGGGACGGAGGCTCAGATTTCAAGATGGCTCCAGCCGCTCGCGTCGGCGGCCTCGCGCGCCTCTTCTGGGAGCTGTAGTCCGGTCGGCGCGCTCCCGGCTCTGCGCATGCGGGGAGTGGCCGGGGCGCCCCTCGCCCCAAATCCTGCCACACGCCCGGCTCACGGCGGCTGCGGAGCGGAGAGCACGATGGCGCACAGCGCAGCCAGCCGCGTTCACCCGCTAAGGCCTCACCTGAAAGGCGCACCGTCCCCACAAGGATCCTCCCGCCCCTGCGGGATGTTCCCAGGCTCCTCCTCGCGGGGAGGAGACGGCCGCACCCCCTCCCCTCGTCCTCGTACAGTGCCACGTCCTCCGCGGGCGCAGCCAGGCAGCGCCGCTAGGTACCGCTGCGCGCCGCCGCCTCCTCCCGGCAGCCCCGCCCCGCCCGGGTTCCAAGGCCCCGAGGCTGCCAGGCGGGCGGGGGAACGCTTGGTGTCCGGAGGGGCGGGCGGGGCGGGGCCGCGCAACCCTTACCTGGAAAAAAGAGTAGACGAGTGTCTCTCCCGCCCTGGGGGTGGGGGAAGGGTAGCACCCTTGGGCGACTTGCCCTACTTTAGACGAAAAAGAGCGCCATGCAGTCACCTGAGACAGAGTCCGGCAAATACGGTGTGAATCTGCTTGACCAAGATTGTGGGAAGAGAGAACAGCAATGGGCTTTTCCAAGGACGCAGCCACCCGCGGGTAGATGAAGTGGCCCTCCACTGAGGTCTCTGTCGCTCACGTAGAGGGCAGTCATCATTTTAGGACAGGGGAGGGGCATTATTTTAGCACAGACAGGGGAGGGTAGATAAACACCAGCGCAAAACACGGAACTTCTCTCGGCAAGGGCTCAAGGGCCTGGGAGTGCGGCCCGCGTCAGAAAGAGCTGGGAACTGCACTGACCCGTGGGAACCCCGTCCTCCTCGGCTCTGTACAGGGGGAGGTCCTCCACCCTTGGGTCTAAAAGTTGGGTTGCACACAAAGAGGAGGGAAGCTGGAGCACTGGCTGGCTGGAATGCAGTTACCTCCGGCCATTCCTTTCATGAAGAATTCTGGGTGGCTCACGCCTGTAAGCCCAGCACTTTGGGAGGCCGCGGCGGATGGATCACAAGGTCAAGAGATCGAGACCATCCTGCTCAACATGGTGAAACCCCGTCTCTACTAAAAATACAAAAAAAAGTTAGCTGGACATGGTGGCACGTGCCTGTAATCCCAGCTACTCAGGAGGCTGAGGCAGGAGAATTGCCTGAACCCAGGAGGCGGAGGTTGCGGTGAGCTGAGATCGCGCCATTGCACTCCAGCCTGGGTAACAAGAGCGAAACTCCGTCTCAAAAAAAAAAAAAAAAAGAAAAAGAATTCTCTATTCTCTTCCTGGCTTGCGAGGCATTCAGACACGACAAGAGGAACAACCTCAACAATCACTTGCAGTCCTCTAGAGCAGGACATTTCCCACTTCTAATCATGCTAAATTTTGACCTTGAAAGCTAAGGCCAGCCACATCTAAGTTTTTCTGAACCTCGTCCCCAGGACAGAGCCCATACTCCTAAGCTTGAAGATAGCCAACTGCCATCTATGAGAGTTCATAATAAGCCCCCAAACGTCTTCCTGAAGACTAAATGAGATGATTTTAAGGAAATGCTTTAATTGTGTTTAGCTTATTAAAAATAGCTAATATTGTTTTAATATGAATTGGAATATTTTAAGTAATTTAAAAACAGTATGGGTCTCTGCCTACATAAGATTGTATTGTTCTCTTAATCACCAGAGCAAAATCTAGTAGCTCCATTGTAAGAGAGAAGGACAGTCAAAACTTTGGGCTTATTAGGCGATATGATTTGAATACATGGCCCCACGAAATTTCATGTTGAATTGTAATCCCCAGTGTTAGAGGTGGGGCTTGGTGGGAGGTGTTTGGGTCGGGGGGTGGATTCCCTAATGGGTTTGTACTACCCTTGAAATAGTGAGTGAGTTTCTCTGATATCTGGTCATTTAAAAGTTTGTGGCGCCTCCATGGCCCCATCTTGTTCCTGCTCTGGCCACGTGACCTGTTTGCTCCCCCTTCACCTTCCACCATGATTGTTACCTTCCGGAAGCCTCCCCAGAAGCCAAGCGGATGCCAACACCGTGCTTCCTATAAAGCCTGCAGAACTGTGAGCCAATTAAACCTCTTTTCTGTATACATTACCTGGTCTCAAGAGCAATACAAGAATGGCCTAGTAACATAGGCTATAGAATTTTGTATATGTAATTTCATCTACTATGTATATTTTGACCTGAAAACCGAGAATAGAGCATTTCAAGTAAAACTACAGCTGCATTTTTGCCTGCTTCTAGGTACGTGAACTTCAAAGTCGGAAGAAATGAAGCAACATGCTTTGGAATCTGTGGTGATCTATAGAAAGGCAAAGAGTTTCCGGACTTACCCTGACTGATGGAAAGACAGCCTGCCTGCCAAGACACTACTCTGCTGTACCCAGTCTTAAGTATAATCAAGAGTTCATTTTTTACTGTCAATGCAAGCCACGTTTTCCTGTTAGGCAAATGTGAATGAAACAAAGTGCTCTTCAAGAGCAAACCCTGAATTATACTTTGGATTATTCTCTGTTCCTCAAAAAGATTTTGCACCTGATTGATAGTCTCCAAATTTTAATGACAGTATATAGACAGCTTGGTGTAGATATACAGGTCAAAACAAATGATGAAAAGGCAATTTGCCATTGAAGAATATGTTTGCTGTAAGTAAAGGTCAATATACTGAGAAAGCTATACATATCTAGGCTTTGAAAAACAGATGGGAATAAACCACTCAGCAATCAGGAAATTTGAATATGGCACTCTGTTGTTGAACTATTTTCTCTGGAAGAAACTATCTCAAAGTGGATATAAGCTATTGTACTAGAATTAGTTCCTACATGAGCATTTGGAATTATGAAATAATGTATTCCCAGCAAAAAGATCACTGGCATATAGATAATAAAACTTGAAAATAAAAATTTAAAAATAAAACTTAGAAAAATTATGTATAATAAATTCTGCACTTCTTGGTCATTATTATCCTATGGTCAGGAGTTTGCAGTTGAATTGGTTACCTACGGTGGGGCTATACAAGGACATTTACTTTTTATTCTATAGACTGTGTATCATTTGAATTTTGGACAACGAATGTTTATTCAGGTATTAATTTTAGATTTTATTTAATTTAGAAGGTATTTTATGGTTAAAGCTAAGGACTGCCAATTTAACACACTAATATCAGGGTCTAAGTGGTAAAACTTGAACCTAAAATAAAAATTTTTATACTACATATGATAAATATATAAGTAGATAATTTATGTAAACCAAAGTTCAAAGGGGTACACAAGTTATTAGTAATGGTTATGTCTAGAAAGAATTATGGGTATTTTCTTTTTTCCTTATTTTCTATAATTTTTTACATTATGTGTTACATACTTTACATAACTTACAGTAAGTACTGCTTTTGTGGTAAGAAAAAAATATTTGTTACTAAGAAAAAAGGTAGATGAAACATATTTTGGTGTATTCATACAATACAATACTAACCAGCAACGAAAAGAATTAACTCAGATACAGGTGATATGCATGAATCTTGAAAACATTTTAAGTAGGGCTGGGTGCGGTGGCTCAAGCCTGTAATCCCAGCACTTTTGGAGGCCGAGGCGGGTGGATCACGAGGTCAAGAGATCGAGACCATCCTGGTCAACATGGTGAAACCCCATCTCTACTCAAAATACAAAAAATTAGCTGGGCATGGTGGCGCATGCCTGTAATCCCAGCTACTCAGGAGGCTGAGGCAGGAGAATTGCCTGAACCCAGGAGGCGGAGGTTGCGGTGAGCCGAGATCACGCCATTGCACTCCAGCCTGGGTAATAAGAGCGAAACTCCGTCTCAAAAAAAAAAAAAGAAAACGTCTTAAGTGAAACAAGTCATATGTAAATGAGAATATCCTGTGTGATTCCATTTATTTGAAGTCTAACAACAACAGGTCTACGGTTGTACTACCCTGAACGCACCTGATCTCATCTTAAGTCTAATAATAGACTATGGGAAAAACAGATCTATAATGGTAGAGGTCTGGAAGTGGCTGAACAGTTAGAGACAGGGTGAGAAGCGATGGCAAAGGGACACAAAGAAATTTTCTGAGGTGATGAAGATGTTCTGTATTTTGTTTTGGATAAAGATGACATGAATATGTACAGTTGTTGAAGCTCATTGAACAGGGTACTTAGATCTGTAGATTGTATACATATTAGTATATTTCAATTCAAAAGGTTATAAGGAGTAAATAAATTAAAAATATGTATTGCCCCAAAAATGTTAATCTAAAGGATTTTGTTAGTAGAAAGTCACTCCCACTATAAGAATAGTTTTTAAAATTAGGAAAATATTATATATAAAATATAGCCCTAAGTTAAGTCACTTATATCTGGCTTTTAATTTCCTAAACTACAATGAATTATGTTGAATTTAAACAGTAGTTTTCAAACTTCAGCATGCGTCAGAATCACCTGGAGGGCTTATTAATACAAATTGCTGGGACCTACCCCCTTGAGTTTCTGATACAATAGTCAGGTCTGGAATGGGGCCCAGGAACTCGCATTCCTGAGAAGTTCCCAGATCATGTTGCTGCGGCTATCTGGGAACCACACTTAGAAAACCACTGAACAGGCTGGGCGCGGTGGCTCAAGCCTGTAATCCCAGCACTTTGGGAGGCCGAGGCGGGTGGATCACGAGGTCAAGAGATCGAGACCATCCTGGTCAACATGGTGAAACCCCATCTCTACTAAAAATACAAAAAATTAGCTGGGCATGGTGGCGCGTGCCTGTAATCCCAGCTACTCAGGAGGCTGAGGTGGGAGAATTGCCTGAACCCAGGAGGCGGAGGTTGCGGTGAGCCAAGATTGCGCCATTGCACTCCAGCCTGGGTAACAAGAGCGAAACTCCGTCTCAAGAAAAAAGAAAAGAAAAGAAAACCACTGAACAAGAACCATCCTAAGCTGTATCAGTCAAAAGAGCAGACGTTCTGCAGATAGACAGAAAAGCACATTAATAAAGAACTACTTAAAAAAATCTACGTTGAATTTAGAGAACAGTGTCTGCATTTGGAACAAGACTTCTAAATATTACTGTGGTATTGGATCTTTAGCACTATCAGTGTTTTGACCTCTAGATTTTGCAGTCACCATAGTCTCTTTCGTACTCCTGGTAAGCAACAAGGTTGTAGTGTTTCTAAGACCTACTTCTGGGCTGAGAGGGAGTTTCCAGAAGAACTGGAGAGGTGGAAAATCCCCATGTCCCAAACCAGTTGTATTAGGTTTCACTGCCTGGTTATGATGTTGGAAATAGCTATTCTAATTACTAAAAACTATGCATCGAAAGAAAAATGTGATTCTGGCAGAGAAAAATGCAAGAATGTCAAGATAAAGCCAGTTAGGCTTTGTGGTAACACAGGCAGGTGCGTGATTTCCCTGAGCTCTTTGGAAATCTTTAAGAAGTCAGAAACATGCTTTGCATTAATTGACAACATAACATTTTGAAATGTTTGTTTAAAAACCAGGAGATTTCCAGTTCATCTGCAGATTATAGTAGTATGCTTCTCAGCAAAATCCATCTAAGAGAAAACATTAGAGTCTTTCGAGTTGTTAAATACCCATAGGTTGTTAAGTGAATTTTAAAAGTATTTGTTAAATCAATCAATGAGCAAGAATGCAAACTCACATCTCTTTTCTCTCTTCAATGAGCTTTCAGTTAAGTTAAAAGGGAGAAAAGGTGCACATGACAGTTAAAGTAATTGGTAAATGAAATGGTACTGACTTAAATGTAGTATAGGTACAGATAAAGGTGAGGTTAGTATGGGCTGGTATAGTTGAAGGGGCAAGAGTGGCACTTGAGATGGATGTTAGGATGAAGGAGGCCAAGGAAGGGACTCCAGCAAAATAAAATAGCATCCTTAAAAGCCATGGAACTTGGGTTCAACACAGCGCTAGCCTGTAGGTAAAGGGAGATGTTGGGGATTTTTGAATGACCAGGTTTATCCATCCATGCATTGAATCCTCTATAGTTGTTCATTCAAAGAACATGTATCAAAGAACCATCTATAACCCAGACACTATGCTATGGAGTGCCTTGGCAACTAGAATTTGGTTAATGTTTTGACAAAGGCAAAAGAATTTGGATATAATGTTATGGACTTAAGCAGAGAATGGCATGATTGAAACCTTTTTTTAGGAAGATTACCCAGGCAACAGGATGGATTGCACTTACAAGGAGAACTTCGAGATGGTTACAGGAAGGCCTGCTAAAGAGACACTACAGTTATTCAAGGGTGAATTAATAAAGGTCTGGCTTAGAAATGGAAAGAAAGTGGTAAATACGAGAATCACCTTGAAGAAATGAACAGCAGGACTTGATGGTATATATGCAGACAAAGAAAATAAAGCGTTTAAGATGGAAATAATGGTAGAAGATGGCACAAATTAACAGAAATGTAGGAGTTGGGGCATCTATTTGCAAAAAAATAATGAAGATATTTATTTGGGACATGCTGAGGTGACTGAGGCAACTCAGTGGAATACTAAATGGAGCCGTTGCACAGTCAAAGCACAGGTGGGGGAGTTCAAGAATGAAAGGGATGGCTGACATTGTCAAAATCTAGAGAGAAATTAGCAGGAGAGATAAGGTGAGGCATAACATTTCCTAATGTGACTGGGTGTAACTGTGTAGACCTGTAAACTAGATGGATTTGAAAACATCAGAGTGTACCTTTACTTCCCAGAATCCTTCCCTATCAAGCCAAATACTAACTTCTTTTCTATCCTGTTTCTGAGCATCTCTAACAAGCGTATCTTGCTTCACATTTTCACTGCACTTTCCATTTCAGGTTCTTGAAACCTGATACCTGAACTGTGTCACACAGCCTTAGAAGCTTACCACTAATTATCCTGCATGTTATTTGCAGAACATTCAGAGTAAAGATCCATCATTGTCCACTACCTGTAGGTTGAAGTCAAAACCTTTAGTTTGACATGTAATCATCTCTACAAAAAGATCCTAATCTACCTCCCTTCCAGCTTCATCTCATGCTTCTTCCCTAGCCAAATGCTGAGAGGGTAAATGTTTGGATGTAAATTTGTCTTGTTACCTGTATAGCTCTGCCTCCCTCACTTCCAATCTGATGGTCAAGACCTTAGCATTCCCTTGACTCCGGAATTTTTGCAGAGCAAAGAGCGGAGGCTGTTTGAAGCCAAGCGCATTTCCAGACTTTTATGAAATTCTAAGCCCATTGAGAGATTCAGGCTGATGTCGCATTGGGGAAGAGAAGAGAGAAAAGTTTTTGAAGTCAATGAAGAGGACAGAGTGACATTTCACCCAGATGGAAAGAGATTGGAGGTCAAAGAGTAACAAGTACCCAGCTCCATTCCATATCAGTGCCCTGGATAAGCAACAGGACCTCAGAGGGAGAAGTAACAGGGTAACTTGGAGAGGCTGGACTTTCCATGGGATTCTGGCTGCATAAAAGGTTCCAATATAACAAGCTTCTGGGGTTGGCAAAACCATCCTTACTGAGGTAGGGGTGCTTTAGCGGTAGATCAATGATCAGAGTGGTCTCCTCGGTGCTTTGGCACCTGGTAAAACCTAGGGATCTTTAAGTAACTGAGAAAGTAGGGAGAGGAGGAAATATCAAACCTATGAAATTGAATTTCTCACCATAGTGATTAAGACAGGGACTTTTTTTTTAAATTGCATTTTAGGTTTTGGAGTACATGTGAAGAACATGAAAGATTGTTGCATAGGTACACACGTGGCAGTGTGATTTGCTGCCTTCCTCTCCGTCACCTAAATCTGGCATTTCTCCCCATGCTCTCTCTCCCCAACTCCCCACCCCCTGCTCTCCCTCCCCTATTTCCCCTCGGCAGACCCCAGTGTGTGATGCCTCCTCCCTGTGTCCATGTGTTCTCATTGTTCAACACCCACCTATGACTGAGAACATGCGGTGTTTGATTTTCTGTTCTTGTAAGACAGGGACTTTAAATTAATGCCTACCTCAGATTTATTAACTAAGAGTCATATCACTACACACCTTTAGTAGCTGTTCATTGGTGCTCAGTTCTAGACCCATTTTACCTGTCTTTATTCTCTTCTGGTGTCTTCTCATCCTTTCCCATCTTTATACCAGTAGCTTCCAATTTATATTTTTATCGTAGAATTCTCCTCTGATGGCAACTCTCAAATAACTGGTTACCTAATTGATATCTGCATGTGGATGTATCATAGACATCTCAAAATTACCATAGGATTTCTGTTTTTGTGTTAGTTTGCCGAGAATGATGGTTTCTATCTTCGTCCATGTCCCTGAAAAGGACATGAACTCATTCTTTTTTATGGCTGCATAGTATTCCACAGTATATATGTGCCACATTTTCTTTATCCAGTCTAACATTGTTGGGCATTTGGGTTGGTTCTAAGTCTTTGCTATTGTGAATAGTGCGGCAATAAACATACGTGTGCATGTGTCTTTATAGCAGAATGATTTATAATCCTTTGGGTATATACTCAGTAATGGGATTGCTGGGTCAAATGGTATTTCTAGTTCTAGATCTTTGAGGAATGGCCACACTGTCTTCTACAATGGTTGAACTCATTTACAGTCCCATCAACAGTGTAAGAGCATTCCTGTTTCTCCACATCCTCTCCAGCATCTGTTGTTTCCTGACTTTTTAATGATCGCCATTCTAACTGGCATGAGATGGTGTCTCATTGTGGTTTTGATTCAGATTTCTCTAATGACCAGTGATGATACGTTTTTTTCGTATGTTACATAAATGTCTCCTTTTGAAAAGTGTTTGGTCATATCCTTCACCCACTTTTTGATGAGTTTTGTTTTTTTTTTTTACTTGTAAATCTGTTTAAATTTCTTGTAGATTCTGGATATTAGCCCTTTGTATAGATTGCAAAAATTTTCTCTCATTCTGTAGGTTGCCTGTTCACTCTGATAATAGTTTCTTTGCTGTGCAGAAGCTCTTTAGTTTTCTTCTAGGGTTTTTATGGTTTTAGGTCTTTCATTTAAATTTTTAATCCATCTTGAGTTAATTTTTTTGTATAAAGTGTAAGGAAGGGGTCCAGTTTCAGTTTTCTGCATATGGCTAGCCAATTTTCTCAACGCCATTTATTAAATAGGGAATCCTCTCTCCATTGCTTGTTCCTGTCACGTGTGTCAAAGATCAGATGGTTGTAGATGTATGGTGTTATTTCTGAGGCCTCTGTTCTGTTCCATTGGTCTATATATCTGTTTTGGATACTGCATGATATTCTCACTCATAAGCGGGAGTTGACCAATGAGAACTTACGGACACAGGGAGGAGAACATCACTGGGGCCCTTCGGGGTGCTGGGAGGAAAGAGGAGGAGAAATACCTAATGCAGATGACTAGTTGATGGAGCAGCAAACCACCAACCTGCACGTTCTGCAAATGTATTCCAGAACTTCAAGTATAATTTTAAAAAATTACCACAGGAAAGGCTGATCTTCTGAGTGTTTGCTCCCCCTTGTCTAAAGTGCCTCTCTCTCTTCCTAATACAGTCAGCAAACCATGGACCGTGGACCAAAGCCGCAGCACCTGGCTTTGCAAATGGAGTTTCGTTGGAACACAGCCATGTTCATTGCCCTGTGTTGTGTATGGCTGTTTTCATGCAACAATGGCAGAAATGTTACTGCCTGCAAAACTTAAGTTATTTATTATCTGGCCCCATACAGAAAAAGTCTGCCAATCCCTGCTCTTTGCTTTCTTCAATGTCCTTATCACAATCTGAAGTTATATATTTGTTTGATTATTTGGTTATTTATCTGTCTCCTTCATTAGAAGAAAATTCTTTTTTTTTTTTTTTGAGACGGAGTTTCGCTCTTGTTACCCAGGCTGGAGTGCAATGGCGCGATCTCGGCTCACCGCAACCTCCGCCTCCTGGGTTCAGGCAATTCTCCTGCCTCAGCCTCCTGAGTAGCTGGGATTACAGGCACACGCCACCGTGCCCGGCTAATTTTTTTTTTTTTTTTGTATCTTTAGTAGACACGGGGTTTCACCATGTTGACCAGGGTGGTCTGGATCTCTTGACCTCGTGATCCACCCGCCTCGGCCTCCCAAAGTGCTGGGATTACAGGCGTGAGCCACCGCACCGGGCCAGAAGAAAATTCTTTAGCACCTAATAGCACCATTGTGTAGCCATGGTGGGCACTCAATAGTCATTGACTACAATGTATGAATCAGAAGATGAACTATTATATGTTAAAATTTTATTTTGCTTTTCTGTCTTAGGACTTCCCAGCCTCCAGAACTGTGAGAAATGAATTTCTGTGGTTTATAAGCCACTCAGTCAGTCTATGGTTTGTTATAGCAGCCTGAGGGGATTAAGACTGCTTCTGATGTATTTGGAAAAGTATCTTTCTAGATCTCAATGAATAATCATAGAGTGAATAAATGAAGTCATGCTTTTCCTTTTCATCTCTACTTAGTAAAATCCTACTCTCAGAGACCAAAATCTTTGCTTCTGATCCCAGTCCATGATGATTCTTCCTTTCTGTACTGCCTTGTATTGTTTTTCCATCAGTGACTTTCTCCTATTGTAATCTCTAGAAGACTAAGACAAAATCTTATACATCTTCATATTCTTCTTCCTTCAGCTAACAGTACCTTGTGCATTGTAAGTGCTCAATAAATGTTTTTTATTAAGTTGTAAAGCAGCTACCTATTTTTCCACTTCCTTTTCTGCTCAAAAGGATTAGAGCAATGATTGTTTTAGCTGATAAGGCCTGCTTCAGAGACATATTATCAGTGAAGGTTGTCTGGGAGATAGTAATGTTGAGCAGGGATTTGTAAACGAGTCTCCAGCTTCAACATTCATCAGTGAAAGAAGGGGTTACTGAAAAGCTCCCCTAAAAACAAATCTCCTTATATGAAGCTGTCTGGAGCGGTGTAAGCTACTAAACCCTGCCAGGTTTTCAGTCTCTGCCTTGAACATTTAGAGCACATTCTTGCCTTAACCTCCAAGTCAGATTTCTCCATGGTAACGCAGGAATGTTTGCTATTCTAGGAAATATGCCTCACTGCATGCAGTGCTATTTACATTAAGTTCCAAACAAGGCATAAATGCAACAGCTTGACTGTGCTAATTTGTGTGAGTGGGAGGGCCTCGCTTACTTAATGTGGGCCTCTCCCTAATTGTGTCATCCTGTTTCATTTTACAAGCCAACCACAGTGAGATTACATGTTAATAAATGTCGCTTATCTTATACTGAAGGAGAGATGCAGACAGAGAAAAAAGGCAAGAAACAAAACAAGAATTCCTCCAGACCTCCCTTTGCAAGTGCATCATTTTTTCTGCCTTCACACCCTCCGGGTCTGGTTTCATTTAGAAGCTACATTGAGACGAAGCTTCCACCATTTTGTAGAAGGAAATAGTATCAATAACTGAAGGAAGTGGTAGCTTTTCCCTGCAACTTTGTTGACACCTTTACTGAAGAAGAGAAAAATGCTTTGTAAACTTTATTAAATTTCATGACTCCCTGGTGAAAAAGATGTGGACAAGATGTCACAGAATGTTCCTCAACACTCCGATCACAATATACTATTGATCTGAATGGATATCAAGAAGGATTGAAGGAAACACAGAATGATGTCAATCACTGGCATGTCTAGTTGGCGGGACGTTTTTGTTTTGTAAGAATTATAGAAGGTCATAAACATTGTGCAAGTTCACTCCCACTAAAATGAATGTTGTAGAATGTTTTCATAGAGTGGAAAAGGAAAACAGCTAGAAAGCCTGTAAGATCAATTAAATAAAATCATCTTTTTCAAAAGTATCTGTCTTATTTGAAGGACTGAAGACGCTGAAGTGAAATTCCTGTACTCAGATATCATCGTGAGTATATTAAACTCACTATACTCCAGACTTTCACAGCAGGATCACGGGAGATTTATCTACGGGAGGCAGGATAAATGAATGTTCTTCACCTGGACAATTCAGACCTAGAAGTGCAAGATCTGTGAGCTCTTCTTTCTTCTAAGACCCAACTGTTTGTGGTATTGTCAATTGTGAAGGGTCGGTGGAATTAAAGGAAGTGAATAGATCTTTAGAGCTCAAGCTCCTCCATCCTCCAGCTGAATTGCTAAGGGATTCCAGGGATGGCTTTGCTGGAGATGAGGGGATTCTTTAGCCTCTGAAAAACAGGCCCAGAGCTTGGAAATGAACTTTTGCCTTCCACATTGTAAGGGTCTTTCTTCTGTGGTGACAGTTAGCATGGCAGACAAAGGTTTGCGTAGAATATGAAGAAAGTTTAACCGTTACAGTGGAAGTGTACTGTTAGCAGACAAGGGTAACACCTACAACATAGGCTCCAGGTATCACAAACAGCAAGGTGCACCATACATGACCTATGCAGAGGGGAAAGACAACGTGCTTTGTAATCGGTTTTATAATATTTTTCCCCCTAACCAGTCCAAAGAATGGACTTGACAAAGCAGTTAATAGCTGTGTCAGATCATGATTTGCTCTCTCAAGGGGTGACATCAATTATCTGCTCTTCAAGCAATCCTCAGTCTCCACAATAACTAGGATTGCCTTTCCAAATGCAAACCATATGCTTTTATTTCACTTGCTTTTTTTTCCGGTGCCTAGAACATGAAGTCCTTAGCTCAACATTTATGGGACATCCCAGCTATATATTTTATCATTCTCCAATACTTACTTTTGGTGACATCAGTTATTCCCAATTCCTTAACTGTGTTCCACATCACTGTACACATTGCTCCCCCTGTCTAAAAATGACCTTTTCCTGTTTTCTGCCTGGTATACTCAGTCTTAAGGACCAGCAGAGGGGTGACCTCCAGGTGACTTCCTCCTTGGAGATAATCCCCCTTCAGCCGCGGGGTCCTTTTGCACCATTTCTGTCTCCTCATTTATCTCACACTGTATTTTAGTTGTTTACATACTAGTCTTTCAATGTACCCTACATCTTTGCAATGCTAGGATCCCCAAACCAGTGTTTCTCACTGAGCAACTGTTTCATCTCCTAGAGAACACTTTGAAAATATGTGAGTGTGTTTCTTGTCTTTGTTGTTGTCACAATGACGAGTGAGACAAGGGATGTTACAGGACAAAGTATTGCCCCAAATTCCAAATGACTTAAAGTTTGAATGTTCCACTGAGTGAGGATAAGACTGTTTACAGTCATCTGTAAACATCTGAACCTAGAATGTAATTCTGCTACATATATGGGAAATGATGTTAATTTACATTAAATTTTTCCATGAATTAAACTACTTTGTAAATTGAGGAAAGATATTACCAGTCCTTGGGGCCCAATCTTTTTTTTCCTTAAGACATAGACCTAAAGGGAGAAACAAGAAAATATGCTGTAGGAGGCTTTCTTTTTTTTTTTTTTTTTGAGACGGAGTTTCGCTCTTGTTACCCAGGCTGGAGTGCAATGGCGTGATCTCGGCTCACCGCAATCTCCGCCTCCTGGGTTCAGGCAATTCTCCTGCCTCAGCCTCCTGAGTAGCTGGGATTACAGGCACGTGCCACCATGCCCAGCTAATTTTTTGTATCTTTAGTAGAGACGGGGTTTCACCATGTTGACCAGGATGGTCTCGATCTCTTGATCTCGTGATCCACCCGCCTCGGCCTCCCAAAGTGCTGGGATTACAGGCTTGAGCCACCGCGCCTGGCCCGTAGGAGGCTTTCTATTCTCCACACTTGAGAGGACCAACTATCAGAGGCCTCCTGTGGCAGAGCTTTCCAACTTAGGTATTCCAGCACAGTGTACCTCAGAGTGCTCCACCATTGTGCAGAGCTGCTGATGGCCTCAGCTCTCAGGGTGGTGCACAGGCCTGCGGTGGCCACGGGCAATCGCCTCAAACCAGTAGCAGCCGTGATCACTTATCCCAGAATACCAAAGATGTATATTCATTTCCTATGAAAATGGATTTTCTGTGAAAGAGGTTGGAAAACACTGCCTTACAGAATGAATGATGCAATGTATCAGGTTTCTAAAGGTACAAAGTACTGGGTGGTAACAATAACGATAACCTAATTGTCTTAGGCAATGTTAAAAAAGCATATCCATTTAGTACAGTTTATGTGATTTGATGCATTTCTTCTGCCTGGTGGGCATGCAATATTACCCCCTGGACGCTGTACCTATTCTTGTTCTAAGCATCCTTTTAGAATAGAATATAAATAATTTAGTCTCTTTGAAATTATAATGTTTTGGTTCTTTAATGCTGTTTTGAAAACTGATACCAAACCAATTCCTTAATTAGCATCGCAAATACTGAACTACATATATTAATTTCAGTGCTTACCAAAGATGAGGAAAATAAGTCTATGTACAAAATATTTTAGTACTTATGTGCTTGTAAATACAAAATCAGCAAAAAAGTGATTTCATTTCAGAAAGTGAACATTTTGAAAGAAATTATACTCCTGTAAATTCTGAACTAAAATAAAATGAAATAAAATTTTGAAATAAAATAAAAATAGAATGTTAGCATTATAGGAAACTGTAGAGATTATCTGAGCCTATCTTCCCATTTTATGTATATGGAAGCTGAGAAGTGACATATCCATAGTCATAGAGCTAATAAATAATCAGGACAGAAATTCAATTATTATTCTTGGTTGAGCTTTTCCTAATTAAAATGTATCATGAAATATTTTCAAGATTCCCTTAAGAAAATGTCCATATATTTCAACATGTATCTGGCAAAAAGCCTATGAGCTTCAATTTATAGTCATACTTGTAAAATTATATGCACACACGTCATTCCTTGAGTTTGTTAACCAGAGCTTTCCAAGCAAAACAGAGCTGCAGTCTAAGAAGTTTGTAATTGTGGCCGAGATAGTGACTATTTTCCTGCCTTCATAGTGGCCTAAGCACCTAAATTGGCCACCTCCAAGCTAGAGGCTTCATCCATTTACCTCTATACCTTACAAATATTATCATTTGCTATGTGTGCCATGAAATGGAAATGTTAGGAAGCAATGTTTTAAACTAATTCTTATCACTGCTCTTTTATCTTGACCCCAACCTTTCCATATGTGAAACAATAACGTAAACCACCCACATTTTGTCTTCTCAGGAGTCTAAGACCAGTGCAAGAAGATAAGGACACCAGGTAATTGCTCGTATTGTTTGGGTGCAGGTATATTCTAAAGTTCTTTTAGA
The DNA here is from genome assembly GCF_049354715.1 of Callithrix jacchus. Classification (NCBI taxonomy): domain Eukaryota; kingdom Metazoa; phylum Chordata; class Mammalia; order Primates; family Cebidae; genus Callithrix; species Callithrix jacchus. Next base: position 158,548,301 of record NC_133508.1, on the reverse strand, counting down.
AAATATCCTTTCGGTAAACTAAAAGTTGAATGGAGGAGAGGAGTTCCCTTTGAGGTAACTTCCCAGAAAATCAATGCGATTATTTTTACCTCAGCGAGTTCTCTTTTTTAATATTAAAACCACATTATAGCCCAGCGCGGTGGCTCATGCCTATAATCCCAGCACTTAGGGAGACAGAGGTGTGTGGTCACCTGAGGTCAGGAGTTTGAGAACAACCTGGCCAACATAGTGAAACCCCATCTCTACTAAATAGAAAATTAGCCAGGTGTGGTGGCACATGCCTGTAATCCAGCTACTCAGGAGGCTGAAACAGGAGAATCACTTGAACCTGGGAGTCAGAGGTTGCAGTGAGCTGAGATCACACCACTGCACTCCAGCAGGGGTTACAGTGAGACTCTGTCTAAAAAAAAATGATATGTTCTATATAATTATAAATGATTTGATGTGGCTGGCAAATTCTTAGGTGGTGCTGTAATGCCCACCCACTAGCCATCACGTCTTTGTGTAGTCTTCACTTCTTGAGGATGGGCAGAACCGGTAACTTCTAACCACTATGGCAAAGGTGAGGGAATGTCACTGCAAAGTTATGCTATGTTACGTGGCAAAAGTGAAAAGGTCACACAGATGTAGTTAATTTCTCATCAGTTGATTTTAAGTTAACCAAAATGGATATTATGCTGCTGGGCCTGGCCTAATGAGCCCCTTAAAAGAGGGTCTAGAAGGGAGAAAAGTAACAGACTCTTTCTGCTGCTGGCTATGAACAAGGAAACAGCCGTAACTTCTACAGCCACACGGCAATAAACCCTTCCAACAGCCTGAGGGAGCTCTAGGTAGTGCCTCCAGATGAGAAAAAAGCCCAGTCTCCACCTGGATTTCACACTTCCGAGACTCCAAACAGAGGTCCCAGCTAAGCCATATCTGGACTCTAGACTCATAGAAACTGTGAGATAACAAAAATATAGTGTTTTAAACTGCGAAGTTTGTGGTAATCTGTTACACAGCAACAGATAACAAATACAATTAGATATTAAAAAGTAGGGCATATGAAAGCATGAAGCAAGTGCCTCTGGATATGCTGATGAGCTCTCACCTGCACTTCCATGCTAGCTGGCTCCTCCAACAGATGTAGCAGCTGCTGTTTCTCCTGAGACAGCTGTTCTACAAGCTTCTCCTGGGCAGCCAGGCTCTGATTCAGTTCTTCAATTCTCCTGAAGCAGAGGAAAAGTAAAGACAATAATTATGACCACGATGCTATCATTACCTTATTTCTCAGCCCATTACAAAGATAGCATGGTCTAATTCAGCAGGTTCTTACCCTTTTGGATCATTGAACCTTTTGATACATTTCTTTAGAAACCCGTGTATTATTTAGAAACCTCTGCCCCAAATAAATACAGAGACGACTTTTTTTTTTTTTTGAGATGGAGTTTCACTCTTGTTACCCAGGCCGGAGTGCAATGGCGTGATCTTGGCTCACTGCAACCTCCACCTCCTGGGTTCAGGCAACTCTCCTGCCTCAGCCTCCTTAGTAGCTGGGACTACAGGCACATGCCACCACGCCCAGCTAATTTTTTGTATTTTTAGTAGAGATGAGATTTCACCTTGTTGACCAGGATGGTCTTGATCTCTTGACCTCATGATCTGCCCACCTCGGCCTCCCAAAGTGCTGGGATTACAGGCGTGAGCCACCGCGCCCGGCTGCACGGACAACTCTTTTGCTTGCATTTTTACCAGGTTCATGGACCTCCTGAAGCTTATCCATGGATCTGCAGACCCCAGGTATTTAACTCTATTAATAAGGGCCTAGAATTTTTTGGTGGTGGAGGGGTGGCTGTTCCACTCGAGAAACGTTTCTTGGATAACCATTTTGTGTACTCAGTGCGCTCCATCAAGTACTGGGAACATGGAGTTGGAAAAGTACAGTCTCTGTTTTGCAAAAATTTGAATTCCTCCAGCACCTGTGCTAGGGATTTGAACAGTAGGGAGACACACAGCTACAGTCACGTACCACATAACGTTTCTGTCAACATGATGTCATCATACTGCATGAATGATGGCAGCCCAATAAGATTATACTGGAGCTGACAAATTCCTGTCACCCAGTAAAGCCCTAGCTGCAGTAACACCACAGTGCAATGCGTTTCTCACTTGTTTGTGGCATCACAGGTGCAAGCAAACCCAGTGCACTGACAATTGTATAAAAATGTAACTATACATAATATATGTGTAGTGTATAGTACTTGATAATAAGTGTTACTGGCTTATGTATTTACTATATTATACTTTACTGTTGTTTTAGACTGTACTGTTTCTACTTATTAAAAAAAGATTAACTGTAAAGTAGCCTCAAGTTCCTTCAGGAGCTATTTCAGAAGAAGGCATTGTTATCATAGGAGATGACAGCTCCTGTGTGTTATCGTCCCGGAAGACCTTCCAGGGGACAAGATTTAAAGGTGGAAGGCAGTGATATTGATGATCCTGACCCTGCGTAAGCCTAGGCTAATGTGTAGGTTTGTGTTTTCGTTTTTAATAAAAAAGTTTAAAAAGTAAAAAAAAAAAAAATTAAAAACGGAATAAACCTTTTCTAGAATAATGACATAAGGAAAATATTTTTGTATGACTATAAAAGGTGTGGTGGGCCTTCACGCTCATTCACACCACGACTCACTCACTAAGTCACCCAGAGCACCTTCCAGTCTGCAAGTTCCGATTCTGGTCAGTCCCCTAAACAGGTGTACTGTTTGTTATCTTGTATACAGTACTTTTACTGTATCTTTTCTATGTTTAGATTCAGAAATGGTCACCATTGTGTTACAGTTACCTACCATATTCAGTATAGTAATATGCTGTACAGGTTTGCAGCCTCGAGGCCATAAGCTATACCATATAGCCTAGGTGTGCAGTAGGCTATTCCATCAAGGTTTGTGTAAGCATACTCTGTGATGGGCACACAGTTAAGAATGGATTGCCTAAAGATGCACTTCCAGAACATATCCCTGAAGTTGAGTGATGCATGATTGTATAGAAGCAAATAATAGTAATAGAATATAATAATTGCTACCAGAATAGAGGCACTATATAGTATGGTGAGTGCTGCCATAGAGCTACTAACATTTGGGAAGAAAGATAAATAAATGATTCATTTGACTTGAAGGAGTGCAGCGATGCTCAGGAGAAGAGATGTGAAGGACTGTGTGGTTTCAGAGTAGACAGACAACCTACCGAACGGGAGAAAATATTTGCAAACTATGCATTGGACGAAGGTTTAATGTCCAGCGTCTATAAGAAATGTAGCCAAATTTACAAGAGAAAAACAACGCCATTAAAAAGTGGGCAAAGAACACAAACAGACACTTAAAAAGACATACATGCAGCCAGCAAGCATATGATAAAAAGCTCAATAACACTGATCACTAGAGAAATGCCATCAAAACTGCAATGAGATACCATCTCACACCAGCCAGAATGGCTATGGTTAAAAAGTCAAAAAATAACAGACGCTAGTGAGGTTGCAGAGAAAAGGAAACACTTAGACACTGTTGAGGGGAGTGTAAATTTGTTCAACTATTGTAGAAAGCAGTATGGCAATTCCTCAAAAAATAGAAAGCAGAACTACCATTCAACCCAGCAATCTCATTTCTGGGTATATATCGAGAGGAATATAAATCATTCTACCATGAAGATATATACGTGCAAATGTTCACTGCACACTCTTAACAATAGCAAAGACATGGGTGGTTTTCCAGGCTCAGAAGGAAGAGATTGAACAAAGGAATGAAGGCATGAAGACCCAGTGAATGACTTGGGAAGAGTCACTGGAACACAAGTCCAGGGGGAAGAGGCAATGGCTGGAGAAGAGACTGAAAATTCAGACTCGGGTTAAGTTATGAAATACTGTGCTGAAGTATACAAACCATGGGTTCAAATAAAGTTATTGATCATCTATGTTCTAGGCATATTCTGTTTGTATATATTAGAGTAAGGTTCTGTCCAGGTCCTTGAAAATGTGCCAGGTACTAGATGAAATGTTTCCAGTTGTGATTACTATTTCTGTATGAGTGTATCAGAAAATGATTGAACCTTAGGAGAAAATACTTGGCAGAAAGGTAAGGGGCACCAGAAAGTCAAGTCAGAATTTCATAAACCAAATATAAATTCATTTAGAGTGTGAGGATCAACTAACATTTGGGAATAAGAAACAATTTTTTTTTTTTTTTTTTTGAGATGGAGTCTCACTCTGCAGCCAGGCTGGAGTGCAGTGGCACGTTCTTGGCTCACTGCAACTTCTGCCTCCCAGGTTCAAGTGATTCTCCTGCCTCAGCCTCCTGAGTAGCTGGGACTACAGGTGCGTGCCACCATGCCCAGCTAATTTTTGTATTTTTAGTAGAGATTTTTTGTATTTTTTGTAATTTTGTATTTTTAGTTTCTGCAATAGCCCAGACAGTAGATAGTGGTGACTTCAACAATTGCCCAGTTACCTTCAGGACAAAGTCCAAGTTCCGTTAATGGCATACAAAGCTAGCACAATCAGACCCCTATTCCCAAAAAAATTACCTCTTACTTGTCTTCCACTTGCTCCAGTTATGTATAATTATTTAAAGTTCTTGAAATATTCCTTTCCCTGTGTCTTCCCTCTACAGTTTCTCCTTCTGTATAGAATCTTTCCTTTCCCTATCCACTTTCTACCTATTTATCCTAACTCCTATTCATCCTTCAAAGCTCAGCTCAGGCTTCATTTCCTCTGGGAAACCTTCAATGGCATTATCTCAGTCTGTTTGGGCTGCTATAACAAAACCCCATAAACCAGGTGGCTTATATTGGATACAATGAATTCTCAATTTCTCTTCAAAGAATCAGTCTGTCAGCATGTTCAGTTCTTTGTCCTCCATTTTTATTTTGAGATGAAGTTTTGCTGTTGTTACCCAGGCTGGAGTGCAATGGCACGATCTCGGCTCACCACAACCTCCGCCTCCTGGGTTCAGGCAATTCTCCTGCCTCGGCCTCCTGAGTAGCTGGGATTACAGGCACACGCCACCATGCCCAGCTAATTTTTGTATTTTTAGTAGAGATGGGGTTTCACCTTGTTGACCAGGATGGTCTCGATCTCTTGACCTCATGATCCATCTGCCTCGGCCTCCTAAAGTGCTGGGATTACAGGCGTGAGCCACCGCGCCCGGCCTGTCCTCCATTTTAAAGTTTAACTTCCTTGCAGTTTCAGTAAACAGCCTTCTCCACCTGTTCTAATCAGTAGTTCACATCTGTTCCCCCAGTCCCCTGTTCTGTCTTGACTCATCCTAGTGACCTGCCCTGGTCACCTGCTCCAGTCACCTGCTCTGGTCACCTGCTTTGATCTAGGTCACCACTGGGTACCTTCTCTGACCTGCTGTTAACTGTCCTTCCCACCAAACTACCCACCCTGCTACTTCAGCTCTTACCCCTGCTCTCTTTAAAATAGCCAGTTGGGATTAGTCTAACCCGTGCAGTCTAACCATAGCCAATAGCGGAGTGATAGAGCAGTAGGTTTGACCTCCGTCAGGAAAAAGACCCCTTTTCCTCCCTTGTCCAGGGGTGCACTCACCATTGCTGCGTCCATGAGGTACACCCTTCTACAGAAGTAAACTACCTTGCTGAGAGGATTTATCTTCAAGTGCTATTTCTTCTGCGGCATCAAAATTTTACATATAACACTTAGAAACAACAAAAATTTATTTCTCACAGTTCTGGAGGTAAGGAAGTCCTAGATCAAAGCACTGACAGATTCAGTGTCTGGTAAAGATCCACAATCTGGCTCCTCAGGGTGCACTCCCACTATATCCTCACACGGTAGAAGGTGCTAACTAGCTCCCTGGAGTCTCTTTCACAAATGTATTAATCCCCAAATGATCCAAGATGGCCAATCGCTAACATCTCGGGATTGCAGCTCTCAGTGAGAGTGCAGAGAACTAGAGGATGCCACACTTTCAGACAAATTCTGGTCACTCACGGAGCAGAAGATTCCCAGTGGAGGAACCACACCAGTCGCCAGCGCAACTCTTGTGGCTGGCGCAGCAGTTTTGCTGGCACCTCGGCGCGGCAGCTCTTGGAGCAGAGTAAACAGGGCCAGCTCCCCTTCTGACCGAGGTTTGGAGGACCCACACGGGTCCCCAGCACGACTCCTGAGGCCGGCGCAGCAGCTGTGATGGCACCGCAGCGTGGCAGCTCTCGGCGCAGAGTAAACGAGACTGGTTCCCCTTCTGACCGAGGTTTGGAGCCCCAGGAAGGCAGAGTCGCCTATTACGGACACAAGGAGGAAGCCAGACGGGAGATTCCCAGGCAGAAAAGCACCATCAGTCTTAAGGCCGCTGTTCTGGCCCTGGGAACTAACAACTTGGACATCCAATCAAGAGACCTAATCTGAAAGTAGGTAATTTCAAAGACGACAGGAGGATAAATTTACAATGATGGGAAGAAACCAGCGTAAAAAGGCTGAGAATACTCAAAATCACAACGCCTCTCCCTCTAAAGATGATCACAGTTCCACATCAACAAGGGAACAAGGCTTGATGGAGAACGAGTGCATTCCATTCACAGAATCATGCTTCAAGGAATGGATAATAAGAAACTTCTGTGAGTTAAAAGAACACGTTGTAGCCCAACGTGAAGAAACTAAGAACTTTCAAAAAAGGTTTGACGAAATCCTATTGAGAATTAGACAACTTAGAGAGGAATATAAGTGAATTAATGGAACTGAAGAATACAATACAGGAACTCCGAGAAGTATGCACAGGTTTAAACACTCGAATTGTTCAAGCAGAAGAAAGGATATCAGAGGTCAAAGTCCAACTTAATGAAATAAAACAAGAAGACAAGATTAGAGAAAAAAGGATAAAAAGGAATGAGCAAAGTCTCCAAGAAATGTGGGACGATGTGAAAAGACCAAATTTATGTTTGATAGGTGTACCTGAATGCGACGAAGAGAATGAATCCAAGCTGGAAAATACCCTTCAGGATATTATTGGGGAAAACTTTCCCAATCTAGCAAAGCAGGACAATATTCAACCCCTGGTAATACAGAGAACACCACAAAGATATTCCTCAAGAAGAGCAACCCCAAGGCACATAATCGTTAGATTCATCAGGGTTGAAACAAAGGAGAAAATACTAAGGGCAGCCAGAGAGAAAGGTCAGATTACCAACAAAGGGAAGTCTATCAGACTTACAGCAGATCTCTCAGCAGAAACTCTACAAGCCAGAAGAGAGTGGGGGCCAATATTCAACATCCTCAAAGAACAGAACCTTCAGCCCAGAATTTCATATCCAGCCAAACTAAGCTTCACAACTGAAGGAAAAATAAAATCTTTTATGAACAAGCAAGTACTCAGAGATTTTATTACCACCAGGCCTGCTTTACAAGAGCTTCTGAAAGAAGCATTACACACAGAAAGAAACAACCAGTATTAGCCTTTCTAAAAATATACCAAAAAGTAAAGAGCACCAACATAAAGAAGAATTTACATCAACAAATGGATAAAACAGCCAGTTAACATCAAATGGCAGTAATCCTAAACTTAAATAGACTAAATCCTCCAATCAAAAGATACAGCCAAAACCCAACGGTATGCTACATCCAGACCCAGTTCACATGCAAGGATACACAAAGACTCAAAACAAAGGGATGGAGAAAGATTTACCAACCAAATGGAGAGCAAAAATAAATAAATAAATAAAAAGCAGGAGTTGCAATTCTCGCATCTGATAAAATAGATTTTAAAGCAACAAAGATATAGTGGTAAAAGGATCAATGCAACAATAAGAGCTAACGATCCTAACACCCAGGTACATAAAGACTCAGACTCAATGAGACAGAAAATTAATAAGGATATCCAGGACTCAAACTCAGATCCAGAACAAGTAAACTTAATAAATATTTATAGAGCTCTCCACTTCAAATACACAAAATATACATTCTTGTCAATACCACATCACACCTACTCATAGGTTTAAATGAAACATTGATTAGCCATTATTAATACCCTTTTTTTTTTCAGAATAAAGCAATATTTCCATTCACCCTCCCTCTTTCTCTTCCTCTTTCTTCCTCTCCTTTACTCATTTGTTTTTCTTTCCTTCTCTCAAAAAAAGAAAAAAAGAAATCAACTTGTAGACCTCAAGATCCAGGTCGGCAATGTCTCTCTCATTGCTTGATTTCCTTCCTTCCCTTCCCTCCCTCCCTCCCTCCCTCCCCCCGTCCTCCCTCCCTTCCTCCCTCCCTTCCTTCCTTCCTTCATCCCTTCCTTCCTCCCTCCCTTCCTTCCCTCCCTTCCTGCCTTCCTCCCCCCCCAAAGAAAACAAATGTATTAATCCCATTTGTGAGGATTTCATCTGAGTGTCTAACATCTAATCACCTCCTAATGGCTCCGCTTCATAATGCCATCACCTTAAGAGTTAAGATTTCAACATATGAACTGGTGGGGGGTGGAGCGGGAGAAGGGACACAGAACATTCAGACCATAGCAGACACCTTGCTCTTTTAATGTGGAATGGATGACCCCCCAATATTTCCCCAGAGCACCCCACGCTCTTCTATCAGGAGACTTATTAAAATCATGTAACGTGTTTCTTGGTGAGAAGAACTAGGTCTTTTGTTTCTGTAACTGAAGTGCTTAGCCTGGTATCTGACGTGTGATGTGCCCAGTAAATGTTTGCTGAATAAGTGAATCCAGGCCACTATTTGCCCACTGAATCCAAGAAGTGAGTTTCCTTTTCTTTTCTTTTCTTTTTTCTTTTTTTTTTTTTTTTTGAGACAGAGTTTCGCTCTTGTTACCCAAGCTGGAGTGCAATGGCGTGATCTCAGCTCACCGCGGCCTCTGCCTCCTGGGTTCAAGCAATTCTCCTGCCTCAGCCTCCCGACTAGCTGGGACTACAGGCGTGCGCCACCATGCCCAGCTAATTTCTGTATTTTTAGTAGAGACAGGTTTCACCTTGTTGACCAGGATGGTCTCGATCTCTTGACCTCGTGATCCACCCGCCTCAGCCTCCCAAAGTGCCAGGATTACAGGCGTGAGCCACCGCGCCCGGCCCGAAGTGCGTTTTCTTAATGGATACCATTGAAAAGTCAATCCTGAAAAGAACATCTTTGGTTGTGAGCCCATAAAGTCTTAGAAATAATGAAGCTCCCACTGTCAGTCCCTGAAAGGGAACCGTGAAGCTGCTGTATGTCTTGAAAATGGGCAAAAGATAAGTGACAAAAAGAGCACTGAAGGTACCTACTTGTCCCTCTGGGCCAGGGCCTCCGTGTATCGGTCGGGATTGACCTGGTCTCCTGGTACATCTTCCCAGTTTTTGGTGACTCCCTTCAGTTTCTCTGAGAGCTCCAGGTTACACTCCTTCTCTGCTTCCACCAGAGCTGCCATCCGCGCAGCTTCATTCTTTGCCAGCCTGGATTCCTGGAAAAAGAACAAAAGCGGAGAGGCTGCAAGGCTTTACCTAGGTTAGAAGCCCTAAGACCCAGGAACACGGATGAATTTGGGCAGGAAAGTAGGGACGGAAAAGGTGAATGCCAGAGGCAGGGCAGTAGGAAAAGAGGTATTAATACAAGAGTACCCCCAGCTATGGACTTCGAGAATTCCTCCTCACCTCCTGCAGAAGCTGGATCTTATTTTCCAAGAGCTGGTAAACATGCTCTGTCTCCTGCTGTCGCTCCTCAAACTGGCGCCGGAGCTCAGCTTCATTGTGACTGCTGAGATTCTCCACATCAGCCCTAAAACCACAGAGTATTAGCCAGATATACAGTAGCAATGGAACCATTAAGGTTGTTCCAGTAATGCAGTGACACTGATAAGAAGAAAAACGGAGCATTTTTTCTATCTACAGTTATCTGTGGAACTGATCTCTCTCTCTCTCTCTCTTTTTTTTTTTTATTGCGGGGGGCGGGGAGGTGATGGTGGGAGTGGAACTGATCTCTTCAACTTTTTCAGGTTGAAAACATTCCAAACTTTTAGAAACTCTTTTTTGTTGTTTGCCAAGTGGTATGTACTTGACTTCCTAGTGGCTTCATTATTGCTATAGCTTCCAGAGGAACTTTCATTTGGAAGGCAGGTAGTCAGCAAGTGGTTTATATTCACTGCCATCTGTCCTGGGACTCTTCCATCGATTCTGCTTCTTAGGATGCTTTGCTAGTTCCTTGCTTTTCCTGCTGTTTGAAATTCAAGTGTTCTTTCCATTTAGGTTGCTGGTACAGAATATCCATTTGGGCAGCCACAGAAATGCTCTCTTCCTTTAAAGCCAGTAATTCATAGCAGGCTGCCCTAAATCTGTGCTACCCACCCAGAGTTCTACCCAGCTTTCCCATGATCCCATACAGAGACATTTAATCCGTGAAAGCTCAAGATTTTGGCTGAGCTTTGCCTGTCTGATATCCCTAGGATTGAATGTCCAGGCGCTAACATGAAGCGGGTAAGGTATCACCAATTTATTTATAGTGAACAGCTGCTCTTAGATGTCTAAGGATTAGAAATTTGGGGGTAATATCAGATGCCGAATGATTTTGATTCCTCTTTGGTTTTATTCCTGCTTTAAGCCATTTGTTGAGAACCGTGAGACATCTTCTTGTTCTCAGGACAAAGAGGAATATTGAAGTATAAAGGCTTATGGGGCACTGAGACCAGAGATACTTCAATATGTGTCCCGGGAGAACAAAGGATGCTTCCCTAAAGATTATAGGATTCTCTGTTGGATAGTCAACACTACTCAATACCATCCCAGGGGCTATGTTTAGCTTGAGCTCCCGTCATTACATAGCGCTTGGAGGCATGAGGATCTTGGCTGTACAAGAGACAAAAGTCAAGGGTATAATCCAAGACCTTCAAATAGGCAGACCCCAGGAATCAACTTTTGCTCTGAATCTGTATTTGACTCCATCCTCCTTGCTGGTGCAATAGGTAACCACTAACTACGATCGATAGAGAATGGAAGTTACACGTTTTCTCAGTTACACCGTTAACCAGGAATGCCTTATTTAAGATGCTACAGCTGCTTGAAGTCAGAAGACCCTGAACTTTATGCCAGAAGATGAGGGCTCTGTCACTGATTTGAGAAGAACATACCTTAGTTTTCTCATTCCCCAAAATAGAATAATGTCACCTAATTCAAATGACATTTTAGAAAGTTTTTTTTAAACAAAGCATTACACAAATGTCAAATGTTACTAATTGTTATTATTATGTTTTTCTAAAATCTGTTGTCTTATTTAATGCCTTAGTATGTATTTAGCAATATCAGCACATCGTGTATAATTTAATTCAGTTTTAAACATTTTGACTGGATTGTCACCCTAAATATCAAGAAATACTGTAGATCCAGAAAGAATGCCAGATCAGATTGACTGTGTACTGATCCCAGAACATAATCTGAAACTTGTTTTTTGCATTCATATGTTATTTTCTTTTACTTTTTCAACTTTTATTTTAGCTGCAGGGGCTACCTGTGTTAGGTTTCCTACCTTGGTATACTACATGATGCTGAGGCTGGGGTACAAATGATTCCATCACCCAGGTACTGAGCCTAGTACCCAATAGTTAGTTTTTCATCCCTTCCCCAACTCCCCACCTCCCCACTGTAGTAGTCCCGTTTCTAGTGTTGCTATCTTTGTGACCATGAGTACTTGTTTAGCTCCTGCTTATAAGTGAGAACATGCTACCACATTTGATTTTGTTTCTGCATTAATTATCTTAGGATAATGGCCTCCAGTGGCATCTGTGTTGCTGCAAACATGATTTCATTCTTTTTTGTGGCTGCATAGTATTCCATGGTGTATATGTAAATTGGATGTACCACATTTTCTTTATCCAATCTACTGTTGATGGGCATCTAGATTGATTCCACGTCTTTGCTATTGTGAAGAGTGCTGCAGTGAACATGTAAGTGTATGTGTCTTTTTGATAGATTTGTTTTCCTTTGGATATATACCTTGTAAGGGAATTGCTGGGTTGGATGGTAGTTCTGTTTTAAGTTCTTTGAGAAATCTCCAGACTGCTTTCCACAGTGACTGAACTAATTAACCTTTCCACCAACAGTATAGCATATAAGCATTCCCATTTCTATGCAGCCTTGCCAGCAACTGTTGTTTTCAGATGTTGCAGGAGTAAACATTCTGACTGGTGTGAGATGGTATCTCATTGTGGTTTTGATTTATATTTCCCTAATGATTATTGCTGTGGAGCAATTTTTCATATATTTCTTGGTCATTTGTACGTCTTCTTTTGAAAAGTGTCTGATCATGCCTTTTGCTCATTTTTTAAATGGGGTTATTTGTTTTTCATTGTTCAATTTTTCAGATGCTAGTTTGCAATTTTTTTTCAGATTCTAGAGGCTGTCTGTTTGCTCTGTTGATAGCTTCTTTTGCTGGGCAAAACTCTTTAAATAAATCCCACTCATTGCTTTTTGGTTCTGTTGCAATTGGTTTTGAGGACTTAGTCATAAATTCCTGAGGCCAATATCTAGAATGGTGTTTCTTGGGTTTTCTTCTAGGATTCTTTTTTTTTTTCTGAGGCGGAGTCTCAGTCTGTCACCAGGCTAGAGTGCAGTGGCACAATCTCAGCTCACTGCAACCTCCGCCTCCCAGGTTTAAGTGATTCTCCTGCCTCAGCCTCCCAAGTAGCTGGGACTACAGGTGCGTGCCACCATGCCCAGCTAATTTTTGTATTTTTTAGTAGAGATGGGGTTTCGCCATGTTGGCCAGGATGGTCTCAATCTCTTGACCTTGTGATCCTCCTGCCTCGGCCTCCCAAAGTGCTGGGATAACAGGCATGAGCCACCGCGTATAGTTTGAGGTCTTGCATTTACATCTTTAATCCATCTTGAGTTAATTTTTATAGGTGCTGAAAGGTAGGGGCCCAGTTTCATTCTTCTGTATATGGCCGGCCAGTTATCCCAGCATCATTGAATAGAGGAGTCTTTTCCCCACTGCTTATTTTTGTTGACTTTGTCGAAGATCAGATTGCTATAGGTACATGGCTTTATTTCTGGGGTCTCTATTTGGTTCCATTGGTCTGTGTGTCTTTTTTTTTGTGTGTGTGTGTCAGTAACATGCTGTTTTGGTAACTGTAGCCTTGTAGTATGGTTTGAAGTTGGATAGTGCGATGCCTCTGGCTTTGATCTTGTCATTTGATGAATGGCATTGGCAGTGTGATAGGAATAGTGTCAAACCTGTAGATTGCTTTGGGCTGTAGGCCATTTTAATGATACTGATTCTTCCGATCTATGAGCATGGAATGTTTTCCCACTTGATTGTGTCATCTACGATTTCTTTTAGCAGTGTTTCATCGTCTTCCTTGTAGAGATCTTTCACCTCCTTGGTTAGATGTATTCCAAGGTATTTTATTTTTTTTAGTGGCTATTGTAAATGGAATTGCTTTCTTGATTTTGACTGTTATTGGTGTGTAGAAATGCTACTGATTTTTATACATTAATTTTTGCATTCCGAAACTTTATTAAAATCCGGAAATATTTTAAATAATTTCAATAATACTTGTCATTTAACACCAAGTTTTTAAAAACCTATACATTATAAAACTAACCATTTTAACAATGCAAATATATACAAAGAAAAATATCAAGTCTTCTCCCTATCATGGACTGTGATCTCACTTTTCCTCAATGTACTACAAATATCACTCAGCAACTTTTCCCCCTTATTTTATCAAGGAATTCCCACTAGGACAACAATATAGAGCTAACTCATTCCTTTCAATAACTGCAGAATAGTCCACAGTGTGGTCATTCCAAACTTTCTTCAGTCAATGCCCTATTGATGGACAATTGTTTCTAGTTCTTTGCCATTACAACTAACGATGCAGTAAACATCCTTACACATTTATCCTTTCACACTAGTGCTTTTATTTATAGAAAACAGATTCCTTCTAGGGATTGTTTGATCAAAGGGAATCCCCCTTTTTTATTATAATAGGAAGCACCACATACTAAAAGTGTTATCACAATTTATACTGCCACTGAGAGTGGTGAGAGTGCCCATTTTCCCCAAACGTTATCACAGACTTTGTTGTTATTATAGGCTGACCGATACTTTTTGATAAAGCTTATCTGCATTTGTCGCTACTAAAACTGGAAACATTCGCTGTTTCTAATTAGTTGATTGCTGACTAATAGGAAGTTTGCAATCTTATATCTGGTGAATTTACCAACTTATGCCAAGGTCCATCTGACTTAGTAATAGACAGAGAACCCAAGAGAAATACAGCACATGAAAATGTATTGTTGGGCCAGGCGCGGTGGCTCATGCCTGTAATCCCAGCACTTTGGGAGGCCGAGGCAGGTGGATCACAAGGTCAAGAGATCAAGACCATCCTGGTCAACATGGTGAAACCCCGTCTCTACTAAAAATACAAAAAATTAGCTGGGCATGGTGGCGCGTGCCTGTAATCCCAGCTACTCAGGAGGCTGAGGCCGGAGAATTGCCTGAACCCAGGAGGCGGAGGTTGTGGTGAGCCGAGATCGCGCCATTGCACTCCAGCCTGGATAACAAGAGTGAAACTCCATCTCAAAAAAAAAAAAAAAAAAAGAGAGAAAGAAAGAAAGAAAATGTATTCAGTTCCTGAATCAGACCCAGGATTGAAATGCCACAGATAGGTTAAGGAATTTGGTTCCAAATCTATCGCTCTCCGATTACCAACCCAGACTCTGGAAAAGACCAGCGCTTAAAATTGCAACTCACCATGTTTTATCCAGATGCTGCTTCTTGTCCTGAAGTTCTCGTTTCAAGCTCTCCACTTCAACCTTCAGCTCAATGTTCTGAAAAGCACACAGACATTAATCGTCATTAACTGCCATGGACCCTTTATCCTGGATCCAGGTTCCTATTTGAGTCCTGCCTTGGTCTACAGTCTCTCACCTCTTCTCTGCCCTCTTTGTGACCCTTGACATAATTGGGGATTCAGCCGGATCAGCAATCTAGTCAAGGAAGAATAAACTGTACAGCTTCAAGGTTTCCCCTGAGCTACTTACTGATTTTCCCGACCTATTCATTATTACCCCTGGATCATGAACACTGCTTGAGCCTACCCATTCTCTAAACCATTGCAGGACAGGGTATATATTAAAATAAATGGTTTCTTTCTAATGCAGGTATGTTCCTGAAAACCAAATGGCTAGAATAATACTTTTAATAGCCGAGATTCTGCTGCTACACTCCAGCCTGGGTGACAGAGCTAGACGATCACACACACACACACACACAAAAACCGAGATCGCATTCTATTAATAGAATAATACTTTTAAATATCTGGGGATTTAATTATTTAAAAAAATTTTTGGTTGTAAACATTTTTGAAAACAATGATTTATTATAAAATTGTAATTTTATAAATTAGGTTTGCTTAAGATGAGAGGGGACTCGGATGGTAAAGTAATACAGGGAACAATTAATTTTTATTGAGGCCAGGGAGTAACAAGATTTGGGAAAACAGAAATAAGGAAATAAAAACATCCCAAGTGTGTCTGGTGCAGGTTAAGTGGCTTAGTGTGTGGTAAGGAGTGTAGAAGTCAGGTGCGGTGGTGGCTCACGCCTGTAATCCCAGCACTTTGGGAGGCCGAGGCAGGTGGATCACAAGGTCAACAGATCGAGACCATCCTAGTCAACATGGTGAAACCCCGTCTCTACTAAAAATACAAAACATTAGCTGGGCATGGTGGCGCGTGCCTGTAATTCCAGCTACTCAGGAGGCTGAGGCAGGAGAATTGCCTGAACCCAGGAGGCGGAGGTTGCGGTGAGCCGAGATCGCGCCATTGCACTCCAGCCTGGGTAACAAGAGCGAAACTCCGTCTCAAAAAAAAAAAATTTTTTTTTTTAAAAAAAGGAGTGTAGAAAATAATTTGTAATTACTTTGTGAAAATCCTGCTAAGACAACTAGACAGGCCGGGCTCGGTGGCTCAAGCCTGTAATCCCAGCACTTTGGAAGGCTGATTCAGGCAGATCACTTGAGGTCAGGAGTTTGAAACCAGCCTGGCCAACATGGTGAAACCCAGTCTCTACTAAAAATACACAAATTAGCTGGGCGTGGTGATTCATGCCTGTAATCCCAGTTACTCAAGAGGCTGAGGCAGGAGAATTGCTTGAACCCAGGAGGCGGAGGTTGTGGTCAGCCGAGATTCTGCTGCTGCACTCCAGCCTGGGTGATGGTCACACACACACACAAAAAAAACTGGATAATAATAGGCAGAGATCGAAGACTCATCAGGGAGCTTTAGGCATTGCCATGATCAGGTCCATGTTGAAGAAGGAATTATGAAGAAGATGGGTGGGTCAGGGACAACTGAACAGAATAGGGAGGGGCACTATCTAAGGACAAGAGGTACAGAAAGACTCAAAAGACATTTCAGAGGCAGAAGCCACAGGCCTTGATGACTTGTGAGATTCAGATTAGACTGGAGGGAGGACCAAAGACGGTGCCGAAATTTCTAGCATGTCAGTGGGAATGCGTTCTATTAACTAAAATAGGGGCAGGTTTGTGGGGATTCTGTAGAATGTTAGTTGAGGGATTACTTTATTTCAGCTTAAAACTCAGCATGCAGAGATGAATCAGTCCCTTCCCTGATGAAGTCCGTCACACAGTGTTAGGCAGGAAGAATGTTACTAGCTAAGGAAGTGTTTAGATCAGAGGTTGACAGAGAGACTGAAGGTGCAGCAGCTAAAGCATGGAAAGTCGTATTGCGGGTCCTAGAACAGTAGGAACGACTTTCCTTTATTGCTGCCATATAATAGCCACCAACATCTAGACTTCTAGAAGTGCAGGGCAACACGCAGTGCCAGCATACTGACTACCATACTTGTGAAGGCATTTCACACCACATCTTCATGCAGGGGGTTGAAACACACACACTAACTGGGAAAAGTAGAAACCTGGTCTAAATATTTAAGGGTTACTTAGAATTAAAGGATTTTAGAGTCGGAAGGCAGTTGGACTGAAGGTATTTCAGACCTTATTGCTAGTAAGTTTCTAGTGACATATTGAAAAGAATGTTTGTTCCCCTCACTGTTTACAATAGCAAAGACCTAGAATCAACCCAAATACCCATTGATGATAGACTGGATTGGGAAAATGTGGCACATATACACCATGGAATATTATGCAGCAATCAGAAGTGATGAGTTCGTGTCGTTTGTAGGGACATGGATGAATCTGGAGAACATCATTCTCAGCAAACTGACACAAGAACAGAAAATGAAACACCGCATATTCTCACTCATAGGCGGGTGATGAAAAATGAGAACACATGGACACAGGGAGGGGAGTACTAAACACTGGGGTCTACTGGGGGGAAAAGGGGAGGGCCAGTGGGAGGGGGAGGTGGGGAGGGATAGCCTGGGGAGAAATGCCAAATGTGGGTGAAGGGGATAAAGGAAGCAAAACACACTGCCATGTGCGTACCTATGCAACTGTCTTGCATGTTCTGCACATGTACCCCAAAACCTAAAATGCAATAAAAATTAAAAAAAAAAAGAATGTTTGTTCCCCTCATAAGTAGGTACCTTTTGACTAAGTTTAAAAATAGGTTCAGATCCAGTGAGATGAAAATATCCTAATTTCTTCAAGGCTTACATTAGAGGATGTGTCTTTTCAGGACTTCCTTTAAGGTGATTACTTTATGAACACCTAATAGCATTACCAGATTTAGCAAATAAAAATATAAGACACCTACTTCAATTTAAATATCAGATAAACAACAAATAATTGTTTTATTACAAGGATATCCTTTGAAATATTTGAGACATAACTTAAGTGCTAAGACATTGTTTGCTGTTTATCTGAAATTTAAATTGAATTGAGTGCCCTGTATTTTATTCTGCAATAAACACACCAAAAGATTAACAAATGGGAGCAAGCACGTTTCAGTTTTGTATGAGGAGCAGGTCCAGGATCTCTGTATCAATTCCATGGCCTGGCACTGAGAATGATTCATCCGTACCAACTCATCATTCAGTAAAATAGAAGATTTAATAAACTGCTGCTGTGTCCCCGGCTTTGTGGTCAATACTTAAAGGAATTCAAATGTCATCATAAGAAATGGTCCCTAAGCCGGAGGCCCTTTATAGAGGTGAAGTAGTATGCATTCAATTATATTGGAAATGCAAGAGGGAGCAATTTCCTCATATGTAATACCCAGATGACTGCATCTCCCTCATTCATAAACCCTACCTTGGAGGATTGTGAGGCATACATAAATTAATACATGTAAAGGACTTAGAACGGTGTTCCGAACACAGGTATCATTATAATTTTAATGATAATAATATTGTCATTGTCACCGTCACCACCAAGAACAACAGCATTATCATTTGGGAACAGCAGTTTGCTTTCCTTGAGACTATAACATTTCAAGTGGATTCGGTGTTCAGGATATGGTGCTGAGAAGGAGGACCCCTAAGTTTATTATGTCTGACACCAAATGATTTGCTTTTGTGACCATAGGTAAAATTCTGCTAAGACTTCTTCACCTGGAAAATGACAAAGAATGAACAAAAAGCCATTTAAATCTCATATGAAAGAAAACGGAATCTATAATGATGAAGTGTTCTTATCAGTGATATTCCTGTGCCTGGCAATTTATTAAATCAGAAAAGCCTGGATATGCTAAACCACCTCAGATAAGCCAAACCTGCTTGAGCAGATTTTTTAAAAATCTCGTATCTAAAAATACATGAGGTCTCAAATGACTGGAGCTATAGCAATGCCCCCTGGCTAGTTCTCAGACTCAGGATACGACACAGGGAATCTCTATCAAGTATAAACTGATTAACAGAAAGTTCTCTGAAAAGTCTCTTGCTATTGATACTATTTTTTGCATGAGAAATCCTTGAATATTTAAATAAAAATAAACAAACAACAGGGAATGTGAGAGGTACTGTGCAACCAACCTAAAGCCAGAAAGAATTAGGTTCAAATCCTGGCTCTATCACTTTCCTGCTAGGTGACCTTGGGGAGGTTAACTAATCACTATGAGCCTCAGTTTCCTCATAAGTATAGTGTGGTTGCTTTCTTTGTCAATGGAGGTAACTATTCACGAGGGATTCTGTGAGGAATGATTGAATGACAGAATGTACATGAGCAGCATAGAACCATGCCTTGCACACAGCTGTTCAACAACCCTGATTCACTTGCCCTTCATGTCTAGGCTAACCAGCACCAGTCAGAGACCTCAGCCTTACCAGGAAAAATACTTAGATCTAAAGGGAAGAAAAATGGAGGGCACACATTATGTAGGTTCTATCTGTTCTAAATCCTACTGAAGAAAATGAAGTCAATGCTTCGACCAGTTTGGCCAAAGAGTCACAGATTTGAAGCCCTTAGCATTTCTATCTTCCAGTTCTCTTATTTTAAAGACAAGGAAATTGCAGTCCAGAAGGGTTACCTCCGAGGTAAAGGCAATAACTGAAAACAACACTCCACTCTTGCCTTAGCGTTTTACCAGAGAGACCAGCTTAGGAAACACTGCCCGGTTTTGGCCCATTTTGTAGAATGCAGTAAATTATGGAATTAGAGAATGTGCTGCAATAACTTAGTCTTGAAAGAATATATGGAGTCGGTAAGTATAATCATCAAGAGCACAGGCTCTGACGGCAAGAAGAGGGCTTGACAGGTAACCTGGCCTCTCTAAAAGCCTCACTCATCAAGGAGATAACGATATTAATCTACAAAGGACGTTAAGGAGACTAAATGAAATAATGCACAGAAATCACATTGCACAGTGCCTGGCATGCAGCCAGACTCAAAAAATGGTAACTATTATTAATTATAAAAACAATAACAATTTACCCTCTCTGACTAGGATAGCTAAAATCCAGAAGGGTTTTCAAGGTAAAAGCAATAATTTACCTCCAAGGTAAAAACAATAAGTAGAAAAGGAAAATGAAGGCCAGGTGAGGTGGCTCAAGCCTGTAATCCCAGTACTTTGGGAGGCCGAGGCGGGTGGATCACGAGGTCAAGAGATCAAGACCATCCTGGTCAACATGGTGAAACCCCATCTCTATTAAAAATACAGAAAATTATCTGGGCATGGTGGCACGTGCCTGTAATCCCAGCTACTCAGGAGGCTGAGGCAGGAGAATTGCCTGAACCCAGGAGGCGGAGGTTGCGGTGAGCCGAGATTGCGCCACTGCACTCCAGCCTGGGTAACAAGAGCGAAAGTCCATCTCAAAAAATAAAAAAGAAAAGGAAAATGAAAAATTTTATTCAAACAGGTAATAAAGTTTATGAGTCTCACACAGAACTGCTAAAATGGCTTTTTCTCCACAAAACTAAATCCTAAATATTCTAATCAATGACTTCAAAAATGGATAAAAGTAATTAAATTTCACAAGTGCTACAAAATCTTACCCCATGAAAATGCAAGTACAAAACAATTTACAGTATCTTACATTAAAGTCTAACCTTCTTGCACCTTATTTCTGTAGAAAAATCATCATAGAGTTTATCAAATTCATTCATGTGTAAATTGTTAAAGTCTGAGTATAGCATAAGTAGATTACAAATTAACTGCATTTGCTTATTTTATCACCAAGTCTTCTCAGGTCTTTGTCAAGATATCTAAGGAAATTTATGTTCTCAAGAAGGGATATGGGAAGAAAGCACTTCTCTTTCTTCATGCCTCCAAAAGAGCACCTGCCCATCTAACTCAAGGAAAAGTTTCGATGATGAAGCTGAAATTAAATTTTTGCTGCAATGTTAGTACCTAGAACTGGAGCACAGGGCTGACAAGTGTGTGGATTAACTGTGTTTAATTGGGCTGTCTGTGTCCACAGCTTGTTTTGTTTCAGGAAACAGCACTTGACCAGAGTCTTAACACCAATCCATGTTAAATACAGGATTCTACTGAAATGTTTTCCACACTGGTGTTTACTGCAAAGTCCAAAACAGGATTAGGATAAAAGCAACCAGCAGTAAGCAATTAGCTAACTCCTTTCCAGGGCTTCAAGTTTTATTCTGTTATTTGTTCCATTGCTCATATAATCCAAACTGTGGCTATCTTTTTAAAAAGTAGTATTTTCAAAGTTTTGCCCCAGTAGAAGCCATGGCATAGTGAATCCTTAAAAACTACTTTTTGCAAAAACAAAGAGAAATGGCTTTACCTGATCAGTTTTTAAAACTCTGAAGCCAAAATTAATTCTTTGATCATGGAATGCTGATTATTATCTATTATTCTAACTTGGTCAATAGTTTGCACACTGTCTCCTATGTACTTCTAATATTCCACAAGACATTTCTGCAGCAGCGGAATGCGAAGTTTCAGCTGAAAAAAAATGTAGTCAGCACCAGGGAGTGTTAAAAAAATCAGTTCGGACTCTTAAAGGACTGATTCTCCACACTTCACAACTCTTAGTGTTGAAAGGGATTCAGAGGTCGTATAAGGAATAATGGAGATGTCTGATGTGTGTTTCTTATACTCAGTATGTTTGCAATCTAGTTGAAAAGATAAGAGCAAAATACCAACGTATGAATTTAAAAGGCTAAAGGTGATGTTTGCTGGGGGAGTTCAGGTATGGCTTAAGTTCCCAAGTAAGGTTTAATGGTAGGTAAGATGTAGAGGTGTAAAGACATTAAAAGATAAGGCAATACAGCATTAAGAATGAAATTGCTATACAATCCAAATGTGCAACTGCATTAGGAAGCTCACCTTTTTCAAACGTAGGTATTTGATACAGCAAAGTTCTAGAACAAGTTTTAAAAATTCATCCATTAACAGATGATCAGATAAGCAAATGTTGTATATCTATACAATGAAATATTATGTAGTCATAGAGAGGAATGGTACATGTCATATGAATGAACCTTGAACACATTATGGTAAATGAAAGAAAGGCAGTCACAAGTGACAAAGAACCGTATACTGTATCATTTCACTTATATGAAATGTCCAGAACGAGCAAATCCACAGAGAAAAAACAAAGATTGGTGGTTGATTGCAGCTGGGGGACAGGGAAATTGGATACTGACGGCTGATGGGTCAGCCTTTTAGATAAGAGCAAAATACCAACATCACTTCCTTTTAGAGTGATACCTGTCCTAAGATTGATTGCAATACAATTTAATATACTAAAACGTTGGTGTGTATGGAATTATACATTCAAATGGGCGACTTTGTGAATGCCATGGTTATGACAATGTTTCCTTTTTTTTGAGACGGAGTTTCGCTCTTGTTACCCAGGCTGGAGTGCAATGGCGCGATCTCGGCTCACCGCAACCTCCGCCTCCTGGGTTCAGGCAATTCTCCTGCCTCAGCCTCCTGAGTAGCTGGGATTACAGGCACGCGCCACCATGCCCAGCTAATTTTTGGTATTTTTAGTAGAGATGGGGTTTCACCATGTTGACCAGGATGGTGTTGATCTCTTGACCTCGTGATCCACCCGCCTCGGCCTCCCAAAGTGCTGGGATTACAGGCGTGAGCCACCGCACCCGGCTGATGAAAATGTTTCAAAAGGCTCTAGGAAGTTTTAACAGTTTATAATGAAATAATGATACTTATAAATATACACTTAGAAAGTGTCTGTCAAATAGGAACATTATTATTATATCCAAATTACAGAACAAAACTATGTATTGCCTCCAAGCTCCTCTAACAGAGATTTCTTAACACTGGATATTTCAAAATCTCTCTCCAATCTTGCCCCTCGTCTTCAGCCTTCTCCCCGCCCCTCCTAGGTAACCACTTTTTAGGTATTCCTTCCTTCTCCCCAGGACTGGAGTACATGGATAGTCTCATATCTGGTTTCCCCAACCTCAGTCCCTCTACTACTTAAATTTTCCTAAAGCATAGCTCTGGTTATTTCATTCCCTTTAATCAGAAAGCTTTTAATGTTTAATGCAGGTTTGGCTAAAGGGGGAAAAAAGGAAAGAAAGAAAAAGCTTTTCAGCAATTTTTAACTGTACAGCAATTAAATCTTACACCAGTGTCCTGATAGTAGAGTCAGTCTATTCAAAATGTGACCTCGATCTACCTATCCAGCTTTAGCTCCCATTTTTATCTACTAGCAGAGCTGGAATTCCCGAGCATGCCCTGTGCTGCTCCATGCCACATCATTGTGTTGCCTTCAGCTTCATGGTTAAATGCCACGTCCTCTGTGATCCTTCCTTTATCTCCCCAAATTACAAGTAATTTCTCATGATGGTGACATTATGAGCTTTCAAATATTCTTTTTTTTTTTTTAAGGTAATCAGTTATTTAATTCGATTATTAGGACATTGAAAACACCAATTTGTGAGGATGAGTTCCATTTATCAGGCAAACACAGATTGTAGGTAGCCCTGGGGCTGAGGAATAGCTTTGATTTTTGGTAACATCTGTGAGTCCACAGTGTTCTGATCAATCTTGCGCTGCTCTGTAATCTCGTATTTCTCTTTTTCCATGTCGAAGATCTCACTTTCCTGGTGTCTGGGCTTCCGCAGCTGCTTCTTCTGGAAGTAAGCGTCAGTAAGATGTGTGGGGATTTTTACATTGCTGGTATCAGTTTTGGTTGAGGTGGCAATGACAAAGTCCTGGTGTGTTCTTCTCAGAGGAACTCGATTGAGGACCAGAGGTCCAGTCACAAGTAACAAGCCACTGGCCAGCTGCTTCAGGAAAACCACCCTCTTGCCCTGTGGCGTCCAGTGAGGACGATCAGAATGGTCCCGGGGGTGATGCTGGCTCGCAGTTTTCTCACGTGCTGACTAAAGGGCTTTTTTCCGTGGCTCAACAGCTTTCGAGGCACATCTTCAGTAGGATAATACCCAGGCATTTTGCGAAGTTTAACCACCCGGGTGCCGCCGTTTTGTCACCACCAACTGGTTTTGTCACAGTTGCAAGAACCTTTTTTTCTTTTCAACCTTGGATTTCGCTGCTGAGTACTTCCTCTTGTACATGGCCTTTCTGGAATACATGGCAGATCGGGAATACCTGCCAATTCCTCTGACAAGGACAGGACTGCGGCTGCAATGGGGCTTCCCCTTCTGGGGCTTTTTAGCCTTGAAGTTCCCCCTTTTCACTTTGCTACCAGCATCAGCCTTCTTGGCTTCAGGTTTCTTCTCTTTAGTATGCGGCTTCTCAACTTTTTCTCCCGCCATTTTGCAGGATGGGAAAGAGCTCGAATATTCTTTTCATACTGCAACACTGGCATCCTGTGTAAATGCTTCATATTTCTACACCTGTCTCATTTACCCTTTTGAATGACAAACTCTAAGGATAGAGGAAATGATGGTGTGGCGGAGCTAGCCAGGTGCACTGGTTGTTAAGATTTTGCCTTCAGGATAAGTAAACCTCCGTTCACATATCTTTCTGCCAGTTCCTAGCTGAGGGAGCTTTTTGTGTGTAAATTACTTAGCCTTTTACAACCTAATTTCCTAATTTGTAAAATAGGGGTTGAAAAAATTACCTCAACGTTTCTAGTGAGGAATGAATGTGTGGGGATCGCTCCCGTGTGAAGTCCCTAGGAAATGGGCCTCGCCATAGGTGAGCTTGAGCCCGGACACAGATCCCCGGTTGGGGGAGTCGAGCTGAGGGAAAGCAGGAACCGAGAGAGGGACTATGTTATTCTAAATAATTAACAGACATTACTTTATGGATATGAGGACTTCGGAGGCATTGTGTCCACTTTCGGCTTCTTATGGTTTATTGTCTCATTGTGTTCATTTTGGACCCTTGTTACCTTCATTGTAAAATATTAACTTAAGTATTTACAGTTGGTAACTTACCGTAACTTACTGGGTGTAACTGTAACTTACTTACCATAACTTACTGAGCATAACTTACCATAACTTACTGGGCGTAACTTAGTGGGCGTAACTTGCTTACTGTAACTTTAGTATGTTGATCTGGCGTAAACAACATTAACTTCAGAAAAGTATATAATGAAACATATTGCAAAAATAAAATCGCTGCTTGGGCATAGCCTAAGCCAGCCCTCCAGACTCCGCTTTACTATTTTCTTTCACTTCCGTGCACTTTCTCCCTCAGGTTGAACAAGACATCTATGTTGGCGGTCTCGGGGACTCCCGCAGGTCGGTAGTCCCCCGGCAGACGTGCCAGACCCCAACATGAATGAATTTATGTAAAGTACCCAGCAAAATGTTTGATGCGAATAACCAGCAGCTGTGACTAATCTGAGGTCCTCGCAGTGTGTCACACCTCTGTGTGCACTAAAAGCACTGAAAGAGTGAAGCAACAGGAGGACAAGCAAGGAATCCAGGGACAAGAGGCGGAAGTTGAGTCACAATGACGTCTGTTGAATGACAGAGAAGGGGATAGATGAGGCTGTGCGATTATGTGGAAAACTTTTTAGTCTGAAGCCTTTAAAAGACTTTCTCAGTTCCTTGGATGAACCTGGAAACTCATTCTCAGCAAACTGACACAAGAACAGAAAATCAAACACCGCATGTTCTCACTCATAGGCGGGTGTTGAACAATGAGAACACATGGACACAGGGAGGGGAGCATCACACACTGGGGTCTGTCAAAAGGAAACAGGGGAGGGACAGCAGGGGGTGGGGAGTTGGGGAGAGATAGCATGGGGAGAAATCCCAGATATAGGTGAAGGGGAGGAAGGCAGCAAATCACACTGCTATGTGTGTACCTATGCAACAATCTTGCATGTTCTTCACATGTACCCCAAAACCTAACATGCAATAAAAAATAAAAATAAAATGTTCATCTTAAAAAAAAAAAAAAAAAAAAAGACTTTCGAAGTATTGGCTGGCCACCATGGCTCATGCTTGTAATTCCAGCACTTTGGGAGGCTGAGGCGGGTGGATCACTTGAGGTCAGGAGTTCAAGACCAGGCTGGCGAACCTGGCGAAACCCTGTCTCTACTAAAAATACAAAAATTAGCCGGGCGTGATGGCAGGGGCCTGTAATCCCAGCTACTTAGAAGGGTAAGGAGAATGGCTTGAACCTGGGAGGCAGAGGTCGTAGTGAGCTGAGATCACACCACTGTACTCCAGCCTGGGAAACAGAGCAAGACTCCTCAAAAAAATAAAAAATAAATGAAAGACTTTCTCAGTTTTAAACTAAGAATGTTCTCGAATAGGCATATTATTAAACAATTGGCAATAAAAGATCGAATGCACTTTAGAATTCCAGCCTTCTCCTTTTCCACCGCTCATGCTCTCCATTGGAAGGGCTAAATATCCTACTCTTATGCACTACACTGGAGCTCAGAAATAGCTTAAAATCTCCAGATTTTAAAATGGACTTTTTTTTTGAGACGGAGTTTCGCTCTTGTTACCCAGGCTGGAGTGCAATGGCGTGATCTCGGCTCACCACAACCTCCGCCTCCTGGGTTCAGGCAATTCTCCTGTCTCAGCCTCCCGAGTATCTGGGACTACAGGTGCGTGCCACCATGCCCAGCTAATTTTTGTATTTTTAGTAGAGATGGGGTTTCACCATGTTGACCAGGATGGTCTCGATCTCTTGACCTTGTGATCCACCTGCCTCGGCCTCCCAAAGTGCTGGTATTACAGGCGTGAGCCACCACGCCCAGCTAAAATGGACATTTTAGAGGGGAAATTGTGTATGGACCCAGTATTAGATGGTATTATGGAATTATTTTTAAGCTTTTTGGGTACAATAATAGTATGGTGGTTATGTTTAAAAACAAAGCCTTCTTTGTTAGAGTTACATTCTGATGTCTTTCCAAATAAAATTATATGATGTCAGAAAGTTGCTATAAGGAGTGGAGGAGGACAAGATGGGGAAGGAGTGGTGCAGGGAGATCACTGGGAAGAGCAGCAGATGCTGGGAACCGTCAGAGCTGAGAGACGGGAACATGGCTCCCTGGAAAAGGAGACACGCACATCGGGAGGTACCATTTTCATGGTCTTGGTTTATATTCGAAAATTTTCAAGTCTACATAATGAAAACTCAAGCCAGGCGCGGTGGCTCAAGCCTGTAATCCCAGCACTTTGGGAGGCCGAGGCGGGTGGATCACGAGGTCAAGAGATCGAAACCATCCTAGTCAACATGGTGAAACCCCATCTCTACTAAAAATACAAAAAATTAGCTGGGCATGGTGGCGTGTGCCTGTAATCCCAGCTACTCAGGAGGCTGAGGCAGGAGAATTGCCTGAACCCAGGAGGCGGAGGTTGCAGTGAGCCGAGATCGCGCCATTGCACTCCAGCCTGGGTAACAAGAGTGAAACTCCGTCACACACACACACACACATACACACACAAACTCAAAAGGGGCATTTTCATCCCAAGAAGGTAAATGTCCATATTCTTTTTTATTTTCTCATTTTCATTTCTGCAATTACCTAAACTCAATCATAGAGAGCAAAGAAAATTCGGCTCGCGATGGCCGCTTCTTTCAGCCACTAGACTCACATAGACTCAGTGGTTCGGAGTCTGCTTCCCAATACTGAGGGACGAAGAAAGTTAAACCTGCCTCTAGACACCTCTCAAACTTGGGAGTCTCAGAATACAACAGGGTATGGGTGACAGGAAGGAAAGAAGAGACGCAGAAATAAATGAAAAACAAGATTTGTTTAAAGAGGAACTGCAACTTTGTAATTGGGCAGATTGATCCAATAAGAGGACAGTTCTCTCACTTCACACAACTCTCACATTGCTTTACTCACCCTCTTCCTCTCCCTTTCACCTGCTCACCTTGCTCAGCATGAACTGCACCCTCTGATCTGACACAGGGCCACAATGACATCCGTCATTACCCAGCAGCCATTTTTTCTGATAACTAGAGTTCTGAGTGATGATAGTTCATGGTGAGATCATTTCACTAGCCATTGGTACTACTCCAAATCAGTAAACACAGGGCTTTTACTGATTGAGAAATCAATCACTCAAGTGTCCTTGGATGCCACCAAGGCTTTTCCTGAATTGCTGTCAGCCTATGATGGCTTCTCTGTTGAAACATGTTCTTCACTAAGGCTCAGCTCAAGCATCCTCTCCTACAGAAACCTTTCCACAACCGCCCAGTCAAAACTAATCATTTATTTTCTCTTCATTTCAACTGTACTTCATTTATAACTTATATGACTATAATTAAATAACTAAGATTCTTCTGATACTACAAAGAGGTGCTATCATAATTACCTCAGGGCAACAGGCAAAAATCAAGATCGTGTTTAATAAACCAAGACTGATACCAGGTCATCCTATGTTTACCTCTACTGTAGCACTCACCCGATTCTGCCTTTCATTGTTTATTTAAAATGTCTGCCTCCCCATTTAGGTTTTAGAAAAGTTCTTGGCTCACAGTACGTCTCAGTATAAGTTTCTGGAATAAACACTTTGTTATCACATTTGAATTGATGACTTACATTTATTTTTAATTTTTTTCCCTTTCACCCAAAGTAGAAGATGACTTACATTTTTGTTTTCGCATTTAACTTCACATTTGTGCACTCATGTGTATGCATTTCCACTCATATGCAAGCTTATGTCCCTCACAGTTTGCTGCTGGGCTAAGAACAGACACTCAAAAAACAGGGGGGCAGTGGCTCACGCCTGTAATCCCAGCATTTTGGGAGGCCAAGGAGGGTGGATCACTTGAGGTCAGGAGTTCAAGACGAACCTGGCCAACATGGTGAAACCTCATCTCAACAGAAATAAAAAAATTAGCTGGGCGTGGGGGCGGGCACCTATAATCCCAGCTACTCGGGAAGCTGAGGCAGGAGAATTACTTGAAACCGGGAGGCGGAAGTTGCAGTGAGCCAAGATCGTGCCAGTGCACTCCAGCCTGGGCAGACTCCATCTCAAAATAATAACAATAATTAAAAAATAGTTTTTAAAAAAAAACTTGATAGCATGCCAGGATACATTCACTGATAAAGTCAGCGAGAAAGTACTGGAGATTAAAGGCTGTCAAAACCTAAGTGCTTTTCTTGGCACCATGGTCCTTGGCCTCAGGGAGCTCTCGTGTATGTAATCAGGGTTCCATTAAGGTCAGTGAGTGAAGGAAATGGGTGCTGCACCTTTGCAGAGAGGAGCAGAGCCTCCCACAAGAGTCTATTGAGACAAAAATCCCTGTGACCAAATCCCACTCTAATCAATTCTGTAAACTAAAGGAATTAAAAAAAAATAATTTAGTGGGAGGGAGAGTTTCAAAATCTTGTAGGGAGCCCTTCATGTAAGTCCTGATTTATTCAGCCAGAGTGAAAAGTAACTTAATAGTTACTTTTCTTTTTTAGAATCTTATCTCTTCTAGGAAAAGTGTAGTAAGTAAGTACTTTTTGTATGCGGAGTGAATTTCTTCTCCAGGCTTCTCTGATACCAATGGGCCAAGGCCA
Source organism: Callithrix jacchus (assembly GCF_049354715.1). Taxonomy (NCBI): domain Eukaryota; kingdom Metazoa; phylum Chordata; class Mammalia; order Primates; family Cebidae; genus Callithrix; species Callithrix jacchus. The sequence continues at coordinate 158,519,038 of NC_133508.1, read as the reverse complement.
TAACGCTATAAACCAGGGAGAAGCACTGAGCATTTTCATAAGGGACTCAATCTGTCTTGACCAAAAGACAAAGGGCTGGTCATTGCAGGATCCCTAGAAATACATTTTAGCAGCTTCCAAGTGAATTCTTTTGTAAATGAAGTTTGTCTTCATTCATAAGTTTTAGAGCAAAAATGAAGCCTTAGTGAGTCTAGATACCTGGCTGACATTAACTCCCTGTGTGACCTTAGACTAGTCATCCCCAGAGCTTTATGTTTTTCCACAATTAACTTGAATAAGAGCCTCTCCTTCTTGCCCATGAGAATGATAATACCACCTGCATTACTCATCTTTTCTGCTTATGTGGGAAATCTAGTCACCAATCAGAAGGTGTTCAAATGCAGAGCATTAAGTTTTTAGACTTTAATGTGAAGTGGAAGAAAGCCTGCATTCAGATGGACTATCTCTGCCTTTCTGCTATTTGCTCTTTTACTAGTGCAGTTAAGTCCCAAATTAGAAACATCAGTCGCCCCAACATGTGACAAGTGTCCTTCATTGCCAGAGAAAGGACAGTGGGGCTGTGTCCTCAGCCTCAGCAACCAGAAGATTCTGCAAGACCGGGACACTCTCCTGCCAGAGCCTGCTTTAGTGTCCAGCCCTGTTCTCCAAAGAGATGGAAAAAACCAAGTGGAAAAGTTTCAGTTTATTCAGTACAGGGCTCCATATCCAAATGGTGAAACTGCTCTGTTCAGGTCACGTTTCAAGCCCAACCTATGTCAGCCCTTAGTAAAAGCCTCAAAGCATTACCAATCCTTTCCCAGCCTGGCTTACCTTGATTAGACAAACACTGATATCCATGTCTGAGGAAGCACTAAGGCCATGGACGAATGCTAAGGAGGCTAGGTGTTTTGATAGACACAGCTAGGGCGTGTGTGTGTGTGTGTGTCTGTCTGTGGAGAGAGAGAGACAGAGACAAAGAGACAGTGCTCATTGGAAAGCTGAGATAATAGCATCTGTTTATTCATTTGCTTTTTCATCAAATATTTAGTGAGCTCCTACTTTGTATGTACAAGCACTTTAATGGGTACTAGAAAGAGGAAGACAGACAGAATCACAGTCTTCAGAGAATTTACAGCCTATGGAAGTAATTAAGCCAATGATTATCATAGCATGTAACAAACACAAGAGAACGCAGAATCAGATAGCTGTATGGAAGTTCCGACAGGTGGCAGACGTAAATAGCAGCAAATACATGAATAAATGCGGGTCCATCATATAACTCCTAGCTTTAGTCTCTAAACCTGGGCTCCTTGACCTAAGTCAAGATACACCATACCTTGGTTTCCTCTCTCTCTAAGCATCCTGGTTCTAGTCTTCAGGGGAGCAGAAATATAACTACAGACCACCAAGGGAAAATAAAGAATCCAGTACTATTCTAGTAATTTTAGGGCAGCGGGACAGTACAATTCAAAGTATAGGCTTTAGAACTAAATTGGCCTGGGTTCAAACACGAGCCCCCTCACATTCTATTAGGTCGAACCATATAAAAAGGAGATCTTCAACTATTTTTCACAGTTTCACATAGTTCATCTCTGCATTCTAGAGGTAAATCACTTTAACCTAAGTTTCATTTCCTTCAGTCGTTAGCTTTTCTTAATGGTGCTAATATCCCTACCTTTCAGGGTAATAAATGAAAAGGTGTAAAAAAAAAATACCTGACATATAGTGGGTGTTCAATAAATGTTAGCTTTCCCAACGGTAGTCAGATGCATGAATCATAAGAGGAGGTATTTCTGGTCAACACTAAGCTTAAGAACCCAAGAAAAGGTATATTAAAAACTAGACATCTTTGGATTTTGATAGTGGGGAAGGTTGTATGTGCACAGGTATGTACGTAGGGGCAGAAAGTAAATGGGAAATCTCTGACCCTTCTGCTTAACTTTGATGTGAAGTTAAAACTGCCCTAAAAAACAAAATCTGACCAGGTGTGGTGGCTCACGCTTGTAATCCTAGCACTTTGGGAGGCTGAAGCAGGAGGATCCCTTGAGCCCAGGAGTTTAAGACCAGCCTGGGCAACACAGAAAGATCCTACCTCATTAAAAAAAAGTAACAAAAAAATAAAAATAATTAAAAATAAAATCTTTTTTTTTTAAAACAAAAAGACAAATGGGGGAAAATTGGGTGTTTGGCCAGTTTTATTTAGACTCTGAGCACCGAGTTCCCAAGATACACTCTACTGTGGTATTCACCCTGATCTCCCTTTAAAGCCTTCTCAGTGTGTCATGAGCTATTCATTCCCTATAGTCACTCTGCTAGAATCTTGGTTGTGTCCCAGAGGCCTCTGTTGGTGTGGCCCAGCTGAGCTGCCAAGTGAGAAAACATACACATAAACACCAATGATCTCAGTGATTCTTTCCCTCCCCAGGACATTCCTTAGCAGAACCAATCTCTCTCACTCGGCTGGAGCCCCTCTGTTCACAAATAGGCCTGGCTGGGCTTAATTTAGCAAAGGACAGGCCTCGTGCAAAAGCCAGGGGTAGGGCTGGAGCCCCTGCAGTCCCTCAGGACACCTGGTGTGGAGAGAGGAGCCCAGCCCTGCTGAGAGTTAAGGGGGATGTTCAGAATGTGCGTTCTTCTCAGCTGTTTAGGAACTGGAGCTCCCGGGAACCATCAGTCACTTCCTTGACTTCTTCAATGTTTTCTTTGGGCAGCAGCTGCAGAACTGGAAACTAAGTAACATCTTACCTCAGAGTATAAAAACCATACTAATTTTCTTATAGATCAACTGCTGCATAGGAAACCTGCTGCATATTTTAAAATTATCTGTGACATCTAACACAATCTGATATTTATCCCCAAATTCAGCTTTTAATTCTGGATTGAAACATGCTTCGATCTTTTCTCCAAAGAGGACAAAGCCAGTCACTGGTGTTCTGCAAAGTCTAAGACCATTTTTCTTACACTGAATGTCACACAACTGAACCCTTAAGTTCTAACAAGTAGCAGTCACTCCTTCCCTGGAAGCCTGGCTGTATCCTGAAGCCAGGTCCCATGATCAGGCAACTCTTCTGAAGTTCTACTTCCGCTTGGGACCAGGGACAGCACTTACCCTGTAGAGTCTACAGATGTGCCATGCAGGACGGCAGGCATGAGCCACATCTGGCTATTGAACCCTTGAGATTGTGACTAGTGCAAATTGAAATGTGCTGTGAGGATTTCAGACGTAGCAGACACTGGGCTTCAAAGACTAACTCCAGCAAGAGAATGGGAAATCTCATCAATCATTTTAAAATGTTGATTTCAGGTTGAAATGATCATGTTTTAAATATATGATTAACATTAGTTTCACATGATGTTTTTTTGCTTTTCAAAATGTGGCCGTCAGAAAAATTTAAATGACATGTGTGGCTTATATTTACGTCGGACAGCACTGCTGTATGTCAGGAAAAGGATGCCGTTTCTTTAGGTACTTTGCTTTAAGTCACAGTCTGACCTGCGTCACAGTTAATCCTGCGGTCTCACGGAACGTTGCAGAGTTTTGTGGGGTGCTGGCATCCATCGACCATCAAAATACCAAAGTGACTGTAACTAATTATAAGTGAAGCGAAACCTTTGGGCGGGGATGATAACAGGCGCTGCACTTAGCATGAGTCAGCATGTCACGGCGCTGCTCAGACTGTGCTCAGACACTGAACTCTCGGTGTCATGAGGGCAGGGCCCACCTCTCTCTTCTCACCATTGTAGCCCCCTCACTAGCACAATGCTCACATGTAGAAGATGATACATTTATCAAATGGCTGTTGTTCAGAATAAAAATACAAGCCTCTTAGAAAACCATCCTCCCTGTCATTGACTTCCTCTTCCTACTGTTTCTTTTCTCAATTTGTTTGCTTCCTACTTCTGCCAACCCCTGTCTTGCAGAGACTGCTCCATCTGTGTAAAAGGTAAGGTTCCACTGGAGTCCTCCAAAGCCAGCTGGGCCTAGGGTTAGGGTGGGCAGGTGGGTGGAGAGGGAGAAGGTAGGAAAGCATGGAAAAGTGGCTCCCCCTCTATCTTTCCTGTGGAGATCAGCCTCATCTGCACCTTCTAAGGTATTTGCAAGCAATCAATATTAATGTTCTGGTGGAATCTGAGTTGGACTCTGAGAAGTAATTAGGGTTATGGACTGAAAAGATACAGGTATTACAGGTGTGAACAGGGATATGTCATCAGGAATGAGCACACATGAGGGAGAGTAACTCACTCTAGAAATATATTTGAAAATACATGTAGGGGAATAAAACTGGCTTCATACCTCAATAAGAATATTAAAACAACCAGAAGAGGCCAGGCGCGGTGGCTCAAGCCTGTAATCCCAGCACTTTGGGAGGCCGAGGTGGGTGGATCACGAGGTCAAGAGACCGAGACCATCCTGGTCAACATGGTGAAACCCCGTCTCTACTAAAAATATGAAAAATTAGCTGGGCATGGTGGCGCGTGCCTGTAATCCCAGCTACTCGGGAGGCTGAGGCAGGAGAATTGCCTGAACCCAGGAGGCGGAGGTTGCGGTGAGCCGAGATCGCGCCATTGCACTCCAGCCTGGGTAACAAGAGCGAAAAACTCCGTCTCAAGAAAGAAAAAAAAAAAAAAAACAACCAGAAGAAGACACTGACAGTCTCTTACCACATATCAATCCATCTACAGCATCGAGGGTTATATTCTCTTTCTACTTAATGACCATAGATCAACTATCCATGCTACCCAAAGCCAAACCTTCCACTTACATATTAAGTCCTATTCCCCTTAAACAAGCAACACCCAGTTCTCCCCTTCTTCTCTTTATTAATATTTCACTTTCTAACGGAAAATTCTATTGGCATGTGAACATGCTATTATTCACATCTTCCTAGAAATCCCCTATGGATCTCACACCCTTATCAGGTTTGCCCCATTCCTTTGCTCTCCTTTGAAACAAAACTCAAAGTAATTGCTCATACTCACGGACTCCAATTCTCCTCACATTGTTCTTAAACCCACTGCAGTCAGGCTTCTGTCTCCACTACTCACCGGAATTATTCTAATCAAGATCACTAATGACATGCATGTTGTTAAATCCAAAGGTCGATTTTGAATCATCATATTACTCAGGCTCTCAGCAGCATCTGGAAGGGAGGATCCTGCCCTCTACACTATACACGTTCTTCATTCGGCTTCCAAGATTCTGGACTTTTTCTCCTACTTCACTGGTTCGCACCTTCTCTGTCTCTATTGCTGATTCTTCCTTTCTTCTCCAAACGATTGCTGGAGTGATATTGCTTAGTCTCTGGTCCTTTTCTCTACCACCTGGGAAGCTCTAACTCCAGCTCCTTTGGTGATCTCCTAGTTTCATGGCTTCCACTATTTAAATTTAATATTTAACCATCTACTTGCTGATAATTCCCAAATGTATGTCTCTAGTCCAACCCTATTTCCTGAACTTCAGACTTATGTATTCAACTGCTTACTTAATATTGGCACATAAACTGTATAGCAAATAAATTACACACCAGATGTTCAAAACGGAACCCCTACTCTCCACCTTCAAATAACGGAACCCCTACTCTCCACCTTCAAATCTGCTCCATACACACCCTTCCCTATTTCAGTCATGCCGACTCCATCCTTTTAGTTGATTACGCGAAAATGCCTGGAGCCCTTCTTGAATCCTTTCTTTCTCTCCCGTCCCACATCCAGCCCATTGACAAATCCTTTCAGATTTGCTACTTCACCATTTGTTCCCACGTGCTCCGCTATTACCTAAGTCTAGTCACCGTCAGTCCCTACATACATTCCTGCAGTGTCTTCCTAAGAGTGCTCCTCATGTTTACTTTCGTTCTCCTATGCCCTATTTGCAATACTGTAAGCAGATTTATCATTTTAACAGTCAGAAAGGACAAGCATTTGTTAGAACCCTCCTCTGCTCAAAACCCTTCAATGGGTTCCCATGTCACTCCGAATAAAAGCTGAAGTCTTTAAAATCATCTACAGGGACTCACTGCACCGGCCCCATTCCCTGTGGAGCCTCATCTTCCAGCTTATTCTTGATCATGCTGCGTCAGCCTCAGTGGCTTTCCTGATGTTTCTTCACCCAGAATATTCTTCCCTCAGTTCTCTATTTGGCTAACTTCATCATCTCCTTCAAGTTGCTATTTAAACATTATTTTCTATGGCATAGCCTTTGGAAAATAGGCAGTATCTATTTAGAAAATAGCTGGGCAGAAACACAGACTGGGCATCCCTAATCTGAAAATTCAAAATCTAGCATGTTCCGAAATCCAAAACTTTTTGAGGATTAACATGACGCCACAAGCGGAAAATTCCATACTTGACCTCATGAAGGGTTGCAGTAAAAATGCAGGCACACAACACACAGTTTATTCAGTGTCCCCGAGAGAAAAATAAAATGACATTCAGGCTTGCATGTCAGGTGTATATGAGACATAAAGACATTTTATCTTTAGACTTGGGTCCCATCCCCAAGATATCTCATTATATATATGCAAACATTCCAAAATCAGAACAAATCTGCAACACTCTGGTTCAAGCGTTTCAGATAAGAGATATTTAATCTATACATGCTTATTATATGACCTCACAGTTCCACTACTGGGCATTTACCCAAAAGAAATAAAACAAAGACTTGTACATGAATATTCATAGCAGCTTCATCCATAATACCCTGTCACTGAACACAACTCAAACATTCATCAACAAATGTATGAATAAACAAATTGTATTATAGTCATACAATGGAATACCACTCAGCAATAAAAATGAATGTACTGCTGATACAGATAACATGGATGAAACTCAAAATCATTATTCTAAGTGAAAGAGCCAGATACTACAGTCTATACTTTGTGATTCACTTTCAGTGAAATTCTAGAATAGACAGAACCAATCTATCCACAGAAGGCAGATCAGTGGTTTTCTGCAACCAGAGGTATGATACGTTTGGAGCATGTGGCACCTGTAGGACATATGGGAACGTTTTTGGGGTGGTGGAAATATTTTAATCTTGATTGTGTGGTATTTATTATACAGTGGTATACACTTGTTGAAACTCATCTTGCGTACTTAATAAAGCTTATTTAAACCAGAGATGAAAGGAAAAACAAAAATGACATAATGAGTGCCAAATGCAAGGCGTGAGTCAGGAGCTCAGCGGCACGGAGGCTGCGGGTCTAGGAGGCTGTCACGGCCGCGCGTCAGCCTGGAAGGCCGTAAATGCTGTGAAGGTAACCCTAGAACAAATCTTCCTGCACTGGTAACTGCCACGTTTACTTGCTTTCCTTTCCATCCCATCGCTTCAAAAAAAAAAGTAAAAGATAGTGTGGTTCACAAACTACAATGTGGCTCCCCATAACCCCCTTCTTGGTGTTTGTGCCCTTGTATAACTCCCTCTCTTTGGGTACGAGCAGGCCTTGTGGCTTCCTTCTAACCAATAGAATACGGCAAAGGTAGGCTGGGCGCGGTGGCTCACGCCTGTAATCCCAGCACTTTGGGAGGCCGAGGCGGGTGGATCACGAGGTCAAGAGATCAAGACCATCCTGGTCAACATGGTGAAACCCCGTCTCTACTAAAAATACAAAAAATTAGCTGGGCGCGGTGGCACGTGCCTGTAATCCCAGCTACTCGGGAGGCTGAGGCAGGAGAATTGCCTGAACCCAGGAGGCGGAGGTTGCGGTGAGCCGAGATCGCGCCATTGCACTCCAGCCTGGGTAACAAGAGCGAAACTCCGTCTCAAAAAAAAAAAAGAATATGGCAAAGGTAATCGAATGTCACCTGTGATTATGTTAAATTTCAGGACTCTCTTGCTTGCAGACTTGCTCTGGAGCCTCTCCTTGCTGACTTGGAGTAAGTGGCCATATGGAGAAAACTCACCTGGCAAGGAACATCAGGCGACTTAAAGGAACCCTAGACAGCCTCTAGCCAACCTCTGGCAAGAAGTCAAGGCCCTCAGTCCTACTGCTACAAAAAAAAAATGGATTCTGCTGACAGCCCAAGTGAGCTCTGAGTCAGATTCCTCAGTCAAATCTCTAGAGGAGAATGCAGCCTGGCCAACACCTCGGCTGCAGCCTAGAGAGACCCTAAGCAGAAAACACAGCTCAGCAGTGCCTGGATTCCTGACCCACACACACTGTGAGATAACAAATGTGTGAAGGGTAAGGGTGGGGGTGGGGGTAGGGGTGGCTGTGCATTTGAGTATGGAAAGGTGTTTTATTTTATTTTTATTTTTAATTTGTTTTGAGACGGAGTTTCGCTCTTGTTACCCAGGCTGGAGTGCATGGCGCGATCTCGGCTCACCGCAACCTCCGCCTCCTGGGTTCAGGCAATTCTCCTGCCTCAGCCTCCTGAGTAGCTGGGATTACAGGCACACGCCACCATGCCCAGCTAATTTTTTGTATTTTTAGTAGAGACAGGGTTTCACCATGTTGACCGGGATGGTCTTGATCTCTTGACCTCGTGATCCACCCGCCTTGGCCTCCCAAAGTGCTGGGATTACAGGCTTGAGCCACCGCACCCGGCCGGAAGGGTGTTTTAAATGGCTTTCCAAACATTACCTCTCCTGGCCACTCCTTAATACTGCAACCTGCTCTCCACTCCTGTAATTTTTTTCAACATTTATTTTAGGTTCAGCAGGTACACGTGCAGGTTTGTTACACGGGTAAATTGCACGTCACAAAGGTCTGGTGTACAAATGACCCCATCACACCAGTAGTGAGCATAGTACCCAATAGTTTTTCTTTTTTTCTTTTATTTATTTTACTTTAGGTACATACTATATCTGGCATTTCTGTCCATGTTATCCCTCCCCACCCTCTCCTCCCTTCCCACCCCCCGATGTCTCTCCCCTACCCCCCCAACTGCCCCCAGTGTGTGATGCTCCTCTCCCTAAGTCCACATGTTCTCGTTGTTCAACACCCACCTATGAGTGAGGACATGCGGTATTTGGCTTTCTGTTCTTGTGTCAGTTCAACCCTCACCTCCCTTCCACCTTTCCCTCTCTGGTAGGCCCCAGTGCTTATTGTACTCGTCTTTGTGTCCACGTCTCAATGTTTAGCTCTCACTTATAAGTGAGAACATGCAGTATTTGGTTTTCTGTTCCCGTGTCGATTAGCTTAGGATAGTGGGCTCCACCTGCATCTATTTTGCTGCAGAGGACATTATTTCATTCTTCTTATGGATGCAGAGTAGTCCCTGCTTTATATGTACCACACTTTTTCTCCCCAGTCTACTGTCAATGGTTGATGCCACGTCTTTGCTATTGTGAATAGTGCTTCAATGAACATACAAGTGCACGTGTCTTTTTGGTAGAAAAAGACAACTTGTTTTCCTTTGGGTATATATCCAGGAATGAGATTGCTGTCCCTGTCCCTGCTGAGGATACGAACAGGTCAATCCTATTCTTATTCCTAATTACCACTTGTCACATATTCAGACTTCAGGTACCTAAAAGGCACTATTGGGTCACTTCTGTTTTCCCCCAAAGTGAAAATCCCAATTCCATTGCCCTTTTCTAACTTTTTAAGTTTGGTTTGAATAATTTCCTATTTCCTCTGAATTCTGGAGTTCCAAACCAGATTCAGCACAAGTCTAACAGGGCAAACTATAGCGATAAGAACAGCCCAGGCTGCTCACAGCAAGTTCGCCTATTTTAAGAACTGAGGTCTTAATATAAAAATGAGGTCAATGCCACCTTGTACTGCAGATTCCTCAGTGGGACAGTACCACCTCTTCCTGCCACAATCTTGGCAAAAGTCACTATGAAATTAGATATCATTTTACTAGAGCCCTTTCTTTCTCTCCAGTCAGACCTAACACAATGTAGTTATTCACTGAAAAACATCATTTGCATTTGAAAGAGTTACTAACTAAATTCTAAAGAATGTACCAAAGCCTTGCTTAACTGTAGAATGAGGCCACGTGGATGCTGGGGTACCAGGTACTCTCCCTGAGCCTACTGATGGCAAATTTGGTTCTGTGAAAAATGGGAACAAGATACCCACTTCACAGGACAATTATATGGTTGAAATTAAATATGTGTAAAATGCATAACATGGTGCCTGGCACACGGGAAACACAAAACAGATTTCTTTCTCTACAGCATTTAAATAGGAAGCATTCAGCATTTTCTTTTCTTTTTTTTTTTTTTGAGACGGAGTTTCGCTCTTGTTACCCAGGCTGGAGTGCAATGTCGCGATCTCGGCTCACTGCAACCTCCGCCTCCTGGCTTCAGGCAATTCTCCTGCCTCAGCCTCCCAAGTAGCTGGGATCACAGGCACACGCCACCATGCCCAGCTAATTTTTTGTATTTTAAGCATAGACGGGGTTTCACCATGTTGACCAGGATGGTCTCCATCTCTTGACCTTGTGATCCACCCGCCTTGGCCTCCCAAAGTGCTGGGATTACAGGTGTGAGCCACTGCGCCCGGCCACATTTAGCATTTTCTTTCCATGTGCATGAGTGAATTTGGGAAAAGGGTACAGAGGATATGGGGCAAAGAAGGACAGACAGGGCCTAAGAATAGGAAGAATTTAATACCAGAAGGTGGGACAAGACCCGGGTCCACCCTTTCTGCAGATAAAGTAGCTGCAAATGGTAGGGAAGGATCCTCAGGCTGCTTCCTCGTGACCATTTATTTTCCTGCACCTTGTATCAAGAACCTTAGGCCAACTGTCCTTCTGCAGCAGTAGAGAAAACAGGAGGAGGGAGGGGGGAGGTAGAAATTAGAAAGCGAGCAGTTGAAGGCCGACTCAGAAAGCATCAGGTGGAATTCCATTCCTAATTGACGCTACCATCCTCTAACTGCAGCAATTCTTGCCAGCCCTTTTACGTGCTCCCTACAGAACCAAGTTTTCACACAGCTGAAGGAACCTGTCTGCTCTCACCCCAGCTTCACAGAAGATGGCAGGGACTGGTTTATCACTAATCTGCCTCGGAGTCTTCTGAGGCTCCAATTGGTTTGTCAGCAAGCCAGGCTTCCCCTCCATCCCACAGACTATAAGATGTCAGAAAGAACACGCCTTAGAACAAATGCTACTCCCCATCTCTCAGGGATCTGCTCCTCTGAGTCCCAGACGTTCACTGTCTTCATTTGATTTCTGCTACAGGAAGACCCTGGGAATCCAACTGTGGACCAAGCACTTCCTTATTTTTGCAGTAGAGAGCTGACAACGCTGTTGTCATCAATAGAATGGTGCTAGGTGGATGCGAAAGGAAAATACCTTGGGCTCCCAAAATTACTAAGCTCAAAGGAAAACTCAGGATCATGGCAAGGAAGTCAGAACTAGATGGCAGCTCCGACTCGGACAAACAGAGCAGCATGTGGAGGCTCGCATCATGAATTCCTGCTCCAGAATGACTACAGAAATAAATTATGAAACCCAAGAGAACCCACAGACCCCCTGAAGGAGGCAGATTGCTCCTGCAGCACCCAGGAGACACCCCAAATACTGTGTTGGTATTTACTTATAGAAATGCAAATGCCTGGAAAGTGTCAGCAATAGAATCGAACAAGTAGAATACATAAATTTAGAACTCAAAGACTAGGTCTTCAATTTGACCCAATCCAACAAAGACAAAGAAAAACAAATAAGAAATATGAACAGGGAGCCATGGTGGCTCCGGCCAGTTGTCCTGGCGCTTGAGGAGGTGAGGCTATGAGTTCAAGGCCAACCTGAGCAACATAAGAAGCTCTCATTGATTAAGAACAAAAAAAAAATTTTTTTTAAGCCAGGCGCGGTGGCTCACGCCTGTAATCCCAGCACTTTGGGAGGCCGAGGCAGGTGGATCACGAGGTCAAGAGATCGAGACCATCCTGGTCGAAATGGTGAAACCTCGTCTCTACTAAAACTACAAAAAATTAGCTGGGCACGGTGGCGCATGCCTGTAATCCCAGCTACTCAGGAGGCTGAGGCAGGAGAATTGCCTGAACCCAAGAGGTGGAGGTTGCGGTGAGCCAAGATCACACCATTGCACTCCAGCCTGGGTAACAAGAGCGAAACTCCGTCTCAAAAAAAAAAAAGAAAAAGAAATATGAACAAAGCCTCCAAGAAGTCTGGGATTATGTTAAATGACCAAACCTAAGAGTAATTGGGATTCCCGAGGAAGAAGAGAAATCTGAAAGCTTGAAAAACATATTTGAAGGAATAATTGAGGAAAATTTCCTTGAGCTTGCTGGAGACCTAGACATCCAAATATGAGAAGCACAAAGAACACCTGGGAAATTCATCACGAAAACGTCATCACCTAGGCACATTGTCATCAGGTTATCTAAAGTTAAGATGAAGTAAAGAATCTTAAGAGCTGTGAGACGGAAGCACCAGGTAACCTATCAGATTAACAGCAGATTTCTCAGCATACAAGCTAGAAGTGAATGGAGCCCTATGTGCAGCCTCCTAAAACAAAGCAATTATTAGCCAAGAACTTTATATCCAGGGAAACTAAGCTTCACATATGAAGGGAAGATACAGTCTTTTTCAAACAAATGCTGAGAGAATTTGCCACTATGAAGCCAGCACTACAAGAGCTGCTAAAAGAAGCTCCAAATCTTGAAACAAATCCTGGAAACACATCAAAACAGCCTCTTTAAAGTATAAATCTCACAGGATATATAAAATAAAAATACAATTTAAAAACAAAACCCAAAAAAACCAAGGTATACAGGCAACAAATAGCACAACGAATGGAATGGCACCTCACATCTCAATACCAACATCAAATGTAAATGGCCTAAATGCGTCACTTAAAAGATACAGGATTGCAGAATGGAACAGAATTCACCAACCAACTGTCTTCTGCCTTCAAGGCTCACCTATCACATAAGGACTCACATAAACTTAAGGTAAAGGGGTGAAAAAAGACATTTTATGCAAATGGACACCAAAAAGAAGCAAGAGTAACTATGCTTTCTTTTTTTTTTTTGGGATGGAGTTCAGTCTTGTAGCCTAGGCTGCAGTGCAATGGCGCTATCTCAGCTCACTGCAACCTCTGTCTCCTGGGTTCAAGGGATTCTCCTGCCTCAGTTTTCCAAGTAGCTGGAACTACAGGCATGCGTCACCACACCTGGCTAATTTTTGTATTTTTAGAAGAAACAAGGTTTCACCATGTTGGCCAGGCTGGTCTCCTGATCTCAACTGATCCGTCCACCTCGGCCTCCCAAAGTGCTGGGATTACAGGCAGGAGCCACTGTGCCTGGCCCAGGAGTAGCTATACTTATATTTGTGGGTAACCCCCCATGTAGGTACCGAGGAAGGAGAGCTAAGCAGAATCCTGGCACAATTAAGGCCTGGAGAATATCTCAGTTTATAGTGTTACTACTCAATTATTTCCATATATATATAACTATATCTTAGTTTATAATCGGAGGATGCCTAGAGTAGATACAGTACAGAGCATGAATTAGGGAATAAGCAGCTTACAGTTGGAGGAATGTCTGGAGCAGACACAGTGCAGAGCATGATTTAAGGGAAAACAGTTATACCAGGACAAGAATCCATGTCCCAGGCAGCAGTCAGTATCGTAAAGATACCCGCTGTATGGCAGGCTCGGGGCAAGTGCCACTCCTCTGATAAAGGAGTTGTAGGACCTTGCTCCAGTTCTTGTGGAAGGCTGCCCTCAGACCGGCAATTACATGTTGGTGACTGTGAACTTTATCAGCTCTTGTTACTGTGCTGCTCGAAAAGCATTCCCCTATAGAACCCACTGGAAGCTGCCAGCAGGTGGCGTACACCCTGACAGCTCTGTCACTGCTATATGACCTAAAGCATCCTCCTATAAATCTTCTTAGTAGCTTGCCCTAGATAAAGATGTTGCACTCTGCACCCTCTTCACTGAGCATGGCCCACCTCCCAGACTAGGTGACCTAATGGGGTGGACCCCTTGTTTTATTGCTCATGACCCTATCACTACCCTTAAAGAAGACTTCACTCACTGCCCTGCCCCCTAACCTATACACAATAACTACGGATGCTTCTGGACATTCGGGTCCTCACCTGACTCCGCTTATAGGTGTCGTGGCCCCCGAGTCTAGCTGCGTTTTTCTTGTACTTCTGTGTCCTGTCTTTTTATTTCTCGGACCCTGTGCCTCAGCGCAGCATAAGGGACACCCCACGACCCTGTGGACCTTCAGCCTTACAGTATTAGACAAAACAAACTTTAAAGCAACAGCAGTTAAAAAAGACAAAGAGTGATATGACATAATGATAAAAGGCCTTGTCCAGCAGAAAAATATCACAATCCTGAACATATATGCACCTAACACTGGAGTTCCAAAATGTATAAAACTATTTCTGATAGACCTAAGAAATGAGATAGACAGCAACACAATAGTGGTGGAGGACTTCAATACTCCACTGACAGCACTAGACAGGTCAACAAGACAGAAAGTCAACAAAGAAACAATGGATTTAAACTATACCCTGGAACAAATGGACTTAACAGGTACACACAGAACATTCCATCCAACAACCACAGAATATACATTCTATTCAACAGTGCATGGAACTTTCTCCAAGACGGACCACATGGTAGGCCACAAAACAAGCCTCAATGAATTTAAGGAAATTGAAATTATATGAAGCATTCTCTCAGACCACAGCGGAGTAAGACTGGAAATCAACTCCAAAAGGAGCCTTCAAAACCATGCAAATACGTGGAAATTAAACAACCTGCTCCTCAATGATCATGAAATCAAGATGGAAATCAAAAAACTATTTGAACTGAATGAAAATAGTGACACAAACTATCATAATGTTTGGAATACAGCAAAGGCGGTGCTAAAAGCAAGAAAAACACAAACAATCCCATCAAGAAGTGGGCTAAGGACATGAATAGACAAATCTCACAAGAAGATATACAAATGGCCAACAAACATAGAAAAAAAATGCTCAACATCACTCATGATCAGGGAAAGGCAAATCAAAACCACAATGTGATACCACCTTACTCCTGCGAGAATGGCCATAATCAAAAAGTCAAAACAGATGAGGATGTGGATGCAATGAACAAAGAGCACTTCATTTTTCTTAGGTGTTTATTATTACTGTTACACTTTAAGTTCTGGGATACATGTGCAGAATGTGCAGGTTGGTTAACATAGGTATCCATGGGCTATGGTGGTCTGCTGCACCCATCACCACATCGTCTACATTAAGTATTTCTCCTAATGCTATCCCTCCCCTAACCCCTCATCCCCCTGCTGTCCTTCCCCTAGACCCCCACCCCGACAGGCCCCAGTGTGTGATGTTCAAACAGGGAACACTTCTACACTGCTGGTGGCAATGTAAACTAGTACAACCTCGATGAAAAACAGTATGGAGATTCCTTAAAGAACTAAAGTAGAACTACCATTTGTCCCAGGAATCCCACTACCGGGTACCTACCCAGAGGAAAAGTAGTCATTACAGAAAAAGATACTTGCACACGAATGTTTATAGAGCACAATTCACAACTGCAAAAATGTGGAACCAACCCAAATGTCCATCAATGAATGAATGGATAAAGAAAATGGGATATATATATATATAATGGAATACTACTCAGCCATAAAAAGGAATAAATTATCAGCATTCACAGTGATCTGGATGAGACTGAACACTATTATTCTAAGTACAGTAGCTCAGGAAAGGAAAACAAAACACTATATGTTCTCACTCATAAGTGGGAGCTAAGCTATGAGGAGGCAAAGGCCTAAGAATGACATAATGGACTTGGAGGACTCGGGGGAAAGGGAGGGAAGGGGTGAGGGATAAAAGACTACACATTGGGTACAGTGCACACTGCTTGCGTGATGGGTGCACCAAAATCTCACACATCACCACTAAAGAACTTACTCATGTAATCAAACACCACCTATTCCCCAAATAAACCATGGAAATAAAAATAAATAAAAGGAAAACCCAAGCTGTAAACTGCTTAAGGCAAATCTGCCTCCCATTCTATTCAAAGTTATCTCTCTGCTCACTGAGATAAATGCATATCTAATTGCCTCCTTTGGAAAGGTTAGTTAGAAACTCAAAAGAAAGCAACCATTTGTCTCTCAACTACCTGTGACCTAGAAGCCTCCTCCCCACTTTGAGTCTTCCAGCCTTCGCTTCAAGTCATCCTGCCTTTCCAGGCTAAACCAATGTATTTCTTATACTGATTGATGTCTCATGTCTCCCCAAAATGTGCAAAATCAAGCTGTGCCCCAACCACCTTGGGCACATGTCATAATGACTTCCTAAGGCTGTGTCAGGGGCAAGTGTCCTCAACTTTGGCAAAACAAACGTTGTAATTTTTTTTTTTTTTTTGAGACGGAGTTTCGCTGTTGTTACCCAGGCTGGAGTGCAATGGCGCGATCTCGGCTCACCGCAACCTCTGCCCTCTGGGTTCAGGCAATTCTCCCGCCTCAGCCTCCTGAGTAGCTGGGATCACAGGCACGCGCCACCATGCCCAGCTAATTTTTTGTATTTTTAGTAGAGAGTTTCACCATGTTGACCAGGATGGTCCCGATCTCTTGACCTTGTGATCCACCCGCCTTGGCATCCCGAAGTGCTGGGATTACAGGCTTGAGCCGCCGCGCCCGGCCCAAACGTTCTAATTTAACTGAGACCTGTCTCAAATTTCTGGAGTTCACAGTGGTAAGACTAGATTTACGTTTGTGCTGAGCAGATACTGAGCTTGACTGGCAAGAATCTGGAGTGGGAGTAACTCTGAGAGGCAGCTACCTGTGTGGTCTCAGGGAGAAGTTCTGAGACTTACCAAGAAAAAGTGACCCGAAAGAACTGGCTGACTTCAGGCCCTCAACCAGTGCCTAGACCCTCGTTTCGCAGCTCCAGATCACAGTCTTCATGCTAGGAGTCTCCCCGCCACTCACCCAGGGACCTTAAAGAAAGGTTTCCTCTGCCTGGTGTGGTGGCTCACACCTGTAATCCCAGCACTTTGGGAGGCTGAGGCTGGCGGATCACCTGAGGTCAGGAGTTCGAGACCAGCCTGGCCAACATAGTGAAACCCTGTCTCTACTAAAAATACAAAAATTAGGTGGCCATGATGGTGTGTGCCTGTAATCCCAGCTACCCAGGAGGCTGAGGCAGGAGAATAGCTGGAACCCAGGAGGCAGAGGCTGCAGTGAGCTGAGATCACACCACTGCACTCCAGCCTGGGCGACAGAGCGAGACTCCATCTGAAAAAAAAAGAAGGGCTTCTTCTCCTCAAGCCTTTGGGTGGGCTTTCTAACGCCCCATGTGCATGAAGAGGTGGCCTGTAGCCCTTTGCGGCAGCAGGGCTCACATGAGGTTGGGAGATGAAAAGGCAGCCTGTGCCTTTCATTCACTCCCCACTTCATCAAGCCAAGTTTCTAAATAACAGGGATGGTAACTGCCCAGTGCTGCCCAAAGTCACTTCTAAAGTTGCTTGGCAAAAAGCCACATGACTATTACTTAGCTCTCCACAGAACGGCATGTACCAAGTGGGATCACTGCTGTTGGTGTGTGGGTGGATTAGCTACTATTGAACATGATAGGGCGGGCCCCTTTCCAGTTTGCACCAGCCCCCCATCCCCGTGCCCAGTCCGTGTATCATAGAGCCTCCTTTCTCTGCGCATTTGAACTTGATCAGATGAGATGGCAAAAGCCAGAGCAGGGAGCAGGGCAAAAGAAAAAACTATGCTCACAGTGGCTTTTGAAAACCTACAGATGAGACTCCTGAGCGGGCTGAGGAACTAAATCTTTTTTTTGGCAGTAGGCACAGGGTGCAGATTCATCTCTCTGTGAATTACTCTAGCTCCTGCCATGTGGGCTCTATTTTAGCCCAGTAATGCAAAAAGAAAGAAAAACTAAGTTCTGACAAGCACTTACATTTCTCAAAATTTTGTTGAAGACCCCGCAGGTCTTATAAGCAGCCTGAACAGGTAGTCAGGGCTCCTGGATTCCAGTCTGAGCTTGGCTACTGATTTACTGTGTGACTTCAGGCAAATGACTATTCCAACTTTAGTCATCCTGTCTTTAAAATGAAGGGTTTGCTCTTTAGAGGAAGCTGAGTGAATGGCATATGGGAACGCTCTGTACTATTTTTATAACTTTACTGTAAGTCTAAAACTATTTTTAAATAAGTGGTTTTCTTATAAAGTGAAGGGATTATGTATGTTATCTTCAAGATCCTCTCTGCCTCTGAACAGTGATTTTATGTTCTTACTTACCTCCCTTCAGGTGAAAGTAAGTCTCTTTCCAGCTATCCAAACGTACATCAAAGTAGAATTTTTCCTCACTCCTGCCCGAGGCAAGATGTTAATTAGCCCCAACACAAACCAGTTGTCTGCTTTTAACATATCCTATACCCAGGGCAAAATTTAAATCATCTAAAACACATTTTAAAACACCCCATCCATACCCACTTTGTTCTTTCAAACAAGGAAATTTATCCAGCAGGGAAAAGCTGTTGCTGGCAGTCCACGCTTACAGAATCTCAGCCTTGCCCTAGCAACTGAGCTAATTATAACTCCGGCTACCTGGTAACAGCACTAGATTTCCCAGACATTGGCTGGCAGTCCCAAAGCCATCTCAGCTCTGCCTGCCACCTCACATCCTGAGAAGCCATCAGAAAAGCTGAGAAACTATGAGTCTCTTTTAAGGAACTACCTAAGATGAGGTGAGAACATTCAGACAGGCTGTCCAGAATCACAGGACTTCAGAACTGGGAGGGATGTTTGCGTCACTCCTGGTCCAGCCCACTCATTTAAACACAAAGAACCGGAAGCCAAGAAAAAGTGACGTCCCTTAGCCTGGCCTTCCTCTTGGTTCCTTTCCCTCAGTTCTCCCATACTGATCAATCATCAAGTCCTACAAATATTTCACCTCTGAAATATTTTAAAGATGAGTTGCCTCCCCTCTATCCCTACAGCCCTTATTCAGGCCTTCTTCGTCTTGGCCAGTCCGTTTTCACTCACTTCCTGCCTTCCCTCTCTTGAATCCACCTTTCTCATGCGTCAGAGGGATCTAGCAGGTTCCCTGCAGCTTAAAGGCCTTCAGTGGTGCCTTATTACCCTCAGGATAAAGTCCACACTCTTTAAAATGGCACAAAAGACTGTGTCCCTCCTATCAGCTTCATTCCTCGCCTAGTACCTAAATCCAGCAACACTAAACTACTTCTAATTCTATGCACACACCCTATGGTTTCTTGCCTCAAGGCTTTTGCTTGTGGCAAAAATTCTCTCCTCCAACCTCATCATCCATGGACTCACTAATGCTTATTCCCCTTTGAAGACAAAGTTCAGGGGTCATCCTGAAGAATCCTTTGCAGATTTTCTTTCCACCCACTCTATTCATTTGGGATCAAAGTTCCCCACTGGGGTTTCCTTACACTTTGTGCACAGTTGATACTGCCTTTTACTATCCTGTGGCAGCCGTGGTTGACTCACCGTTGAAGTCCCAGCTTCTAGTCCTTGGAACATAGCAGGTACCTAATTAATGTGTAAGAATGAATGAATGGATAAGTACAAAACTTTCCAAGATTTCTCCCCTGCAGCCTCATCTCACCGCCGCCACAAGCCCTCCATACCACGCGATCTAGCCATACTGAATGATTCGGAGTGTGCCAAGCACCCATGGTTTGTACGTCTCTGTGCCTTTGTATATTGTTTCTTCTGTTTGAAACGTCTTTTCCTGTTTCTTGTTGTGTTACTACCTTTTAGGATTCAATGCAAACTTCACATACTCGGCAAGGCCTTTCCTGGTGGATTTTATTATACTATCGAGCAATCTGTCCCTACCTCGATGGTAGCCCTTCTTATACCATTTATATCTATCTGTCGCTGTCTTCTCCACCAGCATCTAGCACAGTGGCTGGCATAAAGTAGATAATCAATAGACATTTGGTTGAATACAGCAATGCGTGTGTGCAAACATGAGCAAAAGAATGACTAAAATGATACTGCAAACAAGGGAAACATTTGAGATAGAAATTTAGAATGCCTATTTTTCTCAGGTGTCATATGCTGCTTCTATCAGTGCGTAAACCTGAACGTACGAAAGTTATGGGAAGAAGTTGCCTTGTAAAAGTTCATGCAGAAGTATACATTAAGTAGACATTGTTAGAGGGATAACTGAAAGTGGATTGAATTAATTTAGGGCCCAGAATTTAGTTCGAGATTTGTTTTCCAGTGACTGGGAAAAAATTCCTAAGTATTCAAAGGGAAAAAGCATATCTCAGCAGGCAAGTGTTAAGAATTCTCATTAAAAGCTCTGAAAAATGAGATAAGTTGTGTTAAGCAACAGCAGAAGTTGGTTTTGGTTAAAAGTTCCACTATTTTTTAAAGTAACTGGTGTTTTGGGGAAAGTTGCTTTAAACATTTTGTGTATGTGTGAGATGAGGTCTCTGTCACCCAGGCTAGAATGGAGGCGTACAATCATGGCTCACTGCAGCCTCAACCTCCTGAACTTAGGCAATCCTCCCACCTCAGCCTTCCAAGTAGCTGGGACCACAGGCACACAACACTATGTCAGCTAATTAAAAAAAATTTTTTTAGAGAGATGAAGTCTTGTTATGTTGCCCAGGCTGGTCTCAAACTCCTGGCTCAAGTGATCCTCCCACCTTGGCCTCCTGAAGCGCTGAAATTACAGACATGAGCCAACATGCCAGGCTGAAACTTTTCTGTGTGTGTGGTAAAATATGCATCATCAAATCTGCCATTTTACCTATTTTTAAGTGTACAGTTCTGCAGCATTAAGTACATTCACACAGTTGTTCAAACATCATCACTATCCATCTCCAGAACTTTTTCCCAAATGAAACTCTGTAGCCACTAACTCCCCATTCCCTCCTTCCCCCAACACCTGGCAACCACCATTCCGCTTTCTGTCTTTAGTATTTGACTACTTTAGGTACTTCATTTAAGTGAAATAATAAGTATTTGTCCTTTGGGGATTGACTTTACTTAGCATGACACTCATGTTACAGCACATGTCAGAGTTTCATACGTTTTTGAGGCGAAATAATTTTGTTTATTCATTCATTTGTCAATGAACACTTGGGTTGCTTCCACCTGTTGGCTACTGTAAATAATGCTCCTATGAACACAGAAATACAAATATCTGTTTGAGTATCTGTTTTCATTTCTTTTGGGTTATACCCAGAGTGGAATTGCTGGATTATATGGTAAGTCTATGTTTAATTTTTTGAGAAACTCCGTACTGTTTTTCACAACACCTGCACCATTTTATATTCTTTCTAGTAATACACAAGCATTTCAATTTCTCCACATCCTTACTAATACTTGTTATTTTCTGGGTTGTTTTATTTTTAGTATAGTAGCCATCCTGATGAGCGTGAAGTTTAAAAAACAATGAACCAAAATCATAAATACTGGTTATAAATATTTAATAGATAGATTCCCCCTATTTTCTTCCAATTTTCATTCCCCAAAAGAAGAAATAGGTAAGTATGACCTCATGAACCTCAGAAGGCTGAGAATGGAGAATTGGCACCCAGAGTATGCATAGACACAGACACACACACACACACTGACCATGTTCATACAAGGCTTCCAGAGAAGCGTTTAAAGATAGTTTGGCTGGCCAGGTGGGGTGGCTCACATCTGTAATCCCAGCATTTTGGAAGGCCGAGGCAGGCAGATCACAAGGTCAGGAGTTTGAGACCAGCCTGGCCAACATGGTGAAACCCTGTCTCTACTAAAAATACAAAAATTAGCCACATGTGGTTGTAGGTGCCTGTAACCCCAGCTACTCAAGAGGCTGAGTCAGGAGAATCACTTGAACTCAGGAGGTGGAGGTTGCAATGAGCCGAGATTGTGCCACTGCACTCCGGCCTGGGTGACAGAGCAAGACTCCCTCTCAAAAAAAAAAAAAAAAAAAAGAATACAATCATTAATTCTGGCAAAGCAGCCACACAGCCACTTTAGACAATAACCTGAGCAGGTGCACGCTCTCTAGTATGTATCTCCAGGTATGCAGGATAGAAATCACAATCCTTTCTATTTATCTAACATCTAATAGATTAAAACATGTTTACACATGGGGAGAAGAGCAGGGCAGGAATTGATGACTCTAGTTTAGGAAACCAAGATTCACAGGAGTGGGCCAGGCGTGGTGGTTCAAGCCTGTAATCCCAGCACTTTGGGAGGCTGAGGCAGGAGAATTGCCTGAACACAGGAGGCGGAGGTTGCGGTGAGCCGAGATCGCGCCATTGCACTCCAGCCTGGGTAACAAGAGCGAAACTCCGTCTCAAAAAAAAAAAGATTCACAGAAGTTAAGTAACTTGGCCAAGATCATGTAGCTAGAAAGAGCAGATTAACAATTTAGGTTGCTGGACGGGCGCGGTGGCTCACGCCTGTAATCCCAGCACTTTGGGAGGCCAAAGAAGGCGGATCACAAGGTCAAGAGATTAAGACCAACCTAGCCAACATGGTGAAACCCCGTCTCTACTAAAAATACAAAAAATTAGTTGGGTGTGGTGGCACACGCCTGTAGTCCCAGCTATTCGGGAGGCTGAGGCAGGAGAATTGCTTGAACCCGGGAGGCAGAGGTTGCAGGTGGGCCGAGATTGTGCCACTGCGCTCCAGCCTGGCACCTGGCTATGGAGCTAGACTCTGTCTCAAAAAAAAAAAAGAAAAAATAATTTAGGTTTCCCTAGAGTTCAAACCTTTGTCTCAACATTTTGATAACTCATCAAGATAACTCATCCTTCTCTAATCGCCTTCCTTCGGTTCAAGTCAATCTTCCTGATGGAGTTCCTGACTTTCCCTGTAAATCTGCAGGTAAACTGTAACTCATGTTGCCCACAGCCTAAAGAAATCAGGCTGGAACTAAAGAAAATCAGTCAACGAGCCAAAAAGAAATTTAACCAACCCAGCCTTTTTCATCTATTTTCTTTGGATGAACGTTTGTATCTGAGAAAGGTAAATTGATGCAATAGAGACACTTGGATTATATTGTGTTATTTATACGCAAGCAAAGAAACATTGAGAATTGAGACAAATAGGACAGATGGTCCCAAGTCTACTATGAAGGAAAAAGAAATGATTGGGAATAAAAATAAATAGTCCAGTGTGAATGTTTCCAGGAATTAGACTTATCTGGATAATTTCCCCATCTCTCAATTTGTCACAATAATGGCAAATACTTACTGAGGGCTTACTATGAGTTCAGCTAACAGACTCATTTAATCTTCCTCCAGATCCTGTAAGGTAGGTGTTACTACTGTACTTGCTTTAGCTCAGAGAAATTATGGTATTTTTCCCAACACAAATGGTAAGTAGAAAAACCAAGATTTCACCCCAGGTCTCGCCAGTTTGTAGCTCTTAACCAACAGAATAGTAAAAACAATGGCAATGTGGTAGGCAGGTAGAATCAGTAGGGTGTTTACTACAGCTCTAGAAGCATGCTGTTTACAGACCTCAAAAGTTGCTCAGGAAAAGTATCATCCAATCTCAAAGATGAGAAACCAAAGAAGTTTCAATGTCCAAGAGGTCAGGCAGTTGAAGGGTCGCAAAGCAGCAGAACACAACTGTCTCAGCTCATATCTAAGGGCCACATCCACTTTAACCTCCAGTATCAATGATACCATATTGAAACATCGACCCTGTCTGGTCAAGGATGACAACATTCTATTTCTCCCGACCCTTTTGCTATCAGGTCTGGTCTGACTTGTCAGTTTTTAATTTTCATTCTTAGAACGGAAACTTAATTCACACAAGTTGAACAAGTAGTCGTCAGGGGGCTAAACCCGGTGGATGGTGGTTTTGTGTGCCGTTTGGAGACCGGGTGTTTACCACACAGCAGTGGATTTCATGAATTCCATGGTCAGACATGATTCCAGTGGCGACACACTTGGCTAATATGAGAAGATGCAGGATTAGGCAATCGACAATGAGGAAGTCAGCCAAGTTGCCACCCAAAAATGTCTTACCACAGCAGCTGCGGTCCAGAAATGCGAACAAGCCAGTCTCCCTAGGAGTGGGCCATACTCAGCTGTGGACCACTCAAACACATTTTCTCACTGTATTTTGCTCCAAAGTCAGTTACTGCAGTGATTTCTCCTTCGCTTGCTTTTTATGTTTGACATTGTGTTCCCTAAAAACCGAACTTACAATTAATGTTTGCTACCAAGAGGGGGTAGCGGTGCCTAATCACACAGGCATATGTCCCACTTTATCTGTACTGAGAGTAAGCAGCCTCTTCCTTTTTAAAAAAATTACTCTGATAATTGACAAAAATTGAAGCTTAAAGGATAGCTTCACTTAAGCACTCAACAGAAAAGTAGCCAGTCTCAAGAAATCAAATTTTACGTATAAACTAATACTATTTTATTAATCCATGCCCAGGATGATTCTTAAGATTCTCTGAACAGCTTAAAAGAGAGCTCTTTTTTATTTACTTGCTGTGAAGTTGATACGCTTAGATTTCTAACATAACTCTCTAGCTTTGACAACTCCTCTTATAATTTCAAATCCTTGTAGCTTCCATTTACAAGTAAGGATTATATCCAGTTTAGTCTCCTCAATCAACTACCTAGAAAAAGACTTCCCGATTGGAAAGAGAAAGATAGCACCCATTTTCCAGTCTTCTTCTCCCAAAGTTGCCCATATTTCCCTTTCCTGAAGCCAAATACTTTTATCGTTTTTCGCTGAGTAATTTTTCACTCTTAAGTACAAATAGCTCAGCAAAAATTCCCAGTAGCATAAATATGCAAATCAATAATATAATTACTACTCACAATAGACTTTACATATGTTTCACAAGTACTGGTTTTCTTAAAAAGAACCACGCATACGTAGCACTCAAGTTTTCGCAGATTCTAATTCAGTTGGGTTTGATTTAATGCTTTTGCTATATTTTTGTAAAGAAGTGTCCCTCTGACACTAAAGAAAAAAAAATCAGAATCAAGAAAATTCTGTTTCTTAGCAGCAGAAAAGTCAAACTTCTGTGACTGAGTTTGGTAACAGAACAGTTCTCTAAATTCTCCTTTGAAACACCTCGTTCACCACGTGATGCTGCGCACATCACCCATGATGCCTCTTCATCAACACTGCTGCTAATTAATCTTCCCATCTTGTGGGAGCACAATATGAATGACAAGAATGAACATAAGACACGTCTGTGGGAATTATGAGGGTGAGGTTATAAAGAGTCAAACCTCATCCCCATTTTTAAGTTTTATAATAACTATAACTACTAGCAGAAATATAACTATTACCCTGTCATATATATATTATATATATTTTATATAATATATAATATAAAATATAAATATATTATATATATTATATAAAATATATAATATATATAAAATATATAATATATATAAAATATAATATATAATATATATTATATATTTATATAATACATATATATGATGCTATTAAGTTTACAAAGTGTTTTGATATGTTTTCTTATTTCATCTTCATGGCTGCTATTTATTCACAGAAAAAGTAATTCTCAGTATCTGTAGCATTATTCTCAATGCCAGTCCTATAAAGGCTGGAACAGGCTCAGAGAGACAAAGTAACTTGCCTAAGTCTCCTGGTTGAGTCTCAAGACAATAGGTCCTAATGCAGTGTTTTCCTAACCCCTTGTTCTTACATCAAAACAGAATTGTGGCCAGGTATGGTGGTTCACGCCTGTAATCCCAGCACTTTGGGAGGCCAAGGTAGGAAGATCACTTGAGCCCAGAAGTTTGAGACTAGCCTGGGCAACATAGTGAGACTTCAATCTCTGAAAAAAATTGTATATATATAATTAGCCAGGTGTGGCTGCACCACACCTGTGGTCCCAGCTGATTGGGAGGCTGGGGTGGAAGGATCACTTGAGCCCAGGAGGTCAAGGCTGCAGTGAGTTGTGACAGTGCCACTGCACTCTAGCCTGGGCAACAGAATAAGACCCTATCTCAAAAATAAAGTAAAATAAACCAGAACTGCCCTCATCACAACATAATGTGATACACTAATTTCAACTCTGAATGACTGATAATGGCTTTATGTGTTCTGTTTCCCAAGTAACAAGAACATGTTAACACAAGCTTTTAGCGCTTTTCAAATAACGATCATCAAATGAGAAGAGTAATATGACAGGCAGATTGAACAGACATTTGGTAAGAAGTCGTTTGAGATCCCTCAAATCACATGATGCACGAGCTGCCTGACTACTCTGCTAACACATAAGACTAAATAGAGACAGGGCCATATCTACTTCCTGTAGGAGATCCATGGCAATACTGGGGTCTAGCAAAAGGGCTGTCCTGTCTGTGTGTGACAGTATGCTGTGTTCCACTCCCCCCCGACACACCTTGTGCAGCTCCTATAATCTCATTTATCACACTTCTCCAGTTGAGAAATGGTGCCTTCTCAGACCCCATTCAAAGTGTTTCCTAAAGATCTTTAGCTAGGGAGAAGCAGAGAGTGAGACCAAATGATTCAGGCAGCCATGAGATTCAAGCTTTAAGAAAAACCCTGGCAGAGCTCTGTGGCTCATGCCTGTAAAATCCCAGCACTTTGGGAGGCTGATGCAGGTGGATTGCCTGAGGTCAGGAGTTTCAGACCAGCCTGGCCAACATGGTAAAACCCCATCTCTACTAAAAATACAACAATTAGCCAGGTGTGGTAGCAGGCGCCTGTAATCCCAGCTACTCAGGAGAATTGCTTGAACCCCAGAGGAGGAGGTTGCAGTGAGCGGAGATCACACCACTGCCCTCCAGCCTGGGTGGCAGAGCGAGGCTCTGTCTCAGAAAAAAAAAAAAAATCCTTTTCCTCAAATTATCTAAGAAATTGTCCCTTCCTTCTTTGCCAGTTAATGGGGAAAGTTGCTCCCTCTGCACGGTGAACAAATCCGTTCACTCTTCCTACCCTAAGGCAAATCCTCCCTGTCATGCTCCCTCTCTCACCATCTCTCTGTTACCGGCCCTCACCTGGCAACTTCCTTCTTGACTCCCAGCAGCTCCAATGAGTCATACTCATTATGTAGCCACATGAAAGGTGAATCTGGAGGAACTTCTGAAAATTTTGGATTTAAAACATGGAAATGCAGGAGAGACAGGAAGTAGGGTTCAATCCCCCAGATTTAGCTGTACATAGTAATTGAATTTACCAAACAATCATTTGGGTCTCATAGACACCAGCTATTCCCCGATCCAAGATATTATCTAGCAGCCCGCAATGCTGCCCAGTCATGCTCTTGACAGTACAGGGCACACAGGGAAAATGATGATATTTGTATACTCCTCTGGGGCAAACAGTTGGAGATTTAGAATTTCCGATAAGGTCAGAGGCAACTAGTCCCTGGTCACTTGAGCCACTTCAGGTCCTGCTTGTTCAGACACAGAGAGGGCTGAGGAAACCAATACTGTAGTGACCAGCTAGGAGGCTTAGTCCTCATAACCCACAGTCCGATGTCCTCTTACCCAGGTGCTATGTCATCTCACCCTCAGCTCAGCCAATCCAGCAGGTCTTCCTTCCCCACCCCAATCACTGACCCATCAATCAAGACAGCCCTTCTGTCCAAGGAAATGGCCATTTTCCCTCCCACTCCGCCTAGGCCAACTGCTATCGCATAGGTACCCTCTTCTTCATTCTAAGGCAAGCTATTCCGAAGACTAAAAATGCCTAAGATTCTGTCTTAAGCGCTTATCTACATAGTCATCTTCAAAAGCAAACATGAACTTCTCAAGGAACAGAGACACCCGTAGCCCCTTCCCTTTTCTCCATAGCATCATCCTCTGCCCCACCAAGCCGGAGCTAGGAGCGGCCTTTCTCTAGTAGAGATATGACCTGGTGATGATCTGTTTCAGAGTCACCTCAGGTCTCGTCTTAAAAATGGATATTTTTGGCCGGGCGCGGTGGCTCAAGCCTGTAATCCCAGCACTTTGGGAGGCCGAGGCGGGTGGATCACGAGGTCAACAGATCGAGACCATCCTGGTCAACATGGTGAAACCCCGTCTCTACTAAAAATTACAAAAAATTAGCTGGGCACGGTGGCGCGTGCCTGTAATCCCAGCTACTCAGGAGGCTGAGGCAGGAGAATTGCCTGAACCCAGGGGGCAGAGGTTGCGGTGAGCCGAGATTGCGCCATTGCACTCCAGCCTGGGTAATAAGAGCGAAACTCCGTCTCAAAAAAAAAAAAAAAAAAAAAAAAGGATATTTTTGGCTGGGCACGGTGGCTCATGCCTTCATTCCAGCACTTTGGAGGCTGAGGTGGGTGGATTACCTGAGGTCAGGAGTTCCAGACCAGTCTAGCCAACATGGTGAAACCCTGTCTCTACTAAAAATATTTTTAAAAACGTTAGCCGGGCATGGTGGCGGATGCCTGTAGTCCCAGCTATTCGGGAGGCTGAGGCAGGAGGATCGCTTGAGCCCAGGAGGCGGAGGTTGCAGTGAGCTGAGATCACACCATTGCACTCCAGCCTGGGCTAGAGAGCAAGACTCCGTCTCCAAAAAAAAAGAGCATATTTTGCCAGGCTAGGTGGCTCATGCCTATAATACCAATGACCAGGGAGGCTGAAGTGTGAGGATCTAAAGGCCAGGAGTTTGAGACCAGCTTGGACAACATAGTGCCACCCCTTCTGCCCTTCTTTACAATTTATTTTTGAGACAGAGTCTTGCTCTGTCATCTAGGCTGGTGCGCAGTGGCACGATCTCGACTCACCGCAACCTCCGCCTCCTGGGTTCAAGAGATTCTCCTGCCTCAGCTTCCCAAGTAGCTTGGACTACAGGCACTCACCAACACACCTGCAAATTTTTTAATTTTTTCTAGTACAGATGGGGTTTCACGGTACTGGCCACAGTGGTCTCAAATTCCTGACCCAAAGCCATCTGTCATCTCTGGCCTCCCAAAGTGGTGGGATTACGGGGTTGAGCCACAGTGCCTTGCCAGTTTTTTTTTTTTTTAATTATCTGGGCCTGGTGTCCCAGCTACCTGGGAGGCTGACCCAGAAGGATCACTTGAGCCAAAGAGTTGGAGGCTGCAGTGCTGCCATGGTGACACTGCACTCCAGCCTGAGCAACAGGGCAAGACTCGTTTCTAAAATAAATCAGTAAATGTTCAAAATGCAAATATTCACCCCAGCCCCACACTTCCACATGACTAAATCAGAATCCCTAGGATGAGGCATGGAATCTACATTTTAAACCAGCTCCCAAGGTGATTGTTCTGCACAGTTCCACGTCAGAGTTTGAGAGAGCCTCTGATTTATTTCAGCCCTCTTTCTTTACCGAGAAGGAAAGCAGGAAGCAGGCACCAGAGAGGTGAAATGAGCTTGTCCAAGGTCACAGGTTGTTAGGATGACCAGAGCTGGACAAAACCCCACCTCTTTTGCTGACTAGCACAGTCCCAGCTAGGAAGATCCCGGAATAGCGACAGACTGGAAGGCTAAACCATCCCCATCCCTTGCCCCTGCCCCAGCCCCTGCCCCTGCCCCTGCCCCTGCCCCAGAGAGGCGGGCCCCCGCACTCACCCGCTTGTAGATGTCCTCCCGGCTGGCCTCATACTTCTGCTGCATGCGCTCCTCCAGGAAGTAGATGCGCAGCTTGAGGCTGAAGTTCTCCTTCTTCAGGTCATTGAGGTGCTGGGACAGAGTGCGATATCCATTAGACATGATGGGCAACCCATGGGGAGGAGCGTGCCTGATTGCCCCCTCAGCCCAGTAACACGGTGCAGCTGCACCGCAGCATGGAGCGAGCCTGCTGGGAGGCGTCCGAGGCTGCGGAACCAGAGGCCGGGGCTACGGCGACATGGCCCGGATGGCTGCAGCTCTCTCCAGGACTCGGGACTGGGCTCGCTGCTCTGGGTGCTGGAGCGCGGCGCACTTTCCTTTTTTACCTCGGGGAGATATTTGCGGAATCCCTGACAGAGGAACATGCTGCGTGAACTCAGACACAAGTGGTGTAACCCGACTCCACACAGGACTCTGCTGTCACCCTCCTGGAGCCTCCCAGGCCTAACTGTAGGCAGTTAACAGCTTCTCGGAAAAGAGAGACCGACCCCCAGGAGCTTCCAGGAAAGGGGAAGGGGAGTAATTCAAGGTGACAGCGGGGTTGTGAAGCAGGGAAGGAAATAAAGGGTGGGGAGGGGGTATTTAAACGACCTGCATGATTTGGACCATAAGACCAAAAACCAGTGTGGCCAGAAACGAGAAATAAGGTTGCAATAGAGAAGAGCACATGTATATAAAATGGCCCACAAAGAGGTGACTGCATGTCAAATATCCCCTTTTCCATCCCGTGCATATCTTAGAGAGCTTCTAACCAGAGACGCCTCCAGTGACCTCTCATCAGGTCCTTTGCAGTCTTCAGCCCCAAGCTTTTCTAACTCTGACACAGTTAAATGAATAGCCTTCATTCCCATGAGCCTTCCTAATACACACCATAGCCACCCGCAAAGAAAGAGCAAAGCTTTTAGCTCAGTGGAATCTTGGCAGACTCTGTTCACCAGTTACAAAGCTCAGAAAGAGGCAGGGTGAAGGGATCCTCCCGCCATGGAAGAAGGATAGGCAGAAGGAGTGTGGGAGGATGACAGAGACGGACCGTCATCTTGGAGCCCAAAGATTTCGGGCAGTCCCTGGTTCTTAACTCCGGCACCTGCCAAGTAGAGCCAGGCTCTCGTCACCAGATCTTGCTCCTAAAGTAATTTAAGATTCTTGAGTGACAGCTGCAACATGAGCAGGAAGTATTATTTATACCACATCACGTTGAAGGTGACAGGAGACCACGCCACGGCACAGATATCAACACGGGTTCTTGGTAGCATAATATTAAGTTGAAACGAAATACTAACATCCAAGGTAAAGGAAACTGAAAAACGTACACTTAATTCAAGCCCTCGGTTCCTCCCCAACCTACATTCCTTCTCAAATCTTCATAAGCATTCCAGTCAACAACTCCTGAGTACCCGCCCGGTAGGACATTGGGCATGAGAGAGGGAAAGATCAAGAAAGTCCCAACCCTCACAGAGCTACATGGCCATGCGGCTGGTCATGATAAGTTAAGATATGCGTTTTACATTATAATCCTCCAAACCTGTGTTTTTCAACTTCTACATGTTACATTGCAATCTAGTACGTATGCACACACTCTTACCCGAAGTAAATGTTTCAGAAAGCAATTGTTACCATCATTCTGTGTGATGTACTCTGACATTTCCTATTTCTTTTCCTGGAAGTGACCCACCAGATTGATTTCACGACCCACTAATAAGTTTCAGCCTGAGTCTGGAAAACGACTCCAGGGGAGCCCTCAGAAAGAGCAGTCAGTTCTTAGTGGGGTGAGCAGAGAACGCGTCATTAGAAGTTGCATTTACACTTTGCCATGAAAGGTAGAAAACGTTTGAATGGATAAAGTGGCCTCGGGGGGGCCTAATTAGAGCAAAGCATTCTCACAGGTAGATTTAGATTATAAACAGGCAAAACAGGCAACACATTTCTTATCATACACAGTTGATAACTTAAGCCAAAATATGTATCATTTGAAAAAACATCTAAACATTTAAAATTCATTTAACCATATTCACTAAATCTGAATTCTTAGAATAAGAGTTAGGCTTAGTTAGAGACAGTGAAGAAAAGTTAAAACTCAAAATACCCTTTTCCGTTCCCAGTTCTCTTACTAAAAAGCTATGTGGCCATAGGAGTGCACTTCTCTAGAGGCCTAACTGTCCTCACTTAAAAAATGAAATGGCTTCAAAAATTAGTGATTTTGAAGGGCCTTTCCTGGGCTAAGCTCTTCAAGGGATAGCCCAGTTATTGCCACCTCCATTTTGCTCAAGGGGAGCCAGGCTGCCAGACTCTAGATCAGTGCTGAACCATGCTTTGGCTGTCTACTTAGATTCCTTTCTTAGATAATTTCATACAAGTTTTACAGGAAATAAAACTGCATATGAATCCAGGGTATTCTTACGCATCCTATATTTCTGTTGGACATGTATGCCGATTTCCTCGGTGATACCTGGTCCTCCTATCTCTCTGCTCCTTTTCCGTGTTTTTTTGCCAGCTCCTGAAAGTGGGTACTTAAATTATGGTAAGTCTTTAGCCTTCTACTTATTTTCTCTTCGTTTCTTTTCCGTGGAGGTTTCATCCACTTTTAGGGCTATACTTTCACCCTTGAAACAACCCCCAAATCTCCAAGCAGTCTTCTCAGCCGAGATCCAGCTCGACATAGTCAACTCTTTGCTTAGATCCGTTAACTTGGGTGTCCCCAAATTCCGCCCAAGCAAAGCCCTTCCTGTTACCTGAGCCTGGAAGACTTCTTCCTCTTTTGAACTTAATATTAATATGTTAACATCTAAGGGCAGCTATTAACATTCAAGAAGTGTTCCTCTGCTGCCTTATGATGTGGCTTTTGTCATCTTGAAGGATTATTTACATCTTTTAGAGTTATGTGACTTTTTACGGGTTTGATCTTTCCAACTAGTCCGAAGCTACCCAAGGAAAACGCCAATGACTAATACGTCTTTCTAAACTCCTACGGCTTCCATAACAACCTGAGACCTCTCCGGCAACATTCATCGCACTGTGTGGCTCAGCCTGTTTGCAATGACCTCAACCCAGCAAGAGTGTTCTGAGAGCTGACAAGTCATGCTTTGTGTCCTTGTATTTCTGTTGCATAATATGGAGGAAGCACTCCCTAAATATTTGTGGAATTAATGAATAGGTAATGTTCCATAAACATTATACATTTTGCTTTGTTATATACGGGCTGGCTCACCTGTATTATCATCACAGATTTCCAATAATATAAGAAAAGTTTGTTTTAATAGTTCCAAAGAAACTACTTTGGAAGAACACTTCTTCCAGAATAGGTAAAAAAGTGATGCTTTGTTCACTTAAATTTCTAAGTTTATATGTGCACGCTGACATGTGTGGGCTCATGAACCTTCCCTGAGCTGCACTTTATATCTGAATTTCTGGTAGAAATCTCTGCTTGAATTCAGACATCCCACACTTGTGGTAACTAAACCTGAACTCCAGATCTTCCCCAGCAAACCTGCTCCTCCCTCACTAGACCGTTTTTCAATTTGTAACAACTCAATATTTGCAGTTTTTTGGGCCCAAACCTTTGAATCATTCTTGATTTATTCCATTTATATCATCTGTCTGCAAATCTTACCATACATATACTATATGACAGTATATATATTAATAACGTATATGGTGGTATATACATGTATTTGTAGCTGTGTTAGGTATATAATATATATTATACTATATTGCATATATACTGTATACTATTATATATGTTTTATGTGTATATATTACGCTACCACTACTGGCCCTGGCATCCTACCACCCTGCTCCACAGAGCTGCCGTCTTTTCCTTACAGATCTGAATAGCCCCTTAATCAGTGTTCCTGCGCCCGCTCTGGTTCCCTTACAGTCTATTCCCAGCACAGCAGCCACAGCGACCCTTGTAAAATATGTCGGATTACTCCTTTGCTGGAGAGCCCCCTGGCTTCCCATCTAACTTACAGTGAAAGGTGATGTCCCCTCATCAGACTGCAAGGCCTGAGGCCCTACATCCTCTTCTCGCCACTCCCATCACGTCCTCTACTTCTTCCTGCCGCCCTCCCGCTGCTCCCTGCTCCAGCCACGGTTTCTCTTTGTTGTTTCTCAACATCAGCGAGCAAGAGAAGGTTCCTTCTTCAGGGCCTTTGAACTGGTTGACCCTTCTGCCCGGCTGCTCTCTCTAGGGAGCTGCACGATTCCCTCCTCGCTTTCCTCATCTTTGGCTGAATGTCCCTTTCTCTGTGACGTGAACACCGTGTTTGAGACTGTAATCCTACCCGGTGCCTCCTCCCAGCTCTCCGAATCCGCCTTCATTGTTTTTATTCCGTAGCACTGTCACCCTCTAAAATACTACGTTTACTCATTGATCTCATTTCCTGTCTGTCTCTCTCCACCGCAGGTAAACTTCATGTTTCCTTGGTTTGCTCACCGCTGTAGCACCAATGCCCAGATACACAGCAGGTGCTCAATAAATATTCGTGGAATTAAATAATGGATGAGTAAGTAACCTGCTGATTTATTTCTCCTTGGATTAATAAGACATAATCTACATGCAAGATTATATAAATGTTTTAGGATAAAAAGCATACCTAATAGCATTCCTCCTTATAAAAAGATGGTAAGTAAAACAAATTACTCTAAGGGACTCGTTTTAACACACCATGCAGAATCCGGACTTTCTACAAGAGCTCTGGAAATCGTATATAACAAATTATAAAGGACAATATGAACTGTACAAACAGTAAAAACTGGGCTGGGTGCAGTGGCTCACACCTGTCATCCCAGCACTTTGGGAGGCCAAGGTAAGTGGATCATACGAGGTCAGGAGTTCAAGACCAGCCTGGTTGATGTGGTGAAACCGTATCTCTACTAAAAATACAAAAAGTAGCCAGGTATGGTAGCATGTGCCTGTAGTCCCAGCTACTCAGGAGGCTGAGGCATGAGGACTGCTTGAACCTGGAAGGTGGAGGTTGCCATGAGCAGAAATCATGCCACTACACTACAGCCTGTGTGACAGAGCAAGACTCCGTCTCAATAAATAAATAAATAAAAACTATAAAGATTAGGAAGGAGGGGATGCCAGGGAAGGTACCACAGAGAACTGGCAGGTTAGCTCATCTCAAAGGATGAGGCGGTGCGGAGAACACGAGGCGGTCCAGGCATGTGGAACATGAGCAAAGGGGCAGAGGGCCCACCAGGCCCAAGTAAAGGGCGGTACTGTCCTGCAATAGGGCACAGAAATGAGGGGAGATAAAAAGCAGTCTCAGGGAGACCTCGAAAGTCAGGGTGAGGAGCCCGGAGGTTGCCCCTTCAGGGTCCTGGCTGTCAATCTGGACACCAGTCAGGGGAAGGGAAGTGGATGTGGGGAGGAGGGCAGTGGGGGCAGGGAGGGCCAGGAACTCCCGGCCGGGAAGATTGTTTTCTTTGTGAATTGCTTAGGTTTCTTTTACTTATTTGTTTTCTGGTAGCTTTAACAAACGTCAGTGCTATATGTGAAAACTTGAAAAAGAAAAAAGAAAAGCTTTAACAAACAAAAACACACATACCTGAGCTGCACACGCAACCTACTAGCTCACGGCAAATGGGCCTGCGTGTTTTGATGACCTCCGCATTGCTTAGGAAATAAAACGCTGCAGATTCTTGAGCAAGGGGAAGTGCGTCCATCTTTGCTCTTCTTTTTCCTTATAATATACCTAGTATCTATACTGTGGTCTCAAAGTAAAAGCATACTAGTCCAGACTAGAAATAAGACGTAAATAAAGACTCAGTCAATGCCAACAGTCGGAGGAGGATTACCACCCAGCTGTTGCCTGTCATGCCCCATTAACACAACCAACTGTCAAGTCTGCCTTTAAAAAAACCCAGCTTGACATTTGCTTAATCACATCCAGACCCCCCAGCTAGTTCATATAATGGATGTGCTTGAAAACATATTAATTTTTTACCGATCTTTCTCCTAAAAATAGAGCTTCACTCACTAAAAATGATTAATCATCTTAATGGACACATTCTTTTCGAATATAATAAAACTTCCACAATTTTAACTCTACTAATTTGATATCTGTGGATAATTCTTATCTTAACCTTCCTTGAAAATAAAACTATTTTAAAAATAAGTTAATATGGCAATAGGGGAACAGAAGAGTAGTGTTTTGAGTAACCCTTCCCACTTTCCATCTATGTACACATAGACAATAAATATTATTACTATTATACATATTTATCTAGGTTGAGTACCATGAAACTGTGAAAGAGCAATAGCTTTGAAGCAAGAAGACCAACGTTCATATTTTGGCTCTCATTTTTCCTCATTGGGTCATTTTGGGGAAACTACTTAATAATAGTTAACTATAGGAAGGCAGTCAGAAGAGTGGGATCTGGGCAGGATACTAAGAGGGGTGCAACCATATCTGTAATGCTAGTGTTATATATATAAATATATATATATAAATACATATATATATATTTTTTATTGCACTTTAGGTTCTGGGGTACATGTGCAGAACACGCAGGATTGGTGCATAGGTGCATACACGGCAATGTGGTTTGCTGTCTCCATCCCCATCACCTATATCTGGCATTTCTCCCCATGTTATCCCTCCCCAACTCCCTACTCCCTGCAGTCCCTCCCCTAGTTCCCCCCAACAGACCCCAGT
Source organism: Callithrix jacchus (assembly GCF_049354715.1). Classification (NCBI taxonomy): domain Eukaryota; kingdom Metazoa; phylum Chordata; class Mammalia; order Primates; family Cebidae; genus Callithrix; species Callithrix jacchus. The sequence continues at coordinate 158,482,903 of NC_133508.1, read as the reverse complement.
GTGTGATGCTCCTCTCTCTGTGTCCATGTGTTCTCATTGTTCAACACCTGCCTATGAGTGAGAACATGCGGTGTTTGATTTTCTGTTCTTGTGTCAGTTTGCTGAGAATGATGGTTTCCAGGTTCATCCGTGTCCCTACAAAGCACACGATCTCATCCTTTTTTATGGCTGCATAGTATTCCAGGGTGTGTATGTGCCACATTTTCCTTGTCCAGTCACTATTTTAAGGGGATTGAAAGTAGGAATTACAGGGAGGCAGCTACCGATTAGATATAAGGATAAATTCTCTAGTAGAGTTGGATGTAATAAAGGTATTACCACACTCTATCCATATGTTTACACGTCAAATTTTTAGTGAGCACATACATCATGACACAGAGTCAACTTCCTGTCACAAAAGGGGCTTGACTGAAACTAAAGAATCACCTGTCAGGGACACTGTTAAAAGTTTTCACACATCAGCTAGGAGTTAGCTCTAGAGGGCTTTAAAGATCTTTGGCCATCCTGAAGTTCTGTGCTTGAAACACGTTTTCCCATAGAAACACTCTTACCAAAGGCCAGTGAGAGAACTATCACCTTCTGAAGAATTTCGGAATGCCCACCAGCTCTCCTGGAGCCCTAAAAGGTAATGAGAGTCCCCCTGCTCAGGCTGAGCGCTCTGGCTGCCATGTGCCACAGAAGTGGTAAGTGTGTATAAATGACACCCTATTTCTAAGACAGAAGCAGTAACGATGACTCAAGGATGATGGCCAATAGACGACCGAACCTATAACTTTGCTAATTGTCATCTTTTCAAAACAGCCCTATGGGAAGGCACACAAGTGTCTGGGGAGTATTTCCTGCTTTTGAGCACCCAGGGAACTACAACCAGGAGCCCAACTTGTTTTGATTAGAGATGGGGATAGACAAGAAAAGATGGGGCAGGAAGAAGAGAGGGCTGGTTTGTTTTACATAAACATATTTTATTTATAATGCATCTATGTGTCTGGGAGTCTCTATGCTGTTCTCATAAAATCTGAATGGTACAAATAAAAAGTTTAATCCCTGGCTGTTTTGAATGACTTGGGCCCATACTACAAAATTAATCAGATACAATGATACTAACTTCACAACAAGCATCACCTGCATTGGAGTTGACAATGTACAAAGTGCCTCCATGTATATTATTTCATTTTATCTTCACCACAACCTTTGAAGTATGAAGCTGTGATGATCCCCATTTTGCTGCCTAGGGCAGAGAGACATCAAGAGCTTACCTGACTTGCTCGCTGAGAAAGTGGAGGAGCACAGACTGTAACTCCAGCAGTTCAACTCCATACTGCATATGCATCAGGGCCTTAATCGTGAGACTGTGTGACCCTGCTGAGCCTGGGATTTACCTGCAACTGATAAGGTCTTCCCTCTTCTACCTCAGGCCCCGTCCATCTTTTCAAAAAGTACCCATCACTATAAATAACCTTAAACGATCTGACCATGTAGATCTACGTAAAAACATTGTTTTCTGACCGGATATGGTGGCTCACGCCTGTCATCCCAGCACTTTGGGAGGCTGAGGTGGGTGGATCATGAGGTCAAGAGATCAAGACCATCCCAGCCAACATGGTGAACCCCTGTCTCTACTAAAAATACAAAAATTAGCTGGGCACGGTGGCGTGCGCCTGTAGTCTCAGCTACCTAGGAGGCTGAGGCAGGAGAATCACTTGAACCCAAGAGGTGGAGGTTGCAGTGAGCCGAGATTACACTACTGCACTCCAGCCTGGTGACAGAGCGAGACTCCATTTCAAAAAAAAATTGTTTTCTTCATTTTCAAGATGAATAAATTAAAGTTGGCTCTCAAAAGGTAAATAAAGAGCTACCACATGACTTCGCAATTCCTTTACTAGTTATATACCCAATAAAATTGAAAACATATGACCACACAAAATCTTGTATGCAAATGTTCATAGTAGCATCATTCATAATACCCCAAATTGGAAATATCTCAAATATCCTTCAACTGATGAATAGATAAAATGTAGCATATCCAAATTATAGAATATTACTCAGCCATAAAAAGAAATGAAGTACTGATGCATGCTACAACACAAATGACCTTGAAAACATTGTGCTATAATATGAAAGAAGCCAGACACCAAAGGTCACATACTGTAGAATTCCACTGATATGAAAAGTCCAGAATAGGCGAATCCATAGAGAAACTGGATTCGTGGTTTCCAAGAACTGGGGAGAGGGAAAATAGGAAGTGAGTCCTTGTGGGTATGACGTTTCTTACTGGAGTCAGAAACAGGTAGTGGAGGCAGACAGTGGTGATGGCTGCACAACCCTGTGAATATACTAAAATCATAAAATTGTACAATTTGAGAAGGTGTGCTGTATAGTGTGTTAATCAGGTTTCAATAAAGCTTCGCTTTTAAAAGAAGACAAAGAAGTAAAGCAAAGCTTAGAGAACTAACCCAAACCTTTTCTTTTATAAGGGATTTTTTCTCTTTTCTTTTCTTTTTTTTTTTGAGACGGAGTTTCACTCCCAGCTAATTTTTTGTATTTTTAGTAGAGACGGGGTTTCACCATGTTGACCAGGATAGTCTTGATCTCTTGACCTCGTGATCCACCCGCCTCGGTCTCCCAAAGTGCGGGATTTTTTTAATGATAAAGATTCAGTTAAAGTCAAATTTGATTCAACTATGTTAAAGACACATGGCTTAGAATGAATCACATCTAAATATTCTGTATACCAGTCCTACCTCTATGATAGGGCCCTAAAAGAACAGTCAGATGTGGTATCTTCTAAGTGGCTCTCAATACTGAATATTCACAGCTTATTATGTTTTAGAAAAAGGTAAAGTTCTATGATAACCCTTAGATAAGACAGAAACATATCTATGTTTAGACATAAGAAAACCATACGTATTAGACCGTTCTGAAAAATATGTACAACTTTCACACACCACATTCTGCCAAGGAAAATGCCCACCCACTTGGTGTTCCACTCATCAACTCTTTTATTCCAACGTAATGTTTCTGCCCTTGTCTCAGAAGCCAGCTACTGATTCCTGCTTCAGAAAGGTGACTATGTGTAATCCCAGCACTTTGGGAGGCCGAGGCAGATGGATCACGAGGTCAAGAGATCAAGACTATCCTGGTCAACATGGTGAAACCCCGTCTCTACTAAAAATACAAAAAATTAGCTGGGCACGGTGACGCGTGCCTGTAATCCCAGCTACTCAGGAGGCTGAGGCAGGAGAATTGCCTGAACACAGGAGGCGGAGGTTGCGGTGAGCTGAGATCAGGTCATTGCACTCCAGCCTGGGTAACAAGAGCAAAACTCCGTCTCCCCCACCAAAAAAAAAGAAAGCTGCCTACAAACTCCACAAAGTCCTGCTTTTTTCTTTTGGATTGCACAATAAACAAACAAGTCACCCTTCTAAAACTCTGTTTTGAAATTTTAACATAATTCCTGAAGTTCCAGAGTCTATTAAATGCTAAAATACTAACAACACCGTTCCATTTTCTCCCCTAAACCTTGGAAGCGTGCTGATACCCATCCTGTACACAGCCTTTTCTTGAAACAACTGGCCTGATAGCAAGAGCACTAATGACAGAGCTATTGCATCAGGTGGATTAATAAACCCTGTCTTAGGCAGCCTCATCACGCGGATAAAGAACAGGAGTTAGAATGATGTCCCTGTTCGCGCTGCCTTCCCCATCACGGACACACACCCACACACCCCCAGTCCTGGAATTATCTTCACCATCGCACCAGAGCACTGTGAACCGCATCAAAACAAAACAAATAACAACTTCCCCGGCCACCAAAAATAGATGGCCACGCCAGAAACAGTGCTGCCAGGGTCAGTTAAATGAGCCGCAAGGAAGGAATGACAGTCGAGCTTGGATTACCAGACTCCAGACGACATAGATGCTCCGTCACTTTGGCCCAATTGGCACCAGCAGGACTTGGCGCGTGATCACAATAGGTTCAACTCGGATTATTTGCTGAGCTTCTGGAATCCAGGAGAATTAGTGACTTCCGGCCTCACCTTTTTCTCTGGATTTTAAATAATGATTTGTCCATTTTTTTCTAGGAGTGAAGGCAATTTTGAAGGCATGACAAGCAACTGCTCTGGGCATAAGAGCTAAGAGTTTCCGGGTATCATGGCTCACACCTGTAATCCCAACACTTTGGGAGGCCCACGCAGGAGGATTGCTTGAGGCCAGGAGCTTGGACCCAGCCTGGGCAACATAGTGATACCATGTCTCTACGATAAACAAAAAAACGAAAAATCAAAATTAGCCAGGCATGGTGGTATGTGCCTGTAGTCCCAACTTCTGAGGAAGCTGAGGTGGGGATCACTTGAACCCAGGAGGTCAAGGCTGAAGTGAATCAAGATCACACCACTGCACGCAAGCCTGGATGACAGAGCAAGACCCTGTCTCAAAAAAAAAGAAAAACAAAAAGGCCAAGAGTCCACAGGATCACGGTGATACCGTGAAAGTCCACGGCTAGAACAACAACGCCTTGACCAGAAGTAGGGGGATAAGGGGGAAGACAAAGCCAACACGAACCCCAGTGGACCCTCCAGTGCTCCATCCACGGCAGAAAGCCTTCTGTTTTGAATGCACCAGGTTCCTGCTGCCTCCAGGACTTTGCTTGGGTAGCAGCATTAGCCTGGAATCCCCACCCAGCTCTCACTTGACTAACACCAACTCACCCATAAAGATCTAAGTCAGACATTACCTACTAAGAAACCCACCCGGCCTTCATGCCTGGGCAAGGGCTGTCCCTGAATGCTGACCTACGCTTATTGAGGCCCGTTCCACAGTACAGTGGAATTATCTCCAAACTGTCTCCCCCAGATTTGGAGTTCCTTAATGACAGGAAGAATCTGCTTTACTTTTCTTCCAAATGTAGAAGCTGCTTGACTGCTTTTTGGTTCGTGTTGCTGCGGCTTCAACGGTTGTAAAAGAACCACACGTGCCGGTTCCAGTTTTCTCCTTCTCAGTAACGGGCATAACCTAGTAGTTGCCCAAACAAGAAAACTTGGCATCATTTATTCACCCACAGAAGGAAAGAAAAGGGCGTGCCTACTCTCCACCAGGCATTACGCCCACCACTGTGTCCAGCGGTGAAAAGACAACCACTGTCCCTGCTATGGTGAGCTCCTGTTCAAAAGGAAAGGCAGACTTTGGACACATAACTCATGTGACTGAAGAGAGAGGTGAAGGCAGTCTGCAAGTTTATGACAAGGTGACGGGGGGTGGGGTGTGAGAGGAGAGATGAATCGGTGGTCAGTTGTCTTTGGGTTTCTTCAGCCTCGCTGGTTCTGCATCCCATCAGTGGCTCAGCCCTATCAATTCTGCCTCTGAAGTCTCTTTCATCGGTCCATTTATCTAATTTGTATACCGGCATCTGCCTCCTAACTGTTTGCTCTGCCTCGAGACTCCTCCTCTTGTGCAGAGTCTACAAGGAAGCCAAAGGGATCTTTCTAAAAGGAAAATCTGGTCATGTCACCTCTAAGTCTAAAAGCTTTCAGCAGTTCTCCTGAGCTCCGATAAAATTCAAAAGCCTTTACATAATTTGCAAGACTCCTCTCTCTTTTCTCTGATTTCAGCTCTTCTCCGCATTCCTTACACCCACGTGCTAGGCGTACTGACTGACTATGGTTCTTTCTCTCATCTGGATCTTGATTCAAGCTGTTTCCTATGCAAGGAACATTCTTCATTCTCACGCTCCCACCCCATATTAGTGGCTAATTCTTATTCCTTCTTCAGGTCCTTGGTTAGATGAAGTTTCCTCTAGAAAACTTTCCCTGAATCGCCGAACCTCTTCATACTAAGTGTCCAGCTATATATTCCGTAACACTCTTTACTTCTGTTACAATAATGAGTACATTCTGTTGGAATTTGCTATTCTGTAAACTCTATGAAGGCAGGAGCCATGCTTGCTATTTGTCATTCTATCTACAATGCTTAAGACATGTTGCACATAGTGAAAGCACTAGAATATTTTTTCAAGAGTAGATAATGAAAATAAATATAATATTCAAAGTTATAAAGAAGGCAATAGGCTAATTCCATCATTCAGACATAATCAATATCAATATTTTACTATATATCCTCCTAGACATTTCCATCTTTTCTTTTTCAAAAATGAGGTCTTACTTTTTGTAATATCCAGTCAAATTGTTGTTGTTTTTTGTTTAATCTTAAATTTTTTATAGTGGACACCCTCCCAGATCAGTGCATGGCTCTATAATGTTCGATTGTACACATAGTCCATACTTGAAACAATCAATCCTCAGCCTGAGTACTAATACTGTATTCGTATGAAGGATACTGAAATAAACACTCATCCTTGAACATACATATTTTCTCTTTCTTTCTTTACTTTCTTTCTTGCTTTCTCTCTTTCTTTCTTTTTTTCTTTCTTCCTTTCTTTCCTTTGAGATGGAGCCTAGCTCTGTTGCCCAGGCTGGAGTACAGTAGCACAATCACAACTCACTGCAACCTCCGCCTCCTGGGTTCAAGTGATTCTCCTGCCTCAGCCTCCTGAGTAGCTGGGATTACAGGTGTGCACCACCATGCCCAGCTAATTTTTGTATTTTTAGTAGAGACAGGGTTTCACCATGTTGGCCAGGCTGGTCTTAAACTACTGACCTCAGGTGATCCACCCACATCAGCGTCAAGTGCTGGGATTACAGTCATGAGCCATCGCACCCAGATGAACATACAGATTTTCATGTATTCATCCTTGATCATTGTGCAACTAACAGCTAGTACATGGCCTGGCACACATGATGAACCCAAATACTAGGTGGATGAGTGAATTAGCAAATGAATAAGGGGGTCAGCTATCAATAAGCATAATAAAATTGTAGCTGAGGGTTCAGGCACTAGAACCAGTATACTACGTACAAATCCCAGCTCCAGCACTTTCCATCAATTACTAGCGTTGTCCTAGCTTCAGTGTCTCTCTTCACAAGTGAAGACAGTGGCTGTACGAACCTCGAAAGACTATTAGGAGAACTGAATAAGATAATAAGGCCAAGTGCATTCCCAGAACCTGGCACACTGCAACCACTTAAAAATATTAATTGGTATCAAGATCTTTGGTGTTATTTTTTTAATTGAGTATTAGAATGGAAATTATCATTAGAATGGAAACTTTGCAAAGTCCACAGAAAGAAAGGGCTTCTCTTCGTACAATGGAGAAGTGAAGAAAACAAGTTCTAATGAGGAGAGAGAAAGGAGACCATTTGAAATTACAAAAAGAATTATTCCAATTCAAGTGCCACATTCTTGGTGAAAATTGTTGCTCTCTTTTCTATGTTGCTGATCATCGCTTTCAGAATATTCACTGTTGCCCAACTTTCAACATTTCGTTCTTTTTGATAAAGTTTCTTTATTAATTGTGTAACCAAATGTAAGCTAATATTTACAACTTTGAAAAGTTTACACACACATGCACATTAGACAAAAAGTTCTATCATACTATTTAAGATTTATTTATTTATTTGAGACAGAGTCTCACTTTGTTGCCAGGGCTGGAGTGCAGTGATGCAATCTCGGCTCACCGCAACCTCCGCCCTCTGGGTTCAAGCGCTTCTCCTGCCTCAGCCTCCTGAGTAGCTGGGGTTACATGCATGCGCCAACATGCCCGGCTAATTTTTGTATTTTTAATGGAGATGGGGTTCCACCATGTTAGCCAGGCTAGTCTAGAACTCCTGAATTCAGGTGATCCACCCGCGCCAGCCTCCTAAAGTGCTGGGATTACAGACATGACCACCACGCCTGGCCATACTTAAATTTTAAAAACATACATTCGTTTGGCAAGTACTCCCATCTTGAAATACCTCTTCCAATATTGCCTTATGTGTTATTTAAATTAAATCTTATCTAATTTAAATTTCTTATGCCCCTAATCAGACTGTACGTTCTTTGAGAACGGAAGCTCATGTCTTTCTTTGTATCTTCTACAGCGCTCATAAGCATTCCTTTTACTCTGTAGTTCTCAAGAAAAAAGTAATTGATTTGATTTCTATCTTTGGTGATGCTGCTAAGTAGTGAAGACTTTGCATGGAAGGTCTGTGGAATGACTGTGTGTGGAAGCCCTCTGTCTTCCTTTTTAAACACGAGATTGAAAAAGGAAAACAAACTGTACTTGCGATTGTTGAAAGTTTAATATTTACCCCCTGCCACCTAATTACTTTTTGAATATCTTAAGATACCAGCGAAAACAAAGCCAGTATGTGTGGGACACCGTGGTTTGGAAGAGTGAACGCATGTTTTAAAATAAAAATACACTTCACCAGTAGCATTCACTTTCCAAGGCTGTAGTTAGAGCGAAACACTCAAGAAGCACCGAAATCGTGGAACATAAAGAGAGCAACGGCGGGACCCCAGTCAATCTAAATTAGCACAGGTTAACCAGACTGTGAGAACTCAGAGCTTCAGAAGCCCCTCAAAACGAAAAAGCCTTCTGCTTTTGACACCTTTTTTTTCCTTTTTTCCTCCCAAAGACTTCAAGATCCAAGTGGAAAAATTCGCCAGGATGGGTGGGACCTGAGCAGGCTGACGCACTGCGGTTAGATTCAGACTGCCAGGGAAAGCAGGAAAACACTACAGCTGGCTTTGAGGGCATTTTCATGTGAAAGACAACATTATTAGAAAACTGTAAACAGGACAGGGCAGGGGAGTCCCGTCTTGATTTTACAGCCAAAGACTCCCACCCTTCTGTGGCTTTTCTGTACCTTCTGCTGTGTTGATTCTATGTAAAAAAAAAACCAAAAAAACCAGTACAGGCATTCCACCAATGTAATGCTCTCCTTCTCTGAATGGGCCTTTCAATTCCCCAAGAATTTTGGAACCACTGGAGTTATAGTGGCTCTGTTACTTTATTCTTATATAACTTCAGGCAAGTTATTTGAACCTTAATCTCTTCACTGGTGTAATGCTTGTAATAATAATAGCTATCTCATAAGTTAGGAAAATGAACTGAAAATTCTCTAAATTAAATATATTAAATATCTAGAGAAGTGCCTAGTATATGAGCACTCAAATAGCATTTATTGTTGTTAGCTACTATTACGATCTTCTTAATAAGTCCTGTCAAATATTATTTCAAAAAGTCTCCGTTTCTCTCCCTTCCTTTTCATTTTTAGTTTTATCATTCCATTTAAAGTGGAAAAGAGGTCAGGTGGGGCGGCTCGTGCCTGGAATTCCAAGTCTTTGCTATTATTGTGAACAGTGGTGCAATAAACATACGTGTGCATGTGTCTTTATACTAGAATGATTTACAGTCCTTTGGTTATATACCCAGTAATGGGATTGCTGGGTCAAATGGAATTTCTAGTTCTAGATCCTTGAGGAATCGCCACACTGTCTTCCACAATGGTTGAATTAATTTACACTCCCACCAGCAGTGTAAAAGTGTTCCTATTTCTCCACATCCTCTCCAGCATCTGTTGTTTCCTGACTTGTTAATGATTGGCATTCTGTCTGGTAATCATGCCTTTTCACAGGGTTGTAAAAATGAGATAATGCTGTCACATACTCAGAACAATATTTGCCAAGTGGAAGGTGATCAGCCAGTGCTAGCCAGTATTATGGATGCGCTGCTCTAGTCTTACTCGTCCCAGAGATGCAGCAGGGTGCTGTGATCATTGAGAAAGCATACGGCAAGGGGTTTTTCTCAATATATCATTATGATCATTTGTAGGTAAAATTATTTCTGACCCAATAAGCTGTTCAGATTTATGATCATGGTACATAAACTTATGACCCTGAAAAAGTCACAATTTACGTGAAACCCGGTTGCCTCACTTAAAAAATGGGAAGATCGGGCTGGGCCCGGTGGCTCATGCCTGTAATCCCAGTACTTTGGGAGGCCGAGGCGGGTGGATCACAAGGTCAAGAGATCGAGACCATCCTGGTCAACATGGTGAAACCCCGTCTCTACTAAAAATACAAAAAAACTTAGCTGGGCGCGGTGGCTCACGCCTGTAATCCCAGCTACTCAGGAGGCTGAGGCAGGAGAATTGCCTGGACCCAGGAGGCGGAGGCTGCCCTGAGCTGAGATTGCGCCATTGCACTCCAGCGTGGGTAACAAGAGCGAAACTCTGTCTCAAAAAAAAAACAAAAAAAAACAAAAAAAAAAAAAAAAAAAAAAAAGGGAAGAGTGATGTTTGTTTCATGTCTTTAAAAGACAAAATAAGAGAACTTATGAGATACACTTAACCCACTGCTTAAGTCTACAGATCTGAAAAGAATAAAGATCCCTCCATGAGTGGACTCTCTGAATGGGGAAAAGCCCCTATATAACAAAGCTGATAAGGTTGGGATATTAATTAAATCGCTCGCTCATTCAAAAACACAAACGAAGCATATCTACTAAGCAATGCCCTCCTTTCGTATGGAAAATAATACCTATTGACCTCAGCCTGACAAACATACAATTGGAGTCTGTGGACACACACAACCAAGCTGTTGGTTGTGGGCGGAGAATGAAAGACAAGAAAAACTGTTGTATGTGCGAAATGTTGCCTTCTTTGTCCCTGTTTCTCTGCACCAACATAAATGAGGGTTGTCATTTCCACTTCCTTAAGTGACCAGTTATGTTTTGGTTCCATAACGTGCCAGTCTTTGCATTATCAGTCTGTTATCTCTTTCCCTGTGATCAAAGAACCTTCCTTTCTCTAGAATTTCCTACATCAGCAAACATTTCAAAGTAACCACATGGCTGGGCGTGGTGGCTCACGCCTGTAATCCAAGCACTTTGGAGGCCAAGGCGGGTGGATCACCTAAGGTCGGGAGTTCAAGACCAGCCTGACCAATATGGTGAAACCCCGTCTTTCAAAAAAAAATGAAGTAACCACGTTACTGAACAATCACAATTACTTTTGCCAGATTAAGTTCCTTTAATATTACGTCTCTCCTGGTCTAACTCTGCTTTCTTTACCTCTCTATAGTCCAGTCTCTTATTTGCTCAATCCATGAACATATTTCTCTTCCTTGCCTCAAATTTCCCCTCTGTCCGGAATATTATACTCTACTTCTCTGACTAGTAAAATCTAAGCTTTGGAGACCGTGCTCAATGTGCAGCCCCCAGAAGAAGTGTCCTCTGGTAAGAGGCCTTTCCCTATTCCTTTGATAAAAGTATTTTCTCTCAAGGTCTCAAAGTGCACTGTCATTATCTCTATGAAAGCACTTGCTATTCTATATTGTAATTAATGCAATATCTGTATTTTCAAATAGACTATAACTATCTAAGGGCAGGAACTAAAGAATCTCATTTAATGTGATCATGTGTTTGTTACACAGATAAATGAAATAAGAAGGGATTCCTGGCTGCTCCTCCCAGGCCTGTATCCCTCTGAACAACTTATTTAAGCTCTGGAAGAGTCAACGCTTCTCTGGCAAAAAACATTTAGCATGTCCCTTCCTCTCTCTGAGTATAGCTACTCATCCTATATATCAAGGTTACTGAATGCATATTTTAAACTTTGCAGAAAATATCATGTCATTTAGTATTTTCTAAATGACATGATATTTTCTGCAAAGTTTAAAACATGAGTGGGGCATTGGAATGTGCTCCTGTCTCTCTTGTTTCTACTGGTTAGAAAAAATATTTTTTCTCTCTAATTTTTAAATCCTTTCATGGAGGCTTTTCTAAACTTAGGTGCTGTCATTCAGAGTCCACAGGATGGATGAATGGACATAAGAATGAACAAACGGGCCAGGTGCAGTGGCTCAAGCCTGTAATCCTAGCACTTTGGGAGGCCAAGGCAGGTGGATCACGAAGTCAAGAGATCGAGACCATCCTGGTCAACAAGGTGAAACCCCGTCTCTACTAAAAGTACAAAAATTAGCTGGGCACGGTGGTGCGTGCCTGTAGTCCCAGCTACTAGGGAGGCTGAGGCAGGAGAATTGCCTGAACCCAGGAGGCGGAGGTTGCGGTGAGCCGAGATCACGCCATTGCACTCCAGCCTGGGTAACAAGAGCGAAACTCCGTCTCAAAAAAAAAAAAAGAATGAAGAAACGTGTGACATGGTATTCTGATCAAGCCTGAAGTGTGTTGTAGCCTCTTCATTTGCTTTTTATTTGACACATAGCAGAGAGAGATTTAAACTACTTCTTACTGGCCTCTTCCCTGCAACTTAGCTTGGTTTCTGTCCGTGTTTCCCAACATCAAGAAATAAGGACTCATTTATGATATCGGACCTAAACTCTAAGAGAAAAGGATTTGGGGCCTTACGTCTGAAAGTCAGATGACCCCTGCTTATCACTCAACTCAACCCATGATTTCCCCTCCCCCCACAGCATGCAGCCATCCATTCCTTCAATGGAGGTGACAACCCTCATTTCTGTATTTCCAGTCACCTCTCACCGAAAAGGAACATGTAGGCTGGCTGTCCTCTAGAGACCACTCCACACAGTTTTGAAGAGCTCTGCAGCTCTGCTCACTTCTTCTCCATCGCAGCAGATCCAAAGGTGAAAAAAAAGAGGGGATTGGGGTGTCACCATCCCTGCTACCCCCACCAGCACAACAGAGCTGTTCAGTCTTCAAAGCCTCTTAATTGTCGTGCAAACTCTCTGTGTCTTTAAAAAAACATGCACACAGCATCCATGAGAATTCTTTGCAGAAAAGATGAAGAATAGGCTAATTCTTAGGCACACGTTAGGTGGTGCATATTCTTTGCCCACAGGAATATCTAGTAGGATGTACAGAAAGTCTTAGTGAAATATTTCTATTTACAAATTCAGGAAAGATGGGATGAACCCATGTCAACACAACATTTTTTGAAATTGGAATTTTACTTTTTTTTTTCTGTCAAAAGCTACCAATTCAGGAATGAGGGAAACCTCAGTATCTTAGAGATTATTCACACATTACGTATGTGGGAACTGCTCCCTGGGTACCCCTGAGAGGGCACCAAAGAGCATGCATGTATTCATTCATTCATTCATTCATTCATTTTAGAGCACAGGAGTCTAAGAAACTCCAGGTGCCTGTTTATTGGCTATTTAAATCCCAGTGGACATGTTCTTTCATCAGACTTCCCGGGATCAACCCAGCTCACAGGGAGCTGGGGATCTGTATTACATTATCACTCACTGGTTTTGGTTAAATCTAAGGACAAACATATAAAGCAGCAGAGCACGTAGCACTGATTCAGGAGGTTCAAGCAACATTATCAGATTCTTGTTGAGAAACAGATGGTTGTTACTGTGCCACCGTGTACTGCAGACAACTCCCAGGTACCTAGAGAGGTCCAAGCTAGCAACAGAGAACATAATGCTAGCTGCTGCACTGGGGCTCCTGGGCTCACTACGTTGTACCTACAGATTCTCAGGTTGCCGTTTAAACTTCCTGAGTTTATCTGAGAAGTTTAAACTTCCTGAGTTTTGTCTGAAACCAAGGGTATGGGTAATGAGGCAGAATTTACTGGTGCAGTTAGTGCCGCCTTATCCACAGTTTTGCTTTCCATGGTGTCAGTGACCCACAGTCAACCACAGTCTGAAAGTATTAAATAGAAAATTCCAGAAATGAACAACTTGTAAATGTAAAATTGCACATGGCTCTGAGTAGCATGACGAAATCTTGTGCCGTCCCGCTCCATCCCACCCTTGAATCATCCCTTTGTCCTGCACATCCAGGGTGTACACGTCACCCACGCTTTGGTCACTCAGTAGCTGTCTGGGTTATCAGACGACTGCAGTGTTACGGCACTTGTGTTCAAGGAACTCCTATTTTGCTTCATTATGTAAACGCGCAAGAGTAGTGATGCATTGTTCTATGTTATTATTAACCATTGTTAATCTCATTAACACTAAATTTACACATTAAACTTTATCATAAGTATATACGTATAGAAAAAAAACACAGTGTATGTAGGGGTCAATACTATGTAGTTTGAGGCATCCCGTGAGAGTCTTAGAATGTACCCCCTACAGATAACGGGGGACTGCTATACAGGCAAGTGTCCACAAACCACACCCCCCAGCACGCAGCTAATAGAACATATGCTTATCGGGACACACGCTCTTGAAAGAGACACCACAATGATAATAACCCGTAATCCAGACTAATCCATGGGTCCTATTTTGATAAGGCATCGTTATCCCATAGTACAGCTTCTAACCGGGATACCGATTATCCACCCACTCACGTGACTTACCTTCTCAAAGTCTCGAAGAGCCTGGGTCTGTACCTGAGGGGGTTTCTCAAATGCTCTCAAGGAATGTGTCTGCATAAAGGGGAGCTTTTCCCCACTTCTCCAGATGGGTGACTGCGCTGGAGGGCCTCGGTCTTTAGTGCCACTAAGGAAAGCTGTTGGTGAAACAGAACAACAACAATGAAAGATTTATCTTAATAATGGCGCTAGGATCATTCCGGCTCGACTGTTCCAGCAGAATTCAGTTTCCACAAAATACAAACTCAACCTAGGCCACACAGAAGCAGTTCACATAAAGCAGCCTGTGGTAAATCATATTAATAGCCATCCCCAGCGAATCAAGCTAGTTTGCGTCCATACAGCTTGGCAGTGGGTTGGTACTCCTGCCATCAAGAGGTGAAGCCTGTTTCCCCAACTCTTGAATCTGGGTTGGCAAAGTGGCTAGCCTGGACTGGCAGAATATGAGAAAATGCCACTGTCTGACTTCCAGAGACTAACTTGGCCTGGCATCTCTGCTCTTGTCTCATTAGCATCCCAAGACAACCACGCTGTGAAGAAGTTGGTCTACCCCACTGGAAAATGAAAAGCTGTTCAGGGAAGGGGAGATGCCCTGGCTGACAGCCGCCTGCCAGACATGTGAGCATGGCTGTGTGAGACCTTCAGCCCCAGTCAAGTCCTCAGAAGATCGCAGCCAGTTGAGTGATCCCAGGCAAGACCAGCAGCAAAAATGACCAGTTTCCCAAAACAGGGTGTGAGAAATAATAAATCATTGTAGTTCTAAGCCAGGTGTGAGCAAACTTTCTCTTAAAGGACCAGACAGTGTTTTAGGCTTGTGGGTCACAGCGTGCCTGTCACAGGTACCCAACTCCACCCTGAAGCACAGAGCAGACGATCTGTCAATGGATGAGTGTGACTGTGTGGTTCTAAATCTTCACTTACAGAAACTGGCTGTTGGCCCATGGGCTGTAGTTTGCCGACTCCTATTTTAAGTCACTAAGTCTGGGGATAGTTTGTCACGTAACAATAGGAAACCAAAAGAGTCTAAAGGAAAAAACCAAGCTACTAGCGAAGTATTTCTACAAATATCTCTACAGAGACCTTTTCAGGTTACTTCTTAGTAATGGTAACAGTTGTAACAACCGACATATCTAAAGGGCATTGCCTGTTACAGAAGAGTTTCACATGAATTATTTCATTGATGAAATGGTTGCAACCAGTGAAATAGCCATAAGTGAGGATTAAAGTCATTTACTGATGAATAAGTAAAGGTTCAGGAAGTTTGCTTGTCCAAGATCACATTGCTAAAAAGTGGCAGAACCAATCCCATATTTTCTCCACCTGTCTTCCTTAGCAGTATGCTACTACTGTGCTATTTTAACAACTAAAGGGATTGCAATGGGTCTGAGAGTGGGGAAAACAGGCAAAGAGGCAGAGACTCAATCATTCCATTACCCAGTGGAAGCATTGCTTTGGGAGAACCTCGAGGAGTCTACACTGTAATTAACCCTATGCTTGCTTTTGAGAAGTAATGTTGTAAAAGAATGAGAAATCAGAGCTTCTGTCAGACAAAGTACGTAGAGGACCTCATGTTGGGGCAGGGCTGAAGTCACTGCCTACCTGAGTTACAGACCCAGGTGGACAACATAGAAAGCTACATACTTTTTGGCTGACAGAAGGAAATAATGACCCTTTATTGTGGAATGATTTTTTAAATAAGAAAGAATGACAGTCATGGCAAAGCATTAAGCTCTATAGACAGTGTCAGGGCAAGTGAGAGCAAAACAAGCACTGGGTAACTTCCTTGCTGAGGAAGAGTTAACTAGACACTTGAGCACAGGAGATCCAAGACAGTAAGAGGCAAAACGCCAACGCATGCTTTTCTTCCTTTCTCTTTCTTTTCTTCTCTTTCTCTCTTTTTCTTTCTTTATCCCCTCCTCTCCTTCCTTCCTTCCTTCCCCCATCCCTCCTTCCCTGCCTGCTTTTCTTTGTTCTGCCAACTTGCCAGAAGGAGCACAAGAAAAAGCACCCAGAAGCTTAGTCAACTTCTTAAAATTCTTTTTTTTTTTTAATGTTCAGAAAAGATGGAAATTCATTTCTGCTAAAAAGAAAGAAAAAATTTGAAGACAGGGTGAAAGCAAACAGGCCCATTATAAGAAAGAAACAAAAATCTATATTCTGTCTACAAGGAAACTAAGAGAGAGAGGAGAAAAATTTCCAGGATTCCAATGTACCAAAGGGATCTCTTTTTTTGTTTGTTTGTTTTCTTCTGAAAATGGCCCCAAAAGAACATAAGAGAACATCTTGGCTAATTCATTGGCGATGTAAGAAAACTGGGAGAAATGAAAGAAATGAATTACTGCTGCAGATAATTGCCTTGAGGAAAGAAAGGCTTTCAAGATCATAGATATAAAGGCAATTTCTGTATTCTGGAATAAAAGAAAGTCTGATGCGGGGCAAAGGGGAGTCAGAAAAACTGGAAAAAGAAAGAAAGAAGAATGAAAAAGGGATTGGAAAGACACTGGTGAATAGAAAGATGAAAATGGTGAGAGTCAGTAGGGTGGTTTTAAAAGGGGCTTCGTTTGTTTGTTTGCTCTTGTTTTTTCCCTAGAAGTATTTAATTTCCCACTGCACCACTGATTTCAAAGAAAAAAACCTGAAATGTAAGATCATATGATTTGCTTTTAAACTGAACACTGTACAATGTCTTTTGACTTTTGCAGAATTAATGTAGTATCCAGTGTGCCGTCAGATAACCGTCTCCTTAACGGTAGTTTCAATAGCCACTAACCTTGCCTGGTACTGTTTGGGGGTTTAGATTGGAACAGAAATTTAAAGCAGGTTTTATTGGTGCATACCACAAATTGATTACGTATATATGGAGACACCCATTTTTCCCTCTTCAATTGTTTTTCATGCAGCTTACCCAACATAATTTTCTGTAGTTGTATACTACTCTATGATAGCAAATAATAATAATAAAATAATTATGATGATGTTGCACCTGTTTTAGTGATATTCTGAATGTTTCTAAGTAAACGCAAAATTTTAAATTAAAAGTAATTAGAGGCTGGGTGCAGTGGTTCACACTTGTAATCCCAGTATGTTGGGAGGCCGAGGTGGGCGGATCACTTGAGGTCAGGAGTTCAAGACCAGCCTGGCCAACATGGCAAAACCCCATCTCTACCAATAATACAAAAATTAGCCAGGTATGGTGGTAGGCACATGTAACCCCAGCTATTCAGGAGACTGAGGCAGGAGAATTGCTTGAACTTGAAAAGTGGAGGTTGCAGTGAGTCGAGATGGCACCACTGCACTCCAGCCTGGGCAACAGAGCAAGACTCCATCTCAAAAAATATAAATAAATAAACAAAGATTAGAAAAAATTATTTCTTCCACAATAGGTGAAATTAAATATGCTACTGGGGGGGGATAATTAGATAAGACAGAATAATGATACATTACAGTTAGATTGCTGGATATGATAGACTAGCGCCTTTGAAGCTTGGATTTGAATCTTGACCATTTGCTAATTGTGGGAATTTAGGCAAATCTCTTAGTTTTGCTGATTTATTACCTCTGCAAAAACAGAGGTAACAACATCTGCTTTCCAGAGCTGTTACATGGATTGAATAAAATAATACGTAAAAGCACCTCACCACGTCTTATATGTAGCAAGCATTTAATCCATTCCCCTCACATTTTCACCCCAGTCCTTCAATTTTTGCCTCAAAATGCAGAAGACTGACATTTAAAATGTTGAGCATAGTAACCCTTGGAATTAGCGAATTTAACACACAATTTCAAATACTAATTTTAAGTGACTCTGAAATCCTTAACTTATTCAAATTAAAAACTTTTTTCCAAATTGTGCACATAAACAATCTGTGCTTCCAGGCTGTTATGAAGAAAGCAAATAACTTAGCAAGGAGGTAAAACCCTCTTTGTGAAAAATAGACGCCCAAAGAATGTTATCTTCCCTTTGGTTTCTCAACTCATGGAGCTCTCTGGCTGATGTCAGTGCAGTGATAATTGTGCTGTTATTATGGATACATTAATAGTTACAATGAGTAAGATACTGAGTGCTAATCCCTTGACAGCCTCTGTGCTAAGACCTTTTCTCAATCTCACCTACGAGATTAACATTATGATTATACTCATTTTATTTACTTATTATTTTATTTCTTTTTAAGTTTTTTGAGACTGAGTCTCACTCTGTCACCCAGGCTGCAGTGCAGTGGCAAAATCTTGGCTCACTGCAACCTCTGCCTCCTGGGTTCAAGTGATTCTCCTGCCTCAGCCTCCTGTGTAGCTGGGATTACAGGTGGGGGCCACCATGCCCAGCTAATTTTTCTATTTTTGGTAGAGACGGGGTTTCACCATGTTGGCCAGGCTGGTCTCAGACTCCTGACCTCAGGTGATCCTCCCACCTCAACCCCACAAAATGCTGGGATTACAGGCATGAGCCACTGAGCCTAGCCTATTATACCCATTTAATGGTGTATTAAGGTAGATATTTCATTTTAGTAACACGATTTATTTTAATCATTGTATAAGTGAGCTTAGCCTTGCAGTTACAGAATCATTAAAAGTATGAAGAGTTCACATAAGTATTTGTTATGATTTGCTGTGCTGTGCTGCCTCTCAGTACATAGAATTGTATCTAGTTTAAAGTTCTCAGTGTGAAATTGCTACAGTAGTATGTGTAAATTCGGAAATTCACGAAAGTTTGAAGATATTGCCATGATGAACTTACAGAGGCCATAATTCAAGAGAACTATGATCATTAGAAAACCAAGAATTGGCCAGGTGCCAATTTCTCCCACACACTTTGGAAAGCTGAAGTGGGTGGATCTCTTGAAGTCAGACATTTGAAACCAGCCTGGGCAACATAGCAAGACCCCCATTTCTGAAAAAGTATTAAACATTAAGCATATGTCTGTAGTCCCAGCTACTCCGGAGGCTTATGTGAAAGGATAGCTTGAGCCCAGGAGTTTGAAGTTGCAGTGAGCTGTGATCACACCACTGCTCTGCATCCATAGTGAGAGAAAGAAAAAAAATGAATAAAGAAAAGAAACAAAGAATTTGACAGGGCAAGACCTACACCATCCTTACCTGCTGTGTGACTTGTCCTGGGTACCATCTCCCCATCATCCTCTGCAAAATAGTCTCTGTGGAGAGAAACACATCATTAATTAATGAGTACCCCACAAGGCCCCCAATCCCAGGGATTGAGGAGAAGACACCTACCTATTTGTCATTCCTATTTATCTCTGCAAGTATTTACTAAGCTTCTATTATGTATCAGGGACAGTGTCAAGTGCTGGGATACAAAGGCAAACACCACAGAAGAGTTCCTATTTTCAATAAGTACATGAGAGCCCGCCATTAAAATAATTTCACAAGCATTGACTACTATTGGAGTAAATGTTATGAAGGAAACTGCAGAAGGAACTTAACTAGCATAGGGACTCAGGGAAACTCAGGGAAAGGAACATTTACACATAGATGGAGAGGATGTCAAGAATGGGAGTGGAAGAGTGTTCCATCATGAGAGAACAGCAAAGGCCCTGAGGCAGAGTGGACTCTGGTCTGCTGGAGGAAGAAGGAAAGCCCATGCTGTAAGCAGGCCACTCAGGGCCTTGCGGTATGGGGTAAGGTCACCGAGTTTAATGTGAAGAGCTATGGGGAATCAGTGAAGGATTTTAAATAAGAAAAGAATGATAATGATCACATTTAGATTTTACATCGGTCATTCCAGCCAGCCGCGTCCTGGCTCTACACAGTGAGACTGTGGAGGGACAAAAATGGATGGTGAGAGTCGATGTCCCAAATAGGAAGTTGTGATAGCTTACCTAAGGGAAATTTTAAGAATTCAAGATCTGTTCAGAAAGAAGAACTGACACAGAAGCCTTGAAAAACAGACCAAGTTTATGAGTGGAAACGTTATTAACACCACGATTCAGTAGCAAGAGGCCTTATCTGTTCAGTACAGAAAATACCACCGTCCCTAGCAGAGAGGGGACAATATCTTAAAATGCAGTCAACAAATACTTGTCAAGCACGGGCTGGGTTTTTAGGCGTTGTTTTAAGCTCCACAAATGTAGCAGTGAGCAAAACAGACAAAAATCCCTGCACTCATGGAACTTTCACACTGTGGGAGACGAATGAATAAATTATATAGCAGCAGCTGGGAAGAAGTCCTATAAAATAAGTAAAGCGGGGAACGTGGGTAGAGGGAGCTGGAGGAAGGAGGAGGTAGAGGGGATTGCGATTTTCAGTAGACAAGGCCGCTCTGAGAAGCCACGAGGCTGTGCATGGGGGTCTCTCGGAAAAGAGTCTTCTAAGCAGAGAACATAAAATGCCAAGGCCCGTGAGAGGGACCATACTGGCCGGGCGCGGTGGCTCAAGCCTGTAATCCCAGCACTTTGGGAGGCCGAGGCGGGTGGATCACGAGGTCAAGAGATCGAGACCATCCTGGTCAACATGGTGAAACCCCGTTTCTACTGAAAATACAAAAAATTAGCTGGGCATGGTGGCGCTTGCCTGTAATCCCAGCTACTCAGGAGGCTGAGGCGGGAGAATTGCCTGAACCCAGGAGGCGGAGGTTGCGGTGAGCCGAGGTCGCGCCATTGCACTCCAGCCTGGGTAACGAGAGTGAAACTCCATCTCAAAAAAAAAAAAAAAAAAGAGGGACCATACTAGTTAGTGACTGGGTGCAGCAAGAGCGTGGTGAGTAGCAGGAGGTGAGGTCAGGGAACCGACCCGAGGACTGGGCAGGGGGTGCAGACTGCTTGAAACCTTTCAGGACATCGAGAGGCATTTAGCCACCAGGGTCTCGTGAATAGAAAAGAAAGACAGACTCATCGACTAACGTTTTAAAGTGGGGCTGGCTACTGTCTCGGAACTGTCTGGGTGATGAGGAAGTCAGAAACAGATGACTGCAATAACCCTACAGAAAGGCGCTTTCAATCGGTAGCTTATTCTTTAAACCCTCAGGTGCTCCCAGGGACTTCTCCTGTTAAAAGCCAGAGGATACTCACAGGGAGGCAGAGGAGGATCTGGCCTTTGCTTGGAAATTGGTGTTTTTTCTTCCCTGCCTCAGGGCTGGATCTTGGCAGAAATCTTAACTTTGTGAATTCCCAGATGGACATGAACATACCAGACAGGGCACACTGGGCTACACATACCACCTGACAATTATTTGGTATCCAAAAGTAGATCACCAGCTTGTGATTCTTCCAGGCCCCCTGCCTCTTTCCCTTCTCCGTCTCCTTAAAAGCTTTCCCCGAGAGTCCACAATGCCAAAGAAGGATGTGCTACTTATGGACTCCCCTCGGTTGAGGTAGAAAAGGAGAAGGACGTCAAAACTGTCAACAAGAAAAATGTCTTAACATTTTTGTGGGGAAAAATTTATACTTAGCTGGGGCTATTCACTGAGCATAGTCCACAGACGAAGGTGGCTGCATCTGCTACCAGGAGCAAGGTCAACCCTCAGGCCAAATCCAGCCCATCCGACATGTTTCATTTAGCCCACAGAAGGTTGACCCGTTTCTAACTGCTTTTGGGAAATGAGTGGGTTTACCAACACCGGGCCTGCCTTCCCACACAGGGGGATAACTTGCCCCCTTTACACAGGACAGCGATGTGTTTTCCAGTTTGCTACAGTCCCTGCCATTCCTTGTCCTTGTCATCCCTCATTCACTTAATTACAATACTTGGCTGGCATGCTGCAGCCCTCTGATGCTGTTACCCCAGTACGGACCACGTGCACACGGAATTTTATTCCTGCTTTATTAAGACACAGTCTTGAGGAACCCATTAGCTTCAACACACAATTAATTAATTTGTGGTGACAAGCTACTAACTGGCTTATATGTCACTTTCATCTCTCTGCTCATTGGTTTTCTCTAACGTTTATAAAAGAAGGACATGCATTCCTAAGGTTCCTCGCAGTAATTATGCAATTCTATTCTAACAGATGCTTAAACATAAAACCTATTTTAATACTGTCCGAGGATCCAGGGCACCTTCCAGACATGATCTCACTCAATCTTCTCTGCTCTGCAAAGTGCACATTATAGGTCAAGAGCAAGCTGCAACATGGCAATCCATATCAGTCCTTCCAGACATCTCACCCTTCCCGTTTCACCCACATCCACTCTGAGCACTCGGCCTGCCCTATATGAATCAATAACTGGAAGGATAGAGAGGTCACTTAGATAGGTACAGAGTTAATAGGCATTCCCGCGGTCTCTCGGGAGATTTTTCAGAAATCACTTTAGCTCTATTAACAGCTCAAGTTCCTCTCTTATTGCCAGAGAGAGGGGCTCACTCAGCTGCTCCGCAGGTTGGAAAGGAAACTGATGCTCCCCAAGGGAAGGGGCTCAGAGTGGAGAAACACAGAGTATAAGTCTAGGGGGGGCTGCAATTTGTGACATTTGATCAACCAAAGTGCAAGGAGAATTGGGGTGTGGTAGAGACAGACTCCAAGCATGGGCACACACACACACCAAGTGGTAATATATGTCGGTACATTCTTCGATATTGCCCAAGTTCAGAAAAAAATTTATATCCTTGTCCTAGTTTTCTCAAATTCAAGTGTCTCTAGTTTTTTGAAATATCAATCCATGAATGACTCATGCTCAGCTAATATGTGGTTCACCAGGCCACTTTTAGCTCTCCTACATTTCCACATATAATCTTTCTCCCACGATGCTTTTACTTAACATTTTGCTTTTTCTGTATAAACGAACTATACTTTTCCTCAACGTCTTACCTTGTCTTTCTCCCCACCTCATCAATCTGCTCATGCCAATACCAGTTCCACTAAAATCACATATATTGATATTCTCATCAAGACATTATTTTGCTTTTGGAAGTGCCAAGCATTTTCCAGGTACAACCTACTCACAAGCTGTCGCACCTGCTTGATCTCTTCATGGTGCATCACTCCTATTTTCTTGATTTGCTGAAAGTAGCTATTAAGATGTTAGAGTGAAATAATACATCAGCATTCAATATCCCATATCACTTGCCTTTTCTATGGTTTTCCAGTGTGATAAAGTTGAGAATCATCAGGAAATAATTGCTTCTCTGAAGGCCATCTACAACTCCCCGATATTCTGACACTCTCAAACCATGCTGGGATGATTCCTTCCAGTAATTTTCTAAGACGGGTAGTTTCATTTACCGCCAGGGTTATCTAAAACACTCCATTTTCCTTCACTTGAAACTAGCCACTGATACAGCTTCTTTCAAGATGCAAGCATTGCATTGGTCCCAGTTGTCTAGTTTCTCACAACATTGCCGGGACGGGTAGACACTTGGGTTTCTTATTCCTCTGTAGTCTGCAGAGAGATATTTTCTACAAGGCAGGTATAGACCTTCCTCCATGAACTGTTATCTCTGGTATTATTTTCTTACACTGTAGCCCGTCTAATTTGCAGACTGAGAGGAGCAACAGATCATGTGAATGAATGATCTCATTCAAAACCAATGACAAGATGGTAATCATCATTACAAGCAGGTTCTATGAGTCTTTGAACAGTATGAGATATTTGTATTCCAGGACCAAAATCACCACTAAAACTGTGCCTAAGGTACTAATGTCTGCCTAGGCTCCATTGCTTTCCTGCCTCCAGTCTGACCTACTAAAATAATTAATCTAAGGTTATTTCTTCCCATATCAGTGTCTAAACTCCCAAAGGAATGGTGATTTTCCGGCCCTCTCTTCAGGCTATTCACATACATTGAATTTGTTCTGAGATCCACACTTCCCTTCTACTTCCTCACTAACCACCACCCCAGCTCAGCATTTCTAAGCCTGGAGACCAGGGCCATCTCTCAGAGGTATTTTCTATCTTTCAAGCATCTTTTTATACAGTTTTCTTTTTATGAACAAAAACTCAGAAGGAGAAAAAACAATCTGCTATAGTAATATCTAGAGAGAAAACCTGGGCCTTTATTGCCATTTTTTGGGTTTATAATTCCATTATATAAACATGTATTGAGCAGGTGCTAGAAACACAAAGGTGAGAAACTGTATACACCCTGTGCTCAAAGCACTCAGAATCTATTGAGGGAAGCAGGCACACGATTCAAAGAGATAATTATTAGAAAAATTACATTTGACAGAGATTTCAGAACGTAAGTGAGACAGCAATTAATTTTGTCCTGATGGGGAGTGGGCTGGGGCAGGGTGGCCGGGGGAGGGGTTCCAGGAAATTTACAGAAAACAGAGAACACTAAATCTAGGTCCTGAAGGATGGGTATAAATACACAAGGAAGCATAGCAAAGACCCAGTGATAGGAAAATGAACAGTGTGTTCAGGGGGCTTTCAGTCTGTTTTCCCCTTCCCAACCGCTCCCCACATCTTCCCACCCGCAGCCTGAGGAGCCCCAAACTGTTTCCCAGGACACCTTCCAACTTCCTTTCTACCTTCCCCTCCTGAAGCTTTCCTCCCCAAGCGCTCACCTCAGGTGGGAGTATGAAGGGAAGCCCAGGGGGAAACTGTTTCCTCGTTTGCACCTCCCTCCTCAAACGCTATCCTTAGGAGCCCCCAGAATGATTTAAAATAATGTCAGCAAGAAGGGACTAACATTTGCACTGCTGTGAAAATACCCACAGAAACAAACTAGAAAAGAACCCGGAGAAGTGAAAAGGCCGGAGGTTTGGAGCGGTGGAAAATATGGTAAGTATCCTCCCCTTCCTTTTTTTACTGATTTTACCAAAAGGCTAATTCTTATGTTTAAAAAGTTCGAAGAATGTATTTTTAATGAATTTACATTGTTCTTCCTGATTAACGACCTTGCTAAAAGATGAACTGTGGGAAGGATCGGCTCGGTGTGGCCTCTCAGACAGCGGGGGCATCTGGCAGGGCAGCAAGGCTGCTGAAGTCGGCTCTTCCTTGGGGTCCCCACAGGGGTAGGCCCGGAACCAAACACATTCTATTCTAATTCCCACATCCTTGGAGCTCATCTAACATGAGTTGCTGGTTTCCGTTTCAAATGAAAGGAATCTTTCTGATGTTCCAAGATTCGTTTTTCCTGTTTTGAATTTACAGCAACTGTGGCAATTACAAAACGGTCCGAATGAGAAGAACTGTGGCCGGTTTTTAATATGCGACGCTCCGGCGCTGACGCTTTATAAACGGTAAGATTTCAGAAATAGTGTCAACTTAAAGACATCTATTCGTAACGATTTCTGGACTGCTGGTGCATAACTCTGCAGTTCCACGGGTTTTACTGCACGGGAATTTTCCTCAATACTAACCTTGTATTAATGAACATACTGTGATCACGGCCAACCCCCACCCACCCACCAACGCTGCCTCTGCAGTTTACTGCGTGCCTGACCCTTTCCAGCCATCGGTTCATTCAGTCCTCAGAATCCTTCGAAGTAGGTACCGTTATCCCTGGTTTTTTTTTTTGTTTTTTTTTTTTTTTTTTGAGACAGAGTTTCACTCTTGTCACCCAGGCTGGAGTGCAATGGCGCGATCTCGGCTCATCGCAACCTCCGCCTCCTGGGTTCAGGCAATTCTCCTGCCCAGGATGGTCTTGATCTCTTGACCTCGTGATCCACCCGCCTCGGCCTCCCAAAGTGCTGGGATTACAGGCTTGAGCCACCGTGCCCGGCCCCGTTATCCCTGTTTTACAGACAGGGAACAAGAGGCCTAGAAGGATGAAGCGATTTGCCCAAGATCACACAGCTAGTTGGCATCAGAACCTGAACGTGAACACTGTATCCATTTGAGAGCAAACTTTGACTCTTCCCAATATGTCCAATTTCCCACACATTTACCGGGAACCTCCTCTGTGCCTGCCTTGACTCCAGGGAAATGGCCCCTAAGAAGCTGGGGTGAAAGGAAGGCAGGGCTGTTTGCTGTGCTGATGAGATGGGATTTTTGTTTCAAACCCTGACACGAATTTGTTTCTTTGACTGTCAACTTACCCCTGATGGGCACAGCTCACACTTGAGTATTTGAGGACTGGTATGACAGATGCCATGTGACCGAGGAATGAAAATCCCGAAAGGGAAGTGGCTAGTATGACTCCTTATACAGGTCCCATCCTGAAAATGAGTCATCCATCATTTTATACTTCTCTATCTCTAAGCCACTTTTTTCAGAATTTTTTTTTTTTTTTTTGAGACGGAGTTTCGCTCCTGTTACCCAGGCTGGAGTGCAATGGCACGATCTCGGCTCTCCGCAGCCTCCACCTCCTGGGTTCAGGCAATTCTCCTGCTTCAGCCTCCTGAGTAGCTGGGATTACAGGCACGCGCCGCCGCGCCCAGCTAATTTTTTGTATTTTTAGTAGAGATGGATTTTCACTATATTGGCCAGGCTGGTCTCGAACTCCTGACCTCAGGCGATCCACCTGCCTCGGCCTCCCAAAGTGCTGGGATTACAGGCTTGAGCCACCGCGCCCGGCCTTTTTTTCAAAATATTTACACCTTTCTCCCACCCCTCCTGTGATAATACTTGGCATTGTCCCTACCCAGCAGAAGAAACGGAAAGGCAGGAAAGGTGGTGGAAACAGACACATTTGAGTGGAAAAGGCATTCGTCAACAAGCTCTGAGATGTCTCAGATGTTTGTTTGTTTTTTTCTTTTTCTAAGGCTGGATATATTTTCTATGTTCCAAATGTTGCCAAATACCCTCCCCCCAATGTGGCACCAGAATTGCAAAAACACATATTCAAATGCAAATAGGGTGAAAGTCCCAGATGCAGAATGTTAAGACTATTATATAATACAGTGAGATTATCACTTTTTATCATCTAAAGACCTATCATTATAATCTCTGCAAGTGAGGATGCTTAATAGGCAAAGCCCCCGGAGCAGAGGGCGTATCAAGGTGACCGTCCTTCTGCATGCCCACTGAGTGTGGGCTGACTTGGCAGTGATACAGACACATGCACTTCATTCCAGTACCGGCTGCAAACACATCCTTCACTCAAAGTCTATTCACTGACACTGACCCTCACTCTGAGAAGCTGTTTTCTGGAGTGCTAAGTCCCCAGTAGCTACAGAGAGCTGCAAAATCATCCTGCGTCCACAACAACTCCTGTACATTTTAGGATCCTTGTTTTGTCTCATTTTGGGTCCTGCACTAAGTCTTCATCCTAAAGAAAATAAGGAAATTGACATTACTTTCTTGATGCTATCCATGAAGGCTCAGAAAAACCTCTTAAAGTAATTGTTTTTCCTCACTTTGCCTTATGAGGCCATCACATACCCAAATATCTAATACCTTTTCCTCTACCTCCCCTGAATCAGCTAAGATATCATTCACAGATGTCATTCTTTCAAAAGAGACATGAAAATAATCCACCTTGGATTCAGTCACATCACCTAGGAGTGGTGTATGTCTCTCCACCCACCTCTGAAACTGACCTTTCGCATCGTACTTTTGGTCCTGGCAATGCACCCTGCAATCCTCATCTTTCATTAGCAACTTCTGTCCACAAGATACTGGGGCATATTGTAGCTGGTTGAATCTTTCTAGAGCCCTAGACTGAATGTCAAGAGACAGGTGATTTTTTTCCCCTTTCCACCACTTTTATATTCAAATAATCTTTCAGTTTCTTTTCTTCACAATGTCTATTTTTAATGATTTTAAAAGAATGACATGCCTCTTATAGAAATATTGGAAAATATAAAAGTGTACAGAAAAAAATAAAAATAATTTTTAAAATGCTGCCACCTAAAGCAACATTGATAAGCATTTTTATCTATTTGCTTTAGTTGTTCTTCGGTTTATTTGCCTGTGTGAATTCTGCAAACAGAAATAATATTGAACATAAGTTTTGCATCTTGCTTTTATTTAATAAACTATGGAAATCAAAGGTTGCGAGGAATATATTTTTTAGAGAAAGAGAAAGGAGCAGAGGAAAGAGGCAGGTGGGAGAAGGAGGACAATTTCTTAACAGCATTATAGATCTGCTGAAGATTAGCAAGAATGTATCTAGAATCTTTCTTCTCAGTATGGTTTTATAACATGCTAAAATAACACTTATAGAATCCTAGAGGATAATAAAACTGGCTGAGGTTACCAAGCTGCAAGACTGTTAAGGCAGTTAGATTCTAAAGCAGCACTGAGAACATGATTCAGAGATCTGACCCTGAGGTCTGGGTTCAGTTTGGAGGTGAATAATGAGAGATGGCCTGGAAGACACGGAGAGTTGAGGAACTGGAATACACGGTGAGGTAAACAACATTCAGAAAGAATGGGGAAGTGGGCTTGACCTGTGGTCAAGAAGTATAATTCAGCATTAAGGATTCTAAGGGTGGAAAATCTGGAAGAAAGATGAGCTACAGAAGATGGCTTTGCTTATAGCATACTGAAGTGAATTCCAGTTAAGGCACGTCAGGTCAAGGAATAACAGTGATATGTGTTCATGCCTAGTGACCCTCTAGAATGTCAGTCCCTAGGTAACTTGCAACCAATGTCTTCTTATCATGGTCGTTGTAGAAAGGGTGTGAAGAAGCAATAACTTCTGACACATAGAAGGCATTGACTGGCCAGGCGCAGTGGCTCACGTCTACAATCCCAGCACTTTGGGAGGCCGAGGTGGGAGGATCACGAGGTCAGGAGTTCGAGACCAGCCTGACCAATATGCTGAAACCCCATCTCTACTAAAAATACAAACATTAGTCAGCATGGTGGTGGGTGCCTGTAATTCCAGCTACTCTGGAGGCTGAGGCAGGAGAATCACTTGAACCTGGGAGGTGGAGGTTGCAGTAGCCAAGGTCACACCGCTGCACTCCAGCCTGGGCAACAGAGGAAGACTCCATTGCAAAAAAAAAAAAAAGCATTGACTGACAAAATTAAATAATTTCTAGCATTTTATATAGTTTAAGAATAAATTTATTGTCCATTTCATAATGTGGTATATTATCATTCATAATGTAGAATAACATGCTATGGAATTACAATATTTTTTAAATCATTACCCTATCCTGAAGCATGTAGACTTCCAATTTTTAACAATTATAAATAATACTTGATTAATATCTATGTACATAAAGCATCTTCTTCTGCAGCATTATTTTTTGAATGATAGATGTTCAGAAGTAGAATAACTATGTCAATATTTCCAGTTCTTGAAAGTACATTGCAAATTACTCAAGGTTATAGTCTCATAAGAAGGATCTTTCATTCAATCATTCAATTTAAATATCTTTTTTAAGATCTGAATTCTTGTCATAAAGGGGGAAACTGAGGTGCACTGGCATAAAGTGGCATAACCTAGATGAACCAATAGCAACATTTTCAATTTTTACCCTTCTCTGGGGTATAATGCTTCACTGTTGCTGTTAATTGCTATTACAATCCTAAAATGTTTCCTGAAATGATAATAAACAGAAAATTTTAACATAAGAAAGTAAGAGGTAGATGTAAATTATATCAAAGCTATGTATACCTATTAGTTTGTCTATTACAAGCAAAGAGAGAAAAGAGAACAGAGGTGCCGTGTTAGGTTAGGGGATTACGGGCAGTACCCTTTATATGCTGCTTTAAACTTAGGTTAATAGGTTTTTATTGCAGGAAGAAATTTGCATTTGTGTCTACCAAATGACAATGTGTAAAATCTGGAATTGAGTTGGTTTAGGTTTTTCCGTATATTACTTGGAGGTTTTCTCTCTATCACTTTCTGGTATTACTTGGAGATTTTCCGGATATTGGCGCCACTGGAGCAGCATTATTGAGGGCAGACCCAGGGAGCCGGTTGTACAGTCGTTACAACTTAATTCACCCTGAGCTAAAATTGTCATGTGTGGGCCTTAACATACCAGTTGTTCCCACCTACACATCTAGCTTTGCCTTTGCTGGGATAACTTTGCTTACCCTTCAGATGGTTAGATTTAGAAGTACCTCCTTTTGGAATTATTTTTAGAACCTAGGTCTGGGTGTTTTCTGGAGCCAGAACACGCTCTGCCAACTCTGTTGTAGCATGTAGCTAGTTGCTTAACTTGATATTTTCCATACTCTAGTTTATCGGAAAAATGAAATGCTTTCATCTGTAAATCTTCAGCATCTAACGTTGTTTCTAGCACTTAGAACTAGGTCATGTATTACGAGCTTTTCAGAGAACATTCCCCAAAAGGTTGATGTGCGTATCTGTTTGGTGGGTGCCTTCTTATTGCAGAATCGATACAGCAGGTTATCAAAGCTTGATGCCATTGTACATTCAGATTGTGTTTATCATTGTTTAAGAAATATGCATCTTGGCCAGGCGTGGTGGCTCATGCCTGTAATCCCAGCACTTTAGGAGGCTGAGGTGGGCGGATCACGAGGTCAAGATGGCCAACACGGTGAAACCCCATCTCTACTAAAAATACAAAAATTAGCTGAGCATGGTGGCAAGCGACTGTAGTCCCAGCTACTCGGGAGGCTGAGACAGGAGAATTGCTTGAACCTGGGAGTCAGAGGTTGCAGTGAACCAAGATGACACCATTGCACGCCAGCCTGGCAACACAGTGAGATGAAAGAAAGAAGAAAGAAAGAGAAGAAAAGGAAAGAAAGAAAGAAAGAGGGAGGGAGGAAGAGAAAAGAAAGGAAGAGAGAGCAAGGAGGGAGGGAGGGGAGGAAGGAAGGAAGGAAGGAAGGAAGGAAGGAAGGAAGGAGTGTAGAAAGGAAGATGCATCTTGTTTTCTCACTACAGGAAAAGCAAAAAAAAAAAAAAAAAAAAAAGCATCTTATTCCTGTTATGATCTAGACTTCTTAAATGCTGGACGGATGATCGTGAATGATCTAAAAACCCTGCTGGAGTGCAGTGGTGTGACCTTGGCTACTGCAACCTCCGCCTCCCAGGTTCAAGTGATTCTCCTGCCTCAGCCTCCAGAGTAGCTGGAATTACAGGCACCCACCACCATGCTGACTAATTTTTGTATTTTTAGTAGAGATGGGGTTTCAGCATATTGGTCAGGCTGGTCTCGAACTCCTGACCTCGTGATCCTCCCACCTCGGCCTCCCAAAGTGCTGGGATTGTAGACGTGAGCCACTGCGCCTGGCCAGTCAATGCTTTCTATGTGTCAGAAGTTATTGCTTCTTCACACCCTTTCTACAACGACCATGATAAGAAGACACTGGTTGCAAGTTACCTCTTCCCTCGCTGGCCTTGGAAAAGCCAAGAATAAAGGACATTTCTGCGGAATGTAACAAGCAGAAAAGGACTGAAGATAATGAGACGGATTAAGGAAAGATGAATCACAGGCTATGGAAGTGCTATGAAAATAAAGCATCATTATTATACAATTTATTATAAATAGTCTGTGACTAATTTAGCACTTTAGCCACAGGGTTCAGAAAAAAGAAATTCGGATCATGCTTGTCTTGCTGGCCACAGAACTCATAAAATGCTCCGAGACAGAGGAAAACAAGTCCTCAACGCATTTGAGTGTTTTAAAATAGAATCACACAGAGCCACCTTGGGTCACTATGACATGTCCTTTATTCTGGACTTTCTTCTAACTTTAAATGCTATTTGAATTTTTGCCAGAGACAACTTGCGGAATGTTCTGAGCCCAGTTTGGAATTTTATTTATAAAATGGGGATAGATTTCAATAGGAGTAGTGTCCTGGGACACCCACTGAATGGATACTCCACCTAGCCTTGAAAATAAGATCCCTCAACCGCAGACAGGCGAGCCTCCCAGGATGGGGAGGGCACCGTGAGGAGAGTCAGCTTATCCTTTCTGAGACAAAAACAACCCCTTCCCAGTCTTTAGGTATTTTAAACATAGTCTTAGCATGTAGCTGAAAGAAATGGGGGTTGGGACAGTCAGGTCCAAACTGATCTAGTATGTGGGAAATAAGCAAGTAGGAGTGAAAGGATTCCCCAGGAATTTCCCAAAATCCAAGTAGAGACCTATTTAAAAGTAGACCAGAGTTGCAGAGGCAGAATTTCCTTCCTAACTTTCAGATAATTAATTGCTAGCAGTGCTGAGTGTTAAATAGGAATTTCAACTACAAAGACATTTCCATAATAGAATCACGAAAACAAGCATTTTCCTAATACCAAGTGTTCTATGCAAAGCACCAGCAGCATAACAAGTAAAGGTATTGGAATTAACTAGGCCTTAATACAACACATACTAGTTGTATGAATGCCAGCAAATCACTTAGCCATGCTAGCCTCAGTGGCCATATCTATAAAACGAGAAAAAAATGCCATCTCTGGTCTAACTATGTCTTTTGTAAACAGGACTCTTTACTAACTCACCATGAATTCAAAGAAAAATAAATGTCCCTGATTCCTCTAGGCTAAACATTTATATAGAGAAAAACAAATTCGAATAAGCCATCAATGGAGATCTGTTAAGTAAAATATAGCTGTGACAAATGGACACCTTGTCTTGCTTGAAAGCTGTACTTCAGAAAAGAAACAAAGCCAGAATTCTTAAATTTTGACACCAGATCATTACTTTTCTTGAATGTTACTTCCATTTTCCATACTTTCACAGATACAGCAGATAAATGCAATTAATGCTTGCATTTTATTAAATCAAATTGCAGGGTGACAGAAAACAAAACAAAACAGACTAATTTGCTTTCCTTTTCTAGCCTTCAGTCTTAAACATTTCTAGTTCACTCTTTTCTTGAGTTTTGTGTTTGGAGAGGTTGTATAAGGTTCACATATGAGTCACCTGACATTTATTCAGCTTTCCCATATGCTAGAAACAAGAACATTTCCACTGAAATGGGGAGGAGGATTAGTAATGACTTTTTCTCAGCATTGAATGGTGTGGTAGGCTAAAATAATGGTCTTATAAGAATGTCCACATTCCTAATCCCTAGATCCTGTGTATATGCCACTTTCCATAGCAAAAGAGGGCTTTGCAGATGTGATTAAAGATTTTGAGATGAGGAGATTATCCTGGATTATGTGGTTGGGTCCAGCGTAATCATAAGAGTCCTAGTAAGAGGGACCCTGGAGGGTCCGAATGAGCGAAGGAGATGTAATGTTAGAAGCAGAGGCCAGAGCATTGCCATTGCTGGAAGGGGCTATGAACCTGGAATGTGGGCAGTCTCTAGAGGCTGGCCAAGGGCAAGGAACAAATTCTTTAGAGCCTCTAGAAGGAAAACAGTCCTGCCGACACCTTGGTTTCAACCTAGAAGACCAACTTTCAAACTTCTGACCTCCAGAACTATCAGGTAATACATTTGTATTGTTTTAAGCCACTAAGTTTGTGGTGAGTTGGCCAGACACAGTGGCTCACACCTGTAATCCCAGCACTTTGGGAGGCCGAGGCGAGTGAATCACTTGATGTCAGGAGTTCGAGACCAGCCTGGCCAATATGCTGAAACCCCATCTCTACTAAAAATACAAAAATTAGCTGAGTCTGGTGGCATGAGCCTGTAATCCCAGCTGCTTGGGAGGCCGAGGTGGGAGAATCCCTTGAACCCAAGAGGCAGAGGTTACAGTGAGTTAAGACTGCACCACTGCACTCCAGTCTGGGAGACAAAGCAAGACGCTGTCTCAAAAAAGAAAAAAAAAGTTTGTGGTGATTTGTTACACCAGCAATAGGAAATTAATGCAAACAGGAATCCTGAAACACTGATAATCTTTAAAGCAGAAGGTGTAGGGGGTGCTGGTCCAGATGTGTGGGTGCTGAAAATTTAGAGCAGTAGAAGCCGCTTGCCTGGTTGACACGGGACCTGCCAGGTAAGAAAACCTCCCCCCATCATCAGGTCCTTCATCAGCTCCGTGAGCTTATGATTTTGATAACCTTCACCCTAGTCATGGAAATAAATTTGAAAGCTGGTGACCAAATCAGCTTTTTGTAAAGGGCAGTCACAGAAAATTTGCCATTCCAGAGCCAACCACGCTCTGTCCAGATGATTTAACCAACGATTTGGCAGCAGTCACGAGCCAGCCCCAGTGGGTGGGGGAACCTTCCCATTGAGGTACAGAGGTGCAGATGATGTGTAGCTAGAAGTACAGCATATCTAACTTTGAGAACTAAAATACCAAGTCCCTTGTCCTTTATGGGTAAATTGAGCAAGTAGCCAGCTTCAGAAACAACTCAGAAACTGAGTCACCTACGAAACTGTACTAAAACAAAGTAAAAGCGTAGATTTTTGGAATTAAACAGTTCCAGGCTATATTGCTTTCTTAGCTGTGTGTGTCACCCTGGGCAAATTATTTAATCTTTCTAGAGCTCCATTTCCTTTTCTTAAAAATGAGTATAACAGCAATTACCTCATAGCATTGTAAGGGTTCGGCGAATTAAGTATTCAAAGAGATTAGCACACAATGAAAGCTTAATAAATGTTGTCAATTATAGTTCATTTTTATTCTTTCAATCCCCTACCCACCGTGTAGAGCAGCCAGTGCATATCTCTGCCTTAGCATCTGTCTGTTCAAATTATAAATAATGAGAATGCAAAGCCTTCAAAGGCAGAGACCCAATCTCATTCATTGCATTCATTGTTTTATTCTTAGCATCTAGCACAGTGTCTGGCCTGTTTGGGGCTCTCAAAAAAAAAGTTGGTTTTTTTTTTGAGACGGAGTCTCGCTCTTTCACCCAGGCTGGAGTGGCGTGGCGTGATCTCAGCTCACTGCCACCTCCACATCTCAGGTTCAAGGGATTCTCCTGCCTCAGCCTCCTGAGTAGCTGGGACTACAGGTGCACACCACCACAACCAGCTAACTTTTGTGTTTTAGTAGAGATGGGGTTTCAGCATTTTGGCCAGGCTGGTCTCAAACTTCTGACCTCAAGTAATCCGCCTGCCTAGGCCTCCCAAAGTGCTGGAACGACAGGTGTGAGCCATTGCCTCGGCCCTCAAATTTTTAATAAGTGTTTATGAACTGATCTGATCTGTGAGTTAGGAAGGATCTGAGATGACAGTCATGATCCATGATTATAGGATTTTTCCAACTGTGAACCATTAGATGGAGAACTAAATTCAGTGAATCGGAGCCAACATTTTATTTTTAAAGAAAAAGAACAGAATAGCAAATATCAGAGTGCAAAACACATAGTAAGGTTACTATTGTTACAAGAAACTTCTGTTTGTTACATACGTTAGTGTACTTGGTTGCAATGTAAATATATTACTCATGGCGGGTAGAGGTTAGCAAAAAAATACGGTGAACATTCTGAATGCTCCGCCTTGCCAGTATTTGTCCTTTTCTGTCTTTTTAATTTCAGCCTTTCTGATACGTATACAGCAGCATGGTGCTGAGGTTCTAATTTGCATTTCCTTGATGGCTAGCGACGTGGAGCACCTTTGCACACATTCCCCCCTTTGGATGCCCTCTTTAGAAACCCCTATTGTAATCACTTTAAAAAAACAATCTGGCAGTATTTACTAAATCTGAACATGCATTTCCTATGACCCAGAAATCATACTTCTACTTACTTACTCAACAGAAATGTGCACATACGTTCACCAAAAAAACCTGTACGGAAACGTGCATAGCAACACTGTTTATAGTAGATCCAAACTGGAAACTGTTTAAAGGCCTATTCAGAATAGAATGGACATCAAAAAAAGATCACTTTGGAGGAAAAAAAATAAAGAAAGAAAAGAAAAAAAAAAGAATAGAATGGACAAATAAATTTGATATATTTTTACATAATAGAAGCCTATTTAAAAGCAAGAATAAAAGAACAACAATGCCATGTAACAGTATAGAACTCCAAAATCATAAGACTGAGTGAAAGAAGCCACATACGAAAGAGTGTATAATTTCATTTACGTAGAGTTCAATCTGGGAAAAATTACTCCACGGTGTTAACGATTATGATAATGGCTGTCCTTGGAGTCATCAGGAGGCCTTCGGGGATGCTGGTAATGTTCCCTTTCTCTACCTGAATGCTCAACAGTATACTCAGTATGTCAAATTAATTGGACTGTTAATATATAATTTGTGATTTTTTTCCAAATCATTTCTGACTTTGTCTGAAATTGTTACATGTAAATATAAAGTTTTTAAAACTTATTAAATAATACCTTTTTCTTCAAGCACGAAAAACACTAACAGAACAAAAAGCCCTGATACACTCACTGGAGTCTCCATCAAGCGGTCATCTAGCCTGAGTAACTCCAGGTCAGCAATCTCTTTACTGCCCAGGCAGCTCACTTGTTCGAAAGCATTTTCTTTACACTGAGTCGTTGCAAGTGGCTCACATCAACCAGTTGTTCTGTCCTCCTAAGAGATTCTACAGTGATCCAATCCCTGTACCACCAGCAGCGCTTCGGAAGCTACATCCTCCACTGGGTCATCCTTTCTCCAGACTCAGGAGTCCCAAGTCCTTCGGGCATCCCTCAAGGCATCCCTCTTGATTGTATTTATTTTATCTAATGATCCACAGAACTAAGCACCATCCTCTAGAGAGGCCCAAGAAGAGCAGAAAGGAGCCAAAAGCAGAATCATCTCTTGTAAATGTAGACAGCATTCTTCTGTCCACACACCCTACGCTGCCACCTGCTTCTTCTCTAACAATCACACCACACCATTGACTGCTGTTGAGCTGAACAATCAGCTAAAAGCACCCAAGTCTTCTGCCTAAACCCCAGATTTGCCTTTTCACCCAGGAGTCAGAGCACTCATTTGGCCCCACCCCAGTTCTCCAAAACTAAATCCTGCAGATGGAAGCGTATCTGTTATAGAGACACCTCTGGAATAGTTTTCCCCAACCTCCTGCCCTAAAAAACAGAAAGGAAGGCTTTGTCTCAATACATGGTTTTATTCTCACCCCTTCTTGAATGGGGCTTCATTGTAAAGTATATTTGGGGGGAAGGACTGGAAGAAAACTCAGTTTCACAGGCCAGGTTCAAAATGTGACCTAAAAGCCAACTGTTGCCTGACCTCAACAAAGCCTGAGAGTGTAGGGTGCCCTGATCTCCTTCCTTCTCCATTCCTCTCCCACGTGAGCTCCAACTGGAGGTTATGGAGATCAGTAGTGCTGGGCTCTGCTCACTCAGTCCTTGGCCTTTGTGTGAGTAGTGAGAGATGAAGCTGAGAAGGAAAACGTGGCAGGGTGAGAATAAATAAACCTGATGTCGTTCAAAGCGTCTGACATCGAACATACCTCTCAAGAAGGCCCACTGGAATCCCTCTCGCCACACGAAAAGGCAGAGAAACATTTCTACAGAAAGTTCCAGGCAGCCTCCCTGGGTATTTTTAACACAGGACTCGGTGGAAGGGGAGATTCGTTAAGCCAGGGAAACCCAGGAAAACAGAACATGTGCAGAGGGACCGAGGGAGGTGGGCTGGGAACCAGGCAGGGCGAGGCGACAGAAAAGGGAAGCTGTCACGGGGCCTGGTGGTGAGGGGCGACCTCTCCCTGAGGGCGCTGGGGGAGGGAAGGAGGAGGACCACCGCCACGTCCCGGGTGCCGCGCGAAGGAGGCAGCCCACCTACCTCGTCCACGCCTGCTCCATTTTCCAGGCTCCTTCCTGGGTCTCCGGGCGCTCCTCACCCGGGAGGGGAAGCAGCCTGGGAAAATGAGAAGCGTTGCCCACGAATCTCCAGCGCAAACAGCAGCCGCTTGTCCCTCCCCAGCTCCTTCCTCCTGCGTCGGCGGCGAAGAGAGAGCTCGGCTGCCTGCGTTTTTGGCAGACGGATTTGACGCGGCCGAACCTGCGGCGAGCGGTGCTCCCGGCACCAGGCAGGGACTGTTCTCGGCGGGAGGCTGGATCGGAGCGCGCACTCTCCGGGCTGAGACGCGCCCGGCTGGCACGAGCCGCTCGGCCCCAGCTGAGCTGTCACCGCGAGCGGAGGCGGGGCTCCCGACAGCGCGTGCTGGGGCAGAAGGGCCCAGGTTGCGCGCCGCCTGCACCGCCCTCGCGTCTCCCGGCCCCTCTGTCGCTGGCTCAGACGAATGATGACGGCAGAGGGCAGGGCGCTTAGAGGACGCCGTACCCAGCCCCGTCCCTCGCGCGTCCCAGCGAAGGGCTTGGAATAAAACCAACCAACTACAGGGAGAATTTGGAGAGAGGGTCTTCCTGTGCGCCGGCATCGCCCCACCCACAGGTAACCCCGGAGCCGGAGATGGGGTCTAGCAAGGTCCAGGGGCAATCCCAGCTGAACGCAGATGTGCACCCGAGGTGGTCGCGGAACGCGATGTTATCCTCCTGGGGATGTGACATGACAGTGTCACCATTCATCTAGGGACAGGACCCTTCTTCGGGCAGGGAGGCATCCCAACGAAACCTTACAGCCTTATTGGCTGCCTGCATCTCAGACGTCTGTCTTACGGTTTTCCACCTCCTGGTTTTTCAGTTTCGCCAGCAACTGGGCTCCACCAATAGCTTCGAGGAAGGAGAAGCTTCCTGATTCCCAGAGCACGAGAGAAGCCTCAGGGCAGTAGTCTTCAGGACCTAGACTCTCCCTTGTGACTGTTTTAAGATCACGGAAAAGGGCTTTTTGGAGATGGCATTGCCTCAGACCCTGTACCATGTACTTACGTGTCAAGGTTTAAACAAGGCAGACATAATATAATTAGAGTGCTTGCTGCCCTGAAGCTCCTTTTTAGCCCTAAAATAAGACCGTTTTATTAAATGACATAATTACTGCTTTATTACCGTTATCACTGACCTTTTTTTTTTAATTTGCAAAAGGCTTTATAGTCCCCACATATGGCAATGTTGATTTCATTGTACTTGTTTCAAAGATGCTAAATTTGACACCCAAAAAGGCCGGAAGTCTCTGCGAAAGTTCTGACACAGGCTGTGTTCTCTACTGGATGGCCCCAAAGATAGGTTGCCTGAATTTCTTTTTTTCTTTTTTTTCTTTCTTTCTTTCTTTCTTTTTTTTGAGACAGAGTTTCGCTCTTGTTACCCAGGCTGGAGTGCAATGGCGCCATCTCGGCTCACCGCAACCTCCGCCTCCTGGGTTCAGGCAATTCTCCTGCCTCAGCCTCCCGAGTAGCTGGGATTACAGGCACGCACCACCGTGCCCAGCTAATTTTTTTGTATTTTTAGTAGAGACGGGGTTTCACCAGGTTGACCAAGATGGTCTTGATCTCTTGACCTCGTGATCCACCTGCCTCGGCCTCCCAAAGTGCTGGGATTACAGGCGTGGTTGCCTGAATTTCTAAAGATACAACCCACAGGACTTCTCCAGAATGAATTTATTCTTTCAGGCTTCCTAGGCATTTCACTCAGGAAGAATCTGGCACGCCTGGGTATCGGTGAGACTGTGGGAGTCTGTGTTCTTGGGGCAACCTGTCATCTTGTCTCTCTGCTCTTAGAAAAGTTCCCCTGCATACCAGTACAAAGCAGTGGTGGGGAAGAGAGGATAACAAAACATTTGAAGGGTTAGCGGAACTGACTAAAAGGCCCCTAATCTAGGCTCCTCCAGCACGTGGTTTATTGGTAGGACCACACTGCTCCCGAGCTCAGAATGTCACCAGGAAAAATTTCAAGGTCCAGTTTGATCTTAGACAAGGCTCACAGGCCACCTATCTTGAAAAGAATATCCTGCTGCCTCTGAGGGGGAAGAAAAAAAGGCAGGGAGAGTCATATTTCCATCCTTCATACCAAAGTTGGGGCTATATTTAGCTTCGTCTCAAATCAAATTATGGGCTACCGAGTTGTGGAGAGGAACTCTATCTACAGACAGCTGTGCGCTGCACTCAAAACACGAGAGCATTAACTAGGCGAGCTGTGGGCTTTCAGAAAAGACTCTACAAAATATGCTCGTGTATTTTTTCAATAACTTTTTTCAAAAGTTTTTAACACATTTATTATAAAAAAAAATTTGAAAAATACAGAAAGGTTTATAGATTACTCAGAATACCCAGGGATATTCAATATTAAAAATGTGTTGCATTTTTTCCACTCTTTAAAAAATGCATCTTTTTTTTTTTTTTGAGACGGAGTTTCGCTCTTGTTACCCAGGCTGGAGCGCAATGGCGGGATCTCAGCTCACCGCAACCTCTGCCTCCTGGGTTCAGGCAATTCTCCTGCCTCAGCCTCCTGAGTAGCTGGGATTACAGGCATGCGCCACCGTGCCCAGCTAATTTTTTGTATTTTTAGTAGAGACGGGGTTTCACCATGTTGACCAGAATGGTCTCGATCTCTTAACCTCATGATCCACCCGTCTCGGCCTCCCAAAGTGCTGGGATTACAGGCTTGAGCCACCCCGCCCGGCCCTAAAAAATGCATCTTTTAATCCAAACACCAACTCTTTCTTACACACACGGGTATATTCTTGAGAAATTTCTTTGTTGCTTTAAAAATGATATTGTCAAAAGCACAATTTTTTGTGTTAGATTTCAGAAGAAAACTATTTACCCATATAACCACTGCTGCAGTACAAATGTTTAAATTTCTCCATATTTCCTTGAGTCATTAACCATATATATTAAATATCTATTTACATAACTATGATTACAGCTTAGATATAAGTTTATATTCTCTGTTTTTGGCTTAGTAAATATTTGTCCATGTTGTTAGGGAAAGTTCATAGTTACTAGCCTAATGATTGTATAATATTTTATTATATTAGTAGAACCATAGATTGCTTAAAATATTCTATTATTGCATAGTTATGCTGTTTCTAATATTTGACTCTTATAAATAATGCTTCAATGAAGAGCTTTCTTCCTTATCATTCTATTCTTTTGAATTGTGCCACGGTTTGAATGTATGTATGCCTCCAAAATCCATACACTGGTACTAAATACCCAGTGTGATAGTAGTAAAGGTGAGCCCTTTTAGGAGGTGATGAGGCATGAGCACTCCACTCTCATGAATGGGATTAGGGCTCTTATGAAAGAGATTGAAGAGATTACTCTGGTCCCTTTTGTCCTCTGTCCCTCCAGCCATGTGAGGACACAGCGTCTGGTCCCTCCAGAGGATGTGGCAACAAGGTACCATCTTGGGAGCAGAGAGCAAGGTCTTCCAGATACTGAATCTGCCAGCACCTTGATCTTGGTTCAGCCTTCAGCACTGTGAGAAATAAATTTTTATTACTTATAAATTATCCAGTCTAAGGTATTTTGTTATAGTGGCAGGAATGAACCAAAGACTATTTTCCTGGGATAAAAGGACGTTCTAATTTTATTATCTTAGCCTCAAAAGCAGTAGAAATTCTCCTCTTAATTATTGTCCTTATTTAATATGTAAATAATTGGATAGTTATATTTTAGATCCAAAGATAAAAATTTTAAAAAGAAAAAAAAGGTATTTTAGATCTCTATCTAGCTGATATATAAATAATGTAACACGATCTCATTTTACTTCACATTTCTTAGCATACTAACTAGTAAGGTCCTATTTCATGTCTTTTCATGCAAACCGTATCTGTAGCAGCTAAATTCTTGTCTCATAAAATTCTTGTGCTGGATCACTGTATTAGTCATCTTTTTGCTGAAACCATGGTGCTTAACAAAGCACTCCCCAATCTCAGCATTATACAACATACATCCATTTCCCCCTCAAGAATCTACAGTTTAGATATGGATTGGTTGGGCATGGGTCTCATTCCAGGACCCACACTAAAGAAGCAATGGTCACCTGCAATTCTCTTCTCATGGCAGAGTGCAGGCGTGCAGGAGAGTTGGCAGAGACTCAACATGTCTGTTGAGGCCTCTGCTCAGAACTGGCACACTCTCCCTTCCGCCATGTTCCATTCACCAAAGTAAGTAACATGGCCAAGTCCAAAGTCATGGGTGCAGAACAGTTCAGTCTGCCCACAGAGTGCAGGAGAGGGGAATAAATATTTGTGGAAAAATAAGGCAATCTATTAGTCACTCTATGTAATGCTTTCTGGCTTTTTGTTAAGCTTTTCTCCTTGTGGATACATGGTAACTTTATTCTTCCTCATCCCATTTTAACTTAGCTATGGCTTTTGAGCAATGAAATGTCACTTGTTTCTGTGGCTGAAATGTGTGAGGAAGTTTCATGTGGTCACTTCTAAGAAGAATGCAGACCTTCAAAAAAATTTTTTTTCTTTTATTGCATTTGAATGCGCACATTTTTAAGAGCCAACACAAAATTGGCCCTTTTCAGTTTCCACTGTCTTGTTGACCCTTGAAGATCAATACATGTAAGATGAAGCTTTCATCAGCCGAGGTCTCTGAGTTAATATGATGGTCAAAACCTTCCTGCCAACCCAACTTGAACATGGGAAATGAGCAAGAAATTCATTTCTGGTAGTAAGTTAGTGAGATTTGGTCATAATTTATTACTGAGGCGTGACCTGGCCTATCCTGACACATTGCTTTTTATTCCCGTTTTGCGACTGAGGATTGTTATGTGTGTATCTGCTCTCAGTTTTCTGAGATTTCTTAGAACTGAAATAATATGGGTAAATGATGTGGATACATAAAAGTATTCATGTTATTCTTTCCTGGTTTGGTCAACTGACTGTGCTTCAGGGAATACCTGAATTGATGATAAGGGACAAAAAGTCAGAAGGTGTCACAGTCTCTACACTCAGCTCCAAATATTCCAGGGATGCTTTTACCTTTCACTCAGTCTTTAATATTCATGTTCCCTTTCTTCTCTCCAACTTGACGGTAAAAAGGATTATTGATGTTGATGTAGATTACTCCATAACTTATAAATCAATAATAAAAATAACTGTGTTTAATATATTTTTGCCAGATCATCCTTTAAAAGCGTGTGTGTACTAACTCCTTTCATCCCTACAACGGTCTTTGGAGGGAGGCTCCAGTTAATTTCTGCTTCACGGATGACTCGTGTGGAGCACAGGGAGGTAAATTATACAGCCTGAATTCACAAAGCAGATAGACGGCAAAGCTGAGATTTGGAACCAATCAGTTTTGTTTCAGAACGGCCTGCCTAACCATTTTGCATCCCACTGCCTTAATTTTGACAAGTAGCATTCGCTGGGCACTTAGGTAGGAGGACAATATGTCTGCAGAATGCGTCACTTCAGCGATCCCTGTGATCACTTGGTTAATCAGAGCATGATGTCTTCTTGATCCATCACAGCTCCACGTCTGCCTCTCTAACCTTGGGTTTAAAAACAGATGTTCTTTCCAGACAAAGAGGCATCATTCTCAGATCAAGGAAATACTGCCTGTATTCGATTAAAGATGACCACAAATTATTTGCGACTTCTCCCATTGAGAGGTGGAATCTAATTCTCCTCCCTTTATTATGGGCTACACTTAGACTAACAGAATACAGCAGAAGAGATGTCTGACTGCCAAGGCTAGGTAAGTTAGAAGCCTTGTAGTTTCCATGTGAGATTCTTGGGACATGTCTTCTAAGGCCTAAGCTGCTGGATAAGTCCAACTA
Source organism: Callithrix jacchus (assembly GCF_049354715.1). Classification (NCBI taxonomy): domain Eukaryota; kingdom Metazoa; phylum Chordata; class Mammalia; order Primates; family Cebidae; genus Callithrix; species Callithrix jacchus. The sequence goes on along the minus strand of NC_133508.1, from coordinate 158,439,504 downwards.
CCATGCCACAGAAAATACGTGCAGAGGCCCTGAGACTACATGACAAGGGGAGGGGCCTCGCTAAGCCCAATAACCAGCAGTTCCCATCAGCGCGCCAGGCATTATGTGTTAAGCAGTCTTCCTTCAGCTGGACACAACCAGCCAACCCTAGCTGTGCCCACTGTGGAGTAAAGGTGCCCTGCTGAGCCATGCTAGACTACTGATTACCAAAATCATGAGATAGAATACAGCGTTTATTGTGCTAACTTTTGGAGTCGTTTACTAAATAACACTAGATAACGGGAACTAAATTTGGCATCTGAAAGGGGACTGCTGCCATAACAGAAGCTGAAAGCAAACAGCGGCGACTTTGGTACCTGGTTGCCACAGAAGCTGGAAAGGCCTCGAGAAAAACGGTGAAGCCTGGAAGGACATCGAGGAGACTGCTGCAGAGGCTGAAGGACAGTGAAGAAAACATCATGGGGTGGCGGGTGAAAAAACGGCCTGTGTTATGAGTCGCAGAAAGTTTATCAAAACCATTCTTTGATAACGTGGGAAAATAGAAAGGCGAGGATCTGGCTAAGGAGATTTTCAGCAGAATTTCAAAAGTACAAAGAGGGTTCTTTTTTGTTTGTTTTTTTTTTTTTTTGAGACGGAGTTTCGCTCTTGTTACCCAGGCTGGAGTGCAATGGCACGATCTCGGCTCACCGCAACCTCCGCCTCCTGGGTTCAGGCAATTCTCCCGCCTCAGCCTCCCGAGTAGCTGGGATTACAGGCACGCGCCACCATGCCCAGCTAATTGTTTGTATTTTTAGTAGAGACGGGGTTTCACCATGTTGACCAGGATGGTCTCGATCTCTTGACCTCGTGATCCACCCGCCTCAGCCTCCCAAAGTGCTGGGATTACAGGCTTGAGCCACCGCGCCCGGCCAGAGGTTTCTTTTAGTCACATTGTGATAAGGTATTGCTAAAAAAATAAAGTTGGGTTAAAAAAAGAGCCATTTGGTTTTTAGGCAGAATTCAGAGGAAATACAAACAGCCAGGACTTGCTGGGTTCAGACGAGATTGGGCACATTGAGGGCAGAATGACCATAGACTTCACTGGGTTCAAACATCAAACTGCTTCTCATCCTCAATCTCTCTAGACAGGAAGAGCTTTCAATGTAAGAAATGGCTTCAAGGCAAAAATAAGGCTATTGAAGATGTGACAGCTAGACCCATGGTTAAGACCTCAAAAAGATTAAGGGGTTGCCTCTTACATCCTTTTAGTTAAACAAAAAGGCCTCTAAATCTTGGGCAATGTACCTCTGCACTGGACAAAAGAGTTTCTAAGAAGTTTAAGGTTCTGTTATCCCATGTCAGACACAGGTAGCCCAAACAAGGTGAAAAACAGCTGGCTTCAGAATGAAATGTGGCTGTGGCTCTTGCCTAGTGGGGTTGGTCATCACTTAGTACATAAGATGCCGTGACATTTTAAAATGAATTAGACCAGCATGGACTGAAAAGGATGAAGAGAATAGAGAATGAAAAGATGCCTTTAGACCCTCAACCTGCCTCAGAGAAGCAGGCTGGGAAAGTGACCTAGCCAAAAACAAGATTACTTCTTAGGAATAAAGAAGAATGACTTGAAGAAGGAAACCAAGAGCCCAGAGGACTGATGGAGACCCAGAGGGAATCATCCTGGGAGCAGGACTGAGCCCTAATCAAGAAACTGGTAACATGTACTTAGCTAGATTTCAAAATTGCTGTGGAGTCCTGACTGCTGTATGCCTCCGTTCTCTGACTCTTTGAATGGGAGTGCCTATCACAGTTATCCCATCTCTGTCCCATTGTTTCTTGGGTGTGAGAGGCCCCAAGACTGTACCCAAGGGGCTGAGGGCAAGGAGCCTCCTCATCGCCCAAAGCTGAGTTAGATGGTGAGAGAGTGGGCTTCTGTGCTGATGCGGTATATGTCAGGAAGCTTGAGGGGGCTCTAGGAGAGGGTGAGCTTATTTCGCTTTCGGTAATACTGTCTGTGGCCAAAGCAAAAGGAATGTGGTAGATTAAAAATGGCTACAATAAGGCCGGGCACGGCGGCTCAAGCCTGTAATCCCAGCACTTGGGAAGCCGAGGCGGGCAGATCACCAGGTCAAGAGATCGAGACCATCCTGGTCAACATGGTGAAACCCTGTCTCTACTAAAAATACAAAAACTAGCTGGGCATGGTGGCACGTGCCTGTAATCCCAGCTACCCGGGAGGCTGAGGCAGGAGAATTGCCTGAACCCAGGAGGCGGAGGTTGCGGTGAGCCAAGATCGCGCCATTGCACTCCAGCCTGGGTAACAAGAGCAAAACTCCGTCTCAAAAAAAAAAAAGATTAACTAATAGGCAGTAAGAGAAGCAGTTTCCCTGGTACAGTAAAACTGGAATTTCACTTGATGAAAAGCTGTTCAATAGAATTTATAAATTCAAATTGTTATTTAGCACAACAGAGGAACCTAATGGGCAGACGTGCAGCTTGGATGGGTGTTCCTGGCTACCCAGGGTGTCCCAGTCACCTGGAGAGAAACTATTACATATACAAGGTCTGCCCTTCGGTGGCCGGAGTGGAGTGAGGCAGGAGAGTTTGGAGGAGGATGTATGGCTCTGAAGACTACACGTAGTAGGCAGAGGGCCAGCTGTCACTCAGAACGACCAAAATCAGGACCAGGAGCAGATTAGAAGAGAAAACAATTCTTATAATAAGCGGAAATATTTGTGGGGTACCGGGGACTTTGCAGGAGACTTCATTTCCTAAGTGAACAGGTGGGAGTTCGCAGGTAGCTGATGCCCATGGGACTTAACTTTATCTCCACAGTTGATAACACTCAAGGACAATTAGGTTAACTTAGTTCATTTAATTCAAGAAACACAGGTAATGTGTTAGGTGTGGCTAAAATCTAGTACAGAAATTCAGTGTTAAAATCTGGTGTGAAAGCCAGGCAGGCATTCATGAAACCATGATACAAACCAGACTGGGTACCGTGCTACAATAAAGGTACACCCCAAGCAGAACATGATTGATTAAATTCCACTGGAGAAGATTTTCTAAGAGGGTAGCATCTGAGTGGAGTACTAGAGTATGCTAGCAATAACATTTTATCACATATTGGGATTGTTAAAGAGTGCTTTTACTTTAAAATTTAAACAATTATTAGCTTGTTTTCATCATTCCACAGTGTATGCATATACCAAAACATTACATTGTACCTCAAAAATACATGCAATTACAATTTGTCAATTAAAAAATAAACTTAAGAATAGTATTGATGAAAACAATTTTATTTTTCACTGTTAGAAGGAAAACTTTCCATGCGCGTGTGTGTGTGTGTGTGTGTGTGTGCATTCAAATCCGTTTCTTTCCATGGTTAGCCTTGTCTGTCAGCTGTAACAAAAACCTCAAACCTCAAGGAAAGAAATTACAAGCAAGCCTTCAGACAGCTGGTGGTAATTTACTCACAGGACCCTGGTCTCCTGTGGGTGAGTGCCTAGGGTCCCATTCGGGAAGAGCAGTGCAGCTCAGCTGAGATTGCTGGCAGGCATCATAACAGAGCACTTAAGATTACTGGCTCTACAGTCAGGGGGATGGGTTCCAATCCTCCTCCTCTGTCAATTTCCAGCCTTGCAATTTTGTACATTGCTTAAACTCTGTGCCTTAGCTTCCTCATTTGTAAAACAAGGTTAATGATAATAGCTACCTGATTGGGCCATTGTAAGAACAAAATGAGCTAATATGTGAGAAGTGTTTAATTCATTGTCTAGCACATTTTAAGCATCCTATAAATCATCGCTATTTTTCATTCATGTTTGTGTATTAGGCAGGGCTCCCATACTGTGTAGAAGTCGTGAATTTTAATTTCAGTTCTGTTCCAAACTGCTCTCTAGGGCTAGGCCAGCGACCCAGATTTTCCATTTCTCATCTTTTCTGATTTATCATGTGAGACCAAAGCTTTGGCAGGGAAGCTGAATAAGTAGATTTCCTCACTTGCTGGCTGGAAGTCTAGGGAGCAGAAAAGGTAGACATTTCCTCCGTCTTGTATCTGACTTGAGGAATGTGTGTGTGTGTGTGTGTGTGTGTGTGTGTGTGTGTGTGTGTGTGTGTTTATTCAGATCCATCCCTCTCTTTTAATGGTTAGCCTTGTCTGTCAGCTGTAACAAAAACCTCAAGCCTCAAGGAGAAATTATGACCAAGCCTTCAGACAGCTGGTGGTAATTTACCCACAAACCCCCCTTATTCTTTCAACACCCACTATTTATGTGTATCTGATGTTGGGAGAGGGGAAATCATGCAAGAAATATGGTATGTAAATTTCTGGAAAGGGGGTTGGAATAGTGAGGGAAGACTTATGTGAATTACATGAATAATTCTCCTTGATTTGAACATAGATATCAGCTCTCCAAAATGGAAGGGACTGATGTTAGGGTCGATAAATACATTTCTGGAACCAGAAACAATACTGTAATAAATTCATAAATAGCTTCCAAGGCATTCATGACAATCACGCCACTGCGAAAATCTGAGTCATTTTCCAGGACAGTGCACGCAGTTCCCGTGCAGGTCAATGATGGAACCTGTGTCAGTCAGTCCAGACTGCTTTAAAAATCCATGATGATAACAACGACTAAATGGAATACATGGTCCTAGTTCAGATCTTGGATTGGATTCTGAATTAGAAAAAAAGATTACTGGCATGTTCAGTGGCTCATGCCTGTAATCTCAACACTTTAGGAGGCCAAGGCAAGAGGATCACGTAAGGCCAGGAGTTTAAAAACAGCCTGTGCAGCATAGCGAGATCTTGTCTCTACAAAAAGAAATTTCTTTTAATTATTTGGGGATGGCGCCGCACACCAGTAGTCCTAGCTACTCTGCAGACAGGTGGGAGGATCACTTGAGTCCAGAACTGAGCCTACAGTGAGCTGTAATTACACCACTGCACTCCAGTTTGGGTGACAGAGAGCAAGACCCTGTCTCCTAAAAAAAAGAAAAAATATTTCTAAGGACAAGACACCATATGTAGCCACGGTCCTTGCCTTTGTTTCTTGTATCATGCCATCTACCACCTGGTCCCTGAGGCTGTATTTAACAGCTTACACTCACACACACATATGAGTGAAAAGTAACATTGATTTTTTTTTTTAACTTTCTGGCTTGAAAAATTTGAAATTTTCAACATATAGAAAAGTTGTAAAAGTAGCACAGTGAAGTCCTATAAATCCTTCACTTCCTTTAGAGATTGACACTTTGCCACATTTGTTTTCTCTCTTACACGCACACACACACACCCAAGCACACAATCATTAATGTTATTTTGATGAACCATTTGAGAGTAAGATGTAGATGTCACCTCTAAATATTTAATGTGTATCTCCTAAGGATATTTGAAATCCTGAAATAACTATATTATGTAAAAGAATATAACACCCTTTTCAGGTCAGCTTTTATTGCTGTTAAGCAGAACACTTTACATAATAATCTAAAGTCTCAGCAGTGAATTGCTTGACTGAAATCAGGAGCTACCCTCTGCTAGATATTTGGCTCATATCTGTACAACCAAAAGTGCTGGTCAAAATACTCCCAGAACAAAGGCAAAATATACAACAAAGACAAACTCCCTCTTCCACACACCAGCCAATTTCTTGGCAGTGTAGAACAGCTGTGTTTTGTCCTTTCTTCCAGCTGGCAAAGATTCAAAAATATCAAGACACAGCCTCAGAAAACTTCACACGATGAGGAAGAAATTTTAATGAGAAAAATCTCACATTGTGTATTCACTCTTGTTTTCATTTTCATTTTAGCATATAAAACGCCAAAATACTGAGCTGTTGAGTACAGTATCAACCCTCTGGCGATCCTGGACAGAAGAAGAGCAAAACTCTACCATCCTTCATCTTTGCAAAGTTCAAGTGGCTTTAAGAATTGATGCCACTGGGGTTAGGTGCTATGGCTCATGCCTGTAATCCCAGCACTATTGGAGGCTGAGGCAGGCAGATCGCTTGAGCCCAGGAGTTTGAGACCAGCCTGGGCAACATAGTGAAACCCATCTCTGCAAAAAATACAGAAAAATTAGCCAGGTGTGGTGGTGCACATCTGTAGTCCCAGCTACCCAGGAGGCGGACGTGGGAAAATGGCTTGAGCCAGGGAGACAGAGGCCAATCTCCAGATCATGCCACTGTACTCCAGCCTGGGTGAAAAAGCCAGCCCATGTCTCAAAAACCAAAACTAAACAATCAGAAAAATAGTTAATGGCATTGGAATTTATATCAGTTTGGTAAAAGAACAAACACATCCAACATTAACCACCACAATTCTTTTCAGCCCAGATAATCTTCAGACGAAAGCTACCCAAGCTGGCCGAAGCTCAGCGCTGGTGGTATACAGAAGAGGATTAGTGCACTCTTTATTTAGTGGCTTCAGTACATTCTCAGGAGATAGAGGGAGGGGGAAAAAATCCAAACCAGAAGGGCCTGGTGCTGATGGACCAGATCGACTGGTTCAAGCTGAGTCCACTGTGAAGCTATTCAGGGCTGGAACTAGGATGAGAGGAGCAAGGCACTCACCTGAGGTTCAAAATGTAAAGGGTCCCAAAAACTCAGTAATCAAGATACATAGTATTTTAATGTAATATTTTAGAAAAAAATGCAAAAAAGTCTACCATGAACAAAATATTAAAACTTTAAATAAAGACAGGGTTTGACCTGCATTTCCATGATTCAGGGAGTGTCTTACTTGATTCGTCCTCGTCCAGGCCCAGCTTGTTCATCCCCAGATGATGTGCAGAAAGCCAAATCCTTAGAGGCATTTCCTCTGGTGCACTCTAGTGCTATGCTCTGCTGACCCTGTTGGCAACAGCCGTCTGTCTGTTATGAACGGTTGGACATCAGGTGGTACTTTTAAGATACCGCAAGGTAAAAGCAACTCTCTGAGCCAAGGCCAGCTCTTCCAACCTCCTTCCAAATAGTATTACGTCTCAAGGGCAAATATGTTTAGGGCATCGTGGAGAGGGTAGAATTGGGGTGGAAAGGGGAGATAATGGGAGAGGGGAAAAAGAACAGGTGACCTCATGAGCTGGCACTAATGTAACTAGAGTGCAGTTTTTCAAGAATCTTGTCTTTTTAAGAAAACCTTGAGCCCTAACTCTCATTTAGAGGCACCTGCTCACTCGCCTCCAAAACCAAATCCGCCTCACCTCTATTCCTCTTTTCACATCGTCTACAGGTGGTTCCGGAAATCGAAGCGGCCATGCTGCTCCCTCCATGCAGCCTGTAGTGAATTCAAGTAGTGTAGGATAATTCAACCTGGGGCCTCCCCACTGGAAATAGCTGCTCAGCCCCAGGTACCAAACCTGATTTCGAGACAATGAAAACCGTCTGCAGGTGCCCCCTGCTGGTGATTGTTGGTACTATCCTAATGACTTGCTCTCACTCATCTTTTTTTTGTTGTTTTTTTGTTTTTGTTTTTGTTTTTGTTTTTTGAGATGGAGTTTCACTCTTGTTACCCAGGCTGGAGTGCAATGGCGCGATCTCGGCTCACCGCAACCTCCGCCTCCTGGCTTCAGGCAATTCTCCTGCCTCAGCCTCCCGAGCAGCTGGGATTACAGGCACACGCCACCGTGCCCAGCTAATTTTTTATATTTTTAGTAGAGACGGAGTTTCACCATGTTGACCAGGAAGGTCTCGATCTCTTGACCTCGTGATCCACCCGCCTTGGCCTCCCAAAGTGCTAGGATTACAGGCGTGAGCCACCGCGCCCGGCCTTCCCTCATGTATTTTGTTTGGTCAACGGTCCAGAAAGTCACAGTCAGAGTCACAGTCGCCAACACTATTCCCTGTGCCCTTATACCTGAGCAGGTTCACTTATTTATGCTACAGTCACCTACACTATTCCCTGTGCCCTTATACCTGAGCAGGTTCACTTATCTATGCTACAGTCGCCAACACTATTCCCTGTGCCCTTATACCTGAGCAGGTTCACTTATCTATGCTACAGTCACCAACACTATTCCCTGTGCCCTTATACCTGAGCAGGTTCACTTATCTATGCTACAGTCACCAACACTATTCCCTGTGCCCTTATACCTGAGCAGGTTCACTTATCTATGCTACAGTCACCAACACTATTCCCTGTGCCCTTATACCTGAGCAGGTTCACTTATCTATGCTACAGTCGCCAACACTATTCCCTGTGCCCTTATACCTGAGCAGGTTCACTTATCTATGCTACAGTCGCCAACACTATTCCCTGTGCCCTTATACCTGAGCAGGTTCACTTATCTATGCTACAGTCGCCAACCCTATTCCCTGTGCCCTTATACCTGAGCAGGTTCACTTATCTATGCTACAGTCACCAACACTATTCCCTGTGCCCTTATACCTGAGCAGGTTCACTTATCTATGCTACAGTCGCCAACACTATTCCCTGTGCCCTTATTCCTGAGCAGGTTCACTTATCTATGCTACAGTCGCCAACACTATTCCCTGTGCCCTTATACCTGAGCAGGTTCACTTATCTATGCTACAGTCGCCAACACTATTCCCTGTGCCCTTATACCTGAGCAGGTTCACTTATCTATGCTACAGTCGCCAACACTATTCCCTGTGCCCTTATACCTGAGCAGGTTCACTTATCTATGCTACAGTCAACAACACTATTCCCTGTGCCCTTATACCTGAGCAGGTTCACTTATCTATGCTACAGTCACCAACACTATTCCCTGTGCCCTTATACCTGAGCAGGTTCACTTATCTATGCTACAGTCACCAACACTATTCCCTATGCCCTTATACCTGAGCAGGTTCACTTATCTATGCTACAGTCAACAACACTATTCCCTGTGCCCTTATACCTGAGCAGGTTCACTTATCTATGCTACAGTCACCAACACTATTCCCTGTGCCCTTATACCTGAGCAGGTTCACTTATCTATGCTACAGTCGCCAACACTATTCCCTGTGCCCTTATTCCTGAGCAGGTTCACTTATCTATGCTACAGTCGCCAACACTATTCCCTGTGCCCTTATACCTGAGCAGGTTCACTTATCTATGCTACAGTCGCCAACACTATTCCCTGTGCCCTTATACCTGAGCAGGTTCACTTATCTATGCTACAGTCGCCAACACTATTCCCTGTACCCTTATACCTGAGCAGGTTCACTTATCTATGCTACAGTCACCAACACTATTCCCTGTGCCCTTATATCTGAGCAGGTTCACTTATTTATGCTACAGTCGCCAACACTATTCCCTGTGCCCTTATACTGAGCAGGTTCACTTATCTATGCTACAGTCGCCAACACTATTCCCTGTGCCCTTATACCTGAGCAGGTTCACTTATCTATGCTACAGTCACCAACACTATTCCCTGTGCCCTTATACCTGAGCAGGTTCACTTATCTATGCTACAGTCGCCAACACTATTCCCTGTGCCCTTATACCTGAGCAGGTTCACTTATCTATGCTACAGTCACCAACACTATTCCCTGTGCCCTTATACCTGAGCAGGTTCACTTATCTATGATACGGTCGCCAACACTATTCCCTGTGCCCTTATACCAGAGCAGGTTCACTTATCTATGCTACAGTCACCAACACTATTCCCTGTGCCCTTATACCTGAGCAGGTTCACTTATCTATGCTACAGTCACCAACACTATTCCCTGTGCCCTTATACCTGAGCAGGTTCACTTATCTATGCTACAGTCAACAACACTATTCCCTGTGCCCTTATACCTGAGCAGGTTCACTTATTTATGCTACAGTCACCAACACTATTCCCTGTGCCCTTATACCTGAGCAGGTTCACTTATCTATGCTACAGTCAACAACACTATTCCCTGTGCCCTTATACCTGAGCAGGTTCACTTATCTATGCTACAGTCGCCAACACTATTCCCTGTGCCCTTATAGCTGAGCAGGTTCACTTATCTATGCTACCGTCGCCAACACTATTCCCTGTGCCCTTATACCTGAGCGGGTTCACTTATTTATGCTACAGTCGCCAAGACTATTCCCTGTGCCCTTATACCTGAGCAGGTTCACTTATTTATGCTACCTGCCAGGCGCCTGCAGGCACATGGCATTTGCATTTTTCTTCTATGGCTTCCTAGTGCCTCGTGGTGGGAATCTGGGGCCTGACTTCATGCCTCTCAAACTATTAATGTGCCTGCCTCACAGGGCCAACCGCTTCTCTAGTCTTGAGTCCCTCGTGTCACTTTTTTAACCTACCCTCAGATAGGACACTGGAGCCACAAATGTGAACCTCAGCCTTTAAAGCAAGAAGACAGCTAAAGTCCCCAGGGCCGGTCACTGCCAGCAATGACAGTGGGGGTTTGAAGGGATGGCTGAGCAAGTGGAGTCTGAGGTTGTTACTGTTCTGAGGATATAGAGGAAAATCTGTAACGAGGCTCACACGGCTTGGCGTAGTCTTCGGCCTCAGCTGTGGTTACACTTCTCTTTTGTGCTTAGTTTGTACTAGCCTTGTTCCAGAAGAAGAAAAAGTGGGAACTAATTCTGCTGCTCCTCTGCTATACAGCAGCTCAGGTGATGAATGCAGACTGTGATAGGCTGTCCTTAAGTTAGTCCCCAATGACCCCTGGTCACCAATTCCCTGTCCTTGAGTCTGGGATGGATCTAGCAGCATTCATTTCTAATGACTACAGTAAGGCAGCAGGGATGGGATGTCACGTCTGAGATTAGGTTATCTTTTAAGAAGCAAAAACAACTGTGGAGCGTCCATGTTGAATACACATGCTCTCTTTCAGATCAGTTGTGCTGGGGGAATTAAGCCACCGTGTTAAAGCAGACCTATAGTTTGGACAGAACTAAAGCCTGCCAAATTCTATGTGCCTGAGCCTGGAAGCGGGTCCTTCAGCCCCTGTCAAGTCTTGAGATGACAGCAGCCCCAGCTGAGGGCTTGACTGCAACCTCATGAGAGAACTTGAGGCAATTCTACCCAGCTAAGCTGCTCCCAGATTTCTGACCCTCCAAAACTGTGAGTACTAAACGCTTAGAGTTTTCAGCCACTGGTGCGATTTGCTATGCAGTAATAGTAATAGACTAATACAGACTTCTGAACCTTTCCTCCATCCAAGGTCATTCCGCGGAGTTAGCAACCTGGCCCTCCCATTCACAAAGAAGCTATTATTCTCTCTACAGTAAAGAAAGACATAGAAGTCAGAGCCGTTTTTTAAGGCTGCACATCAGGAACGTAGATGTAAGGTGAAAATTTGGGAGTGATAAGTAGGACCTTCCCCAGTCTCTAGAATATACCAGCAAAGCATTCTCACTCAAGAATTTGCTTTCAATTACTACCAAGTACGCTTTTTTTCTTTTTGAAGATATGTGCAAACAATGAAAATCTTTCTTGCTGAAATTACAATACAGCTGTACATTTTGGTTGAAATGTTTATTTGGAGATTTCAAAGTCAAGGTTTATATAGCAAAAAAGTATGTTACAGGTTAGACTATCATGGAGAGAAAAAGGATGCTAAAATTGATATCGTTTGTTTGTACACTAGGGTCACTGTCATGTTAACATTTCCTTCACTGCATCTGCTTCCTCTGAGCTAGTGTGGTGGGGTTAGATGTGAGTGTGAATGAGCGTGCATACAGTGGACAGAATCTCCTCCTTCTGTAAATGCATGTGCCTATTATTCCGGGCAGTGAGCCCAGCTTCCTTTAAGTCTTCATTATTTGAATAGTGTCCCAGATTCTCCTTTGAAAGGTGCAGTTCACCTATTTTTATTAACCTTAATATGGAGCTCTCTGATGCTTCCTTGATAGATTCTTGCTGTGCCCAGGTAGACTTCCTTTTGTTTTAAACAGGTCATACATTTCTCTGTGCTGACCTTGAGGTGGTGTGCCATGTAAATTAGGAAGCAGATTCTCACAAGGTTCAATTTGAATCACGCAGCTTGTGATTTTTCAGCAGATGACGTTTTTACACTTGTTACGCTAACTTGGAGACCATACCATGTTTGTCTAAGTCCTACCAAAGGCTTTTGTTTTATAGTCTTCATTTGTTTTGCTTTGGTTTACTTTTTAATAAAAAGAAAACCTAGAAAAAACATTTTAAAACATACAAGATGCACAAAAATAATTACTCTACTATACACGAAACAGAAAATCAACACCCACCAATTAAACACAATCTCTACCATTTCTTAACTGTGTGATCTTGTCAGATTACTTAACCTCTCCGTAAAACTGCGGTTCATGATAGCATCTTTCTCACAGAATTGTACTGAGAATTAAATAACATTATGCTTATAAAATGTTTAAGATAGGGCCTAGCATTTGTCATTTACTTGATAAATATTAATCATGTAGTTATATATGTAGTTATGGTGATAATGATCATGTTGCTGCCATGAGATGTCAGGTTTCATCATATAAAACCTGTATAGAGTTCTGTTTGGAACTGCTGTGAGACCTAGTATGAATCACCTATACTTAGGAGGCTGCAATAAAATAAAGTAAAAGAACAGGCAATTTCATAAATAGGTTGAAGAATCCTAGGGCAACAGTCCCCAACCTTTTTGGTACCAGAGACCAGTTTCAAGGGAGACAACTTTTCCATGGACAGGGTGGGAGATGGATTTGGAATGATCATCAGGTATTAGATTCTCATAAGGTGCAGGCAGCCTAGATCCTTCATATGCTCATTTCACAATAGGGTTCGCATTCCTGTGAGAATCCAATGCTGCTGCTCATCTGCAGATGGGCAGGAGGGGGAGCTCAGGGGTACTGTTCCTCGCTGGCCTGCCACTCACCTCCTGCTGTGCAGCCCGGGTCCTAACAGGCCATGGGCCGGAGGCTGGGGACCCCTGGCCTTGAGGAATAAATACCACCACCATATCTGCTACCCTCTCCACCGTGCACACTACCCATTTGGTTGCCATATACAACCCTGTGTGAAGATTTTTATTTTATTTTTTTTTTTTTGAGACGGAGTTTCGCTCTTGTTACCCAGGCTGGAGTGCAATGGCGCGATCTCGGCTCACCGCAACCTCCACCTCCTGGGCTCAGGCAATTCTCCTGCCTCAGCCTCCTGAGTAGCTGGGATTACAGGCACGTGCCACCATGCCCAGCTAATTTTTTGTATCTTTAGTAGAGACGGGGTTTCACCATGTTGACCAGGATGGTCTCGATCTCTTGACCTCGTGATCCACCCTCCTCGGCCTCCTAAAGTGCTGGGATTACAGGCGTGAGCCACCGCGCCAGGCCATTGTGAAGATATTTTTAATATTATCCAGGGTTCTTTTCATTTGAGTGACCTCTAACTCTGTCCCACCATCTAACTCCCACCCCCATAATGAGTGGGGAGAAAATCTCCACTAGGGTGAAACAAAAAACCTCAAACAGAGGCTTCAAACACAGCTTCATAGAAAGACCCCAAAATGAAGATGTCTCTCTTTATCCCTCAGTTACCTTATTTGTTGGTTTTGTTTTCAGGATCTGCAGGGTACCAAGTTATGTGCTAGAAGCCCCAGGTCTTCTCTTCTTACAGCCCCGCTGCGACCGCCATGATGTAAATCACCATGATCTCCTGTTGGTGCTATTTACCGAACAGCCCACAAAGCAGCTCCCTTCCTTCCACTCTTGGCCTCTTAAGGACACTTCTCCAATAGCAAAGTGACTTTTTAACATTTTTCAGATCATATGCTTTAAACCTTCACTGGCTTCCCAATGTCCCTAGAATAACACCCACTTCTTACCATGGCCTATGAGGTCTCAGGTGACCTGGCTCAGGTTCACCTCTGCCCCCTCTCTTACTTATGATGCCCCAGCTGCACTGTTCATTCTGTTCCTCAAATACAAAGCTTATTTATACCTGAAGGGTTTTGCAGTTCTTTTTTTTTTTGAGACGGAGTTTCGCTCTTGTTCCCCAGGCTGGAGTGCAATGGCGCGATCTCGGCTCACCGCAACCTCCGCCTCCTGGGTTCAGGCAATTCTCCTGCCTCAGCCTCCCGAGTAGCTGGGACTACAGGCACACGCCACCATGCCCAGCTAATTTTTGCATTTTTAGTAGAGATGGGGTTTCACCATGTTGACCAGGATGGTCTCGATCTGTTGACCTCGTGATCCACCCGCCTCGGGTTTTAGTTCTTTCACCTCCTGCTTCAACACCTCTCTAACAAAGTTTATTTTTTAATAAACTGTATTAGTATCAGAAATCACTTTATATGTATACGTATTTATTTGTTTTCTGTCTACATCCTCACCAGACCTACTGCAACTTCATTAAACTTAAACTTGAGAGAGTAGAGCCTTTATCCAATAATCTTGTTCCTCATTTTATTCTGGCACCTAGTATTGTGCCTCACACTCCATATATACCTTTTGGAAAGATCAGTGAACAGACTCCAGCTATGCTGTTTTTTAAAAATAGTTTTTACTGGAAGAGGAGACCTACAGAATCAAAGGAACAGTTGAAGACTCAAAAGGACAGGCTCAAAAGCGGCAGGAATAGGGAGGGGCGGGAATAGCGGAAGCAATAAGGTTCTAGGTAGCAAGAAGGGGCCGACTGGTTCTGGCCGCTTTTTCCTACTCTGACGTTGCTGCACTGATGATGAAGTCTCATAAAATCAGATCATCCTCGTGTGGGTCTCAAGGTCATCGTTAGGTCTGGTTACCTTAACCAAACTTCCCACCAAGACTACAACCCTAGCAAAAAAGGCAATTCTCCCCCCCCCCCACCCTGCCAAAAAAAGGAGGGTTGTTGTCCAAAGAAGGAAGGCATGGATACACCCAGAGCCAAAAAACCAAACCGAGTCTGCAGCAATGTCTGACTTGATACTTTGTCTTCTAGAAGGCAACTTCTCTTTCTTTCTTTTTTTTTTTGCCTGGCCGGGAGCTTTAATTTTTCCTTCTGGTTAATAACATTATGGGGCTGAGGGAGGCGCTCAGATTTCCTTGCCCTCCTCACAGCCACAACCCCCCAGGCGGCGCAGTGCGGGGGTGGGTGTAAAGCAAGACTCAGGCCAAGCCTGACTCTGAAGCTGTTTGTCACCAGCTCTTTAGTCTAAACTTCAAATCTTCAACCCGCTGTTCTCCAACCCAACACATTCCACAATCGCAGGGACTGGGCGATGAGATACCGGGAAACCCCATGAAAAGAGACGCATCATAAAGCAGGAAATCATTTAAAATGTTCCCCCCACCCTTTTTTTTGAAACAGTCTTGCTCCGTGCGCCAGGCTGAAGTGCAGTGGTGCGATCTCGGCTCTCTGCAACCTCCGCCTGCTGGGTTCCAGCAATTCTCCAACCTTAGCCTCCTGGGTAGCTGGGATTACAGGTGCGAGTCACCACGCCTGGCTACGTTTTGTATTTTTTTTGTAGAGACGGGTTTTCGCCATGTTGGCCAGGCTGGTTTCCAACTCCTGGTGCCAGGTGATTCGCCCACCTCGGCCTCCCAGAGTGCTGGGATTACAGGCGCGAGCCACTGCGCGCAGCCCCCAATATATATATATATATATATATATATATATATATATATTTTTTTTTTTTTTTTTTTTTTTTGAGACAGAGTTTCGCTCTTGTTACCCAGGCTGGAGCGCAATGGTGCAATCTCGGCTCACCGCAACCTCCGCCTCCTGGGTTCAGGCAATTCTCCTGCCTCAGCCTCCCGAGTAGCTGGGATTACAGGCGCGCGCCACCATGCCCAGCTAATTTTTTGTATTTTTAGTAGAGACGGTGTTTCACCATGTTGACCTGGATGGTCTCAATCTCTTGACCTTGTGATCCACCCGTCTCGGCCTCCCAAAGTGCTGGGATTACAGGCGTGAGCCACCGCGCCCGGCCCGGCCCCCAATATTTTTTAAGCTCAAATGATCCCACGTCCCCTTGGCTGTGATAAACTAGATAACCAAAAGAAGCCTGGCCACAGTCCAGGTGGAAGGGGGCTGTCCCGCGGTGCGTTCCCATCAAAATCCGCTCCCGGGGCAGGACTCACACTGCTCGCAACACCAGGGGTCAGCCGTCTTCTCCGGCCACCCCGTGAGGGGCAGAAGGCCCTGTTCTGGGCTCCCGGCTTCAATCCCAGGATCAGCCAGGTCTGGAACCAGAGAGGCGGCTCACACGGGTCTGCCCTGGAAGGAGAGGGCGAGCCGCAGGAGTTCCTGGCCCAGCTCTTGCTGCCTCCCTCCGGGGCCGAGGTCGCCGACAGCTCCGGGAAAGTGAAGCAGACGCGCCGGGCCTCGATGTGTCTGCGGTGGGTGGCATGCTTGCACTGGCGCCGCGCGGCCCCCCGAGCACCAGCAGGGAGCGGCGGGGCAGGGGGACGGCCACCTCCACCTCCTGGCACGGCACGGAGCGGCTGGGCGCTCTCACGCTGTCGACCCGGCCTCGGGGGCGGAGCAGAGGAGCAGCTCCCGGGTGCCTCCCGACACGTGGACAGCACGGTGGGCACAGGAGGTTGAGGCTGACCCGCCGCTCCCCCCCCACAGCCACGCGTCGTCCAGGTGCGGGTCGATGGCCGGGCCGAGCTCGGGGCGTAGTGCAGGTTGCACTGCTCGCCGGGCCAGAAGCCCCCAGCCCCGGGGTAGAGGCCCACCCTCCGCACCACCTCCCGGCTGAAGCTGGGGAGGCCGCAGAAGCCCTCGGTCTTTAGCGTCTGTTTCCGAAAGTTGACTTTGGGGCCATAGTCCTGCTTCCTCCGTGCAGACCGGGAGAGCTTCCAGGGGTCACAGTCCATGGGCCTCACCAACTGGGCTTCTTCCTCCCGAGTCATCAGCATCACTCCTGGGAAGGGGAAGGCCCAGCCCTCAAAGTCAGACTCCTCTGAGCCCGCGGCCAGCCGGTGTCAGAGCAGGACCTGAAACGGTGCGTTTTCGCTGCGGGCAGGTGCCGGGCGGGTCTCCGCCGCTCGCAGATAAGACAGGTCCGGATGCCCTTGCAACCGCATTCCCGGACCTCAGGGACCTCGGCTGCAGCCGCCGCCGCCACGGCTCCCCGGCTTTACTTTATTTTATTTTATTTTTTGTGGAGTTTCGCTCTTGTTGCCCAGGCTGGAGTGCAATGGCGCAACCTCCGCTCACTGCAACCTTCAACTCCCGGGTTCAAGCGATTCTCCTGCCTCAGCCTCCCAAGTAGCTGGGATTACAGGTGCCCACCACTCGGCTTAGCTAATTTTTTGTATTTTGAGTAGAGATGAGGTTTCACCATGTTGGCCAGGCTGGTCTTGAACTCCTGACCTCAGGTGATCCGCCCACCTCGGCCTCCCAAAGTGCTGGGATTACAGGCGTGAGCCACCGCCCCTGGCCAACATCTACTTTCGTGCAGCACTCACTGATGTTTGTTTAAGAGATATAAACAGATTTCAGTATTAAGTCAAAAGAAGAATACATCTGTTCAAAATTATACAATATACTAAAAATATATGCTTAAAATGTCTCTGTCCCATGATTCAGAAGACATTAGAGGTCAGGAGACAGTTCTATAAGACATGTCCTCTTGGATATCCCAAACTAACTTAATTCTCTTATGTCCCCGACACCCGCTTCTCGTACCATATTATCTATCTCAGTTAATGAAATTACTATTCACTCTCTGACCTTACTGGCCGGGCGCGGTGGCTCACGCCTGTAATCCCAGCACGTCGTTGGGAGGCCGAGGCAGGTGGATCACGAGGTCAAGAGATCGAGACCATCCTGGTCAACATGGTGAAACCCCGTCTCTACTAAAAATACAAAAAACAAAAAATTAGCTGGGCACGGTGGCGCGTGCCTGTAATCCCAGCTACTCAGGAGGCTGAGGCAGGAGAATTGCCGGAACCCAGGAGGCGGAGATTTCGGTGAGGTGAGATTGTGCCATTGCACTCCAGCCTGGGTAACAAGAGCGAAACTCCATCTCAAAAAAATAAAAAAATAAAAGCCAACCACCTCTGTGTCTTAGTTGAAATGACAGAACTCAAAAGTTTCTCAGAATGATTTATAAATGCAACCCTTTTTAGAATACAGAGGTTATTCGACCCTGCTGTATATGGGAAAAGAACATGGATGCCAAGACCTCAGTGTGAAACAGTCTAATTTAATTGGTCTGGAGTGAAGCCTTTACATCAGCTTTCTAAAGACCTCCTCCAGATAATTCTAATATGTAGTCAGGGTTGAAAACTCCTAATTTATAATATGGCTAGAAAGACACTTCTACTTCCAGACAGCATGCAGTTCTAGGGTTCGTATTCACTCCCCTTCACCCCGACATAAATTACTAAAAAATATGACAAGGTATATAAAATAATGATTTTCAGGCACCAAACATCAGACAACATAGGAAAGTTCTCAAAGAGAAGACAGAAATAAGCAAAGTAAGCCATACAACCGTCCTACTTAACTGCCTAGGAGCTCACAGGTGGTAACAGTAGAGAGGAAATCCCGGCAGAGCCTCGTGGTCTCCCTGAATTGAAGAGATCATGCTGGGATTTGAGAAGGCCAAGGCAGCCAGAGGTCATGGGGAAGACTACCTGAAAGGAGAGAAAATTCCGGAGATCTGTGGAGGGTCTCCCTCAATATTAACTGAGTACTGATCAGTACATTTGTATCAGGGAGCTATCAAAGCTGGGGTAAGAATCACACAAGGGAATCAGATTGGACAATCCTCTTGGCTCACACAAGGCTGGAAATAGTTTGTTTCATCATCTACTAAATTGGGAAAAGCCTCATACATAACAGGATATTGGGTAGAGTAACACCCAAGTAATGAGGAAAATTAATCATCTTTTTTTTTTTTTTTTTTTTTTTTTGAGACGGAGTTTCGCTCTTGTTACCCAGGCTGGAGTGCAATGGCGCAATCTCGGCTCACCGCAACCTCCGCCCCCTGGGTTCAGGCAATTCTCCTGCCTCAGCCTCCTGAGTAGCTGGGATTACAGGCATGCGCCACCGTGCCCAGCTAATTTTTTGTAATTTTTAGTAGAGACGGGGTTTCACCATGTTGACCAGGATGGTCTCGATCTGTTGACCTCGTGATCCACCCGCCTCGGCCTCCCAAAGTAATTAATCATCTTTAAAAAGCTGCTTGGGTTCCCCATAATGAAGCTTAAAAACTAACTTAACTGTCACCTAGAATAAAGTTCAATAATATTTACAGGAATACAAAACTAACACCCAATATGTAAAATGTTCAGTGTGTGGCATCAAATCAAAAATATTAGCAGGTGTGCAAAGAAGCAGGAAACAGCACTCAAAATGAAGAGAAAAATCAATCACTAGAAACATACTCAGAACAAAACAAATGTTTGAATTGTATTATAGTATTTCAAATGTTAAGAAAGTGGAACAAAGATTATCAAATGAACTTAAATATTATTACATGGGCCAGGCACAGTGGCTCATTCCTGTAATCCCAGCACTTCCAGAGTCCGAGGCAGGCAGATCACCTGAGGTCAGGAGTTCGAGATCAGCCTGGCCAACGTGATGAAACCCCATCTCAGTTAAGAATACAAAGATTAGCTGGGCATGGTGGTGGGTGCCTGTAATCCCAGCTACTCAGGAGTCTGAGACAGAGAAGAATTGCTTGTACCCAGGAGGCAGAGATTGCAGGTTGCAGTGAGCCAACATCACTCCATTTCACTCTACTCTGGGTGATAAGACTGAAACTCCGTCTCAAAAAAATAAAATAAAAATTAATGCATGAAAGTTACAAACTTCTAGAGATGAAAAAGACAATATCTGAGATGAAGAATACACTAGATGGAATGAACACATTAGACAATGTAGGGAAAAAAGTTAGTGAACTTAAAGACATAGCAATGAAAATGATCCAAAAAAACACAAAGAGAAGGAAGACAAAAAGTGAACAGAGCGTCAGTGATCAACGGGAACAATTTACATGATCTAATATATATATATATATATATATATGTAATTGAAGTCCCCACAGTGAAGGACTTATAAGGGGCAACACAAATTTTTGAAAAAATAATGGCTGAAAATTGTACAACTGTGATGAAAACTGTAAACACACAGACCCAGTAGCTTAACAAACCCAAAGCACCAGCAACATGAAAATAATCACCCAGGGACATTTCAATCAAATCGCTTCAGATCGGTGATAAACAGAAAATGTCTAAGTATTCAGGAGAAAAAACCCATTACATGGAGAGGAACGCGGACAGGAATGAGAGCAGAACTTGAAAATTAAAAGATAACAGAGCAATATCTTAAAGAACTAAAGGAAAAAATAGAGCAGTCACCTGGAATTCTGTAACCAGCAGAGCAGGTTTCTTGTGCGTACAAGCCGTGTAGTCACACAGGGCTTTGCACTCCAAGGACTGTGCTTACTTTAATGCTCTGTGGTAGATTACTTGAAATTCTTAATAATGTTTGAATGGAGGGTTCTACATTTTCGTCTTGCATTGAGCCCCACAAAGTATGTAGTCAGTCCCGATAACCAGCAAGAATACCTTTCAAACGTGAAGGTGAAATAAAGACTTTTTCACATACAAAAGCTGAAAGGATTTTCCCACCAGCAAATCTGCACAAGAATAAGAAAAATTAAAGAAATTCTTTCAGGCGGAAGAAGAATGCTACCGGATGAAAATGGAGAACTAAACAAACGGATGAAGAATCCTGGAAATGGTAACTATGTCAGTAAATACGAAACCTTAAAAATAATTTTTACATCACTACTCAGTAAGGAAATGCAAATCAAAACCACAATGACATTTCACTTTATTAAAAAACAGAAAATAACAGTGTTCATGAAGATACGGGGAGACTGAAAGCTTGTACACCATTGCTGGGAATGTAAAATGGCGCAGCTGCTGTGGAGAACAGTATGGTAGTTTCTAAGAAAATTAAATATAGAATTACCACATATGTAGCAATCCCTCTTCTGAGTATATACCCAAAAGAATGAAAAGCAGGGACACAAACAGACGTTTGTACATCCATATCTGTTGCAGCAATATTCACAGGGGCAAAAAGTGGAAATGACTGACATTTCCATCAACAGATGAATGGATTAATAACATTTGTATAAACCTACAACGGAATATTATTTGGTCTTTTAAAAGGTACATAATTATATGCCTGGGCAACAAAGTGAGACCCCATCTCTACAAAAAAATACCAAAAAAAAATTGCCCGTAATTCCAGCTATTTGGGAGACCGAGGTGGAACCCAGGAGGTCAGTTGAACTCAGGAGGTCAAAGCTTCAGTGAGTCATGATTGTGCCACTGCCCTCCAGCCTGGGTGATAGAGTAAGACTGTGTCTCACACACAAAAGAGTAGGTAATTACAACACGTGCTTCAACACGGATGAGCCTAAAAGAGATGATGCCAAGTGAGATAAGCTGAACACAAAAGGACAAATACATGATTCCACTTATATGAAGTGGTTAAGAGTAGTCAAATTCACGAGACAGAAAGTAGAGTCCTGGTTACCAGAAGGTGGGGGAGGGAGAATGGGTGGCTATTATTTAATGGATACAGAGTTTCAGTTTGGGAAGAAGAGAACATTCTGGAGATGGATGGTGGTACTTGTGGCATTATAATATGAATGTGCTCAATGCAACTTCTGAACTGTACACTTCAAATGGTTAAACGGGTAAATCTGTGGGGGAAGAAGTTTACTTAGTTCTGTTTACTCATTTATGCAGTGATGGTCTCAGTATTAGGCCATAGGCATGTAACCTTACGTTTAAAATTCATTTTTCATTTTGAAAGGGTTGGGTCTTTGTCTCTTCTTTCTACCTTATTTATTCATTTAACAGTGGCGCCTCTGAGATCTATCTTACTGTTTTAAATACTTAACTCTGACAAAATAGCTGACACATAAAAATTGTATTCCCTTACTTTTCTCTAAGGTCATATTAGTATAACTACAATTGGCTCTTTAGAATTTAGATATCATCATAATAAGCTGGAGACTTCATCACAGAATGATATGTGTAAGAATGTTATAGCGTTAAAAAAGGCACAGATATTTTTAAAAAGACAAATTTCAAGACACTTTCCATCTACTTTTATAAGAAAGTCCACTTGAGTATACTGCTTCTTCCTTTCAGATTAATGAAAATCTTAGGATTTATAGAACACAGTGAGCACTGGTGATGTGGCCCGTGGTAGCTGAATTAGATTGAGCCTAAAGGAAGTCTTCACACATTAGCAAAGGGGCCAATAGAAGAAAGGCCAGGAAGCCACCTGAAACTCATGTCCATTAAAGGCCAAATGAAGTTTATTTAATTGTTCCCTTAGAAAGATACTATCCCATTGCTTAGCCCTCAAAGTGCGCATACTGCTACTTTCCTTCTTTATACCACCAGTTCTGGGAGCAAACCTTCTGGAAGAATGGAATTATAGACTGTAAGCACAAGACTGTGAGTACAGCAGAGGGGCTCTGGTGCTCTAGTTGTTTGTGTCTAAATACTGTCAAATGTCCCTTGTGATGCACAATTGCCCTTAATGGAGAACCACTAACCAAAATAAATAAAATAACACGTTATGTTCATGCATCAGAAGACCCAATATTGTTAAGATATCAATTCTCTGTAAGTTGATCTACAGACTCAATGCAGTTTCAATCAAATATCCCACTGACATTTTGTCTACATTTACAAGAGAATTCTGAAATGTACATGGAAATGCCAAGAACCTAGCACAATGAAAACAATTTTGATTGAGAAGAACGAAGTCGAAGAATTTGACTACATGATTTCAAGACATGTAAAGCTACTGTAACCGAGTCAGTATGGCATTGGTCTAAAGATAGATAAGGGAGGCTGAGGCGGGGGAATTGCTTGGACCCAGGAGGCGAAGGTTGCAGTGAGCCAAGATTGCGCCACTGCACTCCAGCCTGGGAGGCAGAGTTAGACTTTGTCTCAAAAAAAGATGAAGAAAAGAAAAAGGTAGTTAAATAAATCAGTAACAAAAGAGAAACCCAGATACACACAATTACATATATGGTCAATTGCTTTCAACGAAGGTGCTAAGGCAATTAAATGGAGAAGGACAGTGCTCGTAACAGTGTTAGAACAACTGTACATTGACGAGCCAAAAAAAAAAAAAAAAGAACCTTGATATACAAAAGTTAACTCAAAATGGATCACAGGCTTAAATGTCAAAATGTGAAACTATAAAACTTCTAGAAAAAAACAGAATATTTTTGTAATCTGGATTAGGCAATGATTTCTTAAATATGACATTAAAAGCAAAACCATGAAAGAAAAAATTGACAATGTTTATTTACTGTCGCCAAATTTTAAAATGTCTTGTCTTCAAAAGACAGTGTTACTAAAATGGAAAGACAATCTGCACAGTGGAAGAAAATATTTGCAAAGAACATATACAATAAAACTTGTATTTAGAATATGAAACAAACCCAGTGAACTCAGTGAAACCCTAGCAACTCAATGAAAAATGGGCAAGATTTCAACAAACACTTTACCAAAAATATGTAGATAATAATCAAGCACATGAAAAAAAGCTCAATATCACTAATCATTAGGGAAATTTAAATCAAAAAACCATAACGAGATACCATGTCACACCCACTAAAATTGCCTATAATAAATAAGATGTACAGTAACAATATTGGGAAGGCTGTGGAGAAATGAGAACCCTCATACATTGCTAGTGGGAATGTAAAAGGTACAACCCCTTTGGAAAACAATTTGGCAGTTTCTTTAAAAGCATGCCTAGTGTTATATACCCTGAGAAATGTGCCCAAGATAAATCAAAGACATGTGCACAAATAATTATGGCAACTTTATTCATAATAGCCATAAAACTCAAAACAACCCAATGAATGGTGAATTAATAAAGTGTAGCACATTCATACAATGAAATACTACTTAGCAACAAAAGAAAATGAACTACTAATACCCACAACAGCATAGATAAGTTTCAGAATAATTATGCTGAATGAAAGAAGCCAGACAACAACGAAGAGTAGATACTGTTTGATTCCACTTATATGAAATTCTAGGAAATACGACAAAAGCAGAGGGGCAGGAAGAAGGAATTACAAAAGGGAAACTTTTTGGGATGATGGTTAAGTTCATCATCTTGATTGTGGTGATGATTTCACAGGTATATACATATATTGACACTTTTCAAATTGCACACTTTAAATTTACACAGTTTATTGTAAGTCAATTATATCTCAAGAAAGCTGTAAAACAGCAACAACAGGCTGGGCGCGGTGGCTCACGCCTGTAATCCCAGCACTTGGGAGGCCAAGGCGGGTGGATCACGAGGTCAAGAGATCGAGACCATCCTGGTCCACATGGTGAAACCCCGTCTCTACTAAAAATACAAAAAATTAGCTGGGCATGGTGGTGCGTGCCTGTAATCCCAGCTACTCAGGAGGCTGAGGCAGGAGAATTGCCTGAACCCAGGAGGCGGAGATTGCAGTGAGCCGAGATCGCGCCATTGCACTCCAGCCTGGGTAACAAGAGCGAAACTCCACCTCAAAAACAAAAAACAAAAACAAAAAAAACCCAGCAACAACAAAGAGATGACTAGACAAGCATCTTACGGTGGTTGAAGTTTCATATTAGAAACTGACTGAATCTTCTCTGAAGTCATTGTCCTCTGACAGTTGTCTGCAGGCTTCAAGCTATCCATCTGCACAGAATGTAATCTGCTGGGCTTCAAAAGCACACATTGAGGCAGATGGCCAACAGCTGACAATTCACTTAATTTCTCTTTTTAAATACTTATATACTTGAAAAAGGATCGACTTTCAATTAAATCATCACAGAAAATTTTATGACAGCATGGGATGCACTTCAATAAGGCATCTTCCTAGCTTCATGAATTTGCTTGTGTCCTTCTGGCAAAATGTGCTTCCCACTCAACTTGGCTTCGTTATCTTGTCAAGCCAGAGGAAAATTCAGCTCCTATGTAAAGCCCTCTCTGATCATCTGCCTTTTAAAAATTTTTTCATTTTTTATTTTTATTTTATTTTATTTTGAGATGGAGTCTCACTCTGTTGCCCAGGCTGGAGTGCAGTGGCATGATCTGGCTTACTGCAACCTCCACCCCCCTGGTTCAAGTGACCCTCCTGTCTCAGCCTTCTGAGTAGCTGGGATTACTGGCACGACTACCCCCGCACCACCAGCTTACTTTTTATATTTTCAGTGGAAACGCGGTTTCACCATGTTGACCAGACTGATCTCAAACTCCTGACCTCAAGTGATTAACTCACCTTGGCCTCACAAAGTGCAGGGATTAACAGGTGTGTGCCACTTCGCCAGGTCTCACCTGCCTTTTAGCACCATATAGAGGTGTGATTGACCACCTGGTTCAATTACCATCCTGGATATATTGCCAGCATGTAGGGGCTGTAATATGGTCCCCCAGCCTCACCTCCCTACCCCTATTATAATTTTTTCCTAAAGAAAATAAGCTTGCCACTTAGAATTTAAACTTTACAATGAAGACAAATTGATTTAGAGAATAAACGTAGACACTTGAGACAGTCACAAGGATCTCCAAACCAGACTATAACCTGACTGAGAATATTAGCATATCAGGGATAGAAAAAAGGTGTGTACCTAAGAAGGGAAGATAATCATGAGTGGACACGTGCTGTCCAGGAAAGAAAGAACCCATGTGTGCACCTTGATACTCTGTTTGAAGCTATTACATTATTTGAAATTTAGAATCCACTAATTAATTCCTCTTGCTCTAGATTCAAGTTTCAAAAACAACCTTTTGGCTGTAATTCGGCTCTCAAATATGCACATACACCAAGATATAGTTTGCTGCGATCACAAAAGAGAATCCAGTTACCTAAGATGATAACATTGTCATCATGAATTAATCATTTGTTATTCTGCGTTTATAGAGTAGTCCTGTGATTTATCAGTTTAAGAAACAGACTTGGCTGGGTGCAGCGGCTCATTGCGATAGTCTGAGCACTTCGGGAGCGGGGTGGGGTGGGGTGGGGCGGGGCGGGGTGGGAGGATTGCTTGAAGCCGGGAGTTTGAGACCAGCCTGGGCAAAATCACAAGAGTCCATATTTACACAAAATAATTTTTTAAAAGTAGCCAGAAATGGTGGTGCACAACTGTGGTCTCAGCGACTTGGGAGGCCAAGGCAAGAGGATGCCTTAAACCCAGGAGTTGGAGGCTGCAGGGAGCTATGATTGATAGCACCACTGCACTCCAACCCAGGCAGCACAGTGAGACTCCATCTCTAAAAAAAAACAAAAGAACGCAAAGAAACAGACTTAACAAGTTAAAGACAAGATTTTGACATATTTTCCAAGATAATGCCACCTTCTATGGCTTGTTAGGGAAGTCAGCTTTCCTTAGAGAGATAGAGACAGACAGACAGACAGACAGACACACACACACACAGAGAGAGAGAGAGAGAGAGAGAGAGAGAGACAGGTCCACAGCTCACCTTTCTGTCATAGCACTTACTCCACACTCCAGTTATTGAAGCCTATTATAGGATGATAGATTCTGAGCTATCTGAGGGTAGTTTTGTATCCAGTCTGTGCTGGCCTCCACCATCATTGCTCAATAAATAACACTGAACTAAATTGAATTTGGATAATGTGGGGAGCTCCTTTCTTACGTTTTGCAGTTGATTGAGAGTTAGAGAATCAGACCAAAGACACCACTCCCCAACTATAACCTGTAATATTCTAACACTCATTAAACCTCTAACACTATAGCTAACGTTGTTTTTTTTTTTAGAGTATGCTAAACTGAGGAATTGATCTGTAAATGAAGGGCGAAGTAGCACTAACCTCAGCCAATTGCTGCAACTGTTTCATTTGGGAATTGTGAAATGTTTAGAAAACATTTCGAGACTTATCATTACATCAACAAAGGTGAACGTAGATGTGGTTTGTCAGATGAGTAACTACGAAGGAAGCCATGAACGTTTGCTATCTATTTTCACAATTAAACCACAATTTAGAGGATTGAATTCTAACCCTACAAAGTTTTTTTAACCAAAGGTAGTGAAAAAAATCATACTTTTGTGATAAGGAGTCATAATTTTAAATTCTGCAGGGTTACTGCTTCTTTCCAGAGGAAAAGGATTCACCCAGTGTATGTAAGTGATTAAGGAGTCTTGGAATTACAAACACACATTCAGGTTAATATTTTTGTTCCAAGCTTTTAATAAAATTTTGAAGTATTTTATAAAATAATTAACATCCCATAGATATACATTTTTTAAAAAGTAATTATGTCTATAAAAGTAATTTGTATAAAGTAATAAAACTTTCACCTTATAAAAAATCAAACGATGAATACTTTTTGCTTAATTATTTCTTAGGTGCAGTAATCTGTTATGGGTTTCTTAGAAGACATGTAATTTAAGCACTGTTAACTGAACATCCATATGTTTTCTGACATAAACAGGGGATAGTGTTATGAAAAAATAAAATTGTCAGTGAATACGCTGAATTTCATGGTTCACAAATATAGCTATCCTGAACATAGAATACAGATCCAGTGATTATTTAGTTTTATATTTAGTACTCTTTTAATCCAAATTCCACTTTTATGCATAGGAAACGAACTGAGGCCTAGAGAAATAAAGTAACTTTTTATAGACTCCAGTTAGCTCACACTGGAACCACCATTGCCTAGTAGTTTGATTTATGAGTACGACCTTCCCAAGAAATAAAAAGCTAAAAATGCTGTGACGAGGACACGTTTATGTCTAAAAAGGCTGCAGCACAGTCTGTCTCGTCTCCTAAAGTCGTATGTGTGACACATTTTATCCTACTGCTGCTACATGAAGAAAACAGGCCAAGGCAAAGGAAAGGATTGGTTTTAGGAGCTTGTCGTGCACAGCCCCATCCAGCGATCAGGCCTGACTCCAGCTCTGCAGGGAAAGAGAGGCAGCCTAGGAAGAGGGAGTCCCCACCAGCCCCACCCTGCCATCTGTATCTAAGAGAAACAACCGTAAAAAGAAGAGGCGTGAGAGAAGGCAGCGCGTGCTTTGGTCCGCGCGCTCTTCCCATGCCTCGTCTTCCGTGACCGTCTCTGATGCTTCCGTCCTGGCACAGCCTTCTGAGGCAGGTGTCCCTCTCTCCTTCCCAACCTAACAGATGTGGCCTGCAGTGTCACCTCCACCAACACAGCAAACGTCTACGCCTCAAGCAAGGCTCCTGAGACAGAGGCCGAGCTTCCCGAGCTTCAGCCTCTCCAGGGACACAGCTTTATTTCTGGGCCACTCAACGCTGCCCCTTCCCTGCCCTTCACCCAGCGCCAAGCCCTCTCCAGCCCCGGGCCCAGCCCTCCGCGCGGTCCTCCCGTCCAGCGCAGCGCGCGTGGCCACCCCATCCCCGGGCTCCAGCCGCAGGAGCTGGCCAGGCTCTCACCTCACCCGGGGTGCGGCCGCCGCTGCTGCCCAGCTCCCGGCTGGCTCCGGGCGCCGTCTTTCCCCGCTCGGGGGCCGCGGTGGGGACTGAGGGGTTCGCGCCGGGTCCCCGGACCGGTAAGGCGCGCGGTGAGCCCGGCGGGAACGGCAGCAGCAGCCAACGTCGCATCGGCGGCGGCGGCGGCAGCAGGACCCGCTGTGGGTCCTGTTCATGGGTTTCCCGGGCCTGGCCGCCCACGTCCCAACTACGAGCCCTGCTTGTGGTCCTAGAGTCCTCCGGGACTGCCAGGGCGCATCCTCTGGGCCTGGCTGAGCATCCCGGTCGGTTCCCCGGGCCTGGCCACCCACGTCCCAGCTACGGTCCCTGCTTGTGGTCCTAGAGTCCTCCGGGACTGCCAGGGCGCATCCTCTGGGCCTGGCTGAGCATCCCGGTCGGTTCCCCGGGCCTGGCCGCCCACGTCCTACCTACGGTCCCTGCTTGTGGTCCTAGAGTCCTCCGGGACTGCCAGGGCGCATCCTCTGAGCCTGGCTGAGCATCCCGGTCGGTTCCCCGGGCCTGGCCGCCCACGTCCTACCTACGGTCCCTGCTTGTGGTCCTAGAGTCCTCCGGGACTGCCAGGGCGCATCCTCTGGGCCTCGCCGAGCATCTCGGTCGGTTCCCCGGGCCTGGCCGCCCACGTCCCAGCTACGGTCCCTGCTTGTGGTCCTAGAGTCCTCCGGGACTGCCAGGGCGCATCCTCTGAGCCTGGCTGAGCATCCCGGTCGGTTCCCCGGGCCTGGCCGCCCACGTCCTACCTACGGTCCCTGCTTGTGGTCCTAGAGTCCTCCGGGACTGCCAGGGCGCATCCTCTGGGCCTCGCCGAGCATCTCGGTCGGTTCCCCGGGCCTGGCCGCCCACGTCCCAGCTACGGTCCCTGCTTGTGGTCCTAGAGTCCTCCGGGACTGCCAGGGCG
Organism: Callithrix jacchus; assembly: GCF_049354715.1. Taxonomy (NCBI): domain Eukaryota; kingdom Metazoa; phylum Chordata; class Mammalia; order Primates; family Cebidae; genus Callithrix; species Callithrix jacchus. The sequence continues at coordinate 158,410,269 of NC_133508.1, read as the reverse complement.
CATCCTCTGAGCCTGGCTGAGCATCCCGGTCGGTTCCCCGGGCCTGGCCGCCCACGTCCTACCTACGGTCCCTGCTTGTGGTCCTAGAGTCCTCCGGGACTGCCAGGGCGCATCCTCTGGGCCTCGCCGAGCATCTCGGTCGGTTCCCCGGGCCTGGCCGCCCACGTCCCAGCTACGGGGCCTGCTTGTGGTCCTAGAGTCCTCCGGGACTGCCAGGGCGCATCCTCTGAGCCTGGCTGAGCATCCCGGTCGGTTCCCCGGGCCTGGCCACCCACGTCCTACCTACGGTCCCTGCTTGTGGTCCTAGAGTCCTCCGGGACTGCCAGGGCGCATCCTCTGAGCCTGGCTGAGCATCCCGGTCGGTTCCCCGGGCCTGGCCGTCCACGTCCCAGCTACGGTCCCTGCTTGTGGTCCTAGAGTCCTCCGGGACTGCCAGGGCGCATCCTCTGGGCCTCGCCGAGCATCTCGGTCGGTTCCCCGGGCCTGGCCGTCCACGTCCCAGCTACGGTCCCTGCTTGTGGTCCTAGAGTCCTCCGGGACTGCCAGGGCGCATCCTCTGGGCCTGGCCGAGCATCCCGGTCGGTTCCCCGGGCCTGGCCGCCCACGTCCCAGCTACGGTCCCTGCTTGTGGTCCTAGAGTCCTCCGGGACTGCCAGAGCGCATCCTCTGGGCCTGGCCGAGCATCCCGGTCGGTTCCCCGGGCCTGGCCGCCCACGTCCCAGCTACGGTCCCTGCTTGTGGTCCTAGAGTCCTCCGGGACTGCCAGGGCGCATCCTCTGGGCCTGGCCGAGCATCCCGGTCGGTTCCCCGGGCCTGGCCGCCCACGTCCCAGCTACGAGCCCTGCTTGTGGTCCTAGAGTCCTCCGGGACTGCCAGGGCGCATCCTCTGGGCCTGGCTGAGCATCCCGGTCGGTTCCCCGGGCCTGGCTGCCCACGTCCTACCTACGGTCCCTGCTTGTGGTCCTAGAGTCCTCCGGGACTGCCAGGGCGCATCCTCTGAGCCTGGCTGAGCATCCCGGTCGGTTCCCCGGGCCTGGCCGCCCACGTCCTACCTACGGTCCCTGCTTGTGGTCCTAGAGTCCTCCGGGACTGCCAGGGCGCATCCTCTGGGCCTGGCTGAGCATCCCGGTCGGTTCCCCGGGCCTGGTCCGCGGCTGCCTCTGCCACCTGCTCTGCCCAGATCCCTCTGGTCCCACAGACACACGCCGCTGCCCTTCGTCCTCTGTCGTCTCCCATTCTCTCCACCCACTGCCTCATTCCCAGATCCCACTCCGTTTCTTCCTCCTATCCGCTCCAGTGTTACCTCCCCTCTATTCCAACCGCAGAGAAGTTTCTCTTTTTCTGTCTCTCTCAATCTTTTTCCCGATCTCATCCTCCTCCCGCACGCCCCGTCAGTCATCCTTTTAAAGTGTATCCAGTTTGTCCTCTTGTTGGCTCCTCAGAACCACGACTGCAGGTTGTTGACTGGCCTCTTTTCCTCCGCTCCGTTTCTCTCTTTCCCAAAATATTTTCCTTTTAGTTTTTCAGTTGTAAAAACCTTCTCCCGAGCAGCCTAAATTTTCCTTTCACTTGAGACTGATTGCAGTTTTTCTCGAGGAACTCACAGCAAAGCATATATAGCTTGGTGTCCACCATAAACAAAGAACGTGTTTAACCTTTTTTTAAAGACTATGGGTTAAATAAATTATTCACTAAATATTCACTCTGAAAATCCATTTCTTATATCCTACATATGTCTTTGAAGAACAGAGACTAGTTTGCTTTTGCACCCAGCAAAGCAAAAGGCTTCCGAAACACTGTTGCACTTAGCATAAAGCCAGCAGGGGACGGGGAGCAAGGTTTATCTTTGCAGTTGGGCACCGTGGATCTCAAGATTCATAGGCAAAAGCTATTATTGTTAATTGACTCAATGTGAACAAAACTGATTTAATCCCAACGCATCATTTCTTCCAGTTCTGTGTTTTCACCCCAGCCCTATCTACCCAGCTGCTCAATCCCCAAACCTGGAAGTTGTCAGAGACTTATTTCTCTCTCAACCATTTCATCCAGTCATTAATTCTACTTCTTTACTATACTTTTAAATGGCCTTTCCTATCATGATTCCAGCTGCCTCCAGAAAATGGAATGTTCGGGTATCTCATCATTCTTTCTTTTATTTTTATTTAATTAATTAATATATTTTTGAGAGGGAGTCTCACTCTGTCACCTAGTCTGGAGTGCAGTAGCGCAATCTCTGCTCACTGCAACCTCTGCCTCCTGGGTTCAAGCAATTCTCCTGCTTCAACCTCCCAAGTAGCTGGGATTACAGGTACCTGCCCCCATGCCTGGCTAATTTTCACACTTTAGTAGAGATGGGGTTTTACCATGTTGACCAGGCTGGTCTCAAACTGTTGACCTCAAGTGACCTACCCACCTTGGACTCCCAAAGTTCTGGGATTACAGACGTGAGCCACCACGCCCGGCCCATTCTTTAAGTCTCCTGTCTTAACCTTTATCTTTACCTCTCCTTATCTTTGTCCAATCTGTCTTATCTGGGCTCTTTATCTAACCACCTCTACCAGAAATTTCTTAATTATCTTTTCTGGTTTTTGTGTCTTCTTCCCCTCCTTTTCCATTAGCTTGATCCCCAGCCCACAAATGTGCTTCAATCTCTTCATCCCTAAAATTAAATCCTTCCCTCTCTACCTATCACCATATCTCTCACTTCCCTTCACATCCAGTTTGTTTAAATATATTGTACTCATTCGATGTCTACACTTTCTGACTTCTCGATCATTCTTTACCTCCTAATTTTCTGCTATCAGGCTTCTAATCCTACTGCTTAACTAAAGGCACTCTCCCAGAGGTCCTGGTGAATTTCATGTCAGGTAAAGGTAGGCAATGCCAGATCAGTTGCCCCTAGCCCTAGTTTTTTCCCCAGCAAAGGAATTCAGATATATTAAACAACAATAACAACAACAAACTTGTGGCATCAAGGCCACCACATCGCACAACTCTAAAGGGTCGCATTCCACCATTTAACCTATATAAAAATCGCCTGACCAGAACCATATACAATGTCCTTGAAAGGGAGGGCTACACACTTGGGCTCATGTGGTTTATCCAAATGCAGGCTGAAGAGGAATCCCCGTTATATGACTCTAGATTTATAAACTACTTGTTTCGATTATGGCCTTCCATTTTAGAGACTCAGACTTTGGTCTTGCACATAGTCATGTGGCAGATTTTATCTAATACATAGATGAAAAAGAATGGGGCTCCATAACTTAAAGAGAATATGCCATCTTTTGTAGTGTGGCAGATAAACAGTTCAGTGAAGTTACTGCAAACCCAAAAGCTATGAAGTACTGAGACCTCCAACTCCAGGCAAGATGGAGCAGTGTATATCAAACTGAACCTCCCACTTCAGGGGAAAACTGGAGTAAACTATAAACAAATATTTACATATTATTATGTATATAAATTTACATATGCATATATATTTATATGTATATATACAGTCATGCACCGCATAATAAAGTTTTGATCCATGACAGACTGTGTATACAACTGGTAGTTGCATAAGATTATAACATCATGAGGTCAAGAGATCAAGACCATCCTGGTCAACATGGTGAAACCTCGTCTCTACTCAAAATACAAAAAATTAGCTGGGCACAGTGGCACGTGCCTGTAATCCCAGCTACTCAGGAGGCTGAGGCAGGAGAATTGCCTGAACCCAGGAGGCGGAGGTTGCGGTGAGCCGAGGTCGCGCCATTGCACTCCAGCCTGGGTAACAAGAGCGAAACTCCGTCTCAAAAAAAAAAAAGATTATAATATCATATTTTTGCTCTACCTTTTCCATGTTTAGATATACAAATACCTACCACTGGGTTAAAATTGCTGGCAATATTGAGTACAGTACCATGCTGTACAGGTTTGTGCCTGAGGAGCAATAGGCTGGGTGTGTGTAAATATATTCTGAATGTTCATACAACAAAATTGTCTAATGAAGCATTTCTCAGGATGTATCCCTGTCAATAAGTGATGCATAACTGCATGCATATACAGATGGTCCCCAACTTACAAGAGTTTGACTTAAATTTTTTCGACTTTACAATGGTGTGAGTGATAAACATTCAGTAGGAACTGTTCTTCGAATACCCATACAACCACTCTATTTTTCATTTTCAGTACAGTCTTTAACAAATTACATCATCAGTACTATAGTATAAAATAGGCTTTGCATTAAACAATTTTGCCCAACTGCAGGCCAACGTAAGTGTTCTGAGCACATTTAAAATAGGGTAAGCTGAGCTGTGGTGATTGGTAGGTTAGGCGTATTAAGTGCACTTTTGACTTATTTTCAACTTAGAATAGACATATTTCTGACTTATTTTCAACTTAGAATAGGTTTATTTTCAATATTTCAACTTAGAATATGTTTATTGAGATATAACTCCATCATAAGCCTAGGAGTATCTATATATCTATATCTATAATTCCTTGGAGGCATCAAGCATAACTAAAGCAGGCAGAACTTGAAGCTGTGATCCTGGAGAGAAGACACGTGAGGTGAACTCAGTGTTCACCCTGGAATATTTCTCTTGAGGGACTGATCAAACCTAAGTGCAAGATAATAAAAGCCAAAAAAAAAAAAAATACAGCAGTTTTCTGGGCTGAGGAATAAAAGGCTGTATTAGTCTGTTCTCATACTGTCATAAAGAACTACCTGAGACTGGATAATTTATGAAGAGATTTAACTGACTCACAGTTCTTCAGATTTAACAGGAGGTATGACTGGGAGGCCTCAGGGAACTTACAAGCATGGTGCAAGGTGAAGGGGAAGCAAGCACATTTTACCATGGCAGAGCAGGAAAGAGAGAGGGTGAGGGGGGAACTGCCACACACTTTAAACCGGATCTCATGAGAACTCACTCTCACTCTCATAAGAACAGCATGGGGGACATCCACTGCTATGATCCGATGGCCCAACACCAGGTCCCTCCCCCAACAGTGGGAATTACAATTCAACATAAGATTTGGGTGGGAACACAAAGCCAAATCATGTCAAAGGCCAAAGTTGAGGGATACCAAAGTGCCTCCAATTGAGAGCAAGCTCCAAGAGGGGAGAATTACAGAGAAGGAGTTCAATAAGCTGTGCAGACCAGTGTCATGATAGTGACCTAAGCTCCTATACCCCGGGCTTCCAGCTGAGGTCTCAGCACATAGTGACCTAAGCTCCTATACCCAGGGCTTCCAGCTGAGGTCTCAGCACATAGTGACCTAAGCTCCTATACCCAGGGCTTCCAGCTGAGGTCTCAGCACATAGTGACCTAAGCTCCTATACCCAGGGCTTCCAGCTGAGGTCTCAGCACATAGTGACCTAAGCTCCTATACCCCGGGCTTCCAGCTGAGGTCTCAGCACATAGTGACCTAAGCTCCTATACCCAGGGCTTCCAGCTGAGGTCTCAGCACATAGTGACCTAAGCTCCTATACCCAGAGCTTCCAGCTGAGGTCTCAGCACATCCTTGGAGTAAGGGCAATATAATACTCAAATAAAATAGACCTGACAAAGCCCAAAATCGAGCCTTACAAAATCAAAGGTACCTGCCACTATTCTTTCTGCTTTCCAGAAGTAGAAAGTAGAAACTCTTTGGGGGTAGATAACATTATCCAGAGTCTACAATTTTTTCTTATACAATATCTGGGATCCCATGTAAAATAATTATGAGCCATGCAAAAGATCAAATCCAAATGACTAAACACTAAGGGAAAAATGTTAATAGAAACAGATCTAGCTATTAGAATTGGCCAGGACTTTAAATCACTATAATTAATAGTTTTAAGAAAATAGAAGAAAAGATGGACAAAGATGAAAGATGGGTAATTTACTTCAGTATAGAAATGGACTCTGTAAAAAGAAATTGGACAAATATTCTAAAACCAAAAATTTCAGTAACTGGTAATAAGAACTCTTTGGGTGTGCTTAACAGCAGCAGTCTGAGTACAGCAGATGTCAGGATTCATGAACTGGAAGACAGGTCTACAGAAAATATCCAAAGGAAAAGAACATAACAGGCCTCAAAAACACAGTAAAAAATGTCTAATAAATGATTCATTACAGTTCCTGAAAGAGAGAGGAAAGAGAGGAGCAGTATTTGAGACAAAGCTCAAGATTTCTCTAAAACTGATAAAGGACATTGACCTCTCAGATGCCAGAAGTTCAGCAAACCCCAAGTAGAACAAAAGACCATTATCTCTCAGAAATATTAGAAGCAGTTTCAATTCAGATATTTGCTGAAGACAATTCTTAAGTTGAAACAAAGAAAGAAATCTTCATTGCCAGGCAGGTTTGATAGGCCTGAGCAGTTCCACAGCACTAGACAGTGGCGGGAGTCACGGAGGCATGGGCTTGAAATGTCCACATAGAGGAGAGTGTGAAAATTACACAATAAACAGAGCCCACACTCAAATCAGCTCGTTAGTGCCAGAAAACAAAAAGAGGGATTCAAAAAAGAAATGGAAATTAGTAGATTCTTATTATCCTAGAGGGAAATCAAAACCAATAAGCTCACTAAACCATAGTAACTAGAAGCTGAATCTGCCAACCTGTAGCTTTCTAACTTTAGTAACGAAGTACCAAGTTCTCAAGTGTCCTTTTCTGAGAGAGGAGACTTGTATAGGTGATTTCCAACCCCACCTGCCACATATCAAACACAGTATCCTAATTAACCTCTTCACAGTAAACATTTATCTCAATTGACATTATGGTTATAGGTCACAGGCTCAGATAATTGGCATACAATAATTGTTAAACTAGATAGGCTAACACTAAAAGCTTCCCTCTTTGTCTACCTGTGACACCAACTTTCTGCTATGAGTTTGGAAACGACTATGAATCTGAATTGTTCCAGATATTTCACTAAGTTCTGATAATATCATTTTGTTTGGTTAGCTCTAAGAGACTTGCAATTGACATTTTAAAAAGTAGACTTTTTTTTTTTTTTTTTTGAGATGGAGTTTTGCTCTTGTTACCCAGGCTGGAGTGCAATGGCACGATCTCGGCTCACCGCAACCTCCGCCTCCTGGATTCAGGCAATTCTCCTGCCTCAGCCTCCTGAGTATCTGGGATTACAGGCACGCGCCACCATGCCCAGCTAATTTTTTGTATCTTTAGTAGAGACGGGGTTTCACCATGTTGACCAGGATGGTCTCGATATCTTGACCTCGTGATCCACCAGCCTCGGCCTCCCAAAGTGCTGGGATTACAGGCGTGAGCCACCGCGCCCGGCCGACTTTATTTTTTAAAGCAGTTTTAAGTTCAGGAGAAAATTGAGCAGATGATAGAGGTTTCATACATACATCTTGCCCCCAAGACACATGCAGCCCCCTCCACTGTCAAAATCCAGAGTGTACATTTATACAGTCAATGAACCTAGATTGACACACATTATCATCTAAGGCCCACGGTTTACATTCGGGTTCACTCTTGTTGAACATTCTATGGATTCTGACAAATGTAAAATGGTGTGTGTTCACAATTATAGTATCCAATAGTTTCACGGTCACATAAATCCTCTGTGCTCCACATATTCATCCCTCCCTCTTTCCAACACCTGACAACCACTGATCCTAATTTCACCGTTTTACCTATTGCATAATGTCATACAGTCAGAATCATACCATATGCTGCCTTTTCAGATGCGCTTCTTTTGCTTAGTAACATGCATTTAAAGTGCCTCCATGTCTTTGCATGGTTCGATAGCTCATTTCTTATTAGCTATACTTTATACAATTCCATTGTGTAGATGTGTCACAGTTTGTTTTTCCATTTACCTACTGAAAGATATCTTGGTTGCTTTCAAATTTTGGTAATTATGAAAAAAGCTACCATAAACATTCATGTGCAGGGTTTTATGTGAATGTAAAATTTCAACTCGGAAAATACCAAGGAGGCCGATTGCTGAATGGTAAAGTGAGAATATGTTTGTTTTGTAAGAAATGCCTGTCTTCCGGCCGGCCGCGGTGGCTCAAGCCTGTAATCCCAGCACTTTAGGAGGCCGAGGCGGGTGGATCACGAGGTCAAGAGATCGAGACCATCTTGGTCAACAAGGTGAAACCCCATCTCTACTAAAAATACAAAAATTAGCTGGGTGTGGTGGTGTGCGCCTGTAATCCCGGCTACTTAGGAGGCTGAGGCAGGAGAATTGCCTGAACCCAGGAGGCGGAGGTTGCGGTGAGCCGAGATCGCACCATTGCACTCCAGCCTGGGTAACAAGAGCGAAACTCCGTCTCAAAAAAAAAAAAAAAGAGAAATGCGTGTCTTCCAAGGTGGCTACCATTTTTGCGTTCCCACCATTAATGAACACGAGTTTCGATTGCTCTGCATTCTTGCCAGCAGGTGGTGCTGCTGCTGGCCTTTCTAATAGGTATGTAGTCGTACCTCATTTTTTTGTTTTTTGTTTTTTGTTTTTGAGATGGAGTTTCGCTCTTGTTACCCAGGCTGGAGTGCAATGGCGCGATCTTGGCTCACCGCAACCTCCGCCTCCTGGGTTCAGGCAATTCTCCTGCCTCAGCCTCCTGAGTAGCTGGGATTACAGGCACGCGCCACCGTGCCCAGCTAATTTTTTGTATTTTTAGTAGAGACAGGGTTTCACCAGGTTGACCAGGATGGTCTCGATCTGTTGACCTCGTGATCCACCCGCCTCGGCCTCCCAAAGTGCTGGGATTACAGGCTTGAGCCACCGCGCCCGGCCTGTTTTTGTTTTTATTTGCAATTCCCTAATGACGTATGACGTTGAGTATCTTTTCATACACTTATTTGCCATTTGTATATTTTCTTTTGCAAAATGTCTTTTGGCTATATTTATGTGGGTTTATTTCTGCACTCTATTCTATTCCACTGATCCCTATTTCTATTATTTTGCCAAATCACACTGTCTTGTTTACTTACATAGTGTTAGTCCTCCAATTTTGTTCTTCTACTTCAATATTGTGTTGGCTATTCTGAGTATTTGCTTCTTCATATAAACTTTAGAATCAGTTTATAAAAATCCACAGAATAATTTGCTGGGATTTTTATTAGAATTGCACTGAATGTATGGATCAAGTCGGGAAGAACCGACAACTTGAAATACTATCTTCTTATCCATGAATATGGAATAGTTCTCCATTTTATTTATTTGTTTATTTGTTTGTCTGTTTGTTTGTGATGGGATCTTACTCTGTTGCCCAGGCTGGAGTGCACTGGTATGATCTCAGCTCACTGCAAACCTCTACCTGCCAGGTTCAAGCGATTCTCATGCCTCAGCCTCCTGAGTAGCTTGGATTACAGGTGCCTGCCACCATATCCGGCTAATTTTTGTATTTTTAGTAGAGACAGGGTTTCACCATCTTGGCCAGGCTGGTCTCGAACTCTCTGTCTCAGGTAATCCACCCACCTCGGACTTCCAAAGTGTTGGGATTATAAGCGTGAGTCATCATGCCCGGCCAGTTCTCCATGTATTTAGCTTATTTTTTATCTTTTCATCAGTTTTTTTTTAGTATAGTCACAGAATTGTGCAATCATTATCACTATCTAATTTCAGAATATTTTTATCATCCTCAAAACAAACTGCATATTCATTATCAGCCACTTACCCTTTCCATTTCTACCACCTGCTGTCCTTTCCCCAGTCCCTGGGAACCACTAGTTTTCTTTTTATATTTATAAATTTACTTGTTCTGGACATTTCATAATATTTCATATCGATGAATCATATAATATGCAGTACATTATGTCTGCTTCTTTCAATTAGTATAGTGTTTTGAGGTCCATCCACCTTACAGCGAGTGCCAATATTTCATTCATTTTTTATTGCTGAAAATATACTGAAAAGAAATATCACATTTAATATTACCTGTTTATCAGTCGATACACATTTAGGTGGTCTTTGTTTTTTGTTTCATTTTGTTTTGTTTTTGCTATGGTGAATAATGCTGCCGTAGATTTTCATGCCTATGTTTTTCTTTGCACATATGTTTTCAATTACTTTGGGTACATACCTAGGAGTGGAGTTGCTAGGTTATATGGCAACTCTGTTTAACTTTTCTTCAACTGCCAAAGCGTTTTTACAAATGGCCTCATAATGTTTACATTCCCACCAGCAATTCAATGTTTTTCCAAATTCTAGCCATTTGTTGGTATGTGTCTTGTATTCTGAGGGTTGTCTTCTCACTTTCTCGTGTTCTTTAAAGAAATTGGGTTTAAAATTTTGATGAAGTCTTTTTATCTATGTTGTTTCTTTTGTAGCTGGTGCTTTTGGTGTCATAGCTGAGAAGCTATGCTGAGTCCAAGGTCACAAAGATTTATTCCTGTGTTTCATTGAAAGAGATACATAGTTTTAGCTCAGAGGTTGATGATCCATTTTGAGATAATTTTTATATATAGTGTGATGGAAGAGCCCATCATCATTATTTTGCATGCGAATATCCAGTTGTCACACATCATTTGCTTGAAAAAAGTATCTCCTTTCCCAATTTTTAAAAAAATTAGACCATATATGCATGTGTTTATTTCTGGGACACACTAAATTATAGTCCATTGACCTGTATGTCTATTCTGATTTCAATACCACACTGTCTTAATTACGTTGCTTGTATTAAGTTTTGAAATCAGAAGTTTGAGTCCTTCTCATATCTTTTTCCTTTTTAAAGATGGTTTTAATTATTCTGGGTCTTTCGCATTTCTAACTGAATTTTAAGAGCAGCTTGTCAATTTCTGCCAAAAAAAAAAAAAAAAGAGCTAGCTGAGATTTTGATAGAGATTGCAACAAATCTGTAGATCAATTTGGGATTATTGTCATATTAACTCTATTCTGATCCATGAACATGGAGCATGAACACGGAATGCCTTTCCATTTATTGAGTTCTTTTAATATTTTCATTTATTTAGTTCTTTTAATAGAATTTTGTAGTTTTTAGTGTACACTTTTTTGTTAGATTTATTCCTAAATATTCTATTTATTTATTTATTTTAAATTTCAACTTTAAGTTAGATACAGGGGTGCATGTACAGGTTTGCTACATACCCGTGGAAGTTTTTCTACGCATGCCCCTCCCTCTGTTCCCTCTCTAGCTGTCCACAGTGCCTGGTGTTTCTTTGTTTATGTGCATGTGTGCTCAGCCGTTAGCTCCCACTTACAAATGAGAATATGTGGTAATTGGTTTCCTGTTTCTGCATTAATTTGCTAAGGATTTTGGCCTCCAAGTCTACCCACGCTGCTGCCAAGGACATGATTTCACTTTTTATGGCTGTATAGAATTCCACAGTGTATATATGTACTGCATTTTCTTTATCCAATCCACCCTTGATGTGCACTTAGATTGTCTTTGCTATTGTAAATTGTGCAGTGATGAACATTTATTTGGTATAATCTATTTTCCTTTGGATATATATCCAGTTATGGGATTGATTGCTGCATCAAATGGTCACTTTAAGTTCTCTGAGAAATCTCCAAACTACTTTTCACAGTGGCTGAACAAATTTACATTTCCAACAGTGGCATATAAGTGTGCCCTGCAGCCTCACCAGCATCTGTTGTTTTTGACTTTTTAATGATACCCATTCTAACTGGTATAGGGTAGTATCTCATTGTGGTTTTGATTTGTAGTTCTCTGATAATTAGTGATGTGGAGCATTTTCTCAAATGTTTGCTGTTCACTTGTTTATCTTCTTTTGAAAAGTGTCTCTTCATATCCCTTGCCCATTTTTAATGGGGCTATTTGTTTTTGCTTCTTAATTGAAGTTCCTCATAAATTCTAGATATTAGATCTTTGTTGGATGCATAGTTAGTGAATATTTTCTCCCATCCTGTAGGTTATCTGTGTACTCTATTGATGGTTTATTTTGCTGTGCAGAAACTCTTTAGTTTAATTAGGTCCCATTTGTCAAGTTTTGGTTTTGTTTCAGTAGCTTTGGGACACTCAGCCAAAAACTTTTTGCCAAGGCTGATGCTAAATGATGCTATTTCCTAGGTTTTCTTCTAAGATATTTATACTTTGAGATCTCACATTTAAATTTTTAATTTTCTTGAGTTAATTTTTGTATATAGTAAAAGGTAAGGGTCAAGTTTCATACTTCCACACCCGGCCCTACATTTATATTTATAAATGTACACTGGCCTGTCATTTTCCTTCCTTGAAGTCTTCGGTTTTGGTGCCAGGCCTCATACTGACCTCAAAGAATGGGTTGGAAAGTGCTCCTCTTCCCCTCTTTTTGAGGGGGTGAAGAGTTTGTGTCCTATAAACATATTTAGCAGAATTCACAGATTAAGCTATCTGAACCTGGGCTCTTCTTTGTGGAACATTTTTTAAAATTATTACTACTAATTCAATTGTTATAGGATATTCAGATTTTCTAGTTCTTCTTAAATCAGTTTGGGTAGGTTGTTTCTCGAAATTTGTTCATTCCATCTAGCTTTTCTAATTTGTTGGCATATAACTTCTCAACTTCTCATAATATTCCTCTATAATATTTGTATTCCACAGGTTGGTAATAATGTCCCCTCTTTCATTTGTGATTTGATCCATGTGTTTTAAGGAAAAGTTTGTGTCCTCACGAGTATCCCTCCATAAAAAACAAAACCTCCAGAAAATTCTATCTGAGACAAATTTTAATAGTTATGACGTTACAACAGTTACAAAGGCAAATTTAAAACCAAAGTGCCTCTGGTGTAATTTGTGGTAAATGAGAGCCTGTATTCAGACTAGACTTGATCATCACTGCTCAAAAAATGCTCTTTAAAATTTATCCAAATTTTGATACATCACCCATCATCCCTTATATCTATTTTCCAGAGTCTTGAAGTATTTCAGAAGTTCAATTAGGGCTTATCTCTCATCAGTATTTTCAAGTTTCCTCATCAGCTGAACAAAATTAAGCAGCCACACAAAACTTGTACAAAACCCAAGCGCAGTAACTTTAGATAAGATCTTATCATTTGTGAGAAATAAAATGATAAATACCAATAAAAATACACGTCCTATCCCACAAGTAACATAAAACTCTAGTATTTCTTTTGGAGTGGCAACTGCTGTAAACTGAAGTACAAACATAGTCTCAATAAGGAAACTCATAATAGCGGCGCTGTGTCACATGAAATTCACATAAGTGAAGCCCTCCACAAAAAGCGCATGACAGGGACAAACCGCCTTTCCCTGTAATAGGCTAGTAGAGAGAGAAAAGTCGCTGAGACCACTATCGTCACTGGAGCTGGCCAAGGCGGGACACAGGCACTAAGACCATTTCTGCTCTCTGGGAGAAGGTGAGTCCTGCTCTGTGCTGGGCTGCACCCTGTTCCCTTCTTCACTGAGAATCTGAGCAGTCTTCTGTTGAGAGCTGAGCACTTAAGATGCCAGCCTCAGAGTAGCTCCTTCTGGTTTGCCCTATGCCACGTGATAAGGAGCCAGCCTGCCCATTTGAGAAAGGCCTGCTGTTTCTGGAGTGAAGTCTGCCTAATTCTGGAGTGAAATATTAGCAGGACCTTTGCACCATCACGGATCTAAATTCACATTCTCCACTGGGTTTGATCAGTAATAAAAGTACCGTAGTGTTTTTAATTCTCTGTTTGACTCCTCTGTCTAGTCCCCAATTTGATCTGAACTTAAAAGAGGAAGAAAAGCTTGTTATATCTTGAGCCCTGAAAACTCCAACTCAAAGCTTTCATTGTAATGTTCTCAAGAAGTGACAGGCTGCAAAAATTGCAGCTTTTTAAAAGGAAATTCCTTCCAGAACTTTGAAATTATGGTTACCTTCTGCCAGAGAGCTTGGCGGTAGACCTCCTCAGAGAAACAGCACACAGAGTTTGGGGCCTGACTGTCAGGTTTCCAGGACCAGAGGATCATGGTCCCTAATAAAGAAGAAAGAAAAAGGTCCCATATCAGGTAGTGATGGAGTGAGAGGATGGGCTGGGGGTTAAGGAAAAACCAAGAGGGGCTGATTAATAAAAACTACATCGTTGGAAGCTAGAGAATTCCCCACAAGCAAGCACTAACAGCAAGTTAGATTATGACCCACTTTGTCCTTTTTAATGTCATATTAGATTTCATTCTCTGCCAGGTAGAGCTGAATGAATTTGGCTAATACTTTTTTTTCCCAGAAAGAATAACAAAGACTAGAAAGATCTGGCCAGGTGTGGTGGGTGACACCTGTAATCCCAGCACTGTGCGAGGCCGAGGTGGGTGGATCACTTGAGCTCAGGAATTTAAGATCAGCTTGGGCAACATGGTGAGACCTGATTTCGACAAAAAAAAAAAAAACAAAAATTAGCCAGGTGTGGTGATGTGTTCCTGTAGTCCCAGCTACTCAGGATGCTGAGGTGGGAGGATCGCTGGAGCTCAGGAGGTCGAGGCTGCAGTGAGCCAAGATTGTGCCAGTATACTCCAGCCTGGGAGACAGGGAGATCCCATCATAAAAAACTGAAAATAAAATAAAATACTACTACTATCAATAATAATAACTGAAAGTTCCAACCCTTGAGACTGTAAAGAAAAGTCAGTTTGAGGGGAAAATTTTCACTAATTTCTGAAACACTGAAGTTTCTATGAGTAGAAGAGAGACAGTCCAGTAAAAGGTGCAGGAGCTGGAGGACTATGAGAGGAGGCGGCTAAGTTACAGCTGAGTCTACAGGTAACATCAGGCAACCGTAACGGCCACTAGGAAAAAACAAAGCCATTTAGAGTCCGCAGAAAGGTAACGGAACTGCAGGTCTGAAGGACAATACGGGTGCATATTCAGGGTTAAAAAATTCACCATCCAAAGCTTTTATTACTGCAGACTGAGAGGTGGGAACGCAATGCGCGTGGCGGTGGGCTCGGGATAACGGAAGAGAGACAGAGCCAGCTAGAATGTAACTGTCAGAGGCATTCAGATCAGAGTGACTACACCTTGAATAGGGGCTGGGTAAAACGAGGCTGAGACCTACTGGGCCGCATTCCCAAGAAGTTAGGCATTCTCAGTCACAGGATAAGATGAGAGGTTGGCAGGACTGGTAACACAAGACACAGGTCATAAGGCCCCTGCTGATAAAACAGGATGTGGTAAAGAAGCCGACCAAACCCACCAAAACCAATATGGCAATGAATATAACACCTGGCTGCCTTCACTGCTCACTACATGCTAATTGCAATGCATTAGGACTATGCGTGTAATTACATGCTAATCACAATGCTAAAGGACACTCCCACCAGCACGTGACAGTTTACAAATGCCATGGCAATGTCAGGAAGTTACCCTATATGATCTAAAAGAGGGAAATCCCTGCCTCTTTCTTGGAAAACTTATGAATGATACGCCACTTATTATCAAGCAATAATCCTAAAAATAGCCAACGATCAAACCTTGGTGCTGCTTTGCCTATGGAGTAGCCATTCTTTTGTTTCTCTACTTCTCTAGTAAACTTGTTTTCACTTTACTCTATGGACTTTGCCCCCGGTTCTTTCTTGCAGGAGATCTGAGAACCCTCTCTTGGGTTCTGGATAGGGGCCCGTTTGCAGTAACATACATCATCTTCCTTTTGTTCATCTCTATATAATTCAGTGCCTGACATTCCTAGCCCACAGTAGCTGAACAATAAATATTTGTTGAATAACTAATTGGAAGAATGAAAGAAATGGGGGGTGGATATGTTTTCACTTAGTACAATAGCCACTGTGAATCGTGCTGTATACAACCAATGAGTATCATCTCAACCCATGAGACATTCCATTCATTCAGTCATTTATTCCATAAACAGTAATTGAGCATTTGTTAGGTTCCAGGTACAGGATGCTAGACCCTTAGGAGTAACTAATCACCTTTTCTGTCCTGAAAGAGTCTGGAGACAGGTAAGAGAAGAAATATGTTTTTTAAAAAAATTAAGTTCCATACAATATTTTAGGTGTTATCAAAACTACCCGCATTATCCTAGTCACCCCGCACATCCAAAGCTCCAAGGCGTGAACCAGCTGGGCCTGCTGTCTGCTCGGCTTTCCGGACAAAGCAGGGAAACCAGACAGACATGATGGAAGAAGTATTACAGTTTCATGAAATAGCTTCTTCTAGAAAGCAAGAAATTTGCTGTGGCTCGATATTTGAAAAAGGCTACATAAAGTGGTAGGTTTTTTTGTTTCTTTTTTGAGACGGAGTCTTGCTCTGTCACCCAGGATGAAGTGCAGTGGCCCAATCTCTGCTCACTGCAACCTCTACCTCTGGGTTCAAGTGATTCTCCTGCCTCAGCCTCCCTAGTATCTGGGATTACAGGTGCCCACCAGCACACCCAGCTAATTTTTGTATTTTTAGTAGAGACGGGGTTTTGCCATGTTGACCAGGCTGGCCTCAAACTCCTGACCTCAAGTGATCCACCAGCCTCGGCTTCCCAAAGTGTTGGGATTACAGGAGTGAGCCACAGCGCCCGGCTAAAGTCGTAATTATTGTATTTTATTTATTTATTAGTATTTGAGACAGATTGTTGCTCTGTAGCTCACGCTGGAGTGCAGTGGCACGATCCAGGCTCACTGCAACCTCTGCCTCCAGGGTTCAAGCAATTCTCCGCCTCAGCCTGCTAAGTAGCTGGGATTAGAGGCGCCCGCCACCAGGCCCGGCTAATTTTTGTATTTTTAGTAGAGATGGTGTTTCACCATCTTGGCCAGGAGGGTCTCGAACTCCTAATCTCGTGATCCACCCCCCCCCTCGGCTTCCCAAAGCGCTGGGGATTACAGGCCTGAGCCACCGCGCCCTGCAGGTCGTAATTATGTTAAACATGGGCTTTCACAGGACTCACAAGGCACACCTTGTTCTTTTCAGCTCATTCCTCCTTCCCCCTTAACCCTTTCCTTTCGCTTCACTGACTCGACTCACTGTGCGGACAGAGCTAAGCGCTGGGAACGCATTCAACAGGGAAGAAGGCGAAGTCCCGCCTTCACGCAGCTCGCACTGTAACGAGGTCTGATCAGGGATGGTGACTGAAAATAACTCGTGTTTAATCAGCAGGACAGAGGGTGTCAGTCAGCCCCCGCGGTGGCCCGGGCCCGGCAGCGGGCCGGAGGTGTGGCCCGAGGGCGGCCTGCGGGGCGTTCCGATTCCCGGGGGGGCAGCCACTGGCTAATGCTTGGAGGCGAGGCTTTTCAAAGAGACTGACTTGGAAAACGGCCGGTGACATCGGGATTTGGCTGAACTGCGGGGAGCAGGGATCTTAAGCCTTCGCGTGCTGCCGGGGTAGAAAGAAAGGGCTCAAGGACCGGATGATCCGGGCAGTAGCTTTTTCACTAACCTGTAGGAAAATGTTCCAATGTCTTTTTTTTTTTTTTTTTTAATTGCATTTTAGGTTTTGGGGTACATGTGCAGAGCATGCAGTACAGTTGCATAGGTACACACAGGGCAGTGTGTTCTGTTTGCTTTCACCTCTTCACCCGCATTTGGCGTTTCTCCCCAGGCTATCCCTCCCCACCTCCCCCTCCCACTGGCCCTCCCCTTTTCCCCCCAATAGACCCCAGTGTTTAGTACTCCCCTTTCTGTGTCCATGTGTTCTCATTGTTCATCACCCGCCTATGAGTGACAATATGCGGTGTTTCATTTTCTGTTCTTGTGTCAGTTTGCTGAGAATGATGTTCTCCAGATTCATCCGTGTCCCTACAAACGACACAAACTCATCATTTCTGATTGCTGCATAATATTCCATGGTGTATATGTGCCACATTTTTCCAATCCAGTCTATTATCAATGGGCATTTGGGTTGATTCCAGGTCTTTGCTATTGTAAACAGTGCTGCAATGTCTTAATGGCCGGTACAGCCATATTGGTGCATACGGTCCAGGTACAGTGTTCCAGATCGATGGATATCGGCCCAGATTCAGCGGCTATTGTTCTTTTGCCTGCCAGGAGCACAAACAGTTTCTCAGAAGAAATGTTATTTCCATGTATATAATCGTGTAATTCAAACAGGAGCTGCCGTTTACTCGCAGACCTCCTAAGTGACAGTGTCTGGCTTGGGGCAAGGCGGGCCACAGTTGCTGGGACTACCATTGATTCGTCTTTATTACTTAGCTCAGTCTCTGGAATAGAATCAGGCACTTGATAGACTCGTTTAGGAATAAATGGACACAAATCTTTATTGCTTCGTTTGCTCTCGCTTGTAAAATTTCTGCAACTGTGTGACTCTGCTGTAATGGAAAGTCTTATCCTGCTTAGGAGCTTAATATTTAAGTTGATTTAGATAGTGCATTTCACGATATCTTTGGTAAGTTTCAAGAATTGGCTGGCAGCTGTCACTGTGACATTCAAGGCTTATGTTTACTTGTTCTTTTTTCCCTAATACAACGTTTACAAACTCCAAGAATTGTATCCATTTCACAGGTTGTTGTCAGATTTAAGGCAAAAGATATAAGTAGGCTTTATAAATTTTAAAGTTGGTACAAATGTTTGTTGATACTCTTGTTTAACTCAACGTCAAATACTTGAGGACCTTCCGCGTACTTAGTGATCACAGAGTTAACCACTATTACACAGTACTGTGTTCCTCCAGGAATCAAAGGGCAGCAGCTCAAAGGCAGTACGCGATGCGCACGAGATGAAGCTGATCAGTCAGAAGGAAAAGGAACTCAGACGCCAGAGCTCCCAAGGTCCGAATAGCGGGCACTTTTAGAGACAACTCTAGTTTTCTCCTGATGGCTGAAATTACTAGCAGCCTAAGATCACTGTCCTTTTCCTGGAATGATAAGTACAGTGTGTCGGAAGGGGGCCAGAGTCATCTAGTGTGTTTACAAATGATAAAAGTAAGAGGTGTGAGTATGAATGTTGTTGTTCCAAGAAACATTGTTTGCTCCAGAGTGACTGCATTCTTCCGTGTGTGTGTGTCTGTGTGTCTGTGTGTGTGTCTGTGTGTGTCTCTGTGTGTGTCTGTGTCTGTGTGTCTGTGTGTGTGTCTGTGTGTGTCTGTGTCTGTCTGTGTGTCTGTGTGTGTGTCTGTGTGTGTGTCTGTGTGTGTGTGGGGGGTGTGTGTGTCTGTGTGGGTGTGTGTGTCTGTGTGTGTGTGTCTGTGTGGGGGTGTGTGTGTGTGTCTGTGTCTGGGTGTCTGTGTGTGTGTGTCTGTGTGGGTGTCTGTGTGTGTGTGTCTGTGTGTGTGTGTGTCTGTGTGTGTGTGTGTGTGTGTTGGTTGTAACAAGGTAAATCAAAGTAGATTAAGCAGGAAAAAAGAGGGAATTTGTTATAAAGAAGCAATAGTGTTTGATAGAACAACCCAATGGCAGGAATGTGTATGGGTCTTGGGAAGAGCCTAGAGCCAGGAACTGAAAAGAGGTTTGGATTCTTGCTCCAAATTTGCTTCTCCGCGCACACCTACTACATTCTCTCTCTCTGCTTCTCTAATCAGCATGGCAGTCTGTATCCTTAGTTAAAATATTTGTATCATTAATTCCTCATTACTCAAATGACCGTCACTTGAGGCTGCAGAGAAGACATGTCCTTGCTGAGTGGGAGGATTTTAAATCTATGGGCTATTTTAGATGTAAGACACTATGATTCTCCCAACTTAGACTCCCATATACACAAGGATTCACTTCCATTGCAGCTTCTGTGTCTGTTTATAGCACAACTGTTTTTTGTTTGTTTGTTTCGGTCTTATTCTAGCCCTTCATCTTTCATGTGGAGTCAATCACTAGGTGTTACTGGGTTTCGGTCTCAAAAGTCTATCATTAAATAATGTAAGTTTTTTCAATAACACAATTCACAATTGCAAAGATTGGAACCAACCTAGGTGCCTATCAACTAATGAGTGGATAAAGAAAATGTTATATATGTATATATATGTATATTATATATATATACACACAGAATATACACACAGACACACACACACACACACACACATCATGGGATACTACCCAGCCATCATAAGGAATGAAATGATGTGAAATAATGTCTTTTGCAGTAACTTGGATGGAGCTGGGGGCCATTACTCTAACGGAAGTAACTCAGGAGTGGAAAACCAAAAACCATATATTCTCACTTAAATGGAAGCTAGGCTATGAGCCCACAAAGGTATACAGAGTGATATAATGGACTTTAGAGACTTAAAAGGGGGAGGGTGGGAAGGGACTTATGGATAAAAAAACTACTTATTGAGTATAATGTACACAACTCGGGTGATGGGTGCACAAATCTCAGCATTCACTACTATATACTTCATTCACATAACAAAAACCCACTTGTAACCCAAAAGCTATTGAAATAAAAATCTTTTTAATAAAGACAATGCCACACAAAAAAGAATATTAGTTTTCTTCTAATGCTGAAGGCCAATATAAAAGGTAACAAGAGCCTGAGCTCTTTAATTAATGAGTACAAGTTAAGACAGAATCACATCAGGATTTGGAGTTGAACCTGAGCTCAAATCCTGTCCGCATCACTGCTAGCACTGAGGCTTTCCTTTCAGCTACAAAGTGGAGATACAGTACTAAACAACCTCACTGGGTTGCTTAGCTTGCTGGGTTGTTTACTGGTTGGTTAATTAATATCTATAACATACTTAACAATGTTTCTATGAATGCAAGAACTTCCTGTAAGCACATAGTACAGAGTAGTTATTATTAAGTAATGATAAATAAAAAGCAGTAGTATAATTCTTTTTTTAGTTTAGGAAATGCTTGCACCTAGCTTTTCTCATCTAAAATTCATTAAAACCCCGAAAGGCTGATAATATCCCCATTTTAGGGATGGGGACAGCAAAAAACAAGGAGATAAGAACACCTAGATATATCAGAGACCCAGCTTTTTGTAGACTGACTGACCTAGGTGATACATGAGGTCCTGAAATTGTTCATTTATTCACACATACAACAAATACTTATTTACTTCTTACCATAAACCATTCAAGGAGCCTGGAGATATAGCATAAACAAGCAAAAACATACACAAATATTTGCCTAGAAATATTCAAATGTAGGGTATTTTATAGAATATGTAACACAGAAAATAGAAAAATAAAATATGAAAATAGCCTAATTTTTAAGGTTTTTCTTTTTCATGGTTAACGGTTCATAGTTAATGGGGAGTACCCATTAACTCCCACCTTCCTTCTCAGCTCCTTCCCAAGACTTAAAGTATCGGGAACTAGAAAATTGTGATTCAGCTTGGGCGGAATGCCCCTCCAGCGCCAAGGCTTATTCGAAGCCCCAGATTCAGAGGAGCCGGCCAGACCTTGGCAGTGTATGAAGGTGGAAGCAGAGGTCGCGGAACCAGTGTTCCGGCCGCTGTGGTTGTCTGGGGGAAGCTGATTCTGGGGACCGGTTGCGGAAGGCTCCTGCGCTATTTCCGGCCACCTCAGCGGGAAGCGGAGACGCCAGCAGCTGGCTCGCTGGTAACTGAGACGGGGTCTAACTGTCGTCGCGGCGGAGGAAGTGAGGACGAAGCCAGCGGCCTTCCGGGCCAGCGTTGGGTCCCTGTAGCTTGTGAAAATGGTGTTGCTAACAATGATCGCCCGAGTGGCGGACGGGCTCCCGCTGGCAGCGTCGATGCAGGAGGACGAACAGGTGAGCGACTAGCCCGCGACCCCAAGTCCCTGCCAGCGCGCGCTGCCCTCAGCACAGGATTCCTTCCTAGGGCCGGGAGGTCCCTGTGACCTCTCTGAAGGGCCCTTTTATCTTTCGGTGTGGGAGAGACTGCCTGGAAAGGACATCGTTCCCGAAGAATGAGTTCGATCCTTGTGTTACCCCTTTCTCTTTAGAAAAACGCTCTGGAGAAGTGAGCATTGGTTGCGATGGCCCAGTGTTCTCTGACTGTTCAGGGACTTTGTTAAATTCAGGCTTCTGATGTTCTGCTGACGGATAAATCCTGGGAAAACGCGGCCGAGCTCAACTCTGTCATGTAGCACCTGACCCTTGACCCCGCTTGCTGACACCTTTTGAAAGTGGGTGAGGTAATATGGCCCCATACAGAGCACCTGTTAAAGCTCAGTGCAGCGCACTCAGGATTACCCCCAGGCCCCACCTTCTCCAAAACGCCGAACCACACCCCTGCAATGCATTGT
The DNA here is from genome assembly GCF_049354715.1 of Callithrix jacchus. Classification (NCBI taxonomy): domain Eukaryota; kingdom Metazoa; phylum Chordata; class Mammalia; order Primates; family Cebidae; genus Callithrix; species Callithrix jacchus. Next base: position 158,388,246 of record NC_133508.1, on the reverse strand, counting down.
AACTTAACTTTTTTCTTTGTCTTTCAACAACTGGAGTTTTCCAGTGGGCTGACGACGGTTCTTAATCATCTCTGTGTTGTGCATATCGTTTACAATCGCTGCTTTATTGCCAGTACGTGCTCAAAAATATATCGAAGTGATTAAAAACAGCAACTCCAGATATCTTAAAAGGAAGCTGTTTTGTGTTCTAGAATCGCAGTGGAAATCTCTCAAGTAAGGCAAGTTTCTAGAGCGAGCTTGGGAGGCTCTGAAGACAAAGCTGAGAATGGAATTGATAGAATTTATTTAAAGTGATCGATTTTATTTTACTTTTTCATACAGTCTAAGCGATGTTTTAAAACCTTGAGCCTTAAGAAAACGATGAGATCTAAAAAAAATGTTTTGTGCATTTATTCTATTGGACTTTTCATTCATATATTAATGCAAAAAATTTTTATTGAGCACATCAAATGTGCCAGGCATAGTGATAATGCAGGGGTCAAGAGTACACAGTCTCTACCTTTGTGGAGCTTACAGTCTACTGGAAAGGTCAGGTAACTATTAAAATATAGTATAACTGCTAAGGAGAAGGAAGAGAGTTTTATGGATGAACATGGGAAATGCATGTAAGTTCATTTTAGGAAGTCAGGAAAGTTTTCCCAGAAGGCATGACATTAAGCTAACAGTAGGCTCCATTGGTAAGGAACTATTCTATTTAGTTGTATGCCTTTTTAGGTTTGATTTGGAAATATATTTACTTTAACTTTTAGGAGAGTATTGATACAGATAATAAAGTTGCAGGTCATGCTAGGTGAAATATATTCCATTCGTTTCATAAAAACAAAGTCTAATCTTTGAAATAACTGTGAACAATTTAACATACCCTGATTTGGTACTGTGAAATGTGTTTCAGGAATATTCTTGGACCATCCTGCAGAAAGATTGTAATTGTTCAGATGAACCCAGGAATATGATTTGAACAAAGTAGTCAGTGTAGGAAAACATCCTTGGAGGATGTGTAGTTTGACTAAAAGGTAGTTTTCCTACAGTGGGTGGCTGTGTGATTGGGGTCGGAGGGACGGATTCTGCTCAGTTTTTCAGCTATTGCATTGAATTCCAGTGTGGACAAAGAATACAAAGTGAACTTGAAAGTCTACTTAATATTAGTGGCCCCTGCTCTCTGCCTTCATACTTTATTGAAACATTAATTATTGTTTTTTAATTCTGAGTTTGGTATTGATTTCCTATTGGTTTATCAAGATGGGTTGCTTCATTTAATTGACAAGGAAAGAAATTTTACACACAAATATTTTTGTGATTGTAGTGCCATCGTATTTTCCTTTAGGAATTTTGACTTTGAATAATAAAGTTTGCCTGAACTTTTAATGTCTGTAAAAATCTGAATCTTAGACTTACTTTTACTATATTCATGGCATACAGAACATTTGTAAAAGTGCCTACTACATACCAAACACTGGCTAAGCCTATTAAATGCATTTTTTTCATTTCATCCTCATGCTACCTTATTAGAATAGGTACTATTAAAATCTCCAAGTATAGATAAGGAAGCTCCGAGGCTTATAAAGGATAGAACACTTGCCTAAAGTCACACTGCTAATAAGTAGCATGATGAAGTTTTTCACCTTGGCACTGTTGACATTTGGGATAGATAATTCTTTGTTTTTGGGAACTGTCCTGTACACTGCATAGGAGGTCCAGCAATATCCCTGGCCTCTACCCTCTAGATGCCAGTAGCACCACCACCCTTCCCCACTTGGTTGTGACAACAAAAATATTTCTAGACATTGCTAACTGTCCCATGGTGGTGGGGAGGGGTGGCAAAATCACCCCAATTGAGACCCAGTGTTTTAAAATAAGTATTTGTTTCACCGGGCGCGGTGGCTCACACCTATAATCCCAGCGCTTTGGGAGGCTGAGGCAGGCAGATTGCGAGGTCAAGAGATCGAGACCATCCTGGTCAACAAGGTGAGACCCCGTCTCTACTAAAAATACAAAAAGTAGCTGGGCATGGTGGTGAGCGCCTGTAGTCCCAGCCACTCAGGAGGCTGAGGCAGGAGAATTGCTTGAACCAAGAAGGAAGAGGTTGCAGTGAGCCAAGATTGCGCCATCGCACTCCAGTCTGGGTAACAAGAGCAAAACTCCGTCTCAAAAAAAAAAAAAATTATTTGTTTCAGTCAACTGAAGCTTTAGTGCCTAACCACCGCACTTCAGTGCCTTGTTCTAAGACTTTTTAATGATGTCTTACCTCAGGAGTCCAGAGATAACTTTTTAATAAACAATTTTATATTTAGGCACCTTACTTGTCCAGGCCAAATAATTCAATGTATTTTGATTTTCGTTTGTTTTTGTTTTCTTATCAGTGTACTTTCAATATTTATGCTGATAATAGATATTATATTTTATGTATGTACTAGGTGCCTATACAAGCTGCTGTATTACCAAAGATGGACAGTTCTTCAGATAATACAATAGAGAATAAAATTCACAAAATAATGTAGACAGAGTATTTCATACAGGGTGTTTCCTTTGTGTTTAGCTGGAAATGTAGACTTAGGGCAGATAGAGAGATGAGCTTTTCTTCTCAAATGTAGACTCCCTAACTGATACCCTGTTTATGTTTTTTCTCCCTTTTATGGTGTGTTTCTCCTTCTAGGATGTTTACAATTTCTTTAGCTACCTTTCTGTTCTGCCTCAAAATGGTTGTATTTTCTTTTACTTTCCCCTGGCACTGTGAAGGGCAGTTCAGACTTGGAGAAAGTGTTAGATCTCACCAGATAGGCAGCAGGAAGCTCCAAGAAAGCAGGTAACATGCTGTACAGTTAAATTGTCTCATTCTCCCAGTCACTGAGGGTTGATTAATCACCATACTGTAATTGCTTTTGGAGAAAAGTGGTTGGTTCTTGGTGCTGCTGGTCTTTGGCCAGCTGAGTTCAATGGGGTATTTAAAAATGATAAGAGCTGTGAAGACAAAAGTTGTTATTTAAAACAACTAGTCGTTCAGCAGTCCTGGGTGACAGCAATGAAAAGTGTTGTAGTAGTTGTGTGTCAAATTACTACCTTCTACCTTTTGTAATATATAGATCCAAATGCTAAATTTGCTATTGGATAACCTCAAATTTGTTTCAGTTTTTCCAGTTATTCTCATCCACTGCATTATTGGATTACTAACAGATAGCTCACAATTACACCATATACAAATTGTGTTAATCTGTTCCAGATGGAGTAGAAAACAGAATGAGGACATCTAAGTATTTTAGGGTGCACTGGCTAACTGTGGGCCCTTTCGGACTTTGATCTTGAAAGCAAACTAAAGGTCAGTCTGTAAAACAGTGCTTATGCTGTTTTGTGAGATCTACATCAGAGCTGCCACATGGTTTCTTGAGCATTTCCAATCAATTAGGATTACATAATAAGACTTGACCTAAAAGGTGGATCTGCTATTGAAGCAATTTCAGTTACAGAGTGAGTGCAGCATAATGCTTAGGAGTAGGGGCTCCAGGGCCAGATTGCCTGTGTTCAGATCCTAAGTGCTTCCCTTTGTAGCTTAGAGTCACTGGACAAGATTGACTTCTCAAGTAAAAAATTGGCATAATAATTCTAATCACCTCATGAAGATTAAATGAGTTAAATAACATAAAGTGTTCGGAACGGTGCCAGGCAGAAAGTGAACACTTAATGATTTCATTTGACCATTTCTGAAGACTCTTTTCTAATTCCATCTTGCCTTTCCTTTTTTTTTTTTTTTTCAGACAGAGTCTCACTCTGTTGCCCAGGAGTGCAGTGCGATCTCGGCTCACTGCAACCTCTTCACTGTTAAGTAGGAAAAATCAGGTCAAACAGTCTTACGATATTACCTATTATTTAATTGTATACACACATGCATATGTTTAAGGTCATCCACCAGAATGGATATAATTTGAGTACAGATTATAGCTAATAAACACTGTTAACATTTTGGTCATTTTATTTTTATGTATTTACTGATCTTTCTAAAATATGCACAAATTAATTCTGTATGTGAAACATCTTGAACCCCTCAGGTTCAAGAGATTCTCCTGCCTCAGCCTCTCCTTTAGCTGGGATTACAGGCGCCTGCCATCTTGCCTGGCTAATTTTTGTGTTTTTAGTAGAGACAGAGTTTCACCAACTTGGCCAGGCTGGTCTTGAACTCATGACCTCATGATCCACCCGCCTCAGCCTCCCAAAGTGCTGGTATTACAGGCGTGAGCCACTGCACCCAGCCTCATCTTGCCTTTCTTAAAGGTTCACAGATTAGAATTGCACATAATCAACACACTGGATGCAAATATGTAATGAACAGTAACGAGTGAATGATGTTTCACATTACAGAATTAATTTGTGCATGTTTTAGAAAGATCAGTAAATACATAAAAATAAAATGACCAAAATGTTAACAGTGTTTATTAGCTATAATCTGTACTCAAATTATATCCATTCTGGTGGATGACCTTAAACATATGCATGTGTGTATACAATTAAATAATAGGTAATATCGTAAGACTGTTTCACCTGATTTTTTCTACTTAACAGTGTTTAATGACTATTTTCTCATATCATTAAATACTGTACAGCATTGTTTTAATGACTACATAATATTCCATTATACGACTATGCCAGAAAGATTATTATTTAACCCAAAAGATTGTGCTAGCATTGTGTTCTCAAGGATGGTAATGCTAACTGGATCAGCATGGTAAGATGTTGGTTGGCATACCATAATCCCTATAAATACATCCCCAGGGTTGTATATTGGCAGTCTTTACATCGCGCTTTGCACATTCCTGAAATTGTGGCATGCTTTTGGCCAGTTTCTTATAGCTGATTCAGTTGTTAGCCTTTCTCTCAGGTCGCAGTAATGTTTACAGTGCCTCTTTTAAAGTCGAAGGATTTGTACCAGTCTATCTGACAGTTTTTTCCATGTTTCTTCAACTAGTCCTTTTATGATTCTCATCTGCCTTTAGTTTTGTTTTTGAGATTCTCCACGTGACTTTATCATGAAGTCAAAGTTGAATATCACAGATCTATGCTGATATTCTTTCTTGGCACTTAGTAGCATTCCCAACATTATTTGCACCCCTTTTATATACTCTTGTGGGTTCAGATTTCTTTAGAATGGCACTGGGGAAACAAAAAGATTGGTAAGTACCACTCAAATTTAGGAAAATAGAATATTGTGCACTAGTTGTCATTGTAAAAGCATATAACAATATTCACTCTCTTACTGGCTGACCATATATTAGTAGTCTGTTTAATATGATAATTTTGATATAGAATTATGAAATACTGTTTATAAAACTGTACAGACATACAAATGTTAATATAGAACTATTTCTCAAATATATAACAAATATATGTCAATAAAACAAATCATTGCCATAACAGAGGTGCTAAACAAGATAAATCTACAAACTAAACCTTGACTGGACTCTGCCTATCTCCCCTGGTTCACCTCATACTTACTCACCTTCTTATTCATATTGAAATTTCCAGTTCACCATTTTTATGTATAGCTTAGAATCTTAGTATCCTATAATTGTACGTTTGCAAATCTGCCACTTTATCACTTTATTATTGCTTCCTTGTTTTTAGTGTCAGCTTAGCAGTACGCTATCTACAATTTTAAGATATCACTGTGTACTTTATCACAGTTAGACCTCAGACCCTGGGAGACACTAGCGTAAATACTTTTCTACTTAAATATTAAGTTATTAAACATCTGCCAAAGGGAGACTTTTTTTCAATGTAAAATAAATAATTCCAAAATAGAATGATTTCTTTGCATCACATGGCAGTGTCTTAGTCTCTTTGTGTTACTATAATGAAATACCATAAACTAGGTGGCTTATAAACAACAGAAATTGATTTTTCTAGTTCTGCAAGGTGAAGATCAAATACCAGCAGATTTGGTGACTATTGCGGGCCTATTCCTGGTTCACAGATGTCACCTTTTGGCTGTTTTCTCACTTGGTGGATGGAGCAAGCTAACCCTCTGGGGTCTCTTTTATACAGGTACTAATTGCATTCATGAGGGCTCTACCCTCATGACTTAATCACCTCGCAAAGATCCCAGTTGTTAATATCATCACTTTAGGGGGTTAGGATTTCAACAGGAATTCTGTGGGAGACATCAGCAAACATTCAGACTATAGCTGGATAGCTGGCAGAAAGCCCTCATACTCCACATGTGGATGGATAAACAATGTCTATTTGCTTCCCATTCTCTGGGCACTTCTTCCCTGTTGGATCTAGTAGATGTGTGATTTTCTTCTTTTGAAATGACACTGCTGTTTTTCCCAGTAAATTTCCCCCTTCTTTAAAAAAAATTGTAAAAGCAGTTAGAAATTGTTCAGGAGAATATTACTTATAACATCTGAATGCTATTATTTTCATTTTTGTTTGCATATATCCCTCTGTATTCAGACTTTTGCTGTCCACATTTGGGAACCAAATCGATTTATTCAGTAAAGGGTATTTGACCTTCTAATCTTTGTCTCTGTTCTTGGTCATTTTTACCTAATTGCAGTCAAAGTGTTCGTAATAATTTGCAGTCATGAGTACACACATTTAGTTTTGTTTAAATGCTCAAAATTGTAACACCTGTGGAAGGTTCTGCTGGATATTCCAACATAACACTGGAATTCATCAGTCTTGTTCCTGGGATTTTTGCCCGAGAATAGCACATGCTGTATAGTTTTATGTCAATACCTGCAAATGAAATGGGTTAGAAGGAGAGTACTTTCCTAATAGTGGAAATAACACTGGATTGGAAGTTAAGAGAGCATTAAGTGTATTTGAGGCATGTGCTTTTGCATCTTAGCAAATAACTAATGTGATAATCTGGAAGAAGTTGGGGTTAGGTCTTTCTCTGTACTCTGAAAGTAGGTTGTTTTTCTTCGTTAAAATGAATCTTACTTACCTGTAAATGACGGACCTTATTCAGAGTGTCCTCATAATATGATGTTTCTCACTAATTGATTCAGCTTTTTGTGAAAAGATCTTAAATGAAGATGTCTTTTTTCAGTCTGGCCGGGACCTTCAACAGTATCAGAGTCAGGCTAAGCAACTCTTTCGAAAGTTGAATGAACAGTCCCCTACCAGATGTACCTTGGAAGCAGGAGCCATGACTTTTCAGTGAGTATAATCTTGATTTCTTTACGATCATTTAAGTGTAAAATACAGTGACAGAATGCTTGATAAAAATATTTATTTTTTAAGTAAAGATTATTTTAAAATGTAGTCTCTTGAGAGAAGCAACTTCTCTGGCTCTAATTCTGCAAAACAGATCTTATTTGTTTTTTCAACATGCTTACAGTAATGTAACCCGTTAACATGTGTCTAATGAATGCTGTGCCCATCATGCAATAATAGATAACTTCTTGCTTTGGGACTGTCTTGGGGCCAGATATGTGTAGGTTAGTACCCTTGCTCACACATTTCCTGACCGTGTAACTTGGAGCAACTCACATACTTTCTCTAAGGCTTAGTTTCCTCTATAGAGTAGTGAAAATAAACATAGGAGGTTTCCGAGGATTTTTGAGGGAATCCATGAATATTATTTAGCATCTTGTCTGATACATGGAAGAGTCAATAAATATTAGTTATTATTTTTTGAAAAGAAAATTATAAAAGATAAGAGCATCTGAATCAGTGGTTATAGACAATGATACAGATGATAGAGGAGACTTGCCAAGTTTGAAGCTGATAAAGTAGGAAGGTTTAAAAAGAGCTTCAATGGAAAATAAAAACGGATTAGCTACATAATCTTTGCTATTTTAGGGACTTAGACAGTAAGGTAATTTAGGCCACGGAGGAAGCTGCTATGTTTACTTTAAAAAAAAAATTATCTACCTGTAAAAGACAAGTAAACAAGTACATCAAAGTAATAAAACACTAGGCTGTTGGCTAAGAAAATGAAGGACATTGTGTTTCACAAAGTATTAATTTTTATAATATCTGAAATATCTTCTATAACTAATTTTCAACACCAAAAAATATAGTCACTCAATATAGAGTATCTTTATTTTCACCACGGTTTAGTGAACAAAGACCTAGGAATGTTCTCATGGAATTGAGAAGAGATTTTCTTCTGCCTGTTTCCTTGAGGGCATTCATAATCTCATACAATCCTTTATTTCCATCCAAGAGCTATTAAGGGTTTATTCTTTGCCAGACCTTGTATTGAGTCCTGCATTTAATGTCCATACCTTTTAACACTGTCCTCTTAGTACAGAGAGAGACATATACCCAAACAAGTATACTATAATACCTTAAGTGGAAAGGTGCTATAAATTAGATTTAAATAAAATGTTTTGGTAACAGAGAGAAGGAAGGAATAAATTCCCATTTGTCGGGGGTAAGTTTGAAGAAAGGATATAGAGGAGGGGAGTATATATAAAAAGTTTCACAGAAAAAATTATGGTAGAATTGAACATACGAAAATGAACAGGATTTCTCCAGGTACATAAAAGAGCATTAATAGTTAGAAAAAACAATATAAGCAGAAGTTCACAAATATGTAAAAAACCTAGCATGTTGAAAAATAGTCTGCCATTTGGTTCACTAAAATATATGACAGAATGTTGCTTACACTTGTTTTGAAGGTCTATAAATATAATACCATGGAGTATGATTTTATTTCGTGGATATTAGGGAACCCTTACAGTTTGTAAGCAAAGTAATATGGCCATCTGTACTGTCTGGGAATAAAACTGACGGTACAGAAGGTGGTGTAGACTGAAAGCAGAGAGACCAGTTAATTCAGGTGCCCAAGCACGGAACAGGACAGCTGTATTAGTACTATTACTTTCAGGGGTCTGAGAGATCATATAATAGTCTTCATCCTTTATGAAGCCCTAGGGTGCTTCAGGAGCCACATAGAAAGGGCGGGGATGGAAGTGTACATAATACTGTGGGCCCCTAAACCCCTCCTTATGTTTTAAATTTTCTCCTTTTATTTTCGGTTGACATGTAATGATTATACATATTTATGGGATATGGAGTAATATTTCAATACATATATACAATGTATAATGATCAAATCAGAGTCATTAGCATATTCATCACCTCAGACATACATTTATCATTTGTGTTGAGAACATTCAAAATCCCCTCTTGTAGCTTTTTGAAAATATGCAGCAAGTTCTGGCTAACCATATTCACCCCACAGTTATGCAGAACACCAGAACTCATTCTTCCTACCCAGTTGTAATTTTGTATCCATTAACTAGGCTGCTCATCCTCCCTTCCTCTCTATTTTTTCCACTTCTAATACCCACAGTTCTACTCTCTACTTCCATGAGCTCAAAAAAACTTTTTGGCTCTCACATATGAAAAAGAACATGCTATATTTATCTTTCTGTATATGACTGTTTTCACTTAATGTAATGTCCTCCAGATTTATCCATGTTGCTGCTAATGTAGAATTTCATTCGTTTTTATGGCTGAGTAGTATTCCGTGTGTGTGTGTGTGTGGTGTGTGTGTATAAAACACTTTTAAAATCCGTTATTCTGTTGATGGACATTTTTCTTGAGTATCCTTACATGTTATGAATAGTGTTGCAGTACACATGGGGGTACAGGTACGTTTTTAACATAGTGAGTTTTTTTTCCTCTGGATAAATACCCAGTGGTGGGATTGCTAGATGGCATGGTAGTTCTATTTTTAGTTTTTTGAGAAACGTCCATACTGTTTTCCATAATGGCTGTACTACTTTACATTCCCACGTATGATGTATAAAAGTTCTCTTTTCTCTTCATCATCATCAGCATTTTTTGTCGTTGGTCTTTTTAATAGACATTTTAACCTGTGCGAAATAATATATCATTGTGGTTTTTATTTACATTTACCTGAAGATTAGTGATGCTGAACATTTTTTCACATACTTGGCCATTCACATGTCTTTTGAGAAATGTCAATTCTGTTCCTTGCCTACTTTTTAATTGGATTATTTCTGGTTTTGCTGTTGAATTGTTTTGAGTTCCTTATATATTCTGGATATTAGTTCCTTGTCAGATGCATAAAACTAGATCCCTATCTCACCATATACAAAAATTAACTGAAAGTAGATAAGACCCTAAACTATAAAACTGCTAGAAGAAAGCATAGGGGAAGCGCTTCAGGACTTGAGTCTGGGCGAAAATTTTATGGCAAAGACTACAAAGCACAGGCAACAGAGAAGAAAATAGATAAATGGGACTATATTAAACTAAAAGCTTTTGTACAGCAAAGGAAACAGTCAACACAGTGAAGAGACAACCGTACAGTAGGGGAAAATATTTGCAAACTCCTACTTAAAGAACTTCTGATTTTGTCTGATATGTACCCTGACCTTGTGAATGTAAGTTTGCTTGTAATATATATATACATATCACATATATAAAAATACATATTTGTGTGTATGTGTGTCTATGCTATGGCTAAAAACAAGTTGGAAACCATTTAGTAGCCTAACATTTTTCTAAGAATTTCTCAGCCATGTAATCATATAGCCCCTTCCAGAGTGCCAGGGAGCTCATTATCACAAAAGAAAGTCAGTTCCACTGTTAAAAAGATTCCAGTTGATTACAGAGTTCTCCTGGAATGGAAATTAAGGAGTGTTATTAGTCTTATACACAGTAAACATATCATTAACCTTACATTTTTAAGTCTTTAACCTTACATTTCTATCCACAGAATTTCCAGTTCCACTGTTTTTCTTTGTGGCTGGAAAGAGTTTAAATATGTGTATGTTAGTTTACCATATAGAATCAAAGGGTGGATGGAGTCACAACTCTGAATTTTTCAAGAAAAGGTCTTAGGTATTAAGTAAAAAACAAATAATCCCATTTAGAAAATGGAAAAAAGACACGAGCAGACGCTTCTCAAAACGTACTAGAAGGCAGCAAACCAATGAAAAAATGCGTATCACTAATTATCGGAGAAATGCAAATCAAAACCACAGTAAGACACTATCTTACAGCAGTTACAGGGCTGTCATTAAAAAGTAAAAAAACAACAGATGCGGGCCGGGCGCGGTGGCTCACGCCTGTAATCCCAGCACTTTGGGAGGCCGAGGCGGGTGGATCACGAGGTCAAGAGATCGAGACCACCCTGGTCAACATGGTGAAACCCCGTCTCTACTAAAAATACAAAAAATTAGCTGGGCAAGGTGGCGCGTGCCTGTAATCCCAGCTACTCAGGAGGCTGAGGCAGGAGAATTGCCTGAACCCAGGAGGCGGAGGTTGCGGTGAGCCGAGATGGTGCCATTGCACTCCAGCCTGGGTAACAAGAGTGAAACTCCATCTCAAAAAAAAAAAAAAAAAAGATGCTGGTGAGGCTGTGGAGAAAAGGGAACTGCTTATACACCGTTTGTGAGAATGTAACTTCAGCTACTATGGAAACCAGTTTAGAGATTTCTCAAAGAACTTACAACAGAACTACCATTAGACCCAGTAAACCCATTAATGGATTTATACCCAAAAGGAAACAAATCTTTCTACTAAAAATCATGCACTTGCATGTTCATTCTAGCACTATTCACAAGAGCAAAGACATCAACCAAGGTACATATTAGTGCTGAATTGGATAAAGAAAATGTAGTACATGTACAGCATGGAATACTATGCAGTCATAAAAAGGAATGAAATCAACGGAGTTGGAAGTCATTACCTAAATGAGTTAATGCAGGAACAGAAAACTAAATACTCTGTATTCTCACTTACAAGTTTATAAGCTAAACATTGGGCACTCATGGACAAAAATACACTGAGGCCTTACTAGAGGGGGAGGCAAAGATGGGGGCAGGCCTGAAAAACTATTGGGTACTATGCTTAATACCTGGGTGATGAGATTGTTCGTACCCCAGACCTCAGCATTATGCAATATACCCAGATAACAAACTCTTACATATACATCCTCAAGCTAAAATACAAGTTTAAAATGTTAGTTGAAGAATTGTGTAATTGGCTGAGCTCGGTGGCTCACTCCTGTAATCCCAGCACTTCGGGAGACTGAGGTGGGTGGATCATCACTTGAGGTCAGGAGTTTGAAATCAGCCTGGCCAATATGGTGAAACCCCATCTCTACTAAAAATACAAAACTTGGCTGGGCATGATGGTGGGTGCCTGTAAGCCCAGCTGTTTGAGAAGCTGAGGTGCAAGAATTGCTTGAACCTGGGAGGTGGAGGTTGCTGTAAGCTGAGATCACACCACTTCACTCCAACCTGGGTAATCTGGGTGATAGAAAGAGATTCTGTCTCAAAAAAAAAAAAAAGAAAGAAGATTATGTAGTGGATGAAAAATTATAATAAATATGTCTAAATATTCCTTTTGGAATACACTACTAATAATGGGAAGATGTTTGCTTTCTGATTCCAAGTATTTGTGGTTTTAAATTGACTTTTTTATTTGGCCAGCTTTTAAGTGCTTAGGCTAGACATTTTTAAAAGTTTGCATGGTAGGGGCGGTGGCTCACGCCTCTAATCTCAGCACTTCGGGAGTCCGAGGCGAGGGGATCATGAGGTCAGGAGTTTGAGACCAGCCTCACCAACATAGTGAAACCCTGTCTCTACTAAAAATATTTAAAAAATTAGTTGGGCATGGTGGTGCGAACCTATAGTCCCAGCTACTAGGGAGGCTGAGGCAGGAGAATCGCTTGAACCTGGGAGGCAGAGGTTGTGGTGGGTCGAGATTGTGCCACTGCACTTCAGGCTGGTCAACAGAGCGAGACTCCATCTCAAAAAAAAAAAAAGTTTGCATGGTACAGAAATTCTGCTTTAACCTGTTGTCAATAATATTACTTTATAGCCAACTTTGTCTTGCCTTTTTTTTTTGTCTCACCAGCTACATTATTGAGCAGGGGGTGTGTTATTTGGTTTTATGTGAAGCTGCCTTCCCTAAGAAGCTGGCTTTTGCCTACCTAGAAGATTTGCACTCAGAATTTGATGAACAGCATGGGAAGAAGGTGCCCACTGTGTCCCGACCCTATTCCTTTATTGAATTTGGTAAGTTTTTGCCCCTACTTCTCTCTATCAAGGGGGCAGACACGCTGATATAATATTGATACATTTTTTGTGATGTTTACTTATTGAAGTTTTAGCTTCTGCTTTCTTTTCCATTCTACTTCTTTTTGTCTTTTTAAATGATTAAGGCTTCCTTCTGAAAAGTAATTTTCTCTAGTCTTTTGATCTTTCCCCCGTAGAAATTGTTGTCTTTTGCCCATCTCTGTTGTTTGGTTTGACTCTTCATTGGAGTCACATGTGGCAGGTACTGTGCCTAAATGTCTACTTGATTGGCACATTATGGCTGAGTTCTTTACCCCAGTCATAGACTACGCTCACAGTAAGGCTCATTTTATGGAGATCAGAATTGGGAAATCAGAAAGAGTGGTGTGTTGTTTCTTTTAGTAGAATAAGATCCTGTAATTAAAAAAAAACAAAGAAATAGAAGATACATGGTATCCATGGTATTGGAGTATAATATTTACTATATTTAGGAATAGTGAGCATAGATGTCTGTATTTGTACAAGAATTGTAGAAAGGCTAATCACTAATCAGACCTGGTAAAGTATCTGAGGGCAAGGGATCAAAGGAAATGTCCCAAGTACAGGGCGTGAGAACAAGTAGGATCAGACTATATCGCTGACATTTTTAGTTACAAGGGAAATTAGTGTTACTCTCTCAGAATTTCTGAAGTGTTTCAAGTTTGCTAGCTAAATGGGTCATCTTGCTTTTAAGAAATAGAGAATGTGTGGGAAAACACTCGTGTTTAATAACTACACACTCTCCAAGTGCTGGTTTATATAATGTCCAGTTTTTCAAATTTTATTTTTTAGACAGTAGTAGTGCCGTAAACTACCCCCGAAAATAAGACAAATGTGTCAGGGTCATACAGGAAACAAATGGTATATGCAAATTAGCTTAAGGGAGTATATACAAAGATATGAATAGGCTGTATAGAGAATTACAAGGTACAGTAACCTCGGACCAGTAGCATACTGGTTATTACTATTCCTAGGCCTGAAGGTATAAGGGGAAGGAGCAGTTTCTGAAACTAAAAAGGAGAAAATTTCTGGAGAAGGCCAACTTGAGAGGAGCAGTAACTTGGTAGAGGGATACTGCCAGAAGGATCCTTCCTTCTCTGAAAGGAGCCAGGGGAATAAATACCCTGATGTCACTGTCTGTTCTCCTCCTTCCCTACTGTTGGGGCTCTTTCACTGCCTGAACCTAACTGACAGGGCCTCTTTTGAGGCCCTCCATACAAGTCAGCTTCCCAGCAGAAAGGAGATCTAAAAAGGCAATAAATGAGTCCAGCACACATAAATTAAGCTTCTTGCCAAAAGTTGAATATATCTTTAATAATAAGTCATTCTTCTTACAGTTTTGAGAAATACTGATATGAGCAAAAGATGGACGAGAATTCAGATTTATTTATTTATTTATTTATTTATTTATTTAGAGAGAGTTGCGCTCCATCCCCCAGGCAGGAATGCAGTGGTGTGATCTCAGATCACTGCAACCTCCACCTCCCAGGTTCAAACGATTCTTGTACCTCAGCCTCCTGAATAGCTGGGACTAGAGATGCATGCCGCCTTGCCCACTAGCTAATTTTTGTATTTTTGGTAGAGATGGGACTTTTGCCATGTTGGCCAGGATGGTCTCGAATTTCTGGCCTCAGGTGATTCACTCACCCTGGCCTCCCAAAATGCTGGGATTACAGGTGTGAGCCACAGTGCCTGGCCAAGACTTCAGTTTTATATTGGTATTTTGGAAAACTCCCTATTACATATTTGCTTTACCTGAGGTTTAAGAATGGAATGAACCTGGTAATGTGTATTAGAGAATATACTTTAAGGCAGTGTTTAAGCTTTTTAATGATCATGAACTCTTTTGCCATGTTAGGCTCTAATGATGCTAGAGTGTTACCAGTATCCTTTTAAGTAATGTGTAGAGTTAAGTAAACCTAAGGGTCCTCAGAATAAATACTGTTTGAAAATTTCTGTTTTTAGGAAAGGCTTACTATAGAGGGTCTTAATTTCCCTAAGCCTTCTGATAGCAGCCTTAGATAGCAAATCTTATACTTCAAAGGTATCCAAAGGACATTGCTTCTGAAGGGTCATCTAGTTATACCTTTACATTTTACAAATAAAAATGTAAACTACCCCCGAAAATAAGACAAATGTGTCAGGGTCATACAGGAAACAAATGGTATATGCAAATTAGCTTAAGGGAGTATATACAAAGATATGAATTAGGCTGTATAGAGAATTACAAGGTACAGTAATTCAACCTAGATTTTGATATTCAACCTAGAGTTTGATTAACCATGGACAGTGGCAAATTCAGGAATAAACTCCGAACTTTTTTTTTTTTTTTTTTTGAGATGTAGTCTTGCTCTGTCACCTAGGCCAAAGTGCAGTGGTGTGATTTCGGCTCACTGCAACCTCTGCTTCCTAGGTTCAAGCAATACTCCTGCCTCATCCTCCCAAGTTGCTGGGATTACAGGCACGCACCACCATGCTTGGCTAATTTTTTGTATTTTTAGTAGATACAGCGTTTCACCATGTTAGCCAGGATGGTCTTGATCTCCTGACCTCGTGATCTGCCCACCTCGGCCTCCCAAAGTGCTGAGATTACAGGCGTTAGCCACCACGCCCAGCCAACTCAGAACTTTTAATTTCCTACTTCAGTACTTTGAACGCCTTTAAAGAAATGGTTCATGGTCACTTTTCTTATCATTCAGATACCTTCATTCAGAAAACCAAGAAGCTCTACATTGACAGTCGTGCTCGGAGAAACCTAGGCTCCATCAACACTGAATTGCAAGATGTGCAGAGGATCATGGTGGCCAATATTGAAGAAGTGCTACAACGAGGAGAAGCACTCTCAGGTATCTAAAAGCAATGAGTCTTATGAAGAAATGGTTCTCATTCCATAGACAAGGATAGCTTATTTTGCAGTGCCTTTTATGCTGTTAGATTCTACCTAGAACTGTTAAGAATTTATCTCCCAGAAGGACATTACATTACAATGCTTCCAATAGGGTATGTTTTTTTCCTAGCATGATTAGTTTTTGTTGAGTTGGAACAACGTAAATCCATATTCAAAGCAATGATTATTTCTAAGATATTGACAAAATTAAGTAATTTATATACGGAAACACTTGTAAAAGTTAAGGGAAATGAAAAGAATGAGAAATTGTCAAGGATTTATTGCAGTGGTTTCTTGAGTAGCCTCTTTGGGGGAGACTATGGCCACCAGATCAATCTTTATAAAATGCCATTTTCATCAGACATTCCTCCCTGGAAAACTTAAATCTGGGACTGCAAGATAAGATCCAGTCTGACTTATTTTTCAGTCAGTCTTTGCTTGTTATTTGGAAGGCATTGTGCTCTATACATGGAAAATAAGGAGAATGCAAATGTCTGTCACTCTAGTTCACAAACATTCTGCTGCAGCCAGGCCAGCTTCTTCACTATCCTTAGTTGTCTATTCTGCCTCGTGCTGGAACTGTTCTATAAGACCTCCGTAAGAACTGCCTTTTTAAAGAAGCCTTCTCTAATGTGACAGGCTGTATCACATTAATCTCTTCTGTACTTTAAACTCCTAAAGCACTTAGTAACATGTTTTTAGCACATATTATATGTGTGTATGTTTACCTAATTTACCTTAAATATGCATATTTAATATATTTCCATATAAGATAAATATACATTTTATATATTTAAATATTTATGTTAAAGTAGATAAACATTTGTATAATTAAATAATTTTATATAATTTCATATATTTATGTTTTTGAGACAGGGTCTTGCTCTGTTGCCCAGACTGGAGTGCAGTGGCAGAATCTTGGCTCACTGCAACTTCCAACTCCTGGGATCAAGTGATCCTCCCACCTTAGCCTCCTGAGTAGCTGGGGCTACAGGCATGTGCCACCATGCCTGGCTAATTTTTGTATTTTCTTGGTAGAGATGGGGTTTTGCCATGTTGTCCAGGCTGGTCTCAAACTTCTGGGCTTAATCCACCCGCTTCAGCTTCCCAAAGTGCTACAATTACAGGCATGGGCCACCACACCTACCCTTTATATAATTTAAAAAGTGTAGGTAATTAGGTTAAATTAGATTAAAAGTATATGTATATTTACCTGAAATTTAAGTATTATATTACCTAAGTGTTTAATGTGAACATGTAAGCTCTTTGAAGATAGTGTTTATGTGTTTTACATCTGTTTCACATACTTCTTATATAACCCCCACAGTAATGGTCACAAATAGGTTCCTTAATAAGTATTTTTTAATTCAGCCATGCTATATATTCATTAGTAAATGGGTTTTCTTTTATTATGAACTACAAACTAACCTTTCTGTGAGTAGTGAGCAGTTATCCATTTACCTTCACACTCTTTAAATATCAAATTTTGAGTGAGTGAGTGAGTGTGTAAGTTTTTGTCATACAGACTTACAATTCCTATATGAGATAAAGTAGATTAGCACAGAAATTTTTTGTGTATCACCCATGCAAGACTAAATTCCATAAAGGCAGGGATCATGTACATTTTGCTCATTGTTGTATCCTTTGCACTTCACGCGGTGCCTGTAACATAAATGTTTATTAAATAACTTTGAGCAATAGCTTTGTCTTTATGTTATCCTGTGTTTCAGAATATTCATATATAAATTCTCCCAACTATGACTTGTTTCATATGGTCTAATAATTGTTTCTCTGCTGAGTTATTCTCAACAAGTTTAGATTCATTTAGCAAATGTTTATTGTGCACTAACTATATACCAGGCCCTGTTCTGGGCACCCAGAATATAGCAGGAGACACAATAATTTAAAATCCCTGCCCAGTGGAGTGTGTATTCTAGTAGACTCTGTAAAAAGATGCCCTGAGCATTGTCATGGTTATTTCTCCCTGACTTTTGTGACTAGATGTTTTTCTTACTCATGTGATCAGTTGCTAGTTCAGACATGGCTGTCATGCCTGTGTCATTAAGTAATGCCATGTTTCCCAATCAAAACCAGTCTCTATTAAGCAACTCCAAATATTCCAAAAGCATGCTGATTGCAAAATCGCTTTTCTGAAATTTAAAGAAGTGAAGAGTTTGATCAGAATTTATTATGTCCAATGGAGAGTTTGTGTTTATTTTTAAAATATACCGTATATTTTAATCTGGTTTAGCTCTTGTCTATCTGGCTATTTCTCAAAGTGCTTAGTTACTTATTATAAGATAGCAACATTGCAAATGTCCTTAGGGGTGAAAAAACTTGCCAGAAAATGCTAAAAAGCTTAACTGATTTTGGGGTTTTTTTGGTGGTACTTTTTATTGTGTTTTAGTTGTAACTAAATACAATAACTAAATTTATATTTCCTATGTCTATTGAAATATAAATGTTAATTTTAAATTCACAGTAGTCTTTACTATGTGGAGAGTCTTAGAAATTTTAGCAGTCATCATTGAAATGTAGCTTAAGACTGTGTTTGGTTAATTGAATTTTCTGATTGAGTTTGTTTTACATGGATCATCATTATCGTTTTTCAAAATATGAGATAATATGATTCAGACCATTAAAAGATTATGAAGATAATAATGATTAGCATGTAATAATTATTGTACTTTAGCATATGGAGGCATTGTTGCTCACTTTACAGGCAATTTCATGTACATACAACCTATGACATGGTTGCTGTTATTATCCCCATTTTAGAGATAAAGAAACTAGGTTTTAAATAGGTTGTGACTTGACCAACATCACATGACTGGGACAGGTGATATCTGAACCTGCACTTCTAACCACCTTACTATATAGCCTCAAAAATTCAGACATAATCTGACCTGGTAATTTTAAACTATATTATAGATATTACAGTGTTTCAGGAGCATCAGTTAACTTGTATAGGAAATGTTACCTTTAAAATAAAAATGATAATTCAAGATTCATGGTTGTTGCAGTGCTACTCATTTTGGTTATTTTTAATGCCTTAATACTTTTTCAGGGACTAATTTAATGTTTTCCTTTTTTCTTCTTTGACAGCATTGGATTCAAAAGCTAACAATTTGTCCAGTCTGTCCAAGAAATACCGCCAGGATGCGAAGTACTTGAACATGCGTTCCACGTATGCCAAACTTGCAGCAGTAGCTGTCTTTTTCATCATGTTAATAGTGTATGTGCGATTCTGGTGGCTGTGAAATGATGAATACAGTCACTGGTAAGGGAGAACCTAGAACCCAGTAGGTGTATATTTTCAGGAAACTGAGCTCACGGAGATGTGTATTAGAATCCAAGCGGAACTTCTGCCTCTGAAGACTTTGCAAGAAAAGACATGTCCTGAAAATGAAAGGTTACGCCATATTAAATGAAGCTTAACCCTATGTGGAACGTCTCTTTCGGGGGCAGAGGCTTTCTCTGGGTGCTAAGCCATATGCGTTAGGGAACAGTAGATTGTTACTTTGTTTTTTTCCCTCCCAGTACATTTTAGAAATGGCACTGACTGGGGCATTCTTATTCTCTAATGGAGCCAGCAATGAGATTTAATTTAGCCAGCCTGTGCTAGCAGCATTCTGAAATTCCTTCAAAGAAGGCAGTCCTTTTGGAAGGGGTTTTTTTTTTGTTGTGTTTTTTTTTTGTTGTTTGTTTTTTGACTCTAATCAACATTCCTTTTGTTGGTAACATTTGTGATTTTGAGTAATATGAGTTTTTGATGGCCTTTTAAACAAGACTCCAGTATGTGAAGGTTAATTGCTGTGCTCTACAGATCTTGTCTATTGGCCCCTGTAGAAAGTTATCCTTTGTTGTTTTCCTTTTATAAATTGCTTATTGCACAATTGCTTTAGGGTTAAATGAATTATATTAATATGCCTTGAAATTATAGCACTCCTTGATTAAGAAGCTGAAATATTTCTCTCATTTACTCCTTAAACAAAAGACTAAAATTAGTTTGGGACATTGTTAGTTTTATTTTGAAGCATCTGATTTGTATTAGTATAAGAGCAAGTATAGCATATGCTTAAATGAGGCCCTTGTCTTCATGAGAAGAAAGGAAGACCCAGGTTATAATTACAGCCTTCTCCTGCCCCTTCTTTACTTTCTCTACCACAATTTTCTCCACTGTTTGTTTTCCTCCTCCCACAATTTGCTAACATTTAAAAATTTTTCCTGCACCCAGTAGTTTCATGTCCTGTAGACATCCTCTTAGGGCATTCTCAAATTTCAAAATAAAAAATATTAATCTATATAGCTAATTAAAGTTTTTGCAGTACTCAAACTACTAAATACATTTGCCTGAGAAAAAGTCTCTGTTTTAGTTCATGTAAATTCTCTGAGAATGTTCTAGAGATAGATAACTCATTTATAGTGGTTTCTATTAACTAATTAAAGTACCCATGATTTTTTCCTTTACTGCTCAGGGATGATGAGGATTTCCTTTTACCTTCTGAGGTAGAATTTTTTAATGAGGAGAATAGGCCTTTTAAATATTATCGCAGGGGTCTACAATATAACTTAAAACTCCTATACGTACTGCAAATATTTCTTTAAATTGTATGGGAAAACGAGCCAACTTATTTCTTAATATCTTTGGCGAGAACTTTAACCAGCAAGCAATTTTATAACCCTGAGGGATCATCAAAGATACTATCCTGATTGCTGGTAAGGAAAAAAATATTTTTCCTTATAACAAGGCAAGGAGAAATGCTATTTTATTCCTCATAATTTATAGAACTACAAAAATTTTTTTCTTTTATGGACCTAAATCTGCCAATTGGGAATTTTGTGCATGAAATATGAAGTTACTTTTTATAGATAATAAGTGCTTTTAAGTCCCCAAAAGACTCCTCCGTAAGTAATGATGATGTTGATAATAAAAGCCTTTGACGGGCTGAAATCCTAAATAGTGGTACCATAGTATTTGGTGCTTCTAAAAGAGTGGAAAGGGGCAGCTCATTGTTTAGAGTTGCATGCTGCAACCTATAATGGTCAGCACTGAAATAAATGCTTCTAGAATGTTCACTTCAGTGTGAAGTTTTGTTATCTAGTTAACTTATACACATATATCCTTTGTAGATACATTTCTGTCTAATCTTGGTAGGCTAAGAAAGAAGGGATGGGGTGAATGTCAGCAGAGGAACAAGAAAGTAGTTTAAGATCAGGGTAGCAGAAAGATGAGAGAGCAAGACTGTCATAATATGGCTCCTGGTGTTCTTTATAAGAGGCAGTGGGAAGATCTGACTAGATGAAATGTATCAGTAACCAAACTGGCATCTAAAACAGAATGGGGTAAATAGCATATGGGGTTATTGGAGGCACAGTAAGAAAGGACACCTAGTCTGTTTTGGGAAGGAGTAGGGTAAGAGAAGACTTTGTGGAGAAGGAGAATAGGGCATTCGAGGGAGAGTCAATGGCATGTGCAAAGGCATGAATAAAGAGAGAGCAAAGCATATTTTGGAAACTTAACGGCTTGGTTCAGCTTAGCCCGTAGGGCAAGCATAGTCAATAGAGGAGAGTTGAGGAATGAAAACTAGATTGGTACACCATCATAAAAGGACTTGTCTTATCATGCTAAGGAGGTTAGACTATGTTAATGGCAGTGGCAAAGGATGGCATCAGATTTATAGTTTCAAGTGATCATTTTGGCCTTGGCATAAAAGATATATTAGGAAGGGATAAGCCTGGAAGTGGACAGATGAAAATAAGGAGCCATCAAATGCAGAATGAAGCTCAGGCAGATTTCAAGTGATTTTCAAGAAAGATGTGATCAGAAATACCAGATAATAACTCTTACATAACACTGTGTTAGGGCTTATTTCTCACACTGACTCAGCATTTTCTTACATAGCACTTCGTTAGGGCTTATTTCTCACACTGACTCGGCATTTTCTTACATAGCACTTCGTTAGGGCTTATTGCTCACACTGACTCAGCATTTTCTTACATAGCACTTCGTTAGGGCTTATTTCTCACACTGACTCGGCATTTTCTTACATAGCACTTCGTTAGGGCTTATTTCTCACACTGACTCGGCATTTTCTTACATAGCACTTCGTTAGGGCTTCTTGCTCACACTGACTCGGCATTTTCTTACATAGCACTTAGGGCTTCTTGCTCACACTGACTCGGCATTTTCTTACATAGCACTTCGTTAGGGCTTCTTGCTCACACTGAGTCAACATCCTGAATTAAGTACTCTTCATACCACTATATAAATAAGCTTCACAAAGGGTTCTGCTGTGAGGCATGACAGAGTTAAGTAATTTGCCCAAAGTCACAGAATTAGAAAGTAATAGAGCTAAGATTTGAACTTAGGTAGTTTAGCTCCAGAGTCTGTACTCTTAACCACTATGCCACCACCAAGAGGTCATATAAAATAAGTACCAAAAAATGTATTTTTGAATTTAACAACCAGGAACTTAATCATACAGGCAGAAGTAATTCCAGCACACTGGGGACAGAAGCCAGATTGCCATATGGGTTAAAGAGTGTGTAAACCACTAGGAAGTGAAGACACAGAACTACTCAAGTGTTTTTCTGGTTATTATGACACTGAACTTCATGGCTTGTTTTAATTAAACATCTTACAAATGTCAAAATTTAGAAATATTTGGACATTGTACACACTCTGGTTATTTAAATGTCTAACAATGATTCTTAAGCATTTTGAGAAACCTTTAAAAATCTGATGAAAGGTATGTGCCATTACTCCAGAAAAATGCTCCTGTGTACATGCACACCAAGTACCATATACTGTTTCAGGCTGTTCAAGGACTACAAAGTCTGTTCATGACCTAGTGGTCCACGTTTCCTCAGTTAAAAGCTCCAGAGATACAGGATGTGGAACTCAAAGGTAAGTACCCAGAGCCTTGAAAACTCCAGTTATGGTGACTTGGAAGAATTCTACAATTTGAATTAACTTTGTGGAGAGATGTATTTTTGAAAAATTGTATGTACCCAAAAAAAGTCATATCAAATAATATTTTCCTGTAGTGTATTCAAGGGTCTGGTTCCACAGAAAAATACTGTTTTGGTCTCAGTTCCTCAAAATCACATTTAAGGAGCTTGAGATTTATATTTTCCACTTAAGTCTTAGAAAAGCTAGTTAGGAAGGAAAATAATCATTTCTGCACACATAGGATTTAGTAAAACATGTATAATAAAACATCTCATATCTTAAATTTCCACCTTGTGTTGGTAGCTTTCATGACGAAGGGCTCAGGTATTGGTGGCTGTACAATTAAGGTTTTTGGTAGTGAAGTTAGCAGAACTAGTGATGGGTTTTTTCCTCCAGATAGCTCAGCAGGAAGGTAAATAGCAGTCATTGCGTGTGTGACAAATTTTGAGATAAAATGAGCAAATTGAATCTCACCTCCTATTTATATTACTGTCAGGCAGGATTCACCTAGCAGTGTAAAACTATCTCAGCCAATTTAGTCACTCGGTTCTCATAAAGTGTGTTTCAAGTACTGTAACAATCATGTTCAGATTAGAAAAATCACTAGAAATTTGCCTTCCATATAGTAATCTATGCTTTTTTCTCTCATTTCCTTCATTTTTTGAGCACTAAGTATTAGGCATTTTACAGGTATAATTACAATTCTTAGAAGCATTTTCTGTGCTTGCCCAAGGTCACATAGCTAGCAGGTTAAAGCAGATTGAAATCCAGGCCTGCTAGACACCAAATTATTATTTAAGAGTACTTTTCACTACTCCTAAATAATGACACAGACACGTTTGTCTTATGCACTTCACTCGTACTGTCAGGTTAGTATGTTTATTTTGGAAAGTGTTTTTTACAATTTCTTTGTATTATTTCAGTACCTTTTAAATTCATTACCTCTTCTTCCTTTATTCTTTTTAAATAGTTTTTTGCTTTTGCTATTTTGTTCTCCCTTTTTTACTCTTGGCTTGTAATACAGCTTTCCTCATTTGCTCCTTTCTCATTTGATCTCAAAATTAATCGAACCGTTTTCTACATCTGATTCACTAGAATTTTAGCCATTTAAAAAAATCCCATTTTTCTATGTCCTTTTGCCCATTCTCTTCTCTTTGCCTCACTTCTTTTATTTTTCCATTTTACTTTCTTTTTCTTGTTGTTGCTTTCATTTTTTGTTTCCCTAGATGTTGTTTTACATACAGATTAATGTACTGCTGCAATTCTGCATCTATAAATTAGAGCTTCAGAATCAACTGGGTGTATTCTTTATTTTTAGGCCTAAATTTATATTACCTTTTACTGATTTTATAATATACTGTGCTCTTTCATTTTAGTCTGCACATTAGCCAAAGAAGATAGGCCGCATTTTAGGAAATCTCTTTGTAAAAAATGTCAAGCATGGCAAGAATTCTCCAAGAAACAAGCTCCTCTAATTTGTCTTCTGTGTTTAGAGCTTCAACCGTTGATTGTATTACTCATAACTCCCCAGCATACCCTCAAACTTGTGTTTTGCACCCAAGTTTTTTTGCTTTTTCTATATCTGCTATTGACTATCCCATAAATACTTAATTGCATCTAAAATATATTACCTCCACTCCATTGCTCAAAGATGAAACCAAACCTGTGCTTCTTACTATATTTCCAATATTTAGGCATCACTTGCCATTCCTGTACCTGAGCTACATGTCATGAATTGTATTACACGCCTCTGTTTTCTTCTTTCACCTCTAACGGGACTGTTGACCAAAATCTTTTTTTTATATAACTTTCAAAAGGTATTTCATTTATTACGTCATTTCCATCCTTTATGTTTTGGGTTTAAGCACTCATTAACGTTAACATGGATTCTTGCAGTATCCTCCTTACTGATTTTGTTACATGTCCCTCTTTTATGTCAGTACCACCATGATAATACCATGGATAATTTTTTTAATGCTAATCATACTGCATTTTCTTTAGAATAAAAGATCAAATACTCTAGTTTGCCATTCGTAGTCTGGCCCCATTGTACCATTCTAGACTCATCTCCTGCCACTACCCACCACTCTTATTTTGTTTAAAATTAAGCTAGCTTCTCAAACCAGTCAAGCACTTTACCTTGTACTTTGGCTCAGTGTATGCCTTTTCTCCAGAATATCTTTCTGTATACTTCTCTCCCACCCTTTTCCCTTTAAACCTGCTGCTATGGCTTGGATGTTGTTTGGCCACTCCAAAACTCATGTTATAATTTTATTGCCAATGAAATAGTAGAAGATGGTACTTTTAAGAGGTAATTAGGTTGCTAAGATGGATTAACATCTTTTTCTTCACACTGAGACTGGGTTAGTTCTCATGGATATGGTTAGTTCTCAAGAGAGTGAATTGCTATAAAACAATGCTGCCTCTTCTGTTTTGCACTTTTTGTTTGCACATACTCGGTCCTCTTCTGTTTCTCTACCATGTTTTGATGCAACATGAGGCAATCATGAGAAGCCACCCAATACAGCTGCCTGATCCTGAATTTTCCAGCCTACAGAACCATGTGCTAAATAAAACTCTTTTTAATAAGTTACCTGCTCTCAGGTATTCTGTTATAGCAACAGAAAACAGTTTAAGATACCTGCTGGGCTCCTAACCTTGAGGGGCTAGAAAACAAAGCCAGAGGTCCAATACCAGCCTCTGCAGAGTTAGAACACACAGCTCACGAGTGCTGAGCTCAGCCGTTGCCCCTAAAATCTTGCAGAAATGATGCCAGGTGGCTGAACCCAGTGTAGACAACAATCAAACCAAGGGCATAAAAGAAGACAAAGGCAGGAAAACCTATCCAAGAAACAGCAACTTCAAAGGTTGAAGCAATATCAGACCAGGCAGATGAGAACCAGCAAAAGAACTCTGGCAATCTGAAAAGCCAGAGTGTCTTCTCACCTTCAAACAACTGCAGTATTTCACTAACAGTGGTTCTTTATTTCCCCAACATTGGTTCTTAACCAGGCTAACATGACAGAAAGAGAGTTCTGAATATGGGTAAGAATGAAGATCATTGAGATTCGGGAAAAAGTTGAAACCCAGTCAAAGGCTTCTAAGGAATACAATAAAACAATACAGGACATGAGAGATGGAATGGCCATCTTAAGAAACAACCACATTGAACTGATAGAGCTGAAAAACAAAGAATTTCAGAATATAGTTGCAAGTATTAATAGCAGAATCAATGAAGCTGAGGAAAAGATCGGAGAACTCAAAAGATTGGTTCTCCTAAAGAATTCAGACAAAAATAAAAAAAAAAGATTAAAGACAAATGAACAAAACTTCTGAGAAATACAGGATTATGTAAAGAGACCAAATCTATATCTCATTGGCATGCATGAAAGACAGGGAGGAAAGCAACAACTAGGAAAACATTTCTGGATATCATCCATGAACACTTTTCCAACCCTGCTAGAGAGGCCAACATTCAAGTTCAGGAAATGCAGGGAACCCCTGCAAGATACTATACAAGATGACCATCCCCAAGACACATAGTCATCAGATTCTCCAAGGTTGAAATCAATGAAAAAATGTTAAAGGCTAGAGAGAACAGGCAGATCACCTACAAAGGGAGCCCCATTAGGCTAACAGCTGACCTTTCAGCAGAAACACTACTAGCCAGGAGACATTGGGGTCCTATATTCAGTATTCTTAAATTCTAACCAATTTCATACCCAGGCAACTAAACTCCATAAGGAAAGGAGACATAAGATCCTTTTGAGACAAGAAAATGCTAAGGGAGTTTGTTACTGCCAGACCTGTCTTATAAGAGGTCATGAAGGGAGTGCTAAATATGGAAAAGAAAGATCAATACTGGCCACAACAAAAACACACTTAAGTACATAAACCATTGACACTATAAAAACCACACGTTTGCATAGCTACCAGCTACCAATACAATGACAGGACCACTGACACTATAAAACCACACAGACAAGTCTGCATAGTAACCAGCTAACAACACATTGACAGGATCAAATCTGCACTATACCAGTGTGAACCTTGAATGTGAACAAGCTAAATACCCCAATTAAAAGGCACAGAATGGCAAGGTGGATAAAGAAGACCCAACAGAATGCTGTCTTCAAGAGAACTGTGTCACATTCAATGACACCCATAGGATCACAGTAAAAGGATGGAGAAAAACTTACCAGGCAAATGAAAAAGAGAAAAAAATGGGTTGCTATTGTAATGTCAAATAAAGCAGATTTTAAGAAGAAAGAAGATAAGGAAGGGCATTACATAGTGATATAGGATTCAATTCAAGAGGAATACCTAACCTAAAATATATGCACCCAACACAGGAGCACCCAAATTCATAAAGCAAGTTCTTAGAGACCTATGAAGAGACTTAGATAACTACACAGTAATAGTGGGAGACTTGAATACCCCACACTGACTTAGATCATCAAAGCAGAAAGCAAAGATATTTGGGACCTGAACTCAATGCTTCACCAAATAGACCTAATAGTCATCTATAGGATTCTCCACTCAAAACAACAGAGTATACATCCTTCTCATCTGCACATGGCACACACATACTCTAAAGCTGACTGCCCAATTGGCCATAAAACAATCCTCAGCAAGGTAAAAAAAAAAAAAAAGCCAACCACACTCTCAGACCACAGCACAATAAGAATCACTCAAAACTGTACAGTCACATGGAAATTAACCTGCTCCTGGATAACTTGGGAGTAAACAATGAAATTAAAGGAAAAATTAGGAAATTAATTGAAACTAATGAGAACAAATATGGAACATTCCAGAGTCTCTGGGACACAGCTAAAACAGTGTTAAGAGGGCCAAATGCCCACATCAAAAAGTTAGAAAGATCTCAAATTAACAACCTAATGTCACAGCTGCAGGAACTAGAGAAACAAGAGCAAACCAACCCCAAGGCTAGTAGAAGACAAGAAATAACAAAAACCAGAGTAGAAAGAAGTTGAGACATGAAAAACCATACCAAAAATCAGTAAGTTCAGGAGTTGGTTATTTGAAAGAATAAATAAGGTAGACAGACCACTAGCTAGACTAATAAAGAAGATCCATATAAACATAATCAGAAACGACAAAGGGGATATAATCACCAACCCCACAGGGAGGAAAAGTCCCTCAGAAACATCTATGAGCACCTCTGTGCAAACAAACTAGAAAACCTAGAAGGAATGAGTAAATTCCTGGAAACATACAACCTCCCAAGTTTGAACCAGGAAGAAATTGAATCCTTGAACAGACCAATAACACGTTCTAAAATTGAATCACTAATAATAATTTTTAACAACCCTACCAAATCAGAAAAAGCCTAGAACCACATGAAGTCACAGCCAAATTATACCAGATGTATAAAGAAGACCTGGTATCATTAATACTAAAACTATTTCTAAAAAACTGAGGAGGAAGAACACCTCCTTAACTCATTATATGAGTCCAGCATCATCCTTATACCAAAATTTGGCAGAGACACAACAAAAAAGAAAGCTTCAGGCCAATAACCTTGAGGAACATAGATGCAAAAATCCTCGACAACTCAGTTTGCTGTACTAGCAAGCCCAAGCCCAGCAGCATATCAAAAACGAATCCACCACAATCAAGTAAGCTTTATCCCTGGGATGCAAAGTTGATTCCACATATGCAAATCAGTAAATGTGTTTCATCACATAAACAACTAAAAACAAATACCACATGATTATCTCAATAGATGCAGGAAAGGCTTTCAATAAAATTCAACATCACTTCATGTTAAAACCCTCAACAAGCGAGGCATCAGAGGAACATACTTCAAAATAATAAGCACCATCTATGATAAGTCCACAGCCAACATCATACTGAATGGGCCAATGCTAGAAGCATTCCCTTTGAGAACTAGAACAAGATGTCCACTGTCACCAATCCTATTCAACATATGAATCTTAGCCAGAGAAATCAGGTAGGAGAAAGAAAGAAAGACACCAAAATAGGAAAAGAGGAAGTCACACTTTCTGCAGACAATATGATTCCATACCTGGAAAACCCCATAGTCTTTACCTAAAAGCTCCTTGATCTGATAAACCATAAGAAAGTTTCAGGATACAAAATTAATGTACAAAATCAGTGGCATTTTTGTACACCAACAACATTCAATCTGAGGGTCAAAATCAAGAATGCAATCTCATTCACAATAGCCACACACACACACAACTACCTAGGAATATAGATATCAAGGGAAGTGAAAGATCTCTACAATAAGAATCACAAAACACTGCTCAAAAAAATGAGATGACACAAACAAATAGAAAAACATTCCATTCTCATGGATAGGAATAATCAGTATTGTTAAAATGGCCAGAGTGCCCAATGCAGTTTATGGATTCAATGCTATTCCAGTCAAACTACCAGTGACATACTTCACAGAATTAGAAAAAAAAACTATGGAACTTAAAAAAGAGCCCAAATAGCCATAGCAATCTTAAGCAAGATGAACAAAGCTGGAGGCATTACGCTACCCAACTTCAACTATACTACAAGACTTCAGTAACCAAAACATCATGGTACTGGTACAAAAACAGACACGTAGACCGATGGAACAGAAAAGAGAGCCAAGAAATAATGCTGCACACCTATGATCTGATATTTGAAAAAAAGTCAACAGAAATGAGTGATGGGGAAAGGACTCCCTGTTCAATAAATGGTGCTTCTAGCCTTATGCAGAAGATTGAAACTGGACCCCTTCCTTATGGCATATACAAAAATCAACTCAAGATGAAGTCAATACTTAGATGTAAAACCTAAAACTATAAAAGCCCTGGAAGATAGCCTGGGAAATACTATTCTGGATTTAAGACCTGGCAAAGATTTCATAACAAAGATGCCAAAAACAATTGCAACAAAAACAAAAATTGGCAAATGAAATCTTAAGAGCTTTAGCATTGCCAAAAACAAAGAAACGAAAAGATGAACAGAGTAAACAGATAACCTACAGAATGAGAGAAAATATTTTCAAACTCTGCATCCTACAGAGGTCTAATCTCCAGAATTTATAAGGAACTTTATGAGCAAAAAACAACCCCATTAAAAAGTGGGCAAGATCATGAACAGACACTTTTCAAAAAAAAGACTTACATGTGGCCAAGAAGCATATGAAAAAATGCTCCACATCACTAATAATTAGAGAAATGCAAATCAAAACCACAATGAGATACCATCTCACACCAATCAGAGTGCCTATTATTAACAAGTCAAAAATTAACAGATTTTGGTGTAGTTGCAGAGAAAATGGAACACTTATATACTACTAATGGGAATGTAAGTTAGTTCAGCCATTGTGCAGAGCAGTTTGGTGATTTATGAAGGAACCTGAAACAGAATTACCATTGGACCCAGCAATCCCATTATTGGATATATACCTAAAGGAATATAAATTGTTCTGCCATAAAGACATAGGCACATGTATGTTCATCACAGCCACTATTCACAACAGCAAAGACATGGAATCAACCTAAATGCCCATCAGTGGTGGTCTGGATAAAGAAAATATGGTACCTATACACCAATATACACAGCCATAAAAAAATGAGATCATGTCCTTTGCAGCAACGTGAATGTAGCTGGAGGCCATTATCCCAAGGTAAATTATGCAGCCACAGAAAACCAAATAACGCATGTTCTCACTTACAAGTGGGAGCTAAACATTGAGTACACATAGAAGGGAACAACAGACACCAAGGCCTACTTGATGGTGGAGGGTGGGATGAGGAGGAGGATAGAGAAATTATCTGTTGGGTACTATGCTTATTACCAGGTAATAAAATAATCTGTACACCAAA
Organism: Callithrix jacchus; assembly: GCF_049354715.1. Taxonomy (NCBI): domain Eukaryota; kingdom Metazoa; phylum Chordata; class Mammalia; order Primates; family Cebidae; genus Callithrix; species Callithrix jacchus. Next base: position 158,357,514 of record NC_133508.1, on the reverse strand, counting down.
ACCTAAAATAAAAGTTTTTTTTTTAATGTAAAATAAAAAAGCATATAGCAAAACAAACAAGTTGCTAAGTTCTGCTCTTCTTTCAAAGACTCAGTTCAAATGTCTCTTTATAAAGCCTTTCTGACATTCTCATACCCTGCTTCTCACTGACCTGGGAGAAGTTATGTTCTCATTCTTAACTTGTTCATATTTCTACTATAAAACCTACAGATTTAAACTAGCAGTCACTGTGCACTTGTTTGTCTCCTTGGCTGCATGCTTTATGAGATAGAGATCAATTATTACTCAATTTGAATCCTTGGCATTGGGTACAGTGGCTGACACATCGGAGGCGTGCAACAAATATTTGTGGGATAAGTTCATTGAATTACAAAGACGTACGCACAAGCGTTTTGGAACTGGGTTGTTTCATAAACCATAGGCACACACAATTTGAATAAAAGAAGAAAACAAAGTGGGGCAAAATGGCATAGGCCTAGCAATGCAATAGAAAGAAAGGCACGTTGAAAGTCACAACGAAAGAGAGGACCAGTAAGAGCATATCAACATATGGCAAACACACTGGAGAAGAACAAGGAAACACAGCAAGTGAAATTGATTCTTTGGTGGCAGAACAATTGAAAGCTAAGGGAGCAAAGAAGGAGAAGAAATTAAGGCATAGAGACAAATTAGACTTGGGGAGAAAGCTCAGACGTCAAATATAGCAACAGATCTTGGTCTGGAAGTGTTTCCAATTGATCCTCATGCTTATAATTACTTTTATGTTGAGACAATATTTAGTGAGCATTTCAGATCAGTTAACTACTTAATGTTTTGAAAACTTGACTCCAGTTCAGTGATAAATGCCTTGACCAATATGCCATGTAAAATAAGAAATATTTGACCATACTCAAAGAACTGGTTTTACTGGCTTAGTTTTGACGAACTGATGGAAATTTGCACCAGCTAAAGTCTCATTATTTACTTGCTGGTTGTGTAGGTAGGCAGTGAGGTTTGCTGGACTGGGCATGCAGGAACAAGCAGTTAGGTCAATACATGGACTGAAGATTGTATCTATTTGTCTGCCTGTTGTTTAACTATTTGCATAAAATATGCAGAATGGGTTTATTTGCACACTTAAAACTTTACAAGAACTTTGACTTTCGAATTGGGTTTTCCTGATTTTTTAAAATTTTTATACTCCACCTTTTCTTCCATCTTTCTCAGACTAATTTTTCCCTAGTAGCAGAGTTGAGACTTAATATTACAAAACTATACTTGCTTTTAAGAATCTTATAAAAAGAAAGAAAAGACACTAAAGAACCTCCACGCAAAAGTTTAAGAAGTTCTGCTACAGTCCATCCACTGGTTTGTGTAATTTAAATATATCCGCTTTTGCCACAGTAATAGCGCAGCCTTAGCCTTGCGAGAATCATACACAAAGCAGAAGATTTCTTTCTATAAATTAATTAGACACTACGGTGTAAAACAGACATTGCTGAAGAGGGATACAACTGCAACAGAAGCAAATTACTTACATTGCATGCAGTAGGTAAATGAGTGCAGAGCACTGAACCGTGAGTCGGGAGATGTGACTTCAAGGCCCAGCTCAGCGCTTTAGCAGAACTTCAGGTAAGTGTTTTAGGCACTGTGTACTTCAGTTTCCCCATGTGACAAGGAGAATAACGTCTGTTCTGCCTACTTCACGTGAACTATTTGAGGATAAAGGAGGCAGAATTCAATGATGGTCCTGAAGATTTTATAAACATTGACGTGATGTACAAGTATACCACACTGCATAAGTTTTATTACTGTTGTAACCGTTTAAAAAGCATTTGTGACCAGGGCAAGCCTGCCTCTTCTCTGGAGACTAACGCCCAGTTTCATAATTGTTTTACTCTTCATAGGGAAAAGGGAATTATTCCTGTTATATATTGCAATATTTACGATCCTCTAGTAGTCAATTTCTCAGGCTATGACTTCATGTTCACAGAAGAGGGCAGCAAAACTCCAAACGCTCTGCCGCTTCCCCAATTAGAGTGTCAAGTTTCTCCTGGAAAGGAAAAGAACTATATTGTAATAAATAGCCTTTTAAAAATAATGATATTGGGCTGGGCGTGGTGGCTCACGCCTGTAATCCCAGCACTTTGGGAGGCCGAGGCGGGTGGATCACGAGGTCAAGAGATCAAGACCATCCTCGTCAACATGGTGAAACCCTGTCTCTACTAAAAATACAAAAAATAAGCTGGACATGGTGGCGCGTGCCTGTAATCCCAGCTGCTCGGGAGGCTGAGGCAGGAGAATTGCCTGAACCCAGGAGGCGGAGGTTGCGGTGAGCTTAGATCGCGCCATTGCACTCCAGCCTGGGTAACAAGAGCAAAAATCCGTCTCAAAATAAATAAATAAATAAAAATAATGATATTTAGGTGACAAAGCTAAACCTATACAATAAATAAAACAAACATTCGCTCCAAATAACATTTTTCCTTTTCTGTGTCCTGTGAAGAAAATAATTGACTGTTTCTTTAACCTCATGTTAATAATTTGACCTATATTTCCAGAAACTCCTAGCCATGTTTGTCCATTTAACCCCAGATTTGTAGATCTTAGTGCCAGTTTTTAACTAAATTGTTTTGTTTGTGTAAAAGAAAAGGTATTCAGACCTGATTTATAGTTTAGGATGCCTACCTAAGTACAAAGAATGATACTCAGCAGTGTCTAAATATGTTCCTATCATACAGCATACGTTTGTCATTCAGAGAAAATGTTATCTACATCTGATCTTTCTAATTCTTTTATTAGTCAAATATCCATGTGCTTTTCTATCTTTAATCAGTGAATCATCTTGTAATGACAAGAGCAGCGGACATTTAAACTTTTCTTGCTGGGCACGGTGGTTCACGCCTGTAATCCCAGCAGTTTGGGTGACCAAGGAGGGTGGAACACGAGGTCAAGAGATCGAGACCATCCTGGTCAACATGGTGAAACCCCGTCTCTACTAAAAAAAAAAAAATACAAAAAATTAGCTGGGCATGGTGGCGTGTGCCTGTAATCCCAGCTACTCAGGAGGCTGAGGCAGAAGAATTGCCTGAACCCAGGAGGCGGAGGTTGTGGTGAGCCGAGATCATGCCATTGCACTCCAGCCTGGGTAACAAGAGCGAAATTCCATCTCAAAATAAATAAATAAACTTTTCTTAACCCACTTAGGCCCATTTTTTTTTTTTTTTTTTTTTTTTTGGTCAAAAATCAGACTTTGGTGATGACCTTGAGCAGTAGGGTATAAATAACTCCAACAAGTGTAGCGTTCCAATAATGGAACACTAGGCGAATTAATAGCATATATGGTGCTCTAACAGACATGTTTTCCATTTGATTCTCACTGTAGCCCTGTGAAGTTGATAGCTACTATCCCCCATTTTACAGATAAATTTTCTAATTTGTAATCAGAATAGCTGTCAAGAGAGCTCTAAGGGGTGGGCGATTTCTTTTGTAATTGCTAGAAGAGCCAATTCTGAATGAGAGGCCTTTTCTCTCTGCTCTAGTACAACCAGAGATGGAATAAAAAGGCTTTCAGTTACAGTTTATCAGTTCCTTCTACTTTTGCCAGTTAATCTCTAGCTTTGCTCTTTGGTAAAAACTACCCTGTTTCCCCCTCCACTTCTGCTGCCACCACCACCAAGTCAGAGTCCTTTCTATTCCGGCTAAACCTCTTCCTGTTCTTGAGAATTGCATCACATTCTTGGCTTAATGTAACCAACACCCCCACATTGGCACCAGGGACTGTGGAGCTCTCTTTATTGGCTAAAAGTTCTTGTCTGGTGAGCACAGAATAAGTCACTCACTTCCTGAATTTCAGCCCTGGCTGGGCTGGAAAAAAATACATACATATTCCTCAGATTTTTGTTTGTTTCTTTGCAAATCTTCACTCCAGCCCTGTCCTAGAATGAGCAAGATTTACAGAACAGGGATAGTGTGAAAGGGGTAGCTAGAGGTAGAGGGAAAAGGGGTAGCATGTTAGCTTGCTGAATGGAATGTCTGCTCTTGCTATTTCCATTTCTTTACTTCTCACACAATGTTTAACCCAGTCTAATCTGACATTGGCTCCCACTGTATTGAAACAGCTTTCACTCAAGACGCTAATGCCTCTCACCTCCCATATTACTAAATCTGGCAGATACATCAGTTTTCATCTTACTTGGCATCAGAGTAGCGTCTGATGCTTTTGATCACATCCTCTGTGATAGATTCACTCTTCCTTTGTACTGTTATTTTTTCCTTACCTTAGTCATGGGTCTTCAGCATCCTTTGCCAGCTCTTCTTTCTCTATGTACTCCTAAAGTACTGGTGTTCCTCAGAACCCTGTTCTACGTCAGCCTCTTTGCTCTGTAAACATTCTCTGTGAGAAATAGTATCCCTTTCCATGGCATTATTGAGATTTATCTGCCAATTATTTCCAAATCGCGATCTCCCCTGAACTCCAGATTTACATATTCAACTGCTTTCTAGAACTTCTTCAATTGGAAATTTCAGGAAGCATATTAACCAACTCCCTCCCTCAAACCCATTCCTCTTATAATGCTCCTCATCCAAACATATACCACACCATCTACCCAGTTTTTCTAGCCAGAACTGCAGGATTCATCCTTAATGACTTTTGCTCACCTTCCACATTCAGTCAATAACAAGTTCAGTACAATCCACCCACTTCTCCCTGTCCCCACTGGCCTCAGTGATCACCATCTGTCTGGCGTTTTGTAGGTCTCTTTACAAGTTTCCCACCCCCAGGTTTTCTCCCCTTGGATCATTTTTCACTAGCCACTACATGATGATTTACATAATGCAGTTCTGTAAATTCACCACCTGTGTTTAAAATCCATCAGTAGCTACTCAATACTCAGGATGGAGTCCAAACTTCTTATCATGGTTCATAAGCCTCTCATGGTCAGTAACCTGCCATCAGTCTGAATTCCACTCACAGCACCTCCAGGGTTTCAACACACCTTGCTTCCTCTTGCCTCTAGGCGTTCACAGACACTGTTTCCTCTGCTCAGAGCATTCTGCAGTAGGGCCTATCACACATCTAGACTAAATTCTAGCCTCCAATTACCATTTATCTTATTCCTGAATCAGAACTGAACTTGAATACTTAATTTTTTAAATTAATTATTGAATTAAAACTAGGATTTATTTTATCCTATATATTTCTTTGAAAAACGCAGACAAGGATATTTTCTAATGAAAACATATTTGAACTAATTAACTTACGGTTCCGTTTTTTAAAATCATAGCTGAATGTAAGCTAGAACATATTTTTTTCATGGTACTGGAAAGTGTTCTTGGTTGTTAATCATCATGATGTTCTAGCTTTGGAATTTTTCATTTTCAGCTGACTTCCAGCAGTCTCCTGTCTTACCTCTCAACCCCTTGTCCTCTGGTTGCCCTGTACTTGCCCCTAGATGGATCCAGTTTGCATGCAGTGGTGGCTGTTGTGAGGCTGCGGTTAAATAGAGCTGTTCAGCCTGCAACAGGAAAGCACTGAATCGAAAGCAAAGGGGAGGAAGCTCAAACCGATACCCACCACAAAGCTCCTGAGTGCCCAGCATGAGCCAAGCCGCACCCTCTGATGAGGAGTCTTGTGGAGGAGTAAGAAGCCACAGACTTTAATAAATCATCAGAGGACAGCCTGTCCTCTACTTCTTCCATGCAGCCTTCCCGGGTCACCATGAGTCTCACCAGGTACTGACCGAAGAAGCTGGGCGATGACAGAAAAGCGACCAGAAATGTAGAAGCTGGAGGAAGGTGCCAGAAGTGAATGGCTGGGGGCCATTTTATCTCAAACTCTCTACGCAGTTCAGCGTGGTGAGCACGAGGTTCTGGGGGACGAGAATGTGTCTGAGGAGCTCCCTGCTTGGGGTGGTTCCCAGGTGAAGACTCCTGAAGATGTTCCCTAAAAATGCCTTTGCTGCCTGCTTGAAAGGCTGCTTCTAGAAGTGGCCAAAAGAACTTTTAAAAAATTTTTAACTAAAATAAAGCCCCTGTGAGATACAGTTAAGAGAATGTTGAATTTACATTAAGGTATGATGACTATTTTTAGATTCTTTCCTGCCTTCAGTGGAGGGAGGCGAAAGGAAGCAGATGGGAGCAGCGAAGACCTATGTTACCTACTTGATGATTCTGCCCATGGCCTACCCTGTTTACATTTGACCCCTTTGCTATCAAAGGGGACCCTAAGAAATGACAGGAAAGGGAATGGAAAGTGTGGGAAATATACAGAACTTAGTGCAGATTTCAAACACCGGGAAGGTGGAGAAATCCTTGGAATTCTAGAGCTGCACCTCTTCAGGTTCACTACCTCAGAACTTGAGAAGGTGAGATTTGGGCCCTACTTTTGCAGCTGGAAGGTCAGAATACGAAGAATAGAGGTAACCATCTCAGTCTGGAGGAAAGGTTGCTTGCCGTGGCTGGAAGTGGGCACTTGTGTCATCACAGAGGTGCCAACCTCACACTTCAGATAACAGAACAGGAAATACTGTTAGTGCTACTGGGAGGGCAGAGGACTGAATAGATGAAGCGGGCCATCAAGCCAGTCTCTGTTTCTTGCAGTCTTCTTGCCCCTCCTATCACATTCAGCTTCTTCAATCTGCTCAATCAGAAAGTCTTCCAAGAGCAACATCATTACTGAAGTTTAACTGCAGGAATCTCAGGCATTGTGATGGGAGACGGAGTAACAATTCTGGAGCAGAAGAACCATCTCTCACAAGCCCTCTTTACAAGTGGTAAAAATTTGTGCTTTATTTTAGCAACCACAACAACAGTGAATTGGAAAGGATTTAATAAAGGAAACAGCAGAATTTGCAGTAAGATGACTTTGTTTTGAGAATGTTCTTCCTGTCTCCCTTCCTTCCTGTCTCCCTTCCTTCCTCCCTCCCTTCCTTCTTTCCTTCCTTCCCTACAGAAAGGAAAGGACAGGGAGGATAGCCAAATGGAAAGCTCCTTAGACATCAGAGGAATGCTGCCAGCTTCCCAAGTCTGAGTGCCTGCCCAGGGTTTGCCTACTTTCCTCAGTAGTCAAGGACACGCCTCAAGTTGTGTTTAATACCTATGTATGATCCAAACTGCAGTAGGTGGATGAGTGCAATCTTTCAGAATGTGACCTGATGCAGTGTTACCACTTTCGTTAGACAGGGAAAAATTAGCAACATGACTGCAAAGAGAGGAAGGCAGCTTGTGCAAACTACTCTAAAAAGCTTGGGTGTGAAAGAAGAGAGAAAGGTTGTCTCAAGAGGATCAGGAATGCTTATATACTTGAGGAAAAAGCACAGTGAGAGATCTCAGCAAGTGACTTCATTCCTAAGCCTTTATACCCCCGTCTGAGGTGAGGAGGAGGAGGAGGAGGAGGAGGAGAGAAATTTCTATAAAGATTAAAATTAAATTAAAATCATATGTGCAGTGGTGGCTTATATGATGCAAAGCCCTTTACACATGTTAATTATTATAACTATTACCATCTAGTGACTGTACAGATGAGTAAGCCCCGGTCACAGCTATTCTGTCCTTTCTACTCTATAAGACAGGGCTGTGAGGAGGAGACAGGCTTTTGGGTAGGCAGGGATAAGACACATAAGGAAGAAGCCAACACTGGTGTGAATTGTATCTTGACAGGCTTTGAGCTTTTGGGGATGGTATGTGTATGTGTGTGACTTACTAGATGCCATGAGTTACCATTATATTACTTATTTTAACTTATCCTATGTTCTTATTTTTAATATCTTATTTCCAATATGAACACATCAGATACAACATGTATTGAAGAAGATCTAATGTTTGGGGAAAAATTTAGAAATATTCACAGACTGTGTATCTGATAAAGGTCTATTCAGAATGTATAAGAAATTTAAACAATTCAACAACCAAAGAATGACCCCATTAAAAAGTGGGCAGGCTGGGCACAGTGGCTCACGCCTGTAAATCCAACACTTGGGGGAGGCTGAGGCAGGCAGATCACTTGAGGTCAGGAGTTCAAACCAGCCTGGCCAACATGGTGAAACCTCCCCTACTAAAAATACAGAATTTAGCCAGGCATGGTGGCACACGCTTATCATCCCGGCTACTTAGGAGGTAGAGGCAGGAGAATCACTGAACTCAGAGGCTACAGTGAGCCCAGATAGCACCACTGCATTCCAGCCTGGGTGACAGAATGAGACTGTCTCAAAAATAAATAAATAAATAAATTAAACAAAATTTTTAAAGTGGGCAAAGGACAGGAACAGATACTTTTCAAAAGACGTCATACAGCAGACAACAAACATGGGAAAATGCTCAATAACACTGATAATTAGAGAAACGCAAATCAAACCATGAGATACCTACCATCTCACACCAATCAGAATGGCTATTATTAAAAAGGCCGGGCTCATTGCCTCACGCCTGTAATCCCAGCACTTTGGGAGGCCGAGGAGTGTGGATCACCTAAGGAGAGCAGCCTGGCCAACGTGGTGGAACCCCATCTCTACTAAAACTACAAAAATTACCCAGGTGTGGTGGCGTGTGCCTGTAATCCCAGCTACTCAGGAGGCTGAGGCAGGAGAATCGCTTGAACCTGGGTGGTGGAGGTTGCGGTGAGCCAAGATCGCACCACTGCACTCCAGCCTGGGTAACAAAACAAGACTGTCTCTCACAACACACACACACAAAAAAAAGTAAAAAAGCCACAGATGCCGGTGAGGCTGCCAAGAATACTGTTGGTGTGAATGTAAATTAGTTCAGCCACCATGGAAAGCAGTTTGGTGATCTCCTTAAAACAAAATTACCTTTCAACCTAGCAATCCTCATTACCGAGTACATATCCAAAGGCAAATAAATCATTCTGTAAAGGTACATGCACCCACATGTTCATCATAGTACTATTCTCAGTAGCAAAGACAGGGAATCAATCTAGGTGTCCATCAACAGCAGATTGGATTTTTTAAAATGTGGTATATACACAGTCTAGAATAATACATAGGCACAAAAAAAAATCACATCCTTTGCAGCAACATGCATGTAGCTAGAGGTCATTATCTTGGGTGAATTAAGGCAGAAACAGAAAACCACATGTGTTAGCATGTTCTCACAAGTGGGAGTTAAGCATTGGGTACTCATGGACATAATGATAAGAACGACAGGCAGTCCGGGCGGGAAGGAGGAAGGGGGACAAGGGTTGACATACTACCTATTGGTCACTATGCTCATTACCTAGGTGAGGATCATTCACACCCCAAACCTCAGTGTTATGTAATATACACATGTAACAAACCTGCACATATACCCCTGAGTCCAAAATAAAAGTTAAAATCAATTAAATAAATAAATAAATAGGTCAGGCACGGTGGTTCGAGCCTATAATCCTAGCACTTTGAGAGGCCAAGGTGAGCGGATCACCTTGAGATTGGGAGTTCGAGAGCAGCCTGATCAACATGGTAAAACTCATCTCTACTATAAAAAAAAAAAACAAAAAACAGAAAAACAGGCTGGGAGCGGTAGCTCAAGCCAGTAATCCCAGTACTTTGGGAGGCCAAGGCGGGTGGATCACGAGGTCAAGAGCTGGAGACCATCCTGGTCAACATGGTGAAACCCCGTCTCTACTAAAAATACAAAAAATTAGCTGTGCACAGTGGCGCATGCCTGTAATCCCAGCTACTCAGGAGGCTGAGGCAGGAGAATTGCCTGAACCCAGGAGGCGGAGGTTGCGGTGAGCCGAGATCGTGCCATTGCACTCCAGCCTGGGTAACAAGAGCGAAACCCCATCTCAAAAAAAAAAAAATTAGCCTGGCATGGTGGTGTGCTCCTGTAATCCCAGCTACTTGGGAGGCTGAGGCAGGAGGATTGCTTGAACCCGGGAAGTGGAGGTTACAGTGAGCTGAGATCGCACCGTTGCACTCCGACCTGGGCAACAAGAGCGAAATTCCATCTCAAAATAAATAAATAAATAAATAAATAAATAAAGAGATCTGAGCTGTCAGCAGAAGCAGCTGGAGGCCAGGGGAGGAAACTCGGGAAGACATTTGCCATGGCTGAACACGTCAAACAAGTAATTAGATGTCCTGTTTGTCTACATGATCTCGAAGAACCGGGGCAATTGAAATGTGGATGTGCCTGCTGCCCGCAGTGCGTCCGTTCACTGCGGAGGAAGCTCCACGGGGCAGGTGTACTATCCCCTTTATGTTCTGCGGCCTCTCACAAGAATGACATCAAGCGCAAGTACAAGCTGAGGGCACGGATTTCCATCATCAAGGAACCAGAGCCCAAGCGGAAATCCATTCTAGCCAAGGATGAAGAAGTTTCAGGTGGATACGACCTCGGATGTGGACACAGCCAGCAATGATCTTACCATTTCTGAAGACCCGAGGAGCGTCCGACGTGGGGATTTCAGACAGAACAGGAAAGAGCAGGCGGGAAGGTTCAGCTCCGCGCTGTGCATCCTGGGGGCTCTCGCTTCACTTCCGGCCACCATTACTGACGGGGAGGTGGATGTGGGCAGCAGCAAAATATGGGATGTGGCCATTTGTAAGGAATCTGTAAATGGACAGGGGGACGTTGTACTTTCTTCGGAACTCGGCTTCTGGACTGTGGGTTCCAGAAAAGGACAGATCTTTGCCGCCAGCGCTATGCCTTTGGCTTTTCTCTGGGTGAGTCCCCAGGTGCACAGAGTGGGGATTTACCTGGATGTAGGTATGAGGTCCATTTCCTTTTATAATGTTGGTGATGGGTGCCATATCTACACATTCAGCGACATTCCTGTTATCGAGCCACTGCGTCCATTTTTTTCTCATAAATGTGAAACTCAGGGTGATCGGAGCTTCCTGAGTACCTGTGCTGTGATCAATCCACACAGTGCCAGTTCCCCAGTTTATTCTGGGGAAAGGAAATAAACATTTGAACATAATCATGGATAGCAAGTTTCTGTGTGCCTGTAGCCAGAGCTAAGAACATTTCTGCTAAATACACATAGGTACAAAGGGATAGAAGGGAAACATCAGTCATTTTGTAAACCATGAACAGAAAGCAATTATATTAGTTAGGGGAAAAGTACATTTTAGGTATAAAGTTTGTCATATTTTCTTTGGGGCTTATGTTCTTTTGTTCAATAAATATTTTGAAATTTCAAAAGAAAATAAATAAATAAATAATAAGTAAATAAACAAATTTAAAAGTTACCATGTTGAAAAACACTAAAACATCTTGAGATTCAAGAATCTGTATAAATAAGAGTATATACATGAACTTGAGCTTACAGAAAGGACCGGTTTCTCAGAAAATGACCTAACATGAATTCACAACTTTGTTTGTAGGGGGTGGTGGTGAACTTTTGCGTTTTTTTCTGGCTATTTGCAGGATCATATTATAATTTTGTCTTGATACAAATTTGGCAACTGCAATCATCACTCTTCTTCCAACTGACTACAGTGCTTGCATACTTCTAACCAATAATCCCTGTGAGTTGTACAAGGCCTCATATATTCAACAGATCAGTGAAGTTTCTCTCCTCTTAATATTTGCTTTGTAGCTTTGCTTTGAACCACCTCAGCCCTAGTTCTGTAAAGTTGGAGTAAAGTTTTCAGCAAATTCCACTCCCCGATTTCCTTTCCGTTTTGCCCTTGGTTTTCCAACATGAGATGATTGTGCCTCTTTCCCAGGCCTTCTCTACCTCTAGATTTTATTACTGGCAACTCCTTAGGCCGATCTCATAGCATGCTCCTTCATGCATTACATGAACACATTTTTGAGGGCACTGAACCAAACAATCAGGTGTCTTTTTTCAAAAGCAAACAAGAAGCCACTTTTTAAAAACAGCTTTATTGAGATGTAATTTGTATCCTACAAAATTTGCATTTAAAGTGCACAATTCAATGGTTTTTAGTATATTTATTTAGCTGTGCACCCATTACCATAATTAATTTTAGAATATTTTCATCGACTCCAAAAGAAACCTTGTATTCATTAGCAGTCCCTCATCAATTCCATCCCCCCATGCCCCACCCCTCCATTTCCCCTAGTCCTAGGCAAACACTAATCTGCTTTCTGTTTCTATGGATTTGCCTATTCTGGGTATTTTATATAAATGGGATCATATAATATGTGGTCTTTCGTGACTGGCTTCCTTCACTTAGCATAATGTTTTTGAAGTTCATCTATATTGTAGCATCTATCTGTACTTCATTTCTATTTATTGCCAAATAACATTTCATTATATGGATATATCACATTTTGTTTATCTGTTCATCTGTTGATGACATGTGAGTTGCTTCAGCTTTTTGGCTATTATGAACAAAGTGTCTGTGAACAGTTTTTGTAGGGAAATCCGTTTTCGTTGCTTTTGGGTAGATTCCCAAGGTAAAAGAATTGCTGGGACATATGGTAACTCTATTTTTGGCATTTAGAGGGACTGTCAAACTTTTCCAAAGTGGCTGCACCATTTTCTGAGCCACTAGCAGTGTTTGAGCTTTCCAATTTCCCCACATCCTTACCAACAATTATTATTTTCTGCCTATATTATTATAGCCATTCTCATGGGTGAGAAGTGATATCTCATTGTGCTTTTGATTTATGTTTTCATGTGCTTATTTGTATATTTTCTCTTGAAAAATATCTTGTAATCCTTTGTCCATTTCTAATTAGATCATTTGTCATTTTTTATTGATTCGTGTTTTTATATTCCAGACCCTTATCAGATATATAATTTGCAAATATGTTCTCCTATTCTGTGGGGGTGTTCTTTCACTCGTTGGTGTCCTTTGAAGCACAAAGTTTTTATTTTGATTAAGTTTAACTTATCGAGTGTTTTTTTCTCTTTATTTGTGTTCTTGATGTTGCATCTAGGAAGCTACTGCCTAACTCAAGATCACAAAGATTTACTGCTTAACACAAGTCAAAGGAGTTAGTCTTCCTCTAAAGTTTTACACTTTTAGCTGCTACATTTAGGCCTATGATTAACTTGGAATTAATTATTGTGTACAATCTTAGGGGTCCAAATTAATTCTTTTGCATGTGGAGATCCAGTTTTCCCAGCATCACTTGTTGAAAGGACCTTTTTTTCTCCATTGAATTGTCTTGGCTCTTTTGTTGAAAATCAATTGAGTAACTGTTAGAGTTTATTTGTGATTCTCAATTCTGTTCCATTGATCTGTATGTTTGTCCTTATGCCAGTAATACACTGTCTTGATTACTGTAGTTTTGTGCTAAATTTTGAAATTGGGAAGTGTGAATCCACCAACTTTGTTCTTCATTGTTTTGTGTTTTATGAGTCTCTGCATTCCCATGTACATTTTAGGAGTAGCAGAAGTTGACAAGTTGATTCTAAAATTGTTAAAAGATCTTCATTTCTAAGAAACAATTAAAACATTTTCTTTCCCACCTAGGATGAAATTGGATAAGGAGGACTGAGCAGGTACACTTTTGAGTTGTGGAGATGGGGGATGGGTCATTTGAAAGGGGGACCAACCTGATGGAGGAGGGAAATAAAGGAACCAAAAAGTTTGGTAAACTTCCCACCCTGGTGAGAGGAACGTTTGTTCAGAGGAGGCAGTTTGTTCTAACACCAGGGGATATTATGAAAGATAATTGGAATTGTAAAGTCCATTGATCTCCCCAGAAGACAAAAAGGTCTCTAAGTAAGCAGTGTTGTTAGCTTGCTGATTCTTACAGGAGAAGATTTTTATCCAACTAAGGGAAGCAGCTGGGCCTTTCTCAGGGCTGGAAGGAAAAAAAAAATGAAGAAATTCCTTTCTGTCTTTTCTTACCTCTGTCTGTGCCAGCTCTAACTTTTGTCCCTCTTTGTTACCTTCCCTTTTATAAGCTCCCCAGAAAGAAAGAGAGAAGGTTAAGAAAAGGAAAACCATCATAGGAGAGAGGGTTAGAGATGCTGGGAGGCAGGAATTCTGGAGCATTTCAAATTAAAGATCCCTAAGGTATTACGGGTGGAACTTACTAAGTAATATGACAACTTGTAGCAAGACTCATAAGGATGATCACATCTTCAACTAAGTAATCCAACTCCTGGGAATTTATGTCAGGAAATACGACATGCAAAAAGTGTGAGTGGGAACGTCAGTGAAAATATTATCTGTAATAGTGCAAGCAGGAAAAACAGAAATCACCAAAACAGAAGCATGTTTTATGACATCATGGTAGGTAAAGATGGCAGATTGTCTTACTAGCTTCACTGTCAAAATATACTCTGAATTGCTTCAGTTTTCACTGCATTGTGTATTACCCCAGATTAAGTCACCATTATCCCTTACCTGAATTATTGCAATGGCCTCCTGACTGGCATTTCTGCTTTCACCCTTGTTCCCTGCCTCCTAGTCTACTCTCAACACAGCACTCAGCAATTCTTTAAAAACTTAAATGTAAAATTCATACGGAATCAAAAAAGAGCCTAAATAGCCAAAGCAATCCTACGCCAAAAGAACAAATCTGGAGGCATCACATTCCTTGATTTCAAATTATACTACAAGTCTATAGTAACCAAAACAGCATGGTACTGATATAAAAGTAGATACATAGACCAGTGGAACAGAATAGAGACCCTGGACATAAAGCCAGATTCTTAGAACCAACTGATCTTCAACAAAGCATGCAAAAACATAAATCAGGGAAAGGACACCCTATTCAATAAATGGTTCTGTGAAAACTGGATAGCCACTGGATAGAAGAATGAAACTGGATCCAACTCTCTCACCACATATAAAAAATCAACTTAAGATGAAATAAAGACTTAAATCTAATACCTGAAATCATAAAAATTATAGAATAAACCACAGGAAAAATTCTTCTTCACATTGGCCTGGGTAACATATATACACACACACACACACACACACACATACATATATACATATATATATGTATATGACTAAGACCCCAAAAGCAAATGCAACAAAAATTAAAATAAATAAATGGAACCTGATTAAAAGGCTCTTGTGCAGCAAAATAGATAATCATCACAGTAAATAGAAAACCCGCAGAATGGGAGAAGATATTTGCAAAGTATACATCCAACAAAGGACTAATGTCCAGGATCCACAAGGAGTTAAAAAAATCAGCAAGAAACAAACCAAATAATTCCATTAAAAAGTGGGCAAATTACATGAATAGATGCTTCTCAAAAGAAGATATACAAATGGCCAACAAACTCGAAAAAAAGCTCAACATCACTGGTCATCAGGGAAATGCAAATCAGAACCACAATGAGAGCACTTCACATGAACTAGAATGGCCATTATTAAAAATCCAGAAAGCACTAGACGTCATGGATGCAGGGAAAAGGGAGCATTGATACACTACCAGTGGGAATGTGAATGAATACAACATCTATGGAAAACAATATGAAGATTTCTCAAAGAACTAAAAGTTGCCATCCCACTGTTGACTGTCTACCCAAAGGAAAATAAGTCATTTTATCAAAAAGACACCCGCATGTATATCTTTAGGGCAGCACAATTGACAATTGCAAAGGTATAGAACCAAACCAAGGGCCCATCAACCAATGAGTAGATAAAGAAAATGTGTATATACACCATGGAATACGACTCAGCCATAATAGCCATTAGCTTATTCCCTCGCTGCCTTCAGATCTTCGTTCAAATGTAGTAATGATACTTTGTTTTCCTGACCATCCTATTTAAATTCTCTGTCTTCCTCCCATCCCTCAGCGTCTAGCACAGCCTATTCTTCTTCCTTGCTTTATTCTTCCAACACTTACCATGTTATTTGACTTGTTTATTTGAGCTGCTGTCTATTCCACCTCCTGTAACCTGTGCTCTATGAGAGCAAGGATTTATGTATTTTGCTCACTACTGTATCCACAGTGTCTTGACTGTTCCTGGCACGGCATAGCTGCTTAATAAATATTTACCGAGTGAGTGAATACATCCACAAAGGCGGTGATTATAAAAATTAGGTCATAATTTTGAAAAGTGGGCCGTATGTAACTGTACGCTGTGATGTGCACAGTGGCCGTGACAATGTGGTGCACACAGTCTGCGAGCTGCAGATGAGATCCGGATCCGAATCCTGAGTCCACGACTTCCTAGTTCCATCAACTTCAGCAAGTGTCCCCAACCTCTCAGTTTCATCATCTACGGAACAGGTGTAATAATACCTCCCCCATAGTATGCTGAAAACTGAATCAGAAAATGTGGGAAAAACCTGGCACATAGCAGGTGTTCTATACATGTCAACTGCCTCTCTTCTCCTAAAGAATCTATACCTAGTGGATAAGAACTGCAAGATAATTGGGTGTTTCAAAGACAGGGATTATATACTTTTATTTAACATTTTAATACACAAGTCCTCTCTAAGCATGAAGATATATATATATGTATACATATATACTCTGTATATATATATATGATACATATATACTCTGTATATATATAGGATACATATATACTCTGTATATATATAGGATACATATATACTCTCTCTATATAGGATACATATATACTCTCTATATATAGGATACATATATACTCTGTATATATATGGGATACATATATACTCTCTCTATATAGGATACATATATACTCTGTATATATATAGGATACATATATACTCTCTCTATATAGGATACATATATACTCTCTATATATAGGATACATATATACTCTGTATATATATGGGATACATATATACTCTCTCTCTATAGGATACATATATACTCTGTATATATATAAGATACATATATACTCTATATATATAGGATACATATATACTCTGTATATATATATGATGTATATATACTCTGTATATATATATAATACATATATATGTAACATATATACTATACATATAGTATATATGTTACATATATACTGTATATATGCAGAATATATATATAACATTATATATAAAATATATATAATATATTAAGTATATATATATTTAGTACACAAGTCCTCTCTAAGCATGAAGAGATATATACACATATATATATATACACACACTGGACACTGGAGAGCATGTAGCTATGTTCTGTCTTTGAGGCGCTCTCATCAACATTCATTCTCTCACCTTAGAATAAACAACACCCCTGCGGAATAGGTCTCCACATTGTTTAGAGAGCAGCAGATGCAGGAAGCCCATGTGTATATATATATATGTGTATATATCTCTTCATGCTTAGAGAGGACTAGGAGTGTGGAGTGCCAAACTAGGGGTATGGAGACCTGGGTTCTGGGTTCCCCTCCGATACAGGCTGTGTGACATTAAGCCCATCCTAACCTCTCAGGACTGTTTCTTCATCTGCAAAACGAAGAGGTAGAATTGAGTAGCTTTGAGTCCCGTCAATGCTTAAAATTCTATAATTAAAAAAGGCAGCCCTTCCACCTGGTTTCATCCCGCTTCAGCTCAGCCTTACTCAGACCTGCTGGCCAGAAGTTTCTAATCTTACGAATGAAAGACTGTTTTTTGGTATCCGAAGGCGAAAGAAACTGGACAAGTTAGGGAAAGTACGAAGCAGATGAGTTTTCCTTCTGGCTGATTCTTAAACAGCTACATGACTATTATTCAAACTTAAGAAAACAGGAAAAGCAAAGGGAGTATGTTTATTTAGGTTTGACTCAACTATGTGAATCTTTAGCCATGAAGAAAAGTTTGTTTTTTGGTGTGTGTTCTATTAATTGTTATTTGTACAACAACCAGAAAGACGTCAGCAGTTTTCAGCTGTAACTATAACCTTGTACTGTGTGGCTGTGAGTACAGTGGGGAGTAGCTGGAAGGGAATCTGGCCAGAGCCTTCCCCTGCTCTGGAAAGCTCATGGCTGTTTTTTCACATTGCTACACCGAGGCGAGGCGGAGTAGAGGAGGATGTTTGGGTTTACAGGCCACCAGCCACTGTCAGCAAGTTTGTAGCCCTGGCTTCACTTCCCTGAAAGGGCGGGGGAGTTTCAGCTGCCCTGGCCCCCCTCCAGCAACTGAGCCACAGAGGATTCAAATACCCCATCAGTTTCAAGGGCCTGACTTTACCCAGCTGAAAACTGACGATCTCATCTGGGAAGGGTCAGTTAAAAAATGACAGAACTGCCTAAAGTAAACAAAGGGAACAACCACAACAGAAACTTTCTCTGCAATGTTTCCTTATAATTACCCGCCCATCCCACCAGGGCTCTGGCTCGAGTCCCCATCCACTCTCCCTGTTGCCCCGCAGGACCTTGAGTAAGCCCTGGCTGACCTGAGGATCGCCTCCCTGTCTTCATGCCTCTGTCCCGCCCTCTCCATGGAGGGCAGGGAGACTCCAGATTGCAGGAAGTTTTGAGAATGGAGTTTGAGGATTATCAGGCAAGAAGACCCTTTAGAGCTCATTCATTAGGACTTCTAACAGATGAGTTAAAACAGCTTAAATGAACGGCCTAAAGTTCAGAGCAAGTATGGGAAAGAACTGGTTTTCTTCTTGCTAACCGAGTACTCTTACCAGATAATCGCATATTGTTGTAAGGGACTAAAGATAAGGCAACTAACATTGAAATTCTCTTTCTCCACCTTTTCATTCTAACCAAATCCTATTTCATTGAACTTTAAAACTTTACAGATAGGCTGGGCACAGTGGCTCATGCCTGTAATCCCAGCACTTTGGGAGGCCAAGGCAGGTGGATCATGAACCTGGCCAAAATGATGAAACCCCATCTCTACTAAAAATACAAAAAAAATCAGTTGGCCTTGGGGGTGGCCATCCGTAATCTCAGCTATTCAGGAGGCTGAGGCAGGGAATTAACTTGAGCCTGGGAGGCAGAGTTTGCACCGAGCCGAGATCGCGCCACTGCATTCCATCCAGCCTGGGCAACAGAGTAGTCTCAAAAAAAAAAAGAAAAGAAAAAGAAAAAAGCCCCATAAACTGTATAGACAAACATAGTTTGAATTTAGACTTGAGGACAATGACTAAATCTTACACTCTGTACCTTGTTTGTACTTCAGAGTTCATGAAGTGTGTTCATGGTCAAGTGGAGCGAGTATGACACTGACTTCAGAGTCCAGCGAGCCTCAGAATCCCATCTCTGCACATGCTGCTGCGTGAACTTGCAAGCAGATTATCTTCTCTAAAACTTAGTTTCCACATTTGCAAAAGAGGAACAATAATAGCTCCCCCTGCTTGTTTAGTCATGAGGATTTCATGAGATGATACCTGTAATGCACATTAAAAACAACAGATGTTAGAAACTGTAACTAGTCCTGGAAAGCATTTATCTTTCCCATTTTACAGATGAGAAAATTAAAGCTCAGAGAGTTTAAGGCCTAGAGTCATACAATTGGTTAGTAAGATAGCTAGGATTTAGCTCAGCCTCCCAGCTCCATACCCACAGTACTTACTACTCTGCCATTGAGCAGAGACAATTGAGGGTGGCTCTGAGCTGTGGGTCACACAGGTCTGTCCCTGTCATCATGGCATGACCTGTTATTTATTAAGCCTTCACATGCTTGAGGTGTCAGGAAATAGATGCTTCTGGGATGGGGTAGGTCTTCATGGGCAGCCTTCGTGAGCAGATTCCAGCCAAGGAAAGCAAGCCTGGCACTAATCCCGTGCCCAAGCTTAGGGGTGCTGTACCTATGGAGTAGGTCAGAAGTCCTAGAATATCCTCAGCCTTCCTTTCCCATGGCAACGCTTCCTGATGCCCTAAGAATATTTTGCTTACCCTGATATTAGAGCCCTCTTCACACTCTAATATGGTTAGAGGAGATCGTTAATAAGGCGTATCATAGGCAATAGAAAAGCTAACAGTAAAACTTCCTGGAAGAACTCATGGACGCAAAGTCAGGCAGGGAATACCAGCACTACGGTCTGAGAAATCAAGTGTAATGTGAGCATATGTGTGTTTTCCAACTAACTATTGCTCTCCTTCTCCTCTGAAAGTTGCAGAAAGCAATGACACACAATGCAATGAACCAGGGTCTTGGAGAAAGAAAGAAGTCCCAACTCTGGCACTCTCCTGCTTGGGCAATCTTGGGCAAGGTCCCTAATCACCCCAATTCCCAGGAAAATGGTTCCTCACCTACAAATGAGGTTGAACGAGATTATTTCGGAGGTTCCTTCATGTTTTGAAGCAGCCCTGATTATAGCTGGTAGTCTTCTTCCTGAGGCAATTTACTCTTTGAATAATTTTGAATAACACCATGAGGCTCACTGGACCAAAAATATCACCTTACCACCAAGCCTCTCATGGTCTGTGATATCCTCTCCTCAGGCACTGTGTCTCCATGTGGTGCTTCCCAACCTAGTCATAACTTACTGGCACTCAAGTGTCAGTTATCCATGATGCATATAGAGTGAGAACGCAAAGTATAAAATGTTATATATGTGGTATGTGTATGTCTATAAATACATACAAATATATGTGCATACACATAGAAAAAGAAAGATACTAAGCATACTTTCAACACTGGTTATTCCTAGGGAGTAGGAGACCTACATAAAGGTAGGAATTTTACCATTTACATTAAATCCTTCTATATTTTTGTTTTCTTAAACTATTTTACTATTTAAAAATAAAAATTCAAAAAATTAAAGTCCTATGCAAATGTTTAATAATATTTGTAATAATAAGTAGCACCAGTTTCTTCAAGAAGCCCTACCAGAAGCAAATCTGCATTTTGATTGTGCATTAGAGCCTTGGCTGAAGTGCTCATAATACCTGAAGATTCTATGGAGGATTGGACCCCGGACTGGGAGACCCTAATCACATAATCGGAAACTCTCATTGAGTAATCCTGGGCACTTGAGTTTTCCCACACTTTACTTGAGTTTGTTTTCTCCACTAGAAAACAATGCTTTTGAATTAAATCCTCTGTTGGGAACTTTCTACTCTGAAGTCCTGTGATTCTTAACAACGGTACATGCAAAAGACACAGGAAAGTGAGTATGTCATATGGCAGCCAGGATACTTTCCCCCAAGCAAAGTGAAAATTGATGTGAAACTCCTTCCTTCTTTATTTTCCTCTCTCTCTCTCCACCTCTGTTATCTAAATGCTCTATATTTTGACACATTCAGCACATTATAGGTCCTGATGGGATATACAGAGAACAGCCTTTTACTTTAGCAGCTGAAAATGTCAGATACTTACTTTGCAGCTTCCCTTACAGGTGTGCACAGGCATGAGGATCTGGACTGGTGTTTGACCCAGGAACTAGTGACCTCAAATAGCAAAGACTGCTGAATCTGTTCTGCAGCAGCAATGGCATTAGTTGCAATAAGGACATTCCTCTTCCAGATGCTACAGTGGTGGTGGTCCTGGCGGATCTAGCAGCAGGGACCAGCATCCAGGCTTGGGGCATTCACTGAGCAGTGATTTCCATGCAGTGGAGGCATCGATGACTTCATGATATTGTTCTGTAGTACAATGTTAGGGGTTGCTTCTGGCTATGTAGCCTCTAGACCTGGGTTTCTAGTCCTCCTGGAGAGCTTAATACTTTTTAATAAATTCATTTACTGCTTAAATTAACTACAGATGGTTTCTGTTGCTTGCGACCAAAAAAACGTTAACTAATGTGCCTATTATTTTTTAAAATCATGCACTTGGAGATTACATATGTACACACACATATGTTTTTAAGGAAACAAACTCTCCTTCCCTTCGCTGATCCCTCATTTCCCAGTTTTCTTCTCTAGAAGTAGCCATACTGATTTGTTTCTTATGTACACAAGCACATCTACGTATTTAAGAAAATCTACTTAAAAATCACTCAAATAGAATCACTCCGTAGACACTTTTCCATACTTTTCTTGTAAACTTAACACTACACTTTAGAGATAATTCTGTAAGTATAAAGCTGCCTCATTCTTTTTACTCTTTTTATTTTTAGAGACAGGGTCTTTCTCTGTCTCCCAGGCTGGAGTGCAGTGGTGTGATTATAGCTCACCGCAGCCTCTAACTCCTGAGCTCGGGCTATCCTCCTGCCTCAGCCTCCAGAGTAGCTGGGACAACAGGTGTGTGCCACCACTCTCTGCTAATTTTTTATTTTTTGTAGAGTCAGGCCTTGTCATATTGCCCAGGCTGGTCTCAAACTCCTGGCCTCAACTGGTCCTCCCATCTCGACCTCCCAAAGTCCTGGGATTACAGGTGTAAGTGACTATGCCTGGCCTGTCTTTTTATTGGCTGCTTAGTATCCCTCTGAATGAATACACTATAATTTATGCAGCCAGTTTCTTACTATAAGCAGTGTTGGGTTGCTTACAGTTTTGGTGACTACAAATAATACTGCAATGAATATCGGCGTAAATATGTATTTTTTTAAAAATATGGAATGCTTCATTCATGTCATCCTTGTGGAGAGGCCATGACAATCTTCTCTGTATCCTTCCAATTTTAGCATATATGCAGCCAGAGCGAGCAAGTAAATATGTCTTCATGTTCAGTGCAAGCAGATTCATAGAAACATGTCTGAGAGTGAAGTCGCAGCATGAAAAAGTAAATATAACTTTAAAATTTTGACAGTACCAAAATGCCCTGCAAATTTAGCAACAATTTTTAATCCTACTAAAAATGTTTTAGACTCCCGTCTCACCAAATCTTTACCTCACCAATATATATTATCAGATTTTATAATTTTGCTATTCTGTTAGGTGAAAACTGATTTTCTCATTGTTCCGATTTTCAATCTTTATGAGCGAGGTTGAACACTTTTCCTATATTAAAAGACATTTGTATTTATTTACCTGTGTAGTGTATTCATGTCCTTTTCCTGTTTTTTTTTTTTTTGTTTGTTTGTTTGCTTGTTTTTTTAATATAGAGCCTCACTCTGACACCAGGCCAAAGAGCATTGGGCTATCTCAGCTCCCCGCAACCTTCACCTCCCTGGTTCAAGTGATTCTCCTGCCTCAGCCTCCTGAGTAGCTGGGACTACAGGCACGCACCACCAATCCTGGCTTTTATATTTTTAGTAGAGATGGGGTTTCACCATGTTGGCCAGGCTGGTCTCAAACTCCTGACCTGAGGTGATCAGCCCGCCTCAGCCTCCCAAAGTGCTGGGATTACAGGCATAAGCCACCACGCCCCAGTGCCTGTGGTTTTCTACTGGATTTTCATCTGTGTTTAATTGCTTTGTAAAAACGCCATCTTTTCTTTTTTAAATAGGCTCTTGCTTTGTCACCCAGACTCCTGGAGGTCTGGCATCCTCCTGCCGCAGCCCACCCCCCAAACTTTTTTTTTGTGATGGAGTCTTACTTTGTGTCCCAGGCTGCAGCCCAGCTTACTGCAACCTCCACCTCCCAGGTTCAAGCAATTCTCCTGCCTCAGTTCCTGAGTAGCTGGGATTATAGGCATGTGCCACCATTCCTGGCAAATTGTTCTTTATTTTCAATAGAGACAGGGTTTCATCATGTTGGCCAGGCTGGTCTTGAACTCCTGACCTCAAGTGATCCGCCCGCCTGGGCCTCCCAAAGTGCTAGGATTACAGGCGTGAGCCACAGCACAGGGCCCTGCCTGAGCCTTCTAAAGTATTAGGTTTACAAGTGTGAGCCACCACACCTGGTCAGAATTCCATAGTTTAAAGTAAAGTAGCCTTTTGTCATACTTGCTGCAAATATTTTTTCCCAATTTGATTTTGGCCTTCTGACCTTCTTTTATTTGATTTGAGTTTTGGTTTTTGCTTTGCATAAATCTTTAATTTTCACAAAACCAAATTTGTCTATATTTTTGCTTATGGCTCTGGATTTGTTTGGAATGGCTTTTGTCTGGGTAGCTTCTCATGGTTTCAATACTGAAGCTGCTAATTTAGAAAAACAACACTTGAGAGTTCTGGTTAAAGACGGCACATTAAACACATGCTCCACTCCCTCCTAGATGTCAACCAAAACTTAATGTTTTGATGAAGTGATGCATAGATTCACATGGATTTAAAACCAGAAAAATACAAAGAGGCGCAACCTGAAAAGTTTCCCTCATCTATGTCTCCCATCAACTCAGTTCCCACTTTCTCCCTGTCCAGAAATAAGGACTGTTACTCGTGTCTTACGCATGTTTTTTCCCAGAGTTTCTTTATGCGTAAGCAAGTAAGAATTTTGGTAAATATTTTTCAAGGATAAACCTACCAGGACAAAAAAATATAAAAAGGATGAGAGTGAGATAATTTTAAAAGCTAGAACAGAAGGCAAGGCACAATGGCTCATGCCTGTGATTCTAGCACTTTGGGAGTCTGAGGCGGGCAGATCATTTGAGGTCAGGTGTTCAAGACCAGCCTGGCCAACATGGTAAAAAGCTACCTTTACTAAAAATACAAAAATTAGCCAGGCATGGTGACAACTGCCTGTAGTCCCAGGTACGTGGGAGGCTGAGGCAAGAGAATCACTTGAACAGGGAGGGGAAGGTTGCAGTGAGCTGAGATCACGGCACTGTACTCCAGCCTGGGTGACAGAGTGAGACCGCATCTCCAATAAAATAAATAAACAAATAAAAGCTAGAATATAGATGAATGAGTGGTAATTGAATCAAGAGACCTAAAAAAGCTGAATCCAAAAGCTGCAGATCAGAAGGCTAAAGCAACTCCTTTTACATTTCAGAATCTCTCAAATGCTCAGCAATTGGTGGCACCCAGTACTTTTGTGGCTAAAAGCAGTAGGTTGAATTGAAAATCAGCTCAGGAAACAATGGGAGCCCCAGCCCCCCCTCCCTCTTGCTGCTAGATGGTTTGCCCTTCACCATGATGTCCAAGAATGGAGGTGTTTCTGGTGGAAGAGCAGGACAGAGAAGGGGCAAGGCACTATCGTGTGAAAGAACAGCATGCTGGGAAGAAGCAGGAGATCATAAACAAATTGCCTCATGCTGTCTTCCCCTACTTAGGGCACCCTGACAGTCAGCCAGAATATTAGGAAAGCCTCTTCTGAAATGCTGACACACTGGAGAGAAGCGCCCTGAAGGTGACTCAGAAGCAACAGCACCGCTGAAAGAAAAACTATATATATTATCAATAATATCTCCCGAGAAATAAGAGAAATAGTGCATATATATATATGAAAGAAGAACTGAATGCTATTTTTTTAAAGGAACATTTAGAGAACAGAAAAGTTAGAAATTTAAATACGATAGCAAAAATATAAAAAAAAAGCTTAATAGATTTGGAAAGTAGAAAGTAAAACAAAAAGAGATGGAAAATAAAAAATATAAGAGCAAAATCAGTGTACTGGGGAGATGATCCCAGGTCACAGCTGTAGGGGAGTGAAGACATGAGAAGAGGGTCATCCGGAAGGTTACCGTGAACAAGTGGAACTGTGTAGAAAGCATGCTTCAGGGTTAAGCCCCTCATGGTTGAGTGAGCTGGGATATTTATCTACCAACTCATCAGTCATTGGTTAAAGGTCTGTCCCAGGGAAAAGGGGGTTAATTCTCCAACATTTCCTGAGCCAACTTTCAGTAGCTAGACAAAGCTCTCAGGCAAAGAGACATATGTGCCAGCAATTTCAAAGGCCTGGATGTTAAAGTGCCAGGAGAATTTGGGCATTGACGGCAAACTTACATCTTCCCTGCTCTCTCTCTCAGGAAACTACTCAAGAATGTGCTCCACCGAAACAGTGTTGCGAGTCGAGAAAGGGGAAGAGGTGGAATTCAGGAACCAGAGCACTCAAGGCAGAGGTGAAGAGAGTCCTCAGGATGTGGGTGGAGGGAAGTCCCAGGATGACAGATGTACAGCAGGCCTAGAGGTCAATCAGCCCGAGAGGAGCACGTCAGTAGGCTCTGGAAGAGCTCTCTTCCCGATGAAATTCATGAAATACCAAGTTCGTTTGGACATATTGAGAGGAGACTTTCTAGAGAAGAGAATGGATTAAATTAGTGACATATGCATAGGAAAAGGGCAAATGAAAAATGAGACAATTATTTACTCCAGAGAAAGCAAAACATTTTTGAAGAAAGTGATAATTTATCACACAACACTCCGCCTCCCTTTTCCATACAGTAAAGGAAAAAAGATTACTGAGTTTGTGTGAGGTGTGAATAGCATTTATTTGATAGTAGTATAAACACTGAGTGTCCATTTAATAATGACATAGAAATAAATATAAGCCTAGGAAATACATGTGCACGTTATAGGAAGAGGTGAAAACTGAATCCCCATCTTCAACCTCAGAAAGTCAATAGAGAAAATTAAGAAGTAGCTATTTAGGTATACAATGATTACCATCATCCCTCCTCCCCCAAAAAAATTTAATTAAGGTGTTGAAAGTAATTTCTTCTGAGGAGTGGGAAATGAAGGGGTGGAGTAGGGGAATGCTATTTCTTGTAATTAGTAATTTAGAACTATTTGATTCTTTGAACTATGTGCATATTTAACTTTGATGTTTAAGAAAATTAAATAGAACTTAGTGATCTTTTTTCCTTTGCTGTATAAAAAGGAGGAGGTGAGATGGAAAATGTGCATCATTCCTAGCTGATAAGGAAACTGGGCAGGCAAAATCAAACTTTCTTTTTCCATAAGTCCATCAGCCCAGCAGGGTAAATGTCTTCTCAGTCTTCCTAAGCCATAAGAAAAGCTATGAGCAACTGGGAAATTAAAACTTAAATATCTTTAAAAGAGCCATTGACATCAAACTGACCTGAAATCTGGGGCTACCCTAAGAGGGTTTTGACCCAAATAAATGGTTCAAGGAAAGTACAAAGAAAGGATTCTATCAAATGCAAAAATGAAAGCGGAATTATATTAAGGGAGCTAGTTACAACATTTGAGTTAAGCAGAATACATTCTTAATAGTGTCTAATATGAATTTCTTGAAATTTTCTTCAAATGCCAGTTGTTTTAAAATACGGAAATTAAAAATACTACTATTTTGATTTATAGCTGGAATTTTAAAAACCATGGAGGTACTCTATATAGTCTCGGAACTAACCATATCCGTGATTAAAACTGCACACTGTTTAGGTCTCTGCTCCGATCATGATACCGGAGTCTGTCACTTTCTAACTGCAGGCAAAATACCTACGGGCACGAGGCCTCCTGAAGGCAGAAGAAGTTCTCCTTTCTCTTCCTGCCTTCAATCTTTACCTACTAGATCCTTCTCCTCAGCCTAGAAAAATGCTCAGAAAGTTCCAATCCAAAATGAAAATAAAGAAGAAATTCTCACTTTAGCTATCACCCAAACTTTCTCTTTCCTTCATCATAATACTTCTAAAAATATGTATGCTAACTTCCTTCTCTCCCTTCACTTCCTCACCACATACTACTGCTTAACCCCTTCTAATCTAGCTTTCACTTTGACCATTGCACTGAACCTGCTGTCTCAGAGGTCTCAAAGGACTTCTGACTTACTAAACCTCTTGGTCCTGCTCAGTCCTCATCCTCCTCAACTTCTCTGATTTTGACCTTTAAAATGTCTCACTGTGTTTCTCTCTGCTGCTCTGTTTCTCCCTCTTCTCTCTGTCTCTCTCACCCACCCACCCTCTACCCCCCTTATTCTGTGTTATTTCTCTCTTTTAGTTTTCCTTCCTCCCTTATTATTCTTCCTTTGGCTCTTCTGTCCCCTCATTCTCTTAAGAACAGGCATCCAATGAGATCCCATGACTCCCTGCAAGATCTGGGATCTGTTGATGTCTCCAACCTCATGTGCACCCTGCTCCCCACCTGCTGACTCCACTCCAGTTACATTGATGTTTCCGTTCCTCTAATGGGCCAATGAGCTCTTTATTACCTTAGGACCTGCTCTCGCTCCACCTGGGACACTCTCCCTCACCTCTCCCCATGCCTACAGCACTTCAGCTGCCTATTTTCAGGTCTCAGCTTCATATTGCTTCCTCAGAGTGGCTCTCCCTAAGTGCTTCCCGTCTCCACTCCTCCACACCAAATCAGATTTATAGAAATCACAAGTGCTGATTTCTATAGTAGAGGAAACATTCTCTGTGATCTATAACAGTGTAGAAAATACTCTATGTGATGTATAGCACTGGATACGTGTTCACACATTTGTCCAGACCAATAGAATGTGTGACACGAAGAGTAAACCCTGATTTACACTGTGGACTTGGATGATGATGATGTGTTGATGTAGGTTTTAAGTTGTATCAAACGTGCTGCTCTGTGTGGGGTGCTGACCATGGAGAGGAGGTGTGCATCTGTGGGGACGGGGAGTATATGAGAAACTTCTATTCTTTCTGCTCAATTTTGCTGTGAACCTAAAACTGCCCTAAAAACATTTTTTTAAATGAGTGTGAGAGGTAGGGTTTGAAAACATTTGTTTGACTCTATGTGGGGCTTAATTATAATATTATGCTGCTTCCTCATTGACAAATCTAATCCAGTCACCTTCCAAAACTTCCCCCACACTTACTTCCTGCTGTCTGTTTCTATGGTTTCTTGAGTTCTCCTTCCAGAATCCATTCCAAGCAGGATAATAGCATGTGGGTGGGAAACTGTGGCTGTGGAGGAGACTGGGCGGACCGGGCAGCTTTTCTTTTCTGACACGTTTCTGAGGAGCCTTCAGGAAGCCTGCGAAGCAGGAAAACCACGGTGATGGTCAGTGCTCTGACAGCTCCCCGGCCCGTCTCCATGCTCGGGGCTGTGGTTGCTTCCCTCTGTGCTGCTCTGCTCAGGCCTTCTCTCCCTGCCCACATACGCGTGTGCTAGTCCTTTCCTCTGACAAACATGTTCACATAGAATGGTAAGTAGAAAAAAAATGCATTACTGTACAAATACTTGTCATGGGTTGATTTGTGTCCTCCCAAAATTGATATGTTGAAGTCCTGAGCCTCATTACCTCAGGAGACCTTATTTAGAAATAAGGTTGTTGGAGATACAATCAATCAAGTTAAGATGAGGTCCTCGTGAAGTAGAATGGACCATTATTCCAAATGACTAGTATCCCTATAAAAAGAATGTCATGTGGAGAGACAGGCATGCACCCAGGATACTGTTGCGTGAGAGGAAGGCAGGGACTGGGGTGATGCGGCAGAAGCTGAGAAACACCAAAGACTTCCAGCAAAACACCAGAAGGCCGGAGAGAGGCCTGGGACATATTCTGCCTCACAGTCCTCACAAGGAACCAATTTAGCAAGACCTTGACCTCAGACTTCCAGCTGCCAGAACTGCGAGACGGTGAATGGTGTTGTTTAAGCCACTCCATTGTGGCACCTTATTATGGAAGTACTAGCACAGACATAAGAGAATCCTAATCATGTAAAGCAAAATAAACTCAGGTATTACGAGTTATCATCGTACATACACATGTACACATATACGTAGATGAACACGTAGGTACGATTAGAGGCAATGCATTTTTAAAGTTATCAATACTTCTTTTTTTTTTTTTTTTTTTTTGAGACGGAGTTTCACTCTCGTTGCCCAGGCTGGAGTGCAATGGCGCGATCTCGGCTCACCACAACCTCCGCCTCCTGGGTTCAGGCAATTCTCCTGCCTCAGCCTCCTGAGTAGCTGGGATTACAGGCACGCGCCACCATGCCCAGCTAATTTTTGTACTTTTAGTAGAGACGGGGTTTCACGATGTTGACCAGGATGGTCTTGGTCTGTTGACCTCGTGATCCACCCCCCTCGGCCTCCCAAAGTGCTGGGATTACAGGCTTGAGCCACCGCGCCCGGCCAAAAGTTATCAATACTTCTTTGGGAATAATGGATATGAAGGAATTTTGCTTTGTACTTTCTCTGCACCTTTGGGTATTTTCTCAGTTCTCCTGTCTCTCTACAATATTATGCATTATTACATACCAGTGGTCCTCAACCTTTTTGGTACCAGAGGCCTGTTTTGTGAAAGACAGTGTTTCCACAGATGGGGCAGCAGTGGGGATGGTTTTGGGATGAAACTGTTCCATTGTAGATCATCAGGCATTAGATTCTCATAATGAGCATGCAACCTGAATCCCTCCCACGCACAGTTCACAATAGGGTTTGCACTCCTCTGAGAATCTACTGCTTCTGCTGATCTGGAGTTCAGGGGGTGTGCAGCCTTGTTCTCAACAGGCCATGGACCAGTACCTGTGCATGGCCCGGGGGTTGGGGGCCTCTGACACAGACAGACCCCCAGACCTCAGTTTCCTCATCCGTAATTTGAGAATAGCCATCCCAATTTTCCAGCACTGTTAGGGTTACAGTACCTGACGCAAATAATAGGCCAGTGGGTCTCCCTAGACCAGGGAGAGCAGCTCCAGAGAAGCAGAGCCGGACAGACCTCTGTACCTCTATTCATCATCAGCCTGCGCTGTTGCTGCTAAGCAGCCATGCAGACGCTGCTCAGCACTGGGCTCTGGGTGTGCTTAGGGGGGATGTGCAGAAATGAGATGGCGCAGGAGAGTTGGCTGGCGTCTTGGGTGTGGGAAGGTCAGCAAAGATAGGCAAGAGAGGGCAAAAGTTTGATCGAAGGCATGTTGGCTAGGTAAGGACAACTTAACCCCTTTAGGGTAACATTTCTCTGTTTGGGGTGGGCTAACATGGGGCAACTGAAAGGAAAAAGGGACCAAGAGTAGAAAACACAGGCAGGAAGCCCAGCAATCCCCTCCCACAGGAAGAATGCCTTGCTTCCTCTCTTCTTCTCTGAAACCCCTCTGGAAACGGGAGTGAACAATGTAACTTACTTATTAACGTTTTCCACAGCCCATGCGAAGATGTTCTTTTCCCAGGGGGAGTGTTTCCCAAACATCCCTCCTTCTGGCCGTATCTGTGATAAGTTGTTCTTTTCTGAGGACTGTTTAGGTAGCCTTGACTCTCACTTACTCCGTAGAGAAGGTTAATTGTCTTGAATCTTGAATTTCGCCTTTTGTGACTTCATTTTAATCTTTGGTCTCCAAAAATATTGGGCTGTTTTGCCTCTTTGTACTCATGTCTTCTTTATCTTAATGCCAAATCCCACCAACTCGGAAATGAATTGGGTCCCACAAATGATATTCAGAATCTATTGCTTTATAGGAGGTTGTTGAAGAAGCTTTTGCTCATTGACTTTGTTGAAATCTGTATCTCCTTTCATTCCTAATTTTTTATCTGTAAGATTATGTAGCAACATGGGAAACATTTATAATATTAAATAGTCAAAGAAGGGGACACAAGAATTGCATGTAAATTATTATTTTATGTAAAAAAAAGACAACAAATAGACAAAAAGACACACATGCAAGGAAAATAAAACTGGAAGAAAACAAAAAATGAACAATGGCTATGGCAGAGTGCTGGGTTTGTGGATTTTTTTATTCTTCTCTAGTTACCTAAAAATAGTAAGGTAATGAAAAAATACGTTTATTATTAAGAAACAGACTTAGTAAGATAAAGTAAGGGGCAGAATGAGTAACGAAGTTTGGTAAAATAAATAAAACAGGAAAGCTTGTAGATAAGGTTTTATGGAAGTAAATTTATGTAGCTCCCAGCTTAGTGTGTGTGAGCTGATGGAGAAACGTGGCCACAGAGCTCTTATGGAAAGCTTTTAACCGTTTGTCACTCTTGCAGTCTACTCCAAGGGTGACTAAAGGGAAGCACAACACGAGGAAGACTTCCAAACCTATTGGGGATTTGAGGAGAGGGGCTAGAAGTCCAGGCATGTTGGAGGTTTTGGGGTTGGATCTCTCCATGTGGAAGTTACTAACGTGGGGGTTTTCTGGGAAGTGCTTCAAGCATGACATTGGGAGGCTGTGATACTGTTTATTTGTAGAAGTCCTGTTGAGAGGAGTATCTTCCACCTCTCACTAAATTAGCCATGCTCCTTGGAACCACGGACATCTTTCTGCTGCTGCAGCAATGGGATCAAAGCTCGTATTTAGAAAGAGAAGTGAAAAACACCAGATGTGAGCAAAACCACAAGGGGAATTTCAGACAGGCAGCATGCAGCAGATGACCCAATTTGGAATGTGGCCCAGGCCCCAGGACAGGCAGACCCTGCAAGGACCAGGCTGGGCAGTCAGAGGTTATTGATCCCGATTTAAGCCAAATGTTGCTAAAACTTGATCTGTGACCTTGCTTAAGCCACTGACCTCCTCTAAACCACTTTCACCATCTGTAAAACTCAAGGACTATGAATTTCCTCTCAGGAATAGCTCATGGAAACCATGCTCAAAACTAGAGATAAGAATGAAGCATATTCTTGGCATCTTGAAGAATGGTGGTAAATCGTATTTGAGCATATAAATACCACGACATAGACACACTTACAGTGTATATATATATACATACTTTATGAGAAGAATGTATGTAAAAAACATAGGATTGGCGGGGCATGGTGGCTCACGCTTGCAATCCCAGCACTTTGGGAAGCCAAGGCAGGCGGATCTCTTGAAGCCAGGAGTTCCAGACGAGCCTGGCCAACATAGCGAAACCTTGTCTGCAATGAAAATACAAAAATTAACAGGGCATGGTGGTGCCCGCCTGTAATTCCAGTTACTTGGGAAGCTGAGGCATGAGAATCACTTGAACTCAGGAGGTCGAGGTTGCAGTGAGCTGAGACTGTGCCACTGCACTCCCACCTGGGTGACAGAGCAAGACTCCATCTCAAAAAAAAAGAAGGAGAAGGAGAAGGAGAAGGAGAAGGAGAAGGAGAGAAGGAAAGGAAGGAAGGAAGGAAGGAAGGAAGGAAGGAAGGAAGGAAGGAAGGAAGGAAGGAAGGAAGCCCCCACTGATTAAAGATTGTGTTCCATCAGTTCACAGAGTGAATAATCTACGTGCTGACAGCTGAAGGACAGAAACGTATTTTTTTCTTGCACACAGTTCTTCAAGACTCCTTGGGTCAGATTCAGCACACTGTTGAGCACAGTTGGTGACGGATGAACGTTAGTGTAGAATAGAGTTTACGCTTCCAGTTTGAACTCTCTTCACCACTTAGCTGCTATGGGGCTTTGGGTAACGCGCTCCATCACTTTGTGTCTTGCTTTCCTAATCTGCAAAATGGGGGTAACAGTACCTACCTCATAGACTTGTGAAGATTAAATCGCGTGATACATCTAAAGAGCTTAAACGAGTGCTGGGTGGGCAAGATGAGTTACTACTGTCTTCTAAAGTCTTCTGTGTGGGCTTTAAAGCTCTCTGCATTTCTTTATTTTGTTTCCATTTTCTTACCTAAATGTTTCCCACATTCTTGCTCCATTCAAGAGTATTTCTTGTTTGTCTTATTCATCTCTGTAGGATATTTTCCCTGTAGACTATAAACCAGCCTTACTCATTCCCCCTGCAAGCCATGACTTTATTCCTATTTACGTCAATTTCGAGTCAGTCTCTAAGTTGACCCCACAACCAGAAATCTATGAAGCATCACTAAATCCTCTGTTCTTCCACTCCGGGGCTTCTAATATAACATCTTGTGTACATTCTCTTAACCACAGGGGATGTTTCACTAAAATTAAAATGTGTATTTTTATTTTCTTTAATGGAAGAAATCATTGGCTATGACATCACAGTGTTTGATAGAAAATGAGCTTGGGATCACCGACCATGGCTATGTTTAAGAGGATGGGGCAGGGAGAAGAGTCATGGGTGCGATGAAAACGCCCCCCACCCTTTGGAGAGACGTCATTGCAGAGAAAGAGGGGTGCAGTACTGGGTCCAGGAAGGGAAGATCCTGGAATTCATCCTGGGTCTCGTGTACCCAGGAAGCGACTGTGTACGAGAACAGAGGGGAAAATCGACAAGTGATCAGCCAGAGCTGTGGTATTTTGAACTCAGGCCCATTAGGGAATGATGAGGACACAACTGAGAGGAATGTTAGGGAATAACTTCCTCTAAAGCATCAGTATAAATTGATTCTACTTTTCACGCTCAGGGAAGCAGCAGAAAGAGGCCACCACAGCTTCGGATGCAGTTTCACCGGCAACAGCCCCTCCTTTCCAAGAGCGCTCTTGTCTTCCACTGTTACCTTGTAGGGTTTTGTGATTGTTGTTATTGCCCTTACCATGATCACTTTCAAGTCACTTTTCTTTCATCCCTCCACTGTATTAGCTTCTAAAATGATTTTACTCTAAGATGACTTAATCCGCGGAAATTTTTGAGTCCGTATTATGAAGGCTAAATCCCAGGGAATACAAAGATGAGTAAAAGAGTCATTGCTCTTAGGGAGCTCATCTCACAAGAGTCAGGCAGGTTTACATTGCTAACCGACATTTCATCCAGCTCTGGGTGCTCCTGATTATCTTCCCTGTCGGTTTGCGTTGTCCTGTTCATTTATTTAACACATATTTATGGAGCACTTACTATGTGCTAGGTGCTGGGCTAGCCTAAGGATTCAAGAGCAACTAACATAAGCATCATATTTACCTTTAGAGAGTATAACTACAGTGTGAAGAACTAAGCTCAACGATATGCCTGGTTGACTGCAGAAGAAATATTAAGTGTTCCTGTTTCTCCTCTACAGAGTGGGGTCAGCTCCAATGCGGTCCTCTTCCAGCCATTATGTAGTCAAGTTATAGCTGAGACATACTTGTTTATTATGTGAGTCCAACTTCAGAGGCACCTGAGAATAAAATGACAAATCCCCATTGTCATGGTGAAGAGCTGGTAGCCTCATGTCCAATAGTCCTGTGCAAACACCCTCTCAGGAACCTAGTACCCTTCATATTATGCCCTGATTTCGTATAGGTTAGACAAGCATATCAGATAACTTTGGTTTGCCAATAAACAATCTAAATAATAGAAGGTAAAGTCAATTATATGAATATTAAGTTTCCAAGGAAGGATAGGGGAAGAGTTCCCAAGAAAAGATGCTTCTTATTGGAAGAAGCTTCTAAGATGAAGGCAAGCATTACTTTACTTATTTGTTTATGTATGTGTTTATTTTAAGGCAGGGTCTGGCTCTGTCACCAAGGCCAGAGTGCAGTGGTATCAGTCTCAGCTCACTGCAACTTCAGTCTGCTGGGCTCAAGTGATTCTCCCACCTCAGCCTCCTTAGTAGCTGGGACTACAGGCATGCACCACCACACCCAGCTAATTCTTTGTATTTTTTTGTAGAGATGGGGTCTTACCATATTGCTCAGGATGGTCTTGAACTCCTGGCTCAAGTGATCCTCCTGCTTTGGCCTTGCAAAGTTCTGGCATTGCAGGCATGAGCCACCACACCTGGTGCAATACATGTTCAGTCATGGCAATAAAACGACTACTTACAATATCAGAGTGTACAACTAACGTATTAGCTGACTAAATAAGCCATCTGCTCAGGGCTTCTGCCTGTGTGGAATAAGACTCCAAGGCATGGGAGAATGACCCACTGAAATAAACCAAGCTAACTAAATATTAATTAATGGTGCCCACATAACAGCATCATACTAGAACAGGAAAGAAAACTGTAGATTGTAGTGGGTAACTCATTCAAGCACAAAACTTAGAATCAGATGGTCCTAGGTTCAAATTCCAGCTCAGCTTCCTGTTTACCACCTCTGTGGTCTTGGGCAACTCGGCCTCTCTGCTCTTGCGTTTTAAAATTTGCACAATACAGATCTATATTCGTATCTGGTAGAGTTCTTTCTCTTATGGATTAAATAAAGTAACATAATTGGAGTCACGCGGTGCACAGTGAGCACTTCATAAATACTCCAGTCTTCTTTTCATTTAACAGAACAGGAATAAAAGACTAGAGGACTGATCTCATTTTCCTGAAGGCCCACAGTTAACCAATGTCAGACCCAGATGAAAGCCTCTGGCTTCCTGACTCCTGGTCCAGCTGGCTGTCTTTGATTTCCAAAATAGGGCTGTGCCAAAGACAACTGAACACGGATTTACCTCTGGTTTTTTAAAGCTGGAGACGATGAAGTAAAAAGAGAGGAGGAGGCCGATGTGAGGTGAGAGGTGTAAGAAGCAGATTGATTTACTGTCCCGGTTTTGCGTTACCTTCCTGAGTTTACACTGCCTGAGCACACACCCATTAACGGTGGGGGGAAGTGGCAGAGCGTAGCCAACATGGGATTAAAAATTGTGTCACATCAACCCACAAAGTAAATAATCTACCTGCCCACAGTTGAAGGGGGTGTGACAGGGTGTTGTGTTTTCTCTCACGCATAGTTCTTAGAGTCTCCTACGGTCACCCCAGTTCTAATGTTCCAGAAGTTCCTACATACACCTTTCCGCTGGAGTTCTGAGTTTGCTGATGTGTGAATTTGGCTCACAAATGCAAGTTAAAGAAGATATCTGTGAAAAATCACTTGTAGCCTAAAAGTTACTTCTGTGTGGGACTGGCGCTCCGCATGGATAAAAGCCTTACGCCACAGAAAGGATGCCTGGCTGCCTCCCTGCACTGCAGTTAACACTCGGGGGGACCCAAGGGAGGGGGCTAACTTCTCTAGACACCTATTTTGTCACCTAAACAATATCATCGGCCGGGCACGGTGGCTCACGCCTGTAATCCCAGCACTTTGGGAGGCCGAGGCGGGTGGATCACGAGGTCAAGAGATCGAGACCATCCTGGTTAACATGGTGAAATCCCGTCTCTACTAAAAATACAAGAAATTAGCTGGGCATGGTGGCGTGTGCCTGTAATCCCAGCTACTCAGGAGGCTGAGGCAGGAGAATTGTCTCAACCCAGGAGGTGGAGGTTGCGGTGAGCCGAGATCGCGCCATTGCACTCCAGCCTTGGTAACAAGAGCGAAACTCCGTCTCAAAAAAAAAAAACAATATCATCAAGTAGTCATTTGCTATACATTGAATGCAAAACATTTGTCACATTTTATTTTTCTTCATCCTTATAAGAGCTTCATGGGGAAGATATAACTCACACATTACAAGTAAATAAATAAGGGCTTAGAGATACTGTGACTTGTCCATCGTCACTTAGCTGGTAAGTGGCAGAATCTAGCAGAACCTGGATTGGAATCCAGAATCTGCTCTTAACCTCCAAGCTGTACTATTTAATACTGTGAGTGAGGGAGAGGATGCTAAATTTCCAAGGACTTTAAAGAAGCTTAGGCAAATGTTCATTACAGTCATTTATTAGGGGTATAATCCCTAGGAGGTGCCTGTACCTAAGTCATTTTCAGCTCATTGACTTTCTCATTCATCGCCTCTCATCTGATCCGTGAGCCTCAAACCACAGTTATCCTATTTCATTTCCTTTGTTTTTGGTGCCAGTACTCCTCCCACACTGGCTGATTTCGGGGGGAGCCGGCACCACTTCTCTTCAAGTAGGGGAGTGTGAGTGTAGGAAGCCCCTCACACACACACATAAATATGCACGCGCGCACACAGACATTCATATTAGCTTGTGGTACACATATGTGGTTTCAGAAACTGACAATTTAAGAACATGTCATTATTATGACAGTGCATGTATCACGTATACATAATTTCCCAGCCTTGGGGATGGGTGAAAAAACGCTGTGATAAAGTGATAGCGAAGAGACATGTACTAAGAAGAATACCAAGAGACTTAGAACCTTCTGGCTTCAGCGCCCCCGCTTGAATTTTAATACAAGTTTATGAATTGTTTTCCTGCTTATTCGGTGTCCTGAAAGACTTACCCCTTGGTAGGCAATGAGCTTGATACAAGCCAGCGTCTCTTCATCAGCTGATACTGAGCTTTCACTCTGTTATCTGTATCTGCATTCCAGGTAGTGGTGGTCATCAGTGTAAACTTTGGAGGCTCAGGGTCACATCTGTGGAATTCTCTCTTCTGTGGTCTGGCATGGCATACAATTAGCAATTTGGTGATGACAACGTTTTTCATTCCTGCTGTTGCTTTCTATTTGGTTTATTCAGGAGACAGACACAAAATATTTTGAGAATCATTTAATTATAGCCGAGAACTATTTGTTTTGTTTTGTTTTTTTGAGACGGACTTTCGCTCTTGTTACCCAGGCTGGAGTGCAATGGTATGATCTCGGCTCACCGCAACCTCCGCCTCCTGGGTTCAGGCAGTTCTCCTGCCTCAGCCTCCTGAGTAGCTGGGATTACAGGCACGCGCCACCATGCCCAGCTAATTTTTTGTATTTTTAGTAGAGACGGGGTTTCACCATGTTGACCAGGATGGTCTCGATCTCTTGACCTCGTGATCCACCCGCCTTGGCCTCCCAAAGTGCTGGGATTACAGGCTTGAGCCACCGCGCCTGGCCGCCAAGAACTATTAATGAATGCAATTATTCGTTAAATATGTACTTGTTGGACATCATGGGAATATTATTAAACATCATGGTAATAGTTCATTTTTTGAATTAACCCTTAATGGTTACAAAGTGCATCTCTAATTAGTGTCACATCTAGGCTTCCTAAGACTCCTTCAAGAAGGGAGAAAGGGATAAAACCTCACAAGGTTTGTGAGAATCATACAATAAAAGACAAAAGGACTTAGCACTGGAAGCTGACACAGTGTAAACAATCATGAAATGTGACTATTAGCTGAGGTATTGGCCCATATTACTGATGATGAACCTCAGTTCAGAGAAGCTAAGTCACTTTCTCAAGGTTGCATAGTGAGGTAGCTTCCCGACTCCAGATGTGTCTCAGGGAACTATCAGTTGAGTTGCAGTTATGAAAGGCAAAACAACAGAGCCTTAAAGGAAGAGTAAACATGACAGGTTTCATGGTGGGTGAGTAGGCAGAAGCGTTTAGGGACCTTGTGCCCGATGTCAAGTGCTCAGGGGAGAGGGTGAGGCCCAGGTCAGGTACCACAGGCAGCTGTATGTTCATTTTTGGTTCCTCAAATGTTCTGTCTTCCCTCGGCATCTTCACATAGAACGTGTTCCTTTCCCCATCTTCTTCTGTCTTCACCTCTCTCCAACACTTCACCGGAGTAACTCTCATGCTTCCAGGCTCAACCCAAACATTTCTTCCAGGAGGCTCTCCCTGAGCCCCGTCTGCACCTACTGACAGGCGCTCACAGTTCTCTGAACGCCTCCTTTAGAGGAGAATGTCCAAGATGTGTCTTCCCAGCTAGGAGGTAAGCGCTGAGACGTCTTCAGCTTTCTCGTGCTTGCCGGCTGGTGTCTCCCTGGCACGTTTGTCAAGTGCAGAGCCACTGCTGGCCACCGTCAAGATGGAAGGAAACAAGGCCGGTGGGAAGTCATTCAAACAAATCTAAAATGCTTTACTATTTTGCCCTAGAACCACTCGGGGTGGTGCTATTGGGAGGAGCGAGGCAATGAGAAAACATAAAGAAGCAATGGAAAGAAGCTGAGAAAAAAGACAATGACCCGAGAAGGGCATGGAGAAGTCACTTGAGGTGAAGAGTAGCAGACACAGGTGTGCATCTTGAAGAAGCCATGGATGCCAAGCCTTCTGCAGACCCGTGAAGAGTTACTGAGAATCAGCCGCTTCTCTTTCTCTCAAACTTCCTCTTGTTTGTCAGGTCTGCTGCCTTTTACCAGAAAGAGATGCAGAGACCCTGCTCTCTCCGGGAGACTAACCCTGGAGCAGTCCAGGGACTCCAGGGATAAACCTGCGGAGGGAAGGGGGAGGGAAGAAGAATTTCCACCGGGATGACATATTTCTGACTCTGCTCTGACAACAGAAGGTGCCAGTGGCGGGGCTTTTGGCAGTAAGCACCCACCTTTGGGGGAGTCCGCATCGTGCCAGGAGGTTGTCACCAGACCCTGCAGCCCTGCGCTCTCCCATGCGCGGCCCTAGGCAGCGGTACCTGGACGGTCTCCTGGGCGCCTCCTCTGAGGTGGGGGCAGGGCCGAGGGAGGGCGCAATGCCGTAGCTATGGCAGGGCCCATTCTGTTTATGTTCCCACTCCCTCGCCCTGGGAACCCCCAAGTTCCCACACTCACTGAGGCAGGAAGGTCACCACGGACACCTCATCTGTCTGGGCCGCTGACTAACTACAGATAAGCAGCAGCTGCTGCGTCCATGCTGGGGTCACCTCCCAGTCTGCCCACCCTGGAACAAGGGAAGAAGCCCCTACCTCCGCCCGCATGCACGTGAGGCCTCCCCAGCAACGTCTGCTGCCCCTGAGGCCGGGATGGCGATGTGGGACCCCAGGAAAACCTGCTTTTGCAGAAGCAAGACATGACCAAGGGGTTGAAAGGTCTTAGACATGCCTACCCGACAACCTAGCCTTATATTTATTTCCACCTTACCGTTTTTTTTTTAAATGTAGTTTCGCTCTGTCGCCAAGGCTGGAGTGCAGTGGTGCAAAGTCTGTTCACTGCAACCTCTGCTTCCCGGGTTCAGGCAATTCTCCTGCCTCAGCCTCCTGAGTAGCTGGGACTACAGGCATGCGCCACCAAGCCCAGATAATTTTTGTACTTTCAGTAGGGACAGGGTTTCACCATGTTGGCCAGACTCGTCTGGAACTCCTGACCTCAGGTGATCCACCTGCCTCGGCCTCCCAAAGTGCTGGGATTACAGGCGTGAGTCACTGCACCCAGCCCACCTTACATTTGCTGAGCACTATACAGTTTTACACTGCTCCACTGCCTGCATCTTTCCACATGACTCTGACCACCACCCGTGAAGATCACAGAGCACGTGGTTTTTTGTGTCCATTTTGCAGATGAGTAAACAGCCCAGGATGTTCAAGATGCTTGCCAAATTCACACAACTAGTTAGTGGTAAAAGTCATGTTCACGGGGGCTTTGTGCTACCCCATGCAAACACACCAAACTAACTGAACAGTCGCACTTTTTATCCCTAAAGGAGAGCTCTTTCTCCCAGGGTTAAGCTGTTTTCCACCCAAGCCTGCCGTGTAGTGAGAAACAGCAGTTTTGGAGTTTGAATCTGATTCCTCTTCCTGCTCACCAAATGATTTCACAGTTGTGTATTTGGGACTTCATTTCCCTGAATATCTGCTTCCACGTGTATAAAATGCAGACGTTGCTGCCTAACTTGAACGGGTTAAGAATAAGAACAAGCATCTATTGCCTGTTTTCCATAACCTGAGCTCAGTTCTAAGCACCTTATGTTCGTTGACTTATTGCATTCTCACGACATGCCCATGTGATTTCATGCTATCATTATGTCATTGTCCAATCGAAGCAGCAATGGGAGAGAGGCACAGAAACATACCCCAGGTTACACGGCGAGCAGGTGGCAGGGCCAGGATTCCAACCCAAGCTGCAGAGCTGAGTGCTTAATCTCCAGGCTATATTGACTGTGCAGATTATGTTTACTGTGTATAATAGGCACTCAATCAATACCCATTATTAAGAATTGGCGAAGGGTTGGTTTGATTTGCAAGCAAACTGATCAGCTAACTACCTGGACTAATTAGATACATCAAAAGACCTGTCTACTCAACACATTTTCTATGTAGTATGTACTGGCTTCTAATTTCCTCCCACTAGATTCATTGCTTTAGAGCAGGAAGTCACCGGGGGACATTTGGCAATGTCTAGAGACATTTTTGGTTGTCACCATGGGGGTGACATCCTGTGGAGTGGTACTGGCATCTAATGGGTCAGGCCAGGGACACTGCTAATCATCCTACACAGAAGAGTTCCTCAAAACAGAATGATCTGGCCCGAAACATCAAGATGCTGACATTTAGAAACTACTTTAAAGTTGAGTATTTAGAGCTGAGTCAAAATTACTTAAGTTTCGAAGTGCCCTGCTGGATCCGAATTTGACACATATACTGATTTGTTTATTCACATTGGACACACATGCCAGCAAAGTGATGCCCTGTTTAATACGTTAACATGGTTCCTTTTATGCAGTCACTTGTCATTACTTGTGGTTGCTGCTTCTGTTACCGAGCAAAGCAGTTGTGTGCCCTAGAAATGGTCAGGCTCACTTGGGGCTTGTGGTAGAGTTAGAAAAATGAAGCTGTTTTCCTGCTAAATTGTTACCAAGCTCCAAACTGATGACGTTTCTTCCAAGATGTTGATGTAGGTCGTAATAAACTGACGGCAATGCCATTTCCTTTCAAAATGCAACTCTATGAATCCCTGGTACCTTTTTTTTTTTTTTGAGATGGCGTTTCACTCTTGTTACCCAGGCTGGAGTGCAATGGCGCAATCTCGGCTCACCGCAACCTCCGCCTCCTGGGTTCAGGCAATTCTCCTGCCTCAGCCTCCTGAGTAGCTGGGATTACAGGCACGCGCCACCGTGCCCAGCTAATTTTTTGTATTTTTAGTAGAGACGGGGTTTCACCATGTTGACCAGGATGGTCTCGATCTCTTGACCTCGTGATCCACCCGCCTCGGCCTCCCAAAGTGCTGGGATTCCAGGCGTGAACCACCGCGCCCGGCCAGAATCCCGGTATCTTGCAGTGCAGTCAGCTCTTGTTTTGTGTGTTAGGTACACACCAAACACGTTTTTAAAGTTTAATTTTGTTGGCCCCTTTTGAAAACTCTTATAGCTACTGACATTTTCAAAATGATAACAGTTCTATTTTGTCAAACAGAACTCTGGCCAACAGAACACCCTTGGTGCCCGATGCACGTGTGCTGCATCTGTGGGGCCTGGCAGCATACTGAGCTTTCTTTCCTGGAAAACACTGTGTCACATCATGCAGACTCTCTGATTTTCATATCAATGAGTATAAGTAACATCAACTATATATACACACACACACCCACACACACAAATATATGTATATGGATGGGTATATATATCATCTATATGTATATAAAATAACATCAACTATGTATATATATGTATATACACACACACACACATATATATATGGAGGGGTATATATATGATCCATATATATATTAAGTAACATCAACTATATATATATACACACACACACACACACATAAATATATATATGGATGGGTATATATACCATTTATATATATATTAAATAACATCAACTATGTATATATATACACATATAAATATAAATATGGATGAGTATATATGTACCATCCATATATATATATATTAAATAACATCAACTATGTATATATATATACACACACATATAAATATATATATGGATGGGTATATATACCATCTATATATATATATAAAATAACATCAACTATGTATATATATGTATATATACACACACATATAAATATATATATGGATAGGTATATATACTATCTATATATATAGTTTATTTTATTTATACTCAACGATATGAAATATATATATACACACACACACATATATTTTATATGTGTGTGTGTGTATATATATAGTTGATGTTATTTATACTCATTTGGCTGATGAGTTTAAAAGAGGGAAGTTTAAAACATGACGTAATTTGGCCTAGGTCTCACAGCTAGGAAGTTGCGAAAAAGACCCAAGTGTTTCATCTGCACAACTGACATTTTAACCAGTGAGAGTCTCAGTTGGAACCACGACAGTAAATGAGAACATCCAGGAACCAAAGATAGAAAGAAAAGAGAAG
Organism: Callithrix jacchus; assembly: GCF_049354715.1. NCBI lineage: Eukaryota > Metazoa > Chordata > Mammalia > Primates > Cebidae > Callithrix > Callithrix jacchus. The sequence goes on along the minus strand of NC_133508.1, from coordinate 158,314,378 downwards.
AGCAGGGGGCCAAGGGTGGGGCAGGACCCTAAGGAATACGAACACTTAAGGAGCAGGAAGAACATGAAGGCTTGAGGAAGACAGAGAAGGAGCAGCGAGGGGGAGACCTGCAGAGTGCAGTCTCAGAAGCCAAGTTGCAGAGTGAAACAAAAGAGAGTGTCTAGCAGAGTCAGGGATCACGGAGTAGTTGAAGAGAAGACCTGGGAAATGTTCTTTGGTGTTGAGAGTTAGGTCTGGTCCCTGACAGCGCCTCTAACCTCAGGGAAGCACCTGTACCCAACCCATAGCCCACCTACCACCCAGGAATAGTGATGATTAAAAAACACAGGTGGCTGGTCACACACTGACTTTGGAAACATCAACCTGTTGTTACTGGTTCCCTCTCTCAACTTTGTTTCTCAAGACTGCCTTGACCTTTGTTACCTGTCTGGGTAGATCTTTGTTTCTGGGTCTTCGTGACCTGGCTTTCAGACTCTACCTGTGTACACTTGTCTGAGGTTCTGGACTGTTCTCTCAGCTTAGGAAACCCAGCCTTATACCACATCCATACTTTTGATTACTACCCACTCCCACCTTCAGTCAGTGAGGTTGGGCACTGGCCCTCTATCCACAGGGCTGGATCTCCAGCCCATTAGCCAAAACTCAGCCTCCATAAGGGAAATGAGCTGTGGTCTCAGCTGGTGACTGCTCTATCTGTTCTGCAGATGTAGCAGATGTCAGACAACGGGGCACAGGTTCCTGGTCAGACTTGCCAATCCTTGCACTGCCTGTTGCCGGAGCAAGCTCTCTGTCTTCAGGTGAGCCTGTCCAGTTGCCGTGTCATTTTTTAACCCAGAACCAGTAGTTTATGGAGATACAAGGCTGCTTTTATTTGGGGACAAGAAGATACTTATGAAGTGAGACTTCTCAAGTCTTCTGGTCTAGTGGCCTGGCTATAGTCTGAAAGCTCACACTGCGTGGGCACCACTGCGACTTTCTTACAGCCCTGATTGATCAGCAAGAGCCCTTGAAATCTATAGAGTAGCCAACTTCTGCGTTAGAGTGAGTACATATCCGGACCTGCCTCACTCTCAGATAGTTGAACCGAACAAGCCAGTGTTGTGAGTTCCCTCTGATGTGAGGGCACCAGAGTCCTCCAGCATCTCTACTACTTTTGTTTAGTCGGAGGCTGCACTCATCCCTCAGCCTTCCCTGACCATACCCCTCAGCGAGGGTTATCAGATTTGGAAGATGAAAATACAGGATACCAAGTTAAATTTGTACTTCAGATAAAACATACATTTTGGTATAAGTATACATCACACAATATCTGGGATATATTTATATTAAGACGTTGTTCATCATTTATTGGAAATTCAAATTTAACTGGTGTTCTGAATTTTATGTGGCCTTCCTATGGCCACCACAACACCCCTAACTGGACACTTGGCAGGAATTCACAGACCTTCAGATCCACTGGGCCCCACTTCTCTCAAGAAGGCAGTGGGGCATTCTGTGAAGAAGAAAAGCAGATGGCTGGGCCTCTGCTTGGATCACGGGTAACCTAATACTGTCTGGTTCCCTCACATTCCTGGGCCAGCTCCGAAGGACCATACAAGTAGATCTTCGGAGTGCGGGTAACCTTATCCGCCTTCCATCGTTGCGTTTGGATAACAACGAGTTTGCAGAGAACACAATGCCTCTTGACCCGTGGCAGCGGCACGATCAGTATCCTGCATGACATTTTTTGTGTGGCAAAGCCTCACTCTGTTGCCCAGGCTGGAGTGCGGTGGCGCAGATCTCAGCTCACTGCAACCTCCCCCTCCTGGGTTCAAGCGATTCTTGTCCCTTGGCCTCCCAAGTAGCTAGGATTACAGGCACCCACCACCATGTCAAACTAATTTTTGTATCTTTAGTAGAAATGGGGTTTTGCCGTGTTGGCCAGGCTGGTCTCAAACTCCTGACCTCAGGTGATCCACCCACCTTGGCCTCCCAAAGTGCTGGGATTACAGGCATAAGCCTCCATGCCCGGCCCCTGCATGACTTTCTAGGTGATGCTTTTTGCTGTTCTTGGAAAACATTTTTTTTTTTGAGACGGAGTTTCGCTGTTGTTACCCAGGCTGGAGTGCAATGGCGCGATCTCCGCTCACCGCAACCTCCGCCTCCTGGGTTCCGGCAATTCTCCTGCCTCAGCCTCCTGAGTAGCTGGGATTACAGGCACGTGCCACCGTGCCCAGCTAATTTTTGGTATTTTTAGTAGAGACGGAGTTTCACCATGTTGACCAGGATGGTCTCCATCTCTTGACCTCGTGATCCACCCACCTCGGCCTCCCAAAGTGCTGGGATTACAGGCGTGAGCCAGCGCCCGGCCAGAAAACATCTTAATACACCCTGAAACACATCCACATACCACCTGCCCAGCTATGCTTCATACAATACTGTAGCCCCAGCAGTTCTGTGTTACCTGAAACACCAGCACCTTCAAAACAGTACAGAAATGTGTGACATTTCTGAACCAAAATCGGTGTAGCCAGTTATCTGTGGTTCTGGAGGGAGAGACACCCTGGTCAGTGAAGACACCTAGACATTTCAAGAGATGTCTCACAGCATTTTGATCTTTTCTGTGCAACTGCCCTAGTTATGACCTCCTAAAATAGAGAAGGAAGTTTGCCTGATGTGCTGAGGTTGACACTAGGCTTAGGCAATTCAAGACTCCCTGCACCTCTGCTCCAGTACAGCACAACAAGCACCGATGATGTGTCAGGCACTTTGAAAGGGCTTGCCTGTATTAACTAACCTAATACTCGTAATGACCCTAGGAGATATATGTTATTATTGCTGTTTTGCAGATGAGGAAACTGAAACATGGAGAGATAAAGGAACTAGTATAAAGCCATACACGTAAAAATTTTACAGAGAAATAAAAATGAATGCAAGCAACTCAGCTGCACAGGGTGTCCTCTGCACCCGCATGCCAGTTCTGCACAGCTGGAACCTTGCTTGGGTCAGCCTCACGCTGTTGAGACTGGTGCTGCCAACACTGTGGAGTGAGCTCTGACCCCTTGAGTTGCTCTGTGTCATACTTCATTATCTCTGCTTGGAAAGGGAAAGGCCTGTGGTCAAGCATGTTTTCAAGCCCCAGGGGGTCTAATGTACGATAGGGACTTCAGTCTGCCATAACCTGGATGCTCAGCTTATACTCTGCAAGGCAGCTCACCTTACCTATGCTTGGATGCTCCGTCAGCTGTGTGCCCAGCACTCAGAATCACAGACCAGATGCTGTATCCTGAAAGCCTGAGTACAAGAGTCAAGAGAGAGACTCGCTCTGGAAGACTATGGCTTGAGTATGTCACAATCATTCTGCTCTGAAACACTATGGCTTGAGTATGTCACAATCATTCTGCTCAAATGATATATTTCAGACATTTACGTGTGGTGTTAATCCTGATACAGGGCCTCTTGGGGGCAATTTGGATCCATGTTAAATGCCACGAAGGTCTTTGTAGGAGTAGGGTTCTGCTCATCCCTGCTAGGAAGGCCAGAATGCAGCCTCAGCACAGGCACTAGCCTTCCCTGAGGTGACGTGGTCTGGTACACTACCACAGAAGCACCTGGACCCAAAGCTAACATAACTCAGCTTCCTCAAAGCAGCAGTGACTCCTGACCCACACTCGCACCTGAAACTCCAGTTTTGGGACCATTATCTGTGGTCTGCTCCCTTCCTGGGTTGATTGGTTGACTGTTTAAGGGACGGGGTCTTTCTATATTGCCCAGGCTGAACTCAAATTCATGGGCTCAGGTGATCCTCCCACCTCAGCCTCCCAAGTCACGGGGGGGTCTGCCCTTCTTGACCAGCCATGACAGTACCCTCTTCCCTCCCTGTGTTACTCCTCCATCCACTCCAGGGTGGAGGGCTCCTATTTTCATTCTCTCTAAGCACTGCTTTCCAACCACAGCCCTCAGCCATGCCTCAGTCTGGGCCTATCCGGTCTACATCCACCTACCCACCACCCCTACACACGTGACAAAAGCAGTGCTTAAGAAACACGTGTGTTCTTTCGCCTCCCCCACACAACTGACTGCTCTGGCTACACACTTTGCTTTCACTAATTATTATTTCCTGCCCTCCAGAACTGCTTTTTTGCGTACAACAGTTTTTATCCTTCCTGTTTTTTTTTAACACCTCTTCTTGGTATTATTGATACTCCTGCAGCTAGACAGTACCTGGGAAGGTATGGAGCTTTAATGAGCCTGCCACGTGATGGCTGGCAGCAGCCTTCAGAGAGGGTTGAGTATAGGCTGCCATCTAATTCCCTTCCAGCTCATTCATTCTACCATTCATTCCCAACGAACGGGAAGACTAGAGGACTGTTGGTAATAATAGCCTCAGCAACGATAGTTACCATTTATCAAGTATTTACTAGGGGCCGAGTACTATGATAAATGCTCTGCATATATTTCCTCACTTAATTCTCAAAAAAATGCAATGAGGAAATGCTGTTTTATCACTAGCTCACAGCTGAGAAAACTAACCTGCCTGAAAAGCCGCATAATGAATAAGTGATAGAGCCAAATTTTGAACCCGAGTTCACTTCAAGCCTGGGCATTCGGCCACTGTGCTGCCGTGATCATACATCATCTGACTTCCTTCAGGTCCCATCTCCCAACTTCTGTTTTCTTCTCTTTTCCTGATTCTCCATTACCCCCCCTAGCAGAGCAGGCTGATATAGATGAACTGTGTGCCGAAGTGGGTGTAGACGCGTAATGACCCCATAATGACACCAACCAGCCCATGGGAAATGGTGAAGGCAAGAGCAGTTATTTTAACTTGGCCCTTGGAAACAGGAATCCTGCCTCAAGTTAGGAGGGATTTGTTTTATGTATTTTCCTGTTTCGTTAACCCATGGATCCCGAACTCCTAGAACTGTGCCTCGCTCATCTTAGGAGCCCAACAAACACCAGCATGGAAACCCAGCAAGCTGGGGCGGACCCGACGAAGAGCACAGGAGCCTTAGCAAACCCAGGTGGTCTGGAACTGTCTTCGAGTTGCGCCAATGAGAGGATGTTAATAACAATTTCTTGCGACTTTTTGCAGGTTTGCTTCTTGTTGTCTTATTTCAACTAACAAATTCTGTTTACTTTTCATGTATTTTCTCTACCTCAGAATTGCTGCTTATTCATAAATTCTACCTTCTTGTCATGTTGTTCTGCTTCCTCATAGTTTTGGTTTGCTGTAACCCTCCACGCCTCCACTCCATTGTAGGCTACCCTTTCTTCCCTGGCTAACTGCTTCTTTCTATCTGTGTTTCCCAATTCCAATCCCAGAAGGAGAGGATCTGATGGATCAAAGTAATCTTTTCCATTCAGGCCCTAGTTTTTGGATAGGCAACCCCGAATGTCAAGGGCCAATCACTGGTTCAATCAGGTGCCATCCCTAGGTCAAGAACAACCTACCTCTGCTTCTCAAAGCAGGGGGCTGTGGGTGGGGCACTTTCATCTCAAAGAGGAAGTTGGGTGTGGCAGGCACTGTGTTGACATATCCAGTATAGGAGTGCCCTGGGAGCCCATCTCTCGTTTCTGAAAGAGATAACACTGTAGGTCTGGACTTTTCATCACATATTCCCAGGAAAACCCAGCCAAATGCAGCTGGTAAGTTGCTGAGTTTGGAATTCCTCTTGGCCTTCCAACTCCTGGCACTCTTCCCTCTGGGACTACTTTGGTTTTTCAGCTTATTACCTGTCTGGAGCTGTCTTGTTTCTGGACCCTCTCTTCTGCTCAGGTGAGCAGACTTGTAGCTGGAATGCCTGGCTCTGGGACAAGGTGAGTGTTTGGATCCAACTTTGGTTCTGTACCATGCTTTCGATTTGGATGACATTGCCTCACCTCTTGTATCCTCATCCCTCCCTTCTACTCAATCCACTCTGCCCTGGGTTATTACTTACCTGAGGGAGCCTTCCTTTCCCAGACCCACCAACATACTTCTAGGGAAAAACATTCAGAAGCCGCTGGTGGGTTCAGTGAGAGCAGTTTTCAGAGGAATAACTGGGGCAGAAGCTAGATAGAAGCAAGTTGAGGAAGTGGAAATAGTGAGTGTAAGACACTTTTCTGAGAAGTTTAGATGAAAAGGAGGAGAAGAAAAGAGCTATGTGTCAAGAGTTTGGTGTGTACATGTTTTGTTTTCTTTTTAAAGCATTTCCTTCTTATTATATAACACATGATTTTGTAAAACATTTTGAAAAAAAACAAAAATTATAAACAATATGTTTACGATTGCCCATTCAACTACTACCTAAATAATGGTGATAGTAACCAAAGTGTGACTACTAAACAGAAGAATTCTGCCAGGAGCTTCATGAATTGTTTTTCTATTTCTTGTGTAATGCCATGTCCTAGATGGGCCAGAATTCAGACAGATACGGCTATGATGCAGAATAACACGATGTGTCTTTCCTTTAAGCAATGGTAGGCATCCATTGATTTAAGGGGGCTGAGAAGTTTGCTGGAGGCAAATTGGAAATACTTCCCTCAGTAGGGTTTTCAGCATTCATGGGCATGTCTGAAGAGACTTCCAGAGGTAGGTAGATTGCTGGCAGGCATGGAGGGGCCCCTGGAGAGAGCGCAGTTGGTTGAGGAAGGAGTCTGTAATGGTAAGACAGGGCTTTAGACCTGGAAGGCCATGCGAAGTCTGGCTGTCACAGGGAAGGGCCTAATCCAGCTTCCTTGTATGTGTCTTCCCAGAAGAAAACAAAGAAGGGCCTCTGAGTCCTGGAGAGAGCCATGAAACTCTGTAATGCTCTAGGGCCTATCGCCCAGTAACTGGTAACTCAATGTCATATTAAGGAAGAGAGCGTTTTTTTTCTCTGTGAAGGAGGATGCTGACAGGCATCATGGGGACTTTCACAGTCCTCGATTTCCCATAAAACCAGCACCACAGTGCAAGCTGTGATTGCAGAAAAAGGTTTTATCCAAGTTGTATCAGGGAAATAGTAGTTGATTTCAGTTAATTCAGTAATGACACTTTACCTTGAGCATGAATGCTGACAGTCGACTGGCTGACTTCCTGTTTGTCAAAAGCATTGGCTAGGGTAAACGCGCAGGGCTCCACACTGACAGTCTGTGGACTTCAGATCACAGTGGTGCTGTGAGCACCAGCCTCAAATAGCTAACTGTAACAATACACACAGTGACAGCAGCAGCTTCAGAACACAGGTAAGATCTGCCCGCTCGTGACACCCAAATGGCTTTGTACAAAAACACCTTCTCAGTGAGGCCCTCTCTGACCGCCCTGTGTAAGACTGAGCAACCCCTCTGCCTCCCTACTCTCTACCTATCCTGAGTCTCTCTCCATAGCACTTATCACCACCTCATGTTTTGTAATTTTTATTTCTTTTTCTTCTATTTTTAATCATCGCTTTTCCTATCCTAGAACGCAAATGCCAGGAAAGCAGTGTCCAAGTCTGTCTGTTTATTGTTGTTGTGTCCCCAGGGCCCACATCAGTGACTCACACAGGGTGGTTAATAAATATTCATTGTGTTAATCCATTTTAGGAGTTTCTCAGCAATATTTGGGGAAGGATGAGAACTATTAAGATATTTAATTAACATAACCAGATTTGGATTTATAGCCCAGGGGAACCAAGGATTTTTTTTTTTTTTTTTTTAAGACAGAGTTTCACTCTTGTTACCCAAGCCCCAGGCTGGAGTGCAATGGCGCGATCTCGGCTGACCAAACCTCCGCCTCCTGGGTTCAGGCAATTCTCCTGCCTCAGCCTCCCGAGTAGCTGGAGCTAATTTTTTGTATTTTTAGTAGAGACGGGGTTTCACCATGTTGACCAGGATGGTCTCGATCTCTTGACCTCGTGATCCACCCGTCTCGGCCTCCCAAAGTGCTGGGATTACAGGCGTGAGCCACCGCGCCCGGCCCACCAAGGATATTTGTTTACATTTATACCAAACTTACAAGGTCCATACTCCAATATGACCATTTTACAGATGGAAAAAACTGAGGATCAGAGTGAAAGCAACCTGCCTCAGCCCCCGTAGATAATAAGGACCAGAGCCAACACAAACTGGTGTGGTAAGTTTGAAGGCCAAGAAGGAGGTATTGCTGTAGGTAAGGTGGGAGCTAAGGAAAGCTTCAGTTGATACGGTGGAAACAGGAAAAGAGCGAAAGGGACAGGAAAGGAAGAAACCGTGAAGGCTGATCAGAAATACGGAAGGCAGAATTCGATAGTACTAGAAGCCGCCCGTTCAAACAAAACGAAGACAGAAGGATGTTTTCTAAGAGGAGGGCGGCTTCAGTTTATTTCAGAAGAGACCGGCTATCTGAAAACAAGAAAGAAATTCAAGACTTGTGGCTTCTAGCACATCTGTGATAAAGTTATTAGATCTCACACTTGGATTTTAACGCACAACCAATGAGAGTAAACTGCCTTATGACAAAAAGAGTAAAAACTGAGTCATGATGTGGAGAAGACACTGCTCTGGCAAAGTATTCAAAGAACGAAGCAGGGACCAGAGCACAGCTCTGGGAAGCAGGGATTGTCACGATTAGGACTCGGAGTTTTCAGTGACGAGGTCCCGAGGCAATGTAAGAGACCCTTGAAAAAGGCCTTGGCTTAGGGAGAAAGGACTAGAGGAGCTGGGATTACACGCCACCTGTAATTCCATCACGTTAGGCGGCCGAGGCGTGTGGGTCACCTAAGGTCAGGAGTTCAAGACCAGCCTGACCAATATGGTGAAACCCCATCTCTGCTAAAAATACAAAAATTAGCTGGGTGTAGTGGTGTGCACCTGCAGTCCCAGCTACACGGGAGGCTGAGACAGGAGAATCACTTGATCTTGGGAAGCAGAGGTTGCAGTGAGCCGAGATTGTGCCACTGCACTCCAGCCTGGGGCAATAGAGTGAGACTCAGACCAAAAAAAAAAAAAAAGGATTACAGGACCCAAGTAAGAGGGTCTAGCTCCCTTGGCATTTCTCACCCTCTCACCCCTTGGCCCATTAACTGGTGTTGCAGACTCCACTGTGGCATTCCATGGGGTTCTAGACTGAGAACCAGGGCAGATGACCATCCAGATCAGAAGGGCAAGGTGGGATGGTCAGCCACACATGTGAAGGGCAGATAGGGAAACGGAAGCCTCAGGAAGCTAAATCCATCCCAAGTCACACTGAATACTGACTATGTTGAGGCAGGTGGTGGGGGGTCAGCGTGGTGACAGCATATTTATTTATTCAATCAATATTTACTGAATGCTCTTTATATTCTAGGCACTGTGCCAGCTACTGGGCTAGGTACTGGGAATTGAAATAATAAATGATTTCCTGATTCTCGTCTCTCTTCTGGAGAAAGAACTGGATTGGAACGAGGTATGGTTCTCACTGGCAGGAGGACTGGGCAA